>NC_048580.1:24362593-24985926 GCF_013265735.2 Oncorhynchus mykiss | reverse complement strand
CCATGCTTTCACCAGGCGGGTTCACAGGGGAAGGACGTGCGTTCCACCGCTCATCTGAAGTAATTCTAATTCTCCGGTTGGAACGTTATTCAAGATATATGTAAACAACATTCTAAAGATTGATTCAGTACATCGTTTGACATGTTTCTACTGACTGTTACGGAACTTTTGGACATTTCGTCACGTTATAGCGCTTTGACTTTGGATTTGTTTACCAAACGTGCTAACCAAAGTAGCTAATTGGATATAAATAACGGACATTTTCGAACAAATTAAGCATTTATTGTGGACCTGGGATTTCTCGGACTGCATTCTGATGAAGTTCATCAAAGGTAAGGAAACATTTATCATGTATTTTCTGGTTTCTGTTGACTCCAACATGGAGGCTGGCTAATTTGGATACTGTTCTGAGTGCCGTTTCAGATTATTGCAAGGGTTGATTTTTCCGTAAACTTTTTTTGAAATCTGACACAGTGGTTGCATTAAGGAGAGGTATATCTATAATTCCATGTGTATAACTTGTATTATCATCTACATTTATGATGAGTATTTATGTTGAAACGATGTGGCTACGCAAAATCACTTGATGTTTTTGGAACTAGTGAATCTAAATAGCCAATGTAAACTCAGATTTTTTTATATAAATATGAACTTTATCAAACAAAACATGCACGTGTTGTGTAACAGGAAGTCCTATGAGTGTCATCTGATGAAGATAATTTAAGGTTAGTGATTAATTTTATCTTTATTTATGCTTTTTGTGAATGCTATATTTTGCTGGAAAATGGCTGTGGTTATTGTGGTTTGGTGGAGACCTAACATAATCGTTTGTAGTGCTTTCGCTGAAAAGCCTATTTGAAATCGGACACGTTGGTGGGATTAACAACGAGAATAGCTTTAAAATGATATAAGACACATGTATGTTTTAGGAATTGTAATTATGAGATTTCTGTGGTTTGAATTTGGCACCCTCTATTTTCACTGGTAGTTGTCATATCGGGATTGCAGCCATAACAGGTTAACCAACCATGTTGTTCCACCTCCTACATATGCGATGACATCACCTGGTTTAAACTTCTCTAGAGACTATATCTCTCTCTTCATTACTCAATGCCTAGGTTTACCTCCAATGTACTCACATCCTACCTTACCTTTGTCTGTACACTATGCCTTGAATCTATGCTATTGTGCCCAGAAACCTGCTCCTTTTACTCTCTGTTCTGAACGTGCTAGATGGCCAGTTCGTATAGTCTTTAGCCGTACCCTTATCCTACTTCTCCTCTGTTCCTCTGGTGATGTGGAGGTTAATCCAGGTCCTGCAGTGCCTAGCTCCACTTCACTCCCACTTCTGTAAACGTAAAAGCCTTGGTTTCATGCATGTTAACATTAGAAGCCTACTCCCTAACTGTGTTTTACTCACTGCTTTAGCACTCTCTGCCAACCCAGATGTCTTAGCCGTGTCTGAATCCTAGCTTAGGAAAACCACCAAAAACCCTGACCTCTCCATTGCTAACTATAACGTTTTCCACCAAGATAGAACTGCCAAAGGGGGCGGTGTTGCAATCTACTGCAAAGATAGTAATACAGAACTCTGCAGGCTATCTAAGTCTGTACCCAAACAATTTGAGCTTCTACTTCTAAAAATGCACTTCTGGAGAGAGTTTGCTGCACTGAAAGTAAAGGGGCTGAATAATTTTGCACGCCCAATTTTTCAGTTTTTGATTTGTTAAAAAAGTTTGAAATATCCAATAAATGTCGTTCCACTTCATGATTGTGTCCCACTTGTTGTTGATTCTTCACAAAAAATTACAGTTTTATATCTTTATGTTTGAAGCCTGAAATGTGGCAAAAGGTCGCAAAGTTCAAGGGGGCCGAATACTTTCGCAAGGCACTGTATTACTAGCCTGTTCAAACTCTCTTTCGTATCATCTGAGATTCCCAAAGATTGGAAAGCTGCCGCGGTCACCCCCCTCTTCAAACGGGGTGACACTCTAGACCCAAACTGCTACAGACCTATATCTATCCTACCCTGTCTTTCTAAGGTCTTCGAAAGCCAAGTTAACAAACAGATTACGGACCATTTCGATTCCCACCATACCTTCTCCGCTATGCAATCTGGTTTCAGAACTGGTCATGGGTGCACCTCAGCCACGCTCAAGGTTCTAAACGACATCATAACCGCCATCGATAAGAGACATTACTGTGCAGCCGTATTCATCGACCTGGCCAAGGCTTTCGACTCTGTCAATCACAACATTCGTATTGGCAGACTCGACAGCCTTGGTTTCTCAAATGATTGCCTCGCCTGGTTTACCAACTACTTCTCTGATAGAGTTCAGTGTGTCAAATCGGAGGGCCTGTTGTCCGGAGCTCTGACAATCTCTATGGGTGTGCCACAGGGTTCAATTCTCGGGCCGACTCTCTTTTCTGTATACATCAATGATGTTGCTCTTGCTGCTGGTGATTCTCTGACGACACCATTCTGTATACTTCTGGCCCCTCCTTGGACACTGTGTTAACTAACCTCCAGACGAGCTTCAATGCCATACAACTCTCCTTCCGTGGCCTCCAACTGCTCTTAAACGCAAGTAAAACTAAATGTATGCTGTTCAATTGATCACTGCCCGCACCTGCTCACATGTCCAGCATCACTACTCTGAACGGCTCTGACTTAGAATACGTGGACAACTACAAATACCTTGGTGTCTGGTTAGACTGTAAACTCTCCTTCCAGACTCACATTAAGCATCTCCAATCCAAAATTATATCTAGAATCGGCTTCCTATATCGCAACAAAGCATCCTTCACTCATGCTGCCAAACATACCCTCGTAAAACTGACCATCCTACCGATCCTCGACTGCGGTGATGTCATCTATAAAATAGCCTCCAACACTCTACTCAACAAACTGGATGCAGTCTATCACAGTGCCATCCGTTTTGTCACCAAAGCCCCATACACTACCCACCATTGCGACCTGTACGCTCTCGTTGGTTGGCCCTCGCTTCAAACTCGTCACCAAACCCACTGGCTACAGGTTATCTACAAGTCTCTGCTAGGTAAAGCCCCGCCTTGTCTCAGCTCACTGGTCACCATAGCAGCACCCACTTGTAGCACGCGCTCCAGCAGGTATATCTCACTGGTCACCCCCAAAGCCAATTCCTCATTTGGTCGTCTTTCCTTCCAGTTCTCTGCTGCCCATGACTGGAACGAATTGCAAAAATCTCTGAAGCCGGAGACTCACATCTCCCTCACTAGCTTTAAGCACCAGCTGTCAGAGCAGCTTACAGATCACTGCACCTGTACATAGCCCATCTGTAAACAGCCCATCTATTCTACCTACCTCATCCCCATACTGGTATTTATTTATTTATTTTGCTCCTTTGCACCCCAGTATCTCTACCTGCACATTCATCTTCTGCCGATCTACCATTCCAGTGTTTAATTGCTATATTGTAATTACCTAGCCACCATGGCCTATTTATTTCCTTAACTTACCTAATTTGCACTCACTGTATATAGACTTTTTGTTTTCTTTTGTTCTACTGTATTATTGACTGTATGTTTTGTTTATTCCATGTGTAACTCTGTGTTGTTGTATGTGTCGAATTGCTACGCTTTATCTTGCGCAGGTCGCAGTTGCAAATGAGAATGTGTTCTCAACTTGCCTACCTGGTTAAATAAAGGTGAAATAAAAAATATTTTAAAAATCATGAATTAATTTCAATTGACTGATTTCCTTATAGGAACTGTAACTCAGTAAAATCTTTGAAATTGTTGCATGTTGTGTTTGTATAGCACTACATTTATATTACAATTTAGTCATTTAGCAGATGCTCCCATCCATAGCGACCCACAACTAGTGCATTCATCACAAGATAGCCAGGCGAGACAACCACATGTTGCACATCACTAAATAATACAATACATAATACAATGCAAAATACAATATAAAATATATAAACATTTCTGTGTGTCTTTTCTCAGTCCCTGTCATGCCGCAAGATGTACTTTTATCTGTTTTCTTTTATCTGTTTTTTTTGCTAGCTTGAGTTACCTGGGGTGGCAGAGAGTTCCATGTAGTCATGGCTCTATTTAATACGGTTCGTTTCCAAGCCTCTGATCTGGACCTGGGGACTGTGAAGAGACCTCTGGTTGCATGTCTGTGTGGTACCGATGAGTGTCCGAACTATGTGCCAACTGCTTGAACAAAGTTTGGTACCTTCAACACCTCGCAGAAAGACCAATAGCGATGCGGTTAATCTCTCCTCAACTTTGAGCCAGGAGAGATTGACATGCATGTTATTGACATTCGCTCTCCGTGTACATCTAAGTGCAATACGTGCTGTTCTGTTCTGGACCAACTGCAATTTGCCTATGTTCTTCTTTGCCGCACCTGACCACACAACTGGGCAGTAGACTAGGTGCGACAAAACTAGGGCATGTAGGACCTGTGTGGTTGATTTAGATGTCAAGAAAGCAGAGCAATGCCTTATCATGGACAGACCTCTTCCCATTTTAGCAACCATTGAGTCTATATGTTTTGGCCATGACAGCTTCCTATCTAGGGTTACACCCAACAGTGTAGTCTCAATCGCCACATTATTCAATAATAGATCTAGATGAGGTTTAGGGTTGAGCGAGTGATTTGTCCCAAAAACAATGATTTTAGTTTTTGAATATTTAGCACCAGCCTATTGCTAGTTACCACTTCTTTAACTGACTGGAACTCTATTTTAAGGGTGTCAGTTATTTATTTTACTGTTGTAGCTGATGTGTATACTGTTGAGTCACCAGCGTACATAGATACACAGACTTTATTCAAGGTCAGTGGAGGGTCATTAGTAAAAACAGAAAACAATAATGGCCAAAGCCAGCTGCCCTGCGGTACTCCACACTCAACTGAATTTGCATTAGAGAGGCTTCCAATAAAGAAAAACCTCTGTGTTCTAATAGATAAGTAATTATCAATCCATGATAAGGCAGAGGATGTAAATAAAGCCAAAACAGCTTCCACAATCTTATTATTCTAATTTTCTTTCAGCTAATCATCAGTAATTTGTTTCAGTGCTGAGCATAATGAGTGCCCTTCCCTATAAGCATGCTGAAAGTCTATTGTTAATTTGTTTTCTGTAAAATAACATTGTATTTGGTCGAACATGATTTTTCCCAAAAGTTTGCTAAGCACCGGTAACAGGCTGATCCATACATACATGTATATACTGTATATATACAATACGCAAAAGTTTGGACACACCTATTCATTTAAGGGTTTTTCTTTATTTTTTGTAACTATTTTCTACATTGTATAATAAAAGTGAAGACATCAAAACTATGAAATGACACATATGGAAGGAATCATGTAGTAACCTACTTTTTTTTTAACAAATCAAAATATAGTTTAGATTCTTCAAAGTAGCCACCCTTTGCCTTGATGACAGCTTTGCACACTCTTGGCATTCTCTCAACCATCTTCATGAAGAATGCTTTTCCAACAGTCTTGCAGGAGTTCCCACATATACTAAGCACTTGTTGGCTGCCTTTCCTTCACTTTGCGTTCCAACTCAACCCACACTATCTCAATTGGGTTGAGGTCGGGTGATTGTGGAAGCAAGGTCATCTAATGCAGCACTCCATCACTCTCCTTGGTCAAATAGCATATACACAGCCTGGAGATGTGTTTTGGGTCATTGTCCTGTTGGGAAATAAATGATAGTCCACTAAGCGCAAACAAGGTGGGATGCTGCATCGCTGCAGAATGCTGTGGTAGCCATGCTGGTTAATTAAGTGTGCCTTGAATTCTAAATAAATCACAACAGTGTCACCAGCAAAGCACCCCCACACCATCACACATGCGGAGATCATCTGTTCACCTACTCTGCGTCTCACAAAGACACGGCGGTTGGAACCAAAAATCTCAAATTTGGACTCATCAGACCAAAAGACAGATTTCCACTGGTCTAATGTTCAATGCTCGTGTTTCTTGGTCAAAGAAAGTCTCTTATTCTAATTGGTGTCCTTTTAGTAGTGCTTTATTTGCAGCAATTCGACCATCAAGGCCTGAGTCTCTTCTGAACAGTTGATGTTGAGATGTGTCTGTTACTTGAACTCTGTGAAGCATTTATTTGGGCTGCAATCTTAGGTGTAGTTAACTCTAATGAACTTACCTCTGCTGTAGAGTATATCTCTGGGTCTTCCTTTCCTGTGGCGGTCCTCATGAGAGCCAGTTTCATCATAGTGATTGATGAATTTTGTGACTGCACTTGAAGAAACTTTCAAAGTTCTTGAAATGTTCTGTATTCTGTGACCTTTATGTCTTAAAGTAATGATGGACTGCCATTTCTCTTTGCTTATTTGAGCTGTTCTTGCCATAATATGTGACCCGTTTCAGGAAACTAGGCGTATGTCGTGGGTCACTACTTCACAGGAGAACCGTTTGAACGTTAAAAATAATTCTGCCTTCATGAACATGTGAACTTCATGTGCCTTAACAACAAATGTGTATGCCATCTGTAAATACAAATAAAACTATTAAATTATGAGCCTAGTTGGTTTAGCCAAAGAAAAAGGGGGCAATCTTCCCGCTAGCCATGATTGGCTGAGACAATGAGTTGGCTGGACATGCCGAGAGATGAGTTTGGATTGGTCTGCCATATAGCATGCTTCTGTCTATTTGAGCTGGTCATGATGTCTAGGTAATTCTGTCTAAAAAAAGTATGTATTGTGTAATAAAACTGCATACGTGTTGCTCTCCACTTTCTGGAGGACTGAGTTTTGAAATCAGTGGAATTAGAGTATAATAGCTAAGGAGGTGGAGAAAACACCTCTTCAAACTAAGGAAAACCATGGCATCCGAAAGGAGATGCGTCCAACCATGAGTGGTGTATATGGGTAAGATAGTCTAGCTAGCTACATTTTCAGATATTACACATTTCTAATTTTGACAGAAATAGCCATTTGCTTGGCTAACTATAGCCTAATTTTAGCTAGCTAACATTGAACATACTTCCGGCGCCGACAGAGATGGCCGCCTCGCTTTGCGTTCCTAGGAAACTATGCAGTGTTTTG
Source organism: Oncorhynchus mykiss (assembly GCF_013265735.2). Classification (NCBI taxonomy): domain Eukaryota; kingdom Metazoa; phylum Chordata; class Actinopteri; order Salmoniformes; family Salmonidae; genus Oncorhynchus; species Oncorhynchus mykiss. The sequence goes on along the minus strand of NC_048580.1, from coordinate 24,978,858 downwards.
TTTTTTTACGTGTTATTTCTTACATTAGTACCCCAGGTCATCTTAGGTTTCATTACATACAGTCGAGAAGAACTACTGAATATAAGATCAGCGTCAACTCACCATCAGTACGACCAAGAATATGTTTTTCGCGACGCGGATCCTGTGTTCTGCCTTTTCACCCAGGACAACGGAATGGATCCCATGCAGCGACCCAAAAAACGACTCCGAAAAAGAGGGAAACGAGGCGGTCTTCTGGTCAGACTCCGAAAACGGGCACATCGTGCACCACTCCCTAGCATTCTTCTCGCCAATGTCCAGTCTCTTGACAACAAGGTTGATGAAATCCGAGCAAGGGTAGCATTCCAGAGGGACATCAGAGACTGTAACGTTCTTTGCTTCACGGAAACATGGCTCACTGGAGAGACGCTATCGGAGGCGGTGCAGCCAGCGTGTTTCTCCACGCATCGCGCCGACAGAAACAAACATCTTTCTGGTAAGAAGAGGGACGGGGGCGTATGCCTTATGGCTAACGAGACATGGTGTGATGAAAGAAACATACAGGAACTCAAATCCTTCTGTTCACCTGATTTAGAATTCCTCACAATCAAATGTAGACCGCATTGTCTACCAAGAGAATTCTCTTCAAATTATAATCACAGCCGTATATATCCCCCCCCAAGCAGACACATCGATGGCTCTGAACAAACTTTATTTGACTCTTTGTAAACTGGAATCCATTTATCCGGAGGCTGCATTCATTGTAGCTGGGGATTTTAACAAGGCTAATCTGAAAACAAGACTCCCTAAATTGTATCAGCATATCGATTGCGCAAACCAGGGTGGAAAAACCTTGCATCATTGTTACTCTAACTTCCGTAACGCATATAAGGCCCTGCCCCGCCCTCCTTTCGGAAAAGCTGACCACGACTCCATTTTGTTGATCCCTGCCTACAGACAGAAACTAAAACAAGAGGCTCCCACGCTGAGGTCTGTCCAACGCTGGTCCGACCAAGCTGACTCCACACTCCAAGACTGCTTCCATCACGTGGACTGGGACATGTTTCGTATTGCGTCAGATAACAATATTGACGAATACGCTGATTCGGTGTGCGAGTTCATTAGAACGTGCGTTGAAGATGTCGTTCCCATAGCAACGATTAACCAGAAACCGTGGATTGATGGCAGCATTCGCGTGAAACTGAAAGCGCGAACCACTGCTTTTAATCAGGGCAAGGTGACTGGTAACATGACCGAATACAAACAGTGCAGCTATTCCCTCCGCAAGGCTATCAAACAAGCTAAGCGTCAGTACAGAGACAAAGTAGAATCTCAATTCAACGGCTCAGACACAAGAAGCATGTGGCAGGGTCTACAGTCAATCACGGACTACAAGAAGAAATCCAGCCCAGTCACGGACCAGGATGTCCTGCTCCCAGGCAGACTAAATAACTTTTTTGCCCGCTTTGAGGACAATACAGTGCCACTGACACGGCCTGCAACGAAAACATGCGGACTCTCCTTCACTGCAGCCGAGGTGAGTAAGACATTTAAACGTGTTAACCCTCGCAAGGCTGCAGGCCCAGACGGCATCCCCAGCCGCGCCCTCAGAGCATGCGCAGACCAGCTGGCCGGTGTGTTTACGGACATATTCAATCAATCCCTATACCAGTCTGCTGTTCCCACATGCTTCAAGAGGGCCACCATTGTTCCTGTTCCCAAGAAAGCTAAGGTAACTGAGCTAAACGACTACCGCCCCGTAGTACTCACTTCCATCATCATGAAGTGCTTTGAGAGACTAGTCAAGGACCTTATCACCTCCACCCTACCCGACACCCTAGACCCACTCCAATTTGCTTACCGCCCAAATAGGTCCACAGACGATGCAATCTCAACCACACTGCACACTGCCCTAACCCATCTGGACAAGAGGAATACCTATGTGAGAATGCTGTTCATCGACTACAGCTCGGCATTCAACCCCATAGTACCCTCCAAGCTCGTCATCAAGCTCGAGACCCTGGGTCTCGACCCCGCCCTGTGCAACTGGGTACTGGACTTCCTGACGGGCCACCCCCAGGTGGTGAGGGTAGGCAACAACATCTCCACCCCGCTGATCCTCAACACTGGGGCCCCACAAGGGTGCGTTCTGAGCCCTCTCCTGTACTCCCTGTTCACCCACGACTGCGTGGCCACGCACGCCTCCAACTCAATCATCAAGTTTGCGGACGACACAACAGTGGTAGGCTTGATTACCAACAACGACGAGACGGCCTACAGGGAGGAGGTGAGGGCCCTCTGAGTGTGGTGTCAGGAAAATAACCTCACACTCAACGTCAACAAAACTAAGGAGATGATTGTGGACTTCAGGAAACAGCAGAGGGAACACCCCCCTATCCACATCGATGGAACAGTAGTGGAGAGGGTAGCAAGTTTTAAGTTCCTCGGCATACACATCACAGACAAACTGAATTGGTCCACTCACACAGACAGCATCGTGAAGAAGGCGCAGCAGCGCCTCTTCAACCTCAGGAGGCTGAAGAAATTCGGTTTGTCACCAAAAGCACTCACAAACTTCTACAGATGCACAATCGAGAGCATCCTGGCGGGCTGTATCACCGCCTGGTACGGCAACTGCTCCGCCCACAACCGTAAGGCTCTCCAGAGGGTAGTGAGGTCTGCACAACGCATCACCGGGGGCAAACTACCTGCCCTCCAGGACACCTACACCACCCAAGATCATCAAGGACATCAACCACCCGGAGCCACTGCCTGTTCACCCCACTATCATCCAGAAGGCGAGGTCAGTACAGGTGCATCAAAGCTGGGACCGAGAGACTGAAAAACAGCTTCTATCTCAAGGCCATCAGACTGTTAAACAGGTACCACTAACATTGAGTGGCTGCTGCCAACACACTGACACTGACACTGACTCAACTCCAGCCACTTTAATAATGGGAATTGATGGGAAATGATGTAAATATATCACTAGCCACTTTAAACAATGCTACCTTATATAATGTTACTTACCGTACATTATTCATCTCATATGCATACGTATATACTGTACTCTATATCATCGACTGCATCCTTATGTAATACATGTATCACTAGCCACTTTAACTATGCCACTTTGTTTACATACTCACCTCATGTATATACTGTACTCGATACCATCTACTGTATCCTGCCTATGCTGCTCTGTACCATCACTCATTCATATATCCTTATGTACATATTCTTTATCCCCTTACACTGTGTATAAGACAGTAGTTTTGGAATTGTTAGTTAGATTACTTGTTGGTTATTACTGCATTGTCGGAACTAGAAGAACAAGCATTTCGCTACACTCGCATTAACATCTGCTAACCATGTGTATGTGACAAATACAATTTGATTTGATTTGAACCTGGTTGGTTAGCTACCTGCAGATTCATGAAGGGTAGTAACGTCATGAGTTGTGATTATGGTTCATTGTTTACCTAGCTAGCTAACTAATGTTAGCTGGCTGGCTCGCTAGCTAACATTACATGTATGATCTTATTATTTGTATCTTAGAGCTATGTGCCTGGCTAGCTAGAGCCTAATGTTAGCTAGCTAACTTTGAACTTGGTTGGTTAGCTACCTGCAGATTCAGGCAGGGTAGTATCGTCATGAGTTGTGATTATGGTTAATTGTTTACCTAGCTAGCTAGCTAGCTACATGTCTTAACAAAAGACTCCACTATGCAAGTAACCATTTCGGGGGAAGTAACCATTGCGTTCATAAATTCAGTCTGGCCATCTATTCCGATTTCAGAGCACTCTCGTCTGAGTGTGCCAGAGACCGCAGAAAAACTGATGAATTTACGAATGCTCAACACCCGTTGAATATGGCTGGTGTCAGTAAACTCATCGGCCAGAGCGTTCGGTGTGTGCTCAATGCGAAACGCTCTGAATTTACGAAAGGACAATCTGAGTCACCACCACTCTGGATAACATGAAAGCCTAACTAGCTCTGCTATGGTGAGTAATGTTCAGTGTGTTGTTCTCTCTCACTTAGATGACTGAAAGTAGCTAGCAAGTTAGCTTGACTGCTGTTGTTAGTACATTTGGATCAAGCCTTAAAGAGATGGGTGTGGCTAAAGCTTAAGAGGGTGTGAATGATACTGAATGGGTGTAAAAAAAAGAAGGGCTCAAAAGTGAGTTTGTAAGTTTATCAACTCAACTGTAGTGTATGATATACAATTTTGTAGCTCTGAGTCTCTACTTTTATCCAATGTAAAAAACACAATTTCAAATTTTGAGCCGGTCGGTCACATATGGACTTGGTCTTTTACCAAATAGGGCTATCTTCTGTATACCTTGTCTGTATACCCCTACCTTGTCACAACACAAGTGATTGGCTCAAACGCATTAAGGAGGAAATAAATTCCACAAATTAACTTAAGGCACACCTGTGAATTGAAATGCATTCCAGGTGACTACCTCTGGTTGAGCCAATTTGAAGCTGGTTGAGAGAATGCCAAGAGTGTGCAAAGCTGTCATTTAGGCAAAGGGTGCCAACTTTGAAGAATCTCAAATATAAAATATATTTTAATTTGTTTGACACTTTTTGGGTTAGTGCATGATTCCATATGTGTTATTTCATAGTTTGTCTTCACTATTCTACAATGTAGAAAATAGTAAAAATAAAGAAAAACCCTTGAATGAGCAGGTGTGTCCAAACCTTTGACTGGTACTGTATATACAGTGCCTTGCGAAAGTATTCGGCCCCCTTGAACTTTGCGACCTTTTGCCACATTTCAGGCTTCAAACATAAAGATATAAAACTGTATTTTTTTGTGAAGAATCAACAACAAGTGGGACACAATCATGAAGTGGAACGACATTTATTGGATATTTCAAACTTTTTTAACAAATCAAAAACTGAAAAATTGGGCGTGCAAAATTATTCAGCCCCTTTACTTTCAGTGCAGCAAACTCTCTCCAGAAGTTCAGTGAGGATCTCTGAATGATACAATGTTGACCTAAATGACTAATGATGATAAATACAATCCACCTGTGTGTAATCAAGTCTCTGTATAAATCGATCGATCGATCGATCGATCGAAAGATCCAATGTTGACCTAAATGACTAATGATGATAAATACAATCCACCGGTCCGAGATACTGTTGTGAAGAAGTTTAAAGCCGGATTTGGATGCAAAAAGATTTCCCAAGCTTTAAACATCCCAAGGAGCACTGTGCAAGCGATAATATTGAAATGGAAGGAGTATCAGACCACTGCAAATCTACCAAGACCTGGCCGTCCCTCTAAACTTTCAGCTCATACAAGGAGAAGACTGATCAGAGATGCAGCCAAGAGGCCCATGATCACTCTGGATGAACTGCAGAGATCTACAGCTGAGGTGGGAGACTCTGTCCATAGGACAACAATCAGTCGTATATTGCACAAATCTGGCCTTTATGGAAGAGTGGCAAGAAGAAAGCCATTTCTTAAAGATATCCATAAAAAGTGTCGTTTAAAGTTTGCCACAAGCCACGTGGGAGACACACCAAACATGTGGAAGAAGGTGCTCTGGTCAGATGAAACCAAAATTGAACTTTTTGGCAACAATGCAAAATGTTATGTTTGGCGTAAAAGCAACACAGCTCATCACCCTGAACACTGTCAAACATGCAGAACTAGGATTCTGTATTTTTTTGTGAAGAATCAACAACAAGTGGGACACAATCATGAAGTGGAACGACATTTATTGGATATTTCAAACTTTTTTAACAAATCAAAAACTGAAATTGGGCGTGCAAAATTATTCAGCCCCCTTAAGTTAATACTTTGTAGCGCCACCTTTTGCTGCGATTACAGCTGTAAGTCGCTTGGGGTATGTCTCTATCAGTTTTGCACATCGAGAGACTGAAATTTTTTCCCATTCCTCCTTGCAAAACAGCTCGAGCTCAGTGAGGTTGGATGGAGAGCATTTGTGAACAGCAGTTTTCAGTTCTTTCCACAGATTCTCGATTGGATTCAGGTCTGGACTTTGACTTGGCCATTCTAACACCTGGATATGTTTATTTTTGAACCATTCCATTGTAGATTTTGCTTTATGTTTTGCATCATTGTCTTGTTGGAAGACAAATCTCCGTCCCAGTCTCAGGTCTTTTGCAGACTCCATCAGGTTTTCTTCCAGAATGGTCCTGTATTTGGCTCCATCCATCTTCCCATCAATTTTAACCATCTTCCCTGTCCCTGCTGAAGAAAAGCAGGCCCAAACCATGATGCTGCCACCACCATGTTTGACAGTGGGGATGGTGTGTTCAGGGTGATGAGCTGTGTTGCTTTTACGCCAAACATAACGTTTTGCATTGTTGCCAAAAAGTTCAATTTTGGTTTCATCTGACCAGAGCACCTTCTTCCGCATGTTTGGTGTGTCTCCCACGTGGCTTGTGGCAAACTTCTTGGCTGCATCTCTGATCAGTCTTCTCCTTGTATGAGCTGAACGTTTAGAGGGACGGCCAGGTCTTGGTAGATTTGCAGTGGTCTGATACTCCTTCCATTTCAATATTATCGCTTGCACAGTGCTCCTTGGGATGTTTAAAGCTTGGGAAATCTTTTTGTATCAAATTCCGGCTTTATACTTCTTCACAACAGTATCTCGGACCTGCCTGGTGTGTTCCTTGTTCTTCATGTTCTTCACGCTTTTAACGGACCTCTGAGACTATCACAGTGCAGATGCATTTATACAGAGACTTGATTACACACAGGTGGATTGTATTTATCATCATTAGTCATTTAGGTCAACATTGTATCATTCAGAGATCCTCACTGAACTTCTGGAGAGAGTTTGCTGCACTGAAAGTAAAGGGGCTGAATAATTTTGCACGCCCAATTTTTCAGTTTTTGAATTGTTAAAAAAGTTAGAAATATCCAATAAATGTCATTCCACTTCATGATTGTGTCCCACTTGTTGTTGATTCTTCACAAAAAAATACAGTTTTATATCTTTATGTTTGAAGCCTGAAATGTGGCAAAAGGTCGCAAAGTTCAAGGGGGGCGAATACTTTCGCAAGGCACTGTATATTAGCAACTGGGACTGAGGAGCAGGCCGTTTACTCTGGGCACCTTTCATCCAAGCTACTCAATACTGCCCCTGCAGCCATAAGTAGTTAATGTGAGTTTACACTCTAGCCAGACACCTCGGTATTTGTAGTTGCCCACATATTCTAAGTCAGAACCGTCCAGAGTATTGATGCTAGACGGGTGGGCAGGTGAGGGCAGCAATCGGTTGAAGAGCATGCATTTAGTTCTACTTGCATTTAAGAGCAGTTGGAGGCCATGGAAGGAGAGTTGCATGGCATTGAAGCTTGTCTGGAGGTTAGTTAATAGTGTCCAAAGAAGGGCCATAAGTATACAGAATGGTGTCGTCTGCGTAGAGGTGGATCAGAGAATCACCAGCAGTAAGAGCGACATCATTGATGTATACAGAGAAAAGAGTCGGTCCGAGAATTGTACCCTGTGGCACCCCCATAGAGACTGCCAAATGTCCGGACAACAGGCCCTCAGGTTTGACCCACTGAACTCTGTCTGAGAAGTAGTTGGTGAACCAGGCGAGGCAGTCATTTGAGAAACCAAGGCTGTTGAGTCTGCCGATGAGAATTTGGTGATTGACAAAGTCGAAAGCCTTGGCCAGGTCGATGAATACAGCTGCACAGTATTGTCTTTTATCGATGGCAGTTATGATATCGTTTAGGACCTTGAGCGTGGCTGAGGTGCACCCATGACCAGCTCGGAAACCAGATTGCATAGCGGAGAAGGTACGGTGGGATTCGAAAGACCGTGGCAGCTTTCCAATCTTTGGGGATCTCAGACGATACGAAAGAGAGGTTGAACAGGCAAGTAATGAGGGTTTCAACAATTGTGGTGGATATTTTTTAGAAAGAGAGAGTCCAGATTGTCTAGCCCAGCTGATTTGTAGGGGTCCAGATTTTGCAGCTCTTTCAGAACATCAGCTATCTGGATTTGGGTGAAGGAGAAATGTGGGAGGCTTGGGCAATTTGCTGTGGGGGGTGCAGAGCTGTTGACAAGGGTAGGGGTAGCCAGGTGGAAAGCATGGCCAGCTATGGAAAAATGCATATTGAAATTCTAATTTATCATGGATTTATCGGTGGTGACAGTGTTTCCTAGCCTCAGTGCAGTGGGCAGCTGGGAGGAGGTGCTCTTATTCTCCATGGACTTTAGTGTCCCAGAACTTTTCGAAGTTTGTGCTACAAGATCCAAATTTCTGTTTGAAAAAGCTAGCCTTTGCTTTCCTAGCTGCCTGTGTATATTGTGTATATTAAGATATTGACTGTGGTTCATATGCTATCCCAAAACAGCATAGTGGGCTAATCGCAAACATGTCCTAATACACTTTTTTTGCAGACAAGATTAGCAAATGTAGGCATGAAATGGAAACAACAAACACTGAGCCTTCATACCCATGCACAACAGACCAAATAATTAAAGTGCAACTTAATATTGGAAAGGTGTTCCTAATATTTGGTATATTCAGTGTATATACTGTATATTGATGGGGGGGGGGGGGGGAGTAACACCTGACTGAATAGTTTTCGGTTGGTTGAATTAGTTTAAATCCATATCATCTAATATCATTTTTTTAACGTTCAGAGACGGTTGAGAAACAAATGAACATATTACTGGTCCTATCAGGAGCTTAAAGGTCAACTGCCCCTTCTGTGGTTTTAAATGACTTTATGTACCATCGATATGCGGCAGAACCCTCGACCTTCAGGCCCGAAGTCCAGCGCGTTATCGACTGTGCCCCAAAAGCTGTGCCCCTCCGCGCTTGTAAACCCAGGGTCGTTACAAAATTATAGTGTCAAAATGTATTACAAAGTGCAAATAGGATAATTATGGTCATAAAGTCAGTCTCGTCCAAAACATAGTTTTGTAATTGAATTCGTCATGATTTACTGGATGGTTGGGTATGGATTATGATCATGCCCACTTTTGCCAATTATGCCAAATTGCAGAGAAAACTAATTGTAGTCCGCATCCAGCTGCCATGTGGACATGTGTTGTCAAGGCTGCATATGGGTGGAACGCACATTTCGCTCTGCAATTATGAGTGAAAATGGGCTTCCATAAAGTTGGTGCAAACTTCCAATACATTTCAACAATATTGCCAGGAGTGGATTACATTCGACACGGTCACTTCTGCTGCCTGTCTACCGTCGAACCACTGCACTGGTGTTGGTGAGTACGTTAGCTAAATTAGATAATTGGTGCTAGTTAGCTAGTAGCTACTTTTGGTTATTCAACATTATTTGATGATGCTAGCGAACCAGGCTAGCTAAAATGCCACAGATGAAAGGGGAATGGTACTGTAGCTAGCTAAATACAAGAAGCTAATGAGATGTAGCATGTCAGAGGAAAATTGTGCATAGCTCACATTAGCTAGCTACCTTGCTAACAACAGCTAACTGTAGCCCATTGACATGTAGGGTCAATACAGGGCAGGCACTTGGATACTAGCTTGCTAGCTAATCATAGGATGTAGCCAGCTTACTTTCGATAATGTTTCAAATCTAGCTAACACTAGCCAAGTCATTTCAACTCAGACAGATATAAGTACCCCGGATTTGCAAGTTAGGTAGCTAACTAGCTAGCATTCGGGGGCTTCGTCTGCTTAACCAAAATCAACAGGCCTGTTCTCTTAAAAGTTTGTATTTTCTTTGGCAAAAATAAATGAATTATGTTACTTGCCTACTACAAATATGGCTCTGTCAGCGAATACAAAACGTATCAGCAAGCATTCAGCATCGTACACAGCTGGTTGCATAGTAACACTGTCAGATTCACCTGCCTGAATCTGTTCTGTAGTTGCAGTCCTTCTATTAGCATATAAATTACTTCCAAACGATAACTTTTTTTATTCTCTCACTATATGTTTATTGAGTGATGATATTTGATTTCATCCACAGGCTACGTACAAGACCTGGTTGATTTGTAGTTCAGCAATGTTGTTGGAACCCCCTCTGCCATATCAGGAGCTGTTACAGAAGGCTGAGGCCCATACACCAGTCCTGCTTGAGAGTAATGGAGGACACTTGAATCAGGTTGGTCACATTTGATCTGGTCAATGGTCAAAATACTATCAGTCCTGGAATTCACCTAACCACCATTGATAATGTAATCAGTGCTCTGTGTATATGTGTGTCTTGTACTGTACGTTGTAAGAAAGCTGCCCCCTTCCAATGGACTATTGGGCCCAGAGTGAGTAATGCCAACAAGTCAGTGACATGCTGGCACGTGTCCCTTGTGAATCAGGATCTCTGATTGGCTATTTCAACTGTGTATTTACTGTTGGCTTCCATGACTGTATGGTGACAGTATTTCTCTCCCTCCCTCTGTGATATAGGAGCTGGGTCGGATATAGGAGCCGTAGTCGGGCTTCTGCATGACCAGTATCTGTGATGAGAGGGACCTGGAGCTGATCTACGCTGCCATGCCAATCAGGCGTTGGCAAACGCCTCAAAAGGGACAAACAAACAGTGATTACTAATAAGACAGTACATCATATCACCCTTTCAATGTGTCACTCATCAACTCTTCCTTGGTTTTCTACAGATGGGAAGAAGAGTTGCTTTTCAGATGGAGTCCTCTGACTGAAAGACAGGTTAATACTGATGTCAGAATTGGGAGAGACCTTGCAACTCAGCATAACATTTTTACAAGACATCTATTACTTTTTGTCTTTTTTTATTAGATAATCTATTGGTACTAGCAGAACACTGCTTCTACAGTATTATGTAAAGTAAGGTTTATTCTACATGGAACTGTTACACTTGAATGTTATCAAAATACTTTGTTTAGAATATCTACAAAAGTTCAGCAATTGAACTCTTCTCATATTACTCTGTAGGCTACTGCCTGATGAATTGTCAGTTACCTACTGAGTAGTATGAGTGCGCCATCCTCCTGCATCTCACATCTGCCTGTACTGTAGTTATTGAACTGCTGGACCCATTGGTTGAGGCAAAATCTGTCATATCCAGGTTGGAGTATCATGCACTCCACCCCTCCTGCCACCTGACTTTACCTATCCATAACCTGTAATACATTACATAGATGGAAGGAACTTCATCACCCAGAGAGCTGTGCATGTCAGTGTGTGGTTAGATAGCCAAATCCTTAGATATGGCTAAATAGAATGCTGTTCTGGTTAGACAGCTGAAATTGTACTCTACACACAACTTTTTTTATTTGCTAGGTAAGTGTAGGCATACTATCTTTATATGCACATCAATATGATATTTACAGCATAACATGTTTTGTCTTTGTAACATGAACACCCATCGGTTTTTGTTGATTAATGCATGTACAGTACACTCAAGCTGGGCAATGTTTGTGCAATATTCACATGTAGCCTACACCTGTTGTAGGGATATTAGTAGTTCTGGGATTTGTCCCCTGGGAAAGATCTAACAGCGGACATAAGGAGAGAGGAGACAACTAGTCAGTTAGAATATTGTGTTGTAGGACAGCTGAGCTGACTCAAGAACGGGCCTTCAACACGCTGTTAATATAGTTTCCATGGTAACATGTATCTACATGACGTGATGAAACTGCTTTGCAAGCTACTTTCGTAGCAAGGTGTTATAGAAGGATTGTCTCATGAAACAAATTCCAGACACTGGCTCTTGCTATCTTGCCATAACTGATTTGACAGAGAAATATCAGCTAGATAGGATGGCCAGCTGCAGCTATCACCAAATCTATGCTAGCTAGCTGCTGTCAGCTTGGCACAGGGTTAGCGCTGACTCTTGAGATGGCGAGTCAATCAGGAGGGGAGAAGTCCTCAACTTCAAAACGTTCTCTCCATAGCAACGCTATCTTAGCTAACCTTTCTCTACCCACTACTGCCCTTGTTTTTTTTGTGCTTGAATGGCAAAGAAACAAGCATGTCAAACCACACCCCTAGACAACTCTCATTTGCCCTCAGCCATGGCCGCTTGCATTTCCTAATGACCATTGATGGAACACAAGGCCAAATCAGGAAGTGCAGTAGCTCTTTAACCTTAGCTTCTCCAGAGAAAAGCAGACTGGCCGCTGAACACGATGTTGTGCTAGCATGTAAGCAATGCCAATTGGCCTGGATACTGGCCGCCTGCTAAGTTAATAAGTAATATGAGGGGGTGGGGGTTACATTGAGACTGGATCTAGATCAAGGCAATGAAGCCTGGGATCGTTACCAACTCGCAGACACACACACTCTTAGAAAAAAGGTGCTATATAGAGCCTAAAAGGGTTCTTTGCCTGTCCGCACAGGAGAACCCTTTGAAGAACCATTTTTGGTTCCAGGTAGAACTCTTCTGGGTTCCATGTAAAATCCTTACCGCAGAGGGTTCTACATGGAACCCAAAAGACTTCTACCTGGAACCAAAAAAGGTTATCCTATGGGGACAGCCAAAGAACCCTTTTGGAACCCATGTTTCTTAGAGTGTACCACATACTGTACATACAATCAGTGCTTAACTTGTGCCCCTAGACAACTCTCATTTGCCCTCAGCCATGGCCGCTTGCATTTCCTAATGACCATTGATGGAACACAAGGCCAAATCAGGAAGTGCAGTAGCTCTTTAACCTTAGCTTCTCCAGAGAAAAGCAGACTGGCCGCTGAACACGATGTTGTGCTAGCATGTAAGCAATGCCAATTGGCCTGGAACCCTTTGAAGAACCATTTTTGGTTCCAGGTAGAACTCTTCTGGGTTCCATGTAAAATCCTTACCGCAGAGGGTTCTACATGGAACCCAAAAGACTTCTACCTGGAACCAAAAAAGGTTATCCTATGGGGACAGCCAAAGAACCCTTTTGGAACCCATGTTTCTTAGAGTGTACCACATACTGTACATACAATCAGTGCTTAACTTGGGCCCCTAGACAACTCTCATTTGCCCTCAGCCATGGCCGCTTGCATTTCCTAATGACCATTGATGGAACACAAGGCCAAATCAGGAAGTGCAGTAGCTCTTTAACCTTAGCTTCTCCAGAGAAAAGCAGACTGGCCGCTGAACACGATGTAGAACAGAGGGTTCTACATGGAACCCAAAAGACTTCTACCTGGAACCAAAAAAGGTTATCCTATGGGGACAGCCAAAGAACCCTTTTGGAACCCATGTTTCTTAGAGTGTACCACATACTGTACATACAATCAGTGCTTAACTTGGGCAGGAGCTGAGTACCAGCACCTCACATTTTTTACTGCTTAAATTCCTTCACCTCTTATAGAATATTAGCTCAAAAGTATTGTGGAGTTCCTGCACCTAAATAGAATACTCTTTCCCACACGGGCTCACGCTTATACACACATACCTCCCTGCACATATACACACAATCATGATACTTACAAGTGTGTAAGTATGTAACTAATCTTTGTATTTGGTTTCTCAACTACAAAGAGTATCGACGCCAATGGTAAAGGACTTGGCAACCATGGATCCCAAGCAATGATTAGGAAACATTTCAGATTTGATGTTCTGGTTGTGTGCTGTTAATGAAAGGTATACTGAAAATAATTGCTACTGTGAGAGTATGCATAAGATATATGTCCAGACTGTGGGACATCTACATAAGTACAGCAATGGCCTCAGTGTCATGTTTTAAGGTACCAAAGAGAAGTTAATGTGTTGAATAAAACAGTGTAACAGAGGTGGTTCAGTGAAACATGCTCATGTGATCAGTACACCATTTTTATGGGGACTGGATCTAGATCAAGGCATTCAAGCCTGGGATCGTTACCAAGTCGCAGACAAATATACCACATATGCTCAGTGCTTGATTTGGGCAGGAGCTCACCGGAGCTGTGTACCGGCACCTCACATTTTTTTTTACTGCTTGAGTTCCTGCACCTCTTATAGAATATTAGCTCAAAAGTATTGTGGGGTTCCTGCACCTAAATATAAACAGTATCGGCACACAAAATGAGTACCAGCACCTATTTCAGTCCAAGTCAAGCACTGCATGCACTCTTTCACACATGGGCACACACTTATACACACATATGTCCCTGCACATATACACAGATAAGCATGATACTTACAAGTAAGTGCGTAATTAATCTTTGTATTTTGTTTCTCAACTGCAAAAAGTATCGATGCCAATGGTAAAGGACTTGACACCATGTATCCCAAGCAACGATTTCATCCCAAATGTGGATGGGCCTACCCATTAGGCAACATTTCAGATTTGATGTTCTGGTTGTGTACTGTTAATCAAAGGTATACTGAAAATAATTGCTACTGTGAGAGTATGCATAAGATATATGTCCAGACTGTGTGACATTTACACAAATATAGCAATGGCATCAATGTCATGTTTTAAGGTAGCAAACAGAAGTTAATGTTTCGACACTAGTGTAATGGAAGTGGTTCAGTGAAACATGCTCATGTAATGAGTAAATTTGCCTAAGATCTAAAGTCTTGCATTAACTCCCTGAGCTTATAGGCTTAAGCCCTGCAGCTAATACAGTCATGTGTCACACAGACGACCCAGGTTCAATAGCTGATCAGTGGCATTGGTGGGGTGACCGGGATTTGGTCAGCTGATGTCTGTCAACTCCTTGGGTTGTTACGGAGAGAAGGAGGAGGTCAAAGGGGGAGTGAAGTGTAACAAAGACGGAAGTGGTTTTTCTCACAGAAGACTGGCATGCTGATACACACACTGTCTACCCTAGCATAATCTAATGAGATGGTATGTCCTTGCCTGAAGTTTACTCCCCGAGCTAATTCCTAGGCTCAATCGGCTAATGCAGTGGTGTGGCACGCAGACACAGGTTCAATAACTGGTCAGTGGCATTGTTGGGATGACCTGGATTTGGTCACTTAATACCTGTCAGCTGCTGGGGTTGTTCTGTAGAGGAGGAGGTCAAAGGTGGTGAAGTGTAACATAGGAGGGTTGGTGAACCACGATCGTGTGATGAGGAATCGTGTCTGAGACTTTACAATTTGTGTTACATTTTTGAGCCAATACCTAGGATTTAGCTCAGCAGCCTTTGTCGTTTTATGGCATGCAGACAACCAATGTTCGATACACCACACTTTGCTAGTGTGAATGACTGGGTATCTAGTGTGCACTAGAAACTGAACTGGGTTCAGAATACTACTTGAAATCATTTCAAATACTTTCACTGTGCTCGATTGAGCGTGCCTGTTGGAATGGAACTAATAGAGCCGGTGGAAAAGTTCCAAAAGTTCCAACCCCTTCCCCGCCCCCCTGGCACTCCTGGCTGGCTGAAGCAAACGCTCAAATTATTTAAATGATTTCAAATAGTGTATGAACCCAGGTTTGACTAGAAACACCAGAGTGTTGCAATCTTGTCTCTCCCTCTCTTATCCTGGCTCACTATATAGAGACCCTTGTGTGAAAGTATCTCTTTTCACTGTCTCTCCTTCTCTAAAAATACCCTTATTGCATGGTTTCCTCCTGTAAAAGTTCCCCCTCTGTTTCTCTGCTCACTCCAGGACAGTGTTGTTCAACTCCTGGCGACCCACAGTGTTTTGTTCCAGCCCAGTTCCAGCCCAGTAACACCTGATTCAACTAATCACCTAATTTAAGACCCTTAATTAGTTAAAATCAGGTGTGTTAGCACTGGGCAGGAACAAAAGCATACATACCTTGTGGGTCCTCAGGACCACGATTGAAGAACACTGCTCTAGAAAGAACCAGCTATGGCTATGACTCCATAGAGATGTGTTCTATTTAATTCTGTGGATGACTCTCACCCTCGCTCTTTCTCTTTCTATAGCTCACTCTAGACTAGAGCGATTCTGGTGTGGTGGTATCTCTTCGCAATGCGAAGATGGCACCCCTGCTCCCTCCCACAGGCGCTGATGCGTTCCGCCGCTTCACCCCGGAATCCCTGGCAGAGATTGAGAGGCTCATGGAGGACAAGAGAATAGCCGCGGAAGTAGAGGGGTACGTAGGTGATGGGCCGTCGGAGCCCAGCAAAGACCTGGAAGCCGGCAAGAGTCTGCCCATGATCTTTGGAGACGCCCCAACAGAGATGCTTAACACACCACTGGAGGACATAGACCCCTTCTACAAAGCACAGAAGGTCAGTCCAGGACACCTCAAGCTCACCTAGCAATTTCACTGGACTGTAATAAATAAACATATTTTTGTTTTAGTACCTTTAAAAAAAAATGTTATTTACATAGTCATGACTCAAGCAAAGCAGACTTATCCCGAAGATACTATATTTAGACATATCATGACAGCTGACTTAACATAGTCGTGGCCAAAAATGTTGAGAATGACACAAATATTAATTTCCACAAAGTTTTCTGCTTCAGTGTCTTTAGATATTTTTGTCAGATTTTACTATGGAATACTGAAGTATAATTACAAGCATTTCATAAGTGTCCAAGGCTTTTATTGACAATTACATTAAGTTGATCCAAAGAGTCAATATTTGCAGTGTTGGCCCTTCTTTTTCAAGACCTCTGCAATCCGCCCTGGCATGCTGTCAATTAACTTCGGGGCCACATCCTGACTGATGGTTGCCCATTCTTGCATAATCAATACTTGGAGTTTAACAGAATTTGTGTTTTTTTGTTTGTCCACCCGCCTCTTGAGGATTGACCACAAATTCTCAATGGGATTAAGGTCTGGGGAGTTTCCTGGCCATGGACCCAAAATATCAATGTTTTGTTCCCCGAGCCACTTAGTTATCACTTTTGCCTTATGGCAAGGTGCTCCATCATGCTGGAAAAGGCATTGTTTGTCACCAAACTGTTCCTGGATGTTTGGGAGAAGTTGCTCTTGGAGGATGTGCTGGTACCATTCTTTATTCATGGTTGTGTTCTTAGGCAAAATTGTGAGTGAGCCCACTCCCTTGGCTGAGAAGCAACCCCACACATGAATGGTCTCAGGATGCTTTACTGTTGGCATAACACAGGACTGATGGTAGCACTCACCTTGTCTTCTCCGGACAAGCTTTTTTCCGGATGCCCCAAACAATCGGAAATGGGATTCATCAGAGAAAATGACTTTACCCCAGTCCTCAGCAGTCCAATCCCTGTACCTTTTGCAGAATATCAGTCGGTCCCTGATATTTTGCCTGGAGAGAAGTGGCTTCTTTGCTGCCCTTCTTGACACCAGTCCATCCTCAAAGTCTTCACCTCACTGTGCGTGCAGATGCACTCACACCTGCCTGCTGCTATTCCTAAGCAAGCTCTGTACTGGTGGTGCCCCGATCCCACAGCTGAATCAATTTTAGGAGACGGTCCTGGCACTTGCTGGACTTTCTTGGGCGCCCTGAAGCCTTCTTCACAACAATTGAACCACTCTCCTTGAAGTTCTTGATGATACAATAAATGGTTGATTTAGGTGCAATCTTACTGGCAGAAATATCCTTGCCTGTGAAGCCCTTTTTGTGCAAAGCAATGATGACGGTGTGTGTTTCCTTGCAGGTAACCATGATTGACAGAGGAAGAACAATGATTCCAAGCACCACCCTCCTTTTGAAGCTTCCAGTCTGTTATTCGAACTCAATCAGCATGACAGAGTGATCTCCAGCCTTGTCCTCGTCAACACTCACACCTGTGTTAACGAGAGAATCACTGAGATGATGTCAGCTGGTCCTTTTGTGGCAGGGCTGAAATGCAGTGGAAATGTTTTTTGGGGGATTCAGTTCCTTTGCATGACAAATAGGGACTTTGCAATTAATTGCAATTTATCTGATCACTCTTCATAACATTCTGGAGTATATGCAAATTGCCATCTTGCAAACTGAGGCAGCAGACTTTGTGAAAATTAATAGTTGTGTCATTCTCAAAACTTTTGGCCACGACTGTACATGTGTTGCACACTAAGGCCCCAATTTAATCACTTGCCAATAAAGGAAAACCACACTACGGGTTCACGAGATTCACAAGGTTCTCAATCGTTAATGCTGCTTCTGAGGTGTTAACTTCAGGCATTCAAAGAGACACACCCCACACACACTGTTCTTTCAGGGACATTGTCATTGGATATTGCCACCAAACCAAGCCTGTCCTTTAAAATTCTGGGTGAAACCTACAGTGTGGTTTTCCTTTATCTGTGATAGAATGAATTGGGGGCTAAAAGGGATTAGCGAACTAGGATGCTAGCCTGGATTAGCTTGCTGGAGTGTCACTGCAATATGACAGGTTGGATGACTTGACAAATATGATTCCATAAGTTGTCCGGAGTGCATGTAATATCCTTTACCACCATGTAAGCTTTGTGCAGAGTTTAATCGTTATTATTTACAATTTGTTACTTTAGTCCTTCACTTAGCAGTGCGGTAATGTCTTTTCATGTTGTGTTTTTCCAGACCTTTATCGTGATCACCAAAGGAAACACAATCTTCAGGTTCAATGCTGAATCAGCTTGCTACATTCTAAGCCCCTTCAATCATCTTAGAAGAGGAGCCATTAAAATTCTCATACATTCATATCCTTTTTAATGTAGGGACTCTAGCTGCCCTGTGTAGGGAAGGGGGGATTGTAAGAAGGATGGTCTTATATTGTTGTGTACTGTATATAAAGCTGTACCCCAACAGGGTTTCGCAACCTTTGATGTTACTATTGTATTTTTCAGTACAATCAGTGTGCCCGCCGGTTTGCCTTGACTCTATATTAAGTTATTTAGCATGTTCATCATGATTACCATTCTGTCGAACTGCTTTTTTATGACGATGAGCGACCCACCGTCATGGAGTAAAACTGTTGAGTAAGTATACCAACCTGTGCTGAATTTCAGAATTGATTCCTGAAAGGGCTATTGCACGCGTCACTGTTTTACCACGATATCTAATGGTTCAAAGTGTCTTAAGTCATGTAAACAATGAATTATCTCTGAATTACAATGTAGCTCACCGAGAGAGAATTGCAGAAGTAGTGCATTGGAAAGATAGTGTTTTCTCATTGCAGGTATGTTTTTACTGGTATTTATACCTTTGAGGCCTCATGCAAAGTGTTGTCAAGAGGCTTTGTTGTCGGCCCTTTTACATTCCTTCGAGATCCATGGAATTGGCTGGATTTCATGGTGATCAGCATGGCGTGAGTACCTAAACACCCGACTGGCTCTCAACCCTCTTTCACTAATGATATAATTGTTAGCAAACTGGAATGGTTAGTAAATGTTTTATAACACATTTTATACATCCAGCCTTTATTTATCCAAGTAAGTAAATTGATAAATTCTTATTTTTGCAATGACCCCCCTGGCCACATTATATTTAAGAAATACATTCTGTGCATTTTTGCCAAAAACATTTAAATACATTCATGATTAAATCTTAGAAAAACAAATGTAAAACATTTGAAAACATACCCAATAATAATGCTAAAAATAATCTAATAGTTTGTATATACAACACGTCTTGTTGCGAGATGGATAAATGGTTTTGGCCACCCTCTCAAGCAGTGCGTCCATTTGGCCCAAGAATTGGACCAATATAAAAATAGACTCTATAAAAAAAAAAAGATATCATATACCACAGCAAACACCATGTCTGATGTTTTGTGTACTATTTTGTAACGTTTTTTAACACACAAGACGTTCTTCAGTGACAGGTCCACTGTTGTCCACTGTCAGTCAGTCCACAATTAAATCATGTTAATATATTGCTTGTACTGTGTGTCTCTCCACAGGTACGTCACAGAGTTTGTTGATCTAGGCAACGTGTCAGCCCTTAGGACGTTCCGTGTACTCCGAGCCCTTAAAACAATCACTGTGATTCCTGGTATGTTTTCATCCAGCCTGGTCTCATTGTCCCAGATTTACATGTACTATCTTAATTAGTATGATATGTTGCTTTCGGAATGGTTACATGAAACAGAAGGTCACTGAAGGAAAAAACTAAAGTAGGGTGGTTGGTCGAGGTGGATGGGCAGGCGTATAACGCGAACTTCTAGCAACCCCAAAGGTTGCGTGTTCGAATCTCATCATGTTTCAAATTTAGCGTTTTAGCTAAGTAGTAACTTGGAACTACACAAATGTTTTGCTACTTTGCAACTACTTAGCACGTTAGCTAATCCTAATCCTAACTTTAACCCTTTAACCTAACTCTCAACCGTTTCCCACCTAACTAACATTAGCCACAGCAAATTGGAATTCGCGATATATCATACGTTTAGCAGATTTGTATTTACCATGTTACCTCTACCCGAGTCCAGGTTGTTTCATCTGCAGCTCTTGTTGAGACTCGCCAAACTGATGTCAATATCAAAATGTTTCCTTGATATGTCTTCAATTAATTGACCTGGTTTGAATGCACACGTTCAGACTTATTGAACTATTGACACTGTGATGTCAGATAATAATAGTAATAGTATCCAAAGCAACTTACTGTTTACACAGTCAAATATATAGTATGGGTGGCCAATTCAGGAAACAAACCCATAACCTTGGTGTTGACAGCACCATGCTGAAACCAGTAAGCCATCAGAGCCACTATGCACGATCTGGTTTATCCCGGCCTGCAGATGTGTCACTGACGTGCATCCATTTGACCAGGATTAAAAACCATCGTGGGCGCCCTGGTCCAGTCTGTAAAGAAAATGGTAGACGTGATGATCCTCACTGTGTTCGCCCTGGCCGTGTTTGCGCTCATCGGCCTGCAACTCTTCATGGGAAATTTGCGCAACAAGTGTGTCCGATGGCCCATCCTCAACTCAACGGTGTTCGACGATTACAACTCCACCTTGTCGCTTGACGCCACCATGGGTTTTGGCGAAACAGCAAATTCCACCGTTCCTGTCGATTTCAAGGAGTACATCAGCAATATAGGTGCGTTTGAACCACTGAGACAAGTCATCTGTTCCTCTACTTCAGGCTGATGTGACGGTATGAACAGTACTTTTAGTTTGTGTTTGATTTGCTCTGTCTTTCGGCTATAGAGAACCACTACTATTTGGAAGGTAGTCTGGATGCTCTTCTCTGCGGAAACAGCTCTGATGCTGGGTATGTTACTTTGTGATAACACAAATGGCACAATGATACAAAGATGAGTTATGAATGTATTTCTTACATTTAGTAAAGCAATATCAGGGTTTTGATGGAAGGATGCACACCACTGTGGGCAAACAGAACACTATTGGAAAAGTAGTCAAATGTTATGTAAGCTATACACACAATACAACTATCAGATATAAGTTATGCTCTTGTCTCTGACAAGCAGCATTCTAGATGTTGAGGATTGTGTGGTCAGGGAGGGGTGGCCGGCTGTGTGCAAACTGATTCTTCACCCGCTACCCACCACTGTTGATAGGAAGTGCCCAGAAGGATTCACGTGCATAAAGGCTGGGCGAAACCCCAACTACGGCTACACCAGCTACGACTCCTTCGGCTGGGCCTTCTTGTCCCTCTTCAGACTCATGACGCAGGACTACTGGGAGAACCTGTTCCAACTGGTTGGTACTTACAATATATAATATAGTATAGAATGATACATTGTTTCATAGGTACAAATTTAAGCCTTAAGTTAGACTTTTCCTGGACTTTGTCCTGTAAAAATGTGAGCGCTCTCCATTCCTCGAAAGGGACTGCAGGGAGTGTGCCTAAAAGGAATTTCATGAGGTTTACTACAAACTGCATGTTGACTTCCCATTTTGTGTCATCCTCCAAACTTGTCTTTGCATGCCTCTTCGTATGCAGACACTTCGAGCAGCGGGGAAGACGTACATGATCTTCTTTGTGCTGGTCATCTTCCTGGGTTCCTTCTACCTCATCAACCTCATCCTGGCCGTGGTTGCCATGGCCTACGATGAGCAGAATGAGGCCACTCTGAAAGAGGCGCAGGATAAGGAGGAGGAGTTTCAGAGGCTTCTGGAGCAATACAGGATCCAAGCCCAGGTCAGGTGACAGCTACTGCATATCCTCATGACAAAACAGGCCAAATCACACTACTACCTTAGAGCTATGGCAGACTTTGTTAGTGATCCCTCTAAATTCTGGAAAAGAAAGTAGTTTTAGACTCCTCCGTATTTACTGAAAAAGTTAAGATTTGGTCATATTGGCGGTCATAATGGTCTTGGTGAGTTAGTTGACTGTTCTTCCCACATAGAGCCTCCAGTTGCCTCGATGGATGATCAGTCAACCTCACATGACTTGGGAAATGGTAGTCAGAGTTTTCCTTTTTGGCAATTCACAGAAACAAAAGTTATTGCTGCCTTATTAGCTATGGACACAAAGGGTGGTGTCACGTTCTGATCTTTATTTTCCTTTGTTTTGTCTTTATTTAGTATGGTCAGGGCGTGAGTTGGGGTGGGCAGTCTATGTTTTGTGTTTCTATGTTTAGGTTTCTGTTTCGGCCTAGTATGGTTCTCAATCAGAGGCAGGTGTCGTTAGTTGTCTCTGATTGAGAATCATACTTAGGTAGCCTGGGTTTCACTGTTGGTTTGTTTCCATGTCTGTGTTTGTCACCACACGGGACTGTTTCGGCTTGGTTTTCGTTCATGTTCACATTTATTGTTTTGTAGTTCTTAGTGTTCAGTTTATGTTTTATAATAAACGATATGGACACTTACCACGCTGCGTTTTGGTCTGATCCCTGCTACACCTCCTCTTCAGAAGAAGAGGAGGAAATCTGCCGTTACAGGTGGTGGTAGTAGTGATCTTGATAATTATCAACCAATTTCCAGGCTCCCTTGTCTTGCTAAAGTCCTGGAATCATTGGTCAAGAAAAATCTATGGTATTTTCTATTGGTAAATGGTATTCTTAAGGTTAATGAATCCGGATTCAGACCTAAACATAGTACCACTACATCTGCCATGCTTGTTTTAATTATATTGCAAATGCCAAAGATGATAGAAAGAATTGTGCTGCAATGTTTGTAGACTTGTCAAAAGCTTTTGCTATTGTAGACCATGCTATTCTGTTGAATAAGTTGCCCTTGAAAGGGTTGGATAATAATGCTGGCCGATGGTTTCTTATTTCAATGACAGAACTCAGGCCATCAAGGTTGATTGGGTCAAATCTGAGTTCCTTGAGTTGCATAAAGGGGTGCCTCAAGGTTTGATACTCAGCTCACTACTGTTTACAATCTAAATAAATAACATTGGTAATGCTGTAAAAAAACATTTTTATTTGTATGCCGATAGTGTTGTGTTCCATCGGTTGGCCAAGCCTTTTCAAATTTGACATCGGATTTTCTAGCACTGCAGAGGTCACTAATTGGATCTAAAGTTAGTGCTAAATGCAAACAAAAATAAATGCATGCTTTTTTTCTAGCCCCCATAACCCAGATTGAAATGAATTTGTAATGACTAGTTTGAACGGTACACAAATTGAGCAAATTCATTCCTACAAATATCTTGGTATCTGGCTTGATGAAAAACGAATAAAAAAAAAACATGTCACTGAGCTGGTCAAGAAGTTAAAGCTCAAGGCTCGTTTCTTTTACAGAAAGAAAGCATGCCTGACTTTTTTTTTAATAGGAAGGAAATCGTCCAGGCCACTTTTGTCTATTTTAGATTATAAGGACATTATGTATTTGCATGTAGCATCATCTACACTTAAACCACTAGATGCTGTTTTTCATTGTGCCCTTAGGTTTATTACTGGTGATGGTTATAGAACTCACCATTGTGTTTTGTATCAAAACGTTTGTTGGGCCTCTTTCTATGTAAGGAGAGAGCAGAATTCTCTTCTGTTTATTTACAAAGCACTCATACAGAAACGTCCTATGTATCTATCATTATTAATTAAATGTGGACTTACAAATGAACAAACACAGGCTTAGATAACACTGGAGGTCCCTTCAGTCTCCAGAGTTGGGTAAAGATGCTTTTAGGTTTTTTTGCGCCCTTTATGGGGAACAACTCACAGAGATCTCTGAAATTAGATGTTCTGGTTCCCCTTGGTCAGTTCAGAGAAATTATCAGAGACCTCTATGTTGATAAAAAAATTAAAAATATCTTAATTTGTTTTGTAATTTTGTATTGTATATATGTTTTATGTATTTTACACGGGTCTCGTCTCAGTATGACTTCCCTGTAAAAGTTTTAAAATAATTTTAAAAGATATGAGAAATTATGACTTCAAACTGAACACGATGTAAATACAATTTTTGAAGCCTCTCAGTATATATGGAATAATGTACATATCATTAGGTTGGGGCAATCGACTGATGGTATATTGAATGGCTACCAAATAGGATAGCTTGGACTTACTTTCTCTTTGTGTCAGGGATGCTGGCCCACTAAACCCAAAGTATTATCCTTGGGTTGCACATTTAATCAAATTCACATCAAAATCGCAATATTGACATGTGCAATAGTGTAAATCAATTTGAATTCAATACCTTTTTGACAGAATCCCTTTTGATTTAAACAACACTTTCCATATGTGTTTACCCAGGGAAGAAGTAGACAGCAAGTGATTTTTGGACCTGAATGCCAAAACATTTAGGAGATAGAGGTGCTCAAAGTTGACCCATTTTGTATACACCACCATACCATGAGACATCCATGTATTTAGCATTGGAAAAGATCAGTGGTGGAAAAAGTACCCGACTGTCATACTTGAGTAAAAGTAAAGATACCTTAATAGAAAATGACTCAAGTAAAAGTCACCCAGTAAATTTCTACTTGAGT
Organism: Oncorhynchus mykiss; assembly: GCF_013265735.2. Lineage (NCBI taxonomy): Eukaryota > Metazoa > Chordata > Actinopteri > Salmoniformes > Salmonidae > Oncorhynchus > Oncorhynchus mykiss. The sequence goes on along the minus strand of NC_048580.1, from coordinate 24,954,275 downwards.
AAAAGTCTAAAAGTATTTGGTTTAAAATATACAGTGGGGCAAAAAAAGTATTTAGTCAGCCACCAGTTGTGCAAGTTCTCCCACTTAAAAAGATGAGAGGCCTGTAATTTTCATCATAGGTACACTTCAACTATGACAGACAAAATGAGAGAAAAAAAATCCAGAAAATCACATTGTAGGATTTTTAATGAATTTATTTGCAAATTATTTTTATTTCACCTTTATTTAACCAGGTAGGCTAGTTGAGAACAAGTTCTCATTTGCAACTGCGACCTGGCCAAGATATAGCATAGCAGTGTGAACAGACAACACAGAGTTACACATGGAGTAAACAATTAACAAGTCAATAATACAGTAGAAAAAAGGAGAGTCTATATACATTGTGTGCAAAAGGCATGAGGAGGTAGGCGAATAATTACAATTTTGCAGATTAACACTGGAGTGATAAATGATCAGATGGTCATGTACAGGTAGAGATATTGGTGTGCAAAACAGCAGAAAATAAAATAAATAAAAACAGAATGGGGATGAGGTAGGTAAAAATGGGTGGGCTATTTACCGATAGACTATGGTTAGCTGCTCAGATAGCAGATGTTTGAAGTTGGTGAGGGAGATAAAAGTCTTCAACTTCAGCGATTTTTGCAATTCGTTCCAGTCACAGGCAGCAGAGAACTGGAACGAAAGGCGGCCAAATGAGGTGTTGGCTTTAGGGATGATCAGTGAGATACACCTGCTGGAGCGCGTGTTACGGGTGGGTGTTGCCATCGTGACCAGTGAACTGAGATAAGGCGGAGCTTTACCTAGCATGGACTTGTAGATGACCTGGAGCCAGTGGGTTTGGCGACGAATATGTAGCGAGGGCCAGCCGACTAGAGCATACAGGTCGCAGTGGTGGGTGGTATAAGGTGCTTTAGTGACAAAACGGATGGCACTGTGATAAACTGCATCCAGTTTGCTGAGTAGAGTGTTGGAAGCAATTTTGTAGATGACATCGCCAAAGTCGAGGATCGGTAGGATAGTCAGTTTTACTAGGGTAAGTTTGACGGCGTGAGTGAAGGAGGCTTTGTTGCGGAATAGAAAGCCGACTCTAGATTTGATTTTCGATTGGAGATGTTTGATATGAGTGGAAGGATAGTTTACGGTCTAGCCAGACACCTAGGTACTTATAGATGTCCACATATTCAAGGTCGGAACCATCCAGGGTGGTGATTCAGGCGTGCGGGTGCAGGCAGCGAACGGTTGAAAAGCATGCATTTGGTTTTACTAGCGTTTAAGAGCAGTTGGAGGCCACGGAAGGAGTGTTGTATGGCATTGAAGCTTGTTTGGAGGTTAGATAGGACAGTGTCCAAGGACGGGCCGGAAGTATATAGAATGGTGTCGTCTGTGTAGAGGTGGATCAGGGAATCGCCCGCAGCAAGAGCAACATCATTGATATATACAGAGAAGAGTCGGCCCGAGAATTGAACCCTGTGGCACCCCCATAGAGACTGCCAGAGGACCAGACAGCATGCCTTCCGATTTGACACACTGAACTCTGTCTGCAAAGTAGTTGGTGAACCAGGCAAGGCAGTCATCAGAAAAGCCGAGGCTACTGAGTCTGCCGATAAGAATATGGTGATTGACAGAGTCGAAAGCCTTGGCAAGGTCGATGAAGACGGCTGCACAGTACTGTCTTTTATCGATGCCGGTTATGATATCGTTTAGTACCTTGAGCGTGGCTGAGGTGCACCCGTGACCGGCTCGGAAACCAGATTGCACAGCGGAGAAGGTACGTTGGGATTCGAGATGGTCAGTGACCTGTTTGTTGACTTAGCTTTCGAAGACCTTAGATAGGCAGGGCAGGATGGATATAGGTCTGTAACAGTTTGGGTCCAGGGTGTCTCCCCCTTTGAAGAGGGGGATGACTGCGGCAGCTTTCCAATCCTTGGGGATCTCAGACAATATGAAAGAGAGGTTGAACAGGCTGGTAATAGGGGTTGCAACAATGGCGGCGGATAGTTTCAGAAATAGAGGGTCCAGATTGTCAAGCCCAGCTGATTTGTACGGGTCCAGGTTTTGCAGCTCTTTCAGAACATCTGCTATCTGGATTTGGGTAAAGGAGAACCTGGAGAGGCTTGGGCGAGTAGCTGCGGGGGGGGGGCGGAGCTCTTGGCCGAGGTTGGAGTAGCCAGGCGGAAGGCATGGCCAGCCGTTGAGAAATGCTTGTTGAAGTTTTCGATAATCATGGATTTATCGGTGGTGACCGTGTTACCTTGCCTCATTGCAGTGGGCAGCTGGGAGGAGGTGCTCTTGTTCTCCATGGACTTCACAGTGTCCCAGGACTTTTTGGAGTTGGAGCTACAAGATGCAAATTTCTGCCTGAAGAAGCTGGCCTTAGCTTTCCTGACTGACTGCGTGTATTGGTTCCTGACTTCCCTGAACAGTTGCATATCGTGGGGACTATTCAATGCTATTGCAGTCCGCCACAGGATGTTTTTGTGCTGGTCGAGGGCAGTCAGATCTGGAGTGAACCAAGGGCTATATCTGTTCTTAGTTCTGCATTTTTTGAAAAGTGCATGCTTATCTAAAATGGTGAGGAAGTTACTTTTAAAGAATGACCAGGCATCCTCAACTGACGGGATGAGGTCAATGTCCTTCCAGGATACCCGGGCCAGGTCGATTAGAAAGGCCTGCTCACAGAAGTGTTTTAGGGAGCGTTTGACAGTGATGAGGGGTGGTCGTTTGACTGCGGCTCCGTAGTGGATACAGGCAATGAGACAGTGATTGCTGAGATCCTGGTTGAAGACAGCGGAGGTGTATTTGGAGGGCCAGTTGGTCAGGATGACATCTATGAGGGTGCCCTTGTTTACAGATTTAGGGTTGTACCTGGTGGGTTCCTTGATGATTTGTGTGAGATTGAGGGCATCTAGCTTAGATTGTAGGACTGCCGGGGTGTTAAGCATATCCCAGTTTAGGTCACCTAACAGAACAAACTCTGAAGCTAGATGGGGGGCGATCAATTTACAAATGGTGTCCAGGGCACAGCTGGGAGCTGAGGGGGGTCGGTAGCAGGCGGCAACAGTGAGAGACTTATTTCTGGAGAGAGTAATTTTTTAAATTAGTAGTTCGAACTGTTTGGGTATGGACCTGGAAAGTATGACATTACTTTGCAGGCTATCTCTGCAGTAGACTGCAACTCCTCCCCCTTTGGCGGTTCTATCTTGACGGAAAATGTTATAGTTGGGTATGGAAATCTCAGAATTTTTGGTGGCATTCCTGAGCCAGGATTCAGACACGGCAAGGACATCAGGGTTAGCAGAGTGTGCTAAAGCAGTGAGTAAAACAAACTTAGGGAGGAGGCTTCTGATGTTGACATGCATGAAACCAAGTCTTTTTCGATCACAGAAGTCAACAAATGAGGGTGCCTGGGGACATGCAGGGCCTGGGTTTACCTCCACATCACCCGCGGAACAGAGGAGGAGTAGTATGAGGGTGCGGCTAAAGGCTATCAAAACTGGTCGCCTAGAGCGTTGGGGACAGAGAGTAAAAGGAGCAGATTTCTGGGCATGGTAGAATATATTCAGGGCATAATGCGCAGACATGGTTATGGTGGGGTGCGGGTACAGCGGAGGTAAGCCCAGGCACTGGGTGATGATGAGAGAGGTTGTATCGCTGGACATGCTGGTTGTAATGGGTGAGGTCACCGCATGTGTGGGAGGTGGGACAAAGGAGGTATCAGGGGTATGAAGAGTGGAACTAGGGGCTCCATTGTAAACTAAAACAATGATAACTAACCTGAACAACAGTATACAAGGCATATTGACATTTGAGAGAGACATACAGCGAGGCATACAGTAATCACAGGTGTTGAATTGAGAGAGCTAGCTAAACAGTAGGTGAGACAACAACAGCTAATAAGCTAGCCCAACAACAGCAGGTAAAATGGCGTTGACTAGGCAGGGAGGGTCGGATTAACTACACACAGAGCCTGAGTGCAGCTGGGGCCGACAGATAAAACATAAACAAGCAGAATGGAGTACCGTGATTAATGGACAGTCCAGCATGCATCAGCTATGTAGCCAAGTGATCAGTGTCCAGGGGGCAGCGGTGGATGGGACTGGCGAGTATTATCCAGGTTAAAAAAAACTGGCTGGCTGTGCAGAAGGTAAAGCCGCTAGAAGTGGCTAACAATGACTAAATAGCTTGTAGCTAGTTAGCTGGTTAGCTTCTGGAAGTTCTTGAATGTGTTCTAAAAATTAAAAATAATAGCGATTCCGTATCACAGTGGGTGGGGCAGGTTACCGGAAGGTATAATCGAATTAAAAATCGAAAAGAGATTGAAAGTAAATATGGGTCCAGTGAGTGGTTGGGCTGGCTGGGGACGCGGCGATTCAGACAGTTAGCAGGCCTGTGCTAACAGGCTAACAGATTAGTAGGCCGGGGCTGAGCAAGGTAGCAGTTAGCGGACCGGGGCTAAACAAGCTAGCAGTTAGCAGGCCGAATTAGCAAGCAAGCAGATAGCAAGGGCTAGAAAGTTAGTCTTTGGGGGACGTCGTGATGGGGTGAGTCTTTTTATGCCTCTTCATGCAGTGACATCGATAGACCGGTCGTGGGTCCAGATATTGTAGCCCAGGAGTATGCTTCGGTGGTAGCACAGGAGCTCTGGCCGGGCTACCTTCAAGCTAAGTGGATGGAAACGCTAGGCAGGAGTAATCATCCGGGGTTGCGGTTAGCTAGTTGTGAAGATCCAGCTGAAAATGTTCCGCTTGCGGTGGGAATCCGGTGGGAATCCGGGGATAATAAAAAATAATAATAGGTCCGTTATGCTCTGGTTAGAGTCGCGTTGTTCGAACTGGCCAGAGCTTTCCGAGCTAAAGGTTAGCTGATGACCAGTTAGCTGATGACCGCTAGCAATGGTTTGCTGGTAGTTAGCTGGCTAGCTTCAGTTGAGGGGGTTCCGGATCCGAAGTAAATATAAGTACTTTAGAAAAAAAAAGCACATCCGCGCTACATTGGGTGAGGCGGGTTGCAGGAGAGTATTTCGAAGTTGAGGTTTAGCAAAATGTTTTAAAAGATATGCAAAGAGAAATATGTAAAAAACGATATATACAAGGCGACACGACAAGACGTCCGACTGCTACTCCATCTTGGTGGAAAATAAGTATTTGGTCAATAACAAAAGTGAATCTCAATACTTGTTATATACCCTTTGTTGGCAATGACAGAGGTCAAACGTTTTCTGTAAGTCTTCACAAGGTTTTCACACACAGTTGCTGGTATTTTGGCCCATTCCTCCATGCAGATCTCCTCTAGAGCAGTGATGTTTTGGGGCTGTTGCTGGGCAACACGGACTTTCAACTCCCTCCAAAGATTTTCTATGGGGTTGAGATGTGGAGACTGGCTAGGCCACTCCAGGACCTTGAAATGCTTCTTACGAAGCCACTCCTTCGTTGCCTGAGCGGTGTGTTTGGGATCATTGTCATGCTGAAAGACCCAGCCACGTTTCATCTTCAATGCCCTTGCTGATGGAAGGAGGTTTTCACTCAAAATCTCACGATACATGGCCTCATTCATTCTTTCCTTTACACGGATCAGTCGTCCTGGTCCCTTTGCAGAAAAACAGCCCCAAAGCATGATGTTTCCAACCCCATGCTTCACAGTAGGTATGGTGTTCTTTGGATGCAACTCAGCATTCTTTGTCCTCCAAACACGACGAGTTGAGTTTTTACCAAAATGTTCTATTTTGGTTTCTTCTGACCATATGACATTCTCCCAATCTTCTTTTGGATCATCCAACTTCTCTCTAGCAAACTTCAGACAGGCCTGGACTTTTACTGGCTTAAGCAGGGGGACACGTCTGGCACTGCAGGATTTGAGTCCCTGGCGGTGTAGTGTGTTACTGATGGTAGTAAGTTACTTTGGTCCCAGCTCTCTGCAGGTCATTCACTAGGTCCCCCCGTGTGGTTCTGGGATTTTTGCTCACCGTTCTTGTGATCATTTTGACCCCACGCGGTGAGATCTTGCGTGGAGCCCCAGATCGCGGGAGATTATCAGTGGTCTTGTATATCTTCCATTTCCTAATAATTGCTCCCACAGTTGATTTCTTCAAACCAAGCTGCTTACCAATTGCAGATTCAGTCTTCCCAGCCTGGTGCAGGTCTACAATTTTATTTCTGGTGTCCTTTGACAGCTCTTTGGGCTTGGCCATAGTGGAGTTTGGAGTGTGACTGTTTGAGGTTGTGGACAGGTGTCTTTTATACTGATAACAAGTTCAAACATGTGCCATTAATACAGGTAACGAGTGGAGGACAGAGGAGCCTCTTAAAACCTCTTAAGGATAGGGGGCAGCATTTTCACTTTTGGATAAATAGCATGCACAATTTCAACTTCCTGCTACTCATGCCAGGAATATATTATATGCATATGATTAGTAGGTGTGGATAGAAAACACTCTGAAGTTTCTAAACTGTTTCAATCATGTCTGTGACTATAACAGAAGTTATGTAGCAGGCAAAACCCAGAGGAATAACTGTTCCGTTTTTCTTTTTTTTTTTGCCTCTGACCGTTCCCTCAGTTGTCTTTGCCAAGATATATTTGATAGCGACCATTTTACAGTTCCTACGACTTCCATGGGATGTCACCAGTCTTTGGAATTTGGTTGAAGTTAATCATTGGTGCAACGAACATCCTGGAACACTGTTGAGAGTTACGCAAGACGAAAAAAGGTGCATGGTTTGTTTACTTGCTCTATTGAATATAGATTGCCCCGTCTACAATTTGATCGATTATTAACTTTTAAAAATACCTAAAGTGGTATTACAAAAGTAGTTTGAAATATTTTGGCAAAGTTTATAGGCAACTTTTGAAATGTTTTGTAGTGTCATTGTGTTTTGGCAAGCTGTTTTTTTCCGGATCAAACGTGCTTTATAAATGGACATTTTGGGTATACATGGACGGAATTAATCGAAAAAAAGGACCAATTGTGATGTTTATGGGACATATTGTAGTGCCAACAAAGAAGCTCGTCAAAGGTAATGCATGTTTTATATTTTATTTCAGCGTTTTGTGTAGCGCCTGCTACGCTAGTTCTTTTGTTTACTACTGGTTCAGATGGGTGCATGCTATCAGATAATAGCTTCTCATGCTTTCGCCGAAAACAACATTTTTTTTTAAATCTGACATGTTGGCTGGATTCACAACGAGTGTAGCTGTAATTGAGTATCTGGCGCTCTGCATTTCCCCAGGCAATTGGCCAGTTGAGACGCTAGCGTCTCCATATCCTTTTAAAGAAGAAGTTACAGGTCTGTGAGAGCCAGAAATCTTGCTCGTTTGTAGGTGACCAAATACTTATTTTCCACCATAATTTGCAAATAAATTCATAAAAAATCCTACAATGTGATTTTCTGGATTTTTTTTTCTCATTTTGTCTGTCATAGTTGAAGTGTACCTATGATGAATATTACAGGCCTCTCATCTTTTTAAGTGGGAGAACTTGCACAATTGGTGGCTGACTAAATAATTTTTTCCACATTGTACTTAAGTATCAAAAGTAAAAGTATATTCCATTTCAAATTCCTTATATTAAGCAAACCAGATGGAACCATTATTTTATTTATTTTTATTTACGGAAAGCCATGAGGACACCCCAACATTCAGACATAATTTACAAACGAAGCATGTGTGTTTAGTGAGTCTGCCAGGTCAGAGGCAGTAGGGATGACCAGGGACGTTCGGTTTATTACTTGCGTGAATTAGACTAATTTCCTGTCATGCTAAGCATTCAAAATATAACGAGTACTTTTGGGTGTCAAGGAAAAGGAATGGAGTAAAAAGTACAATATTTTCTTAAGGAATGTAGCAATGGAATGTAAAAGTAAAATGTAAAAGTAGTTAATGTAAAAGTAGTTAAAAATATAAATAGTAAAGTACAGATACCCCCAAAATCTACTTAAGTAGTACTTTACACTATTTTTACTTAAGTAGTTTGATATCATTTAAAAGCTTACAGAGTTGTCAGACTATTGTATACATTTTTTTTAAATAAAATTGTTTTAATAAAAAATATTACAGATTTGAACCTTTTTAACGTCAATTATCAAAAAACATGTAAACTCACGCTGGGGTTTTTGTGTTGTGCTGTGCCCACCATTGGTTGAAACACAACACTGTGTCATTTCAGTCATAGAACTAGAATTCATAGAAATGGACCTATCCTGTCAGACCACTGCAATTTAGCTGGTACACCATTGAATTTAAATTGGATCTTTAATTACTACCACAAAGACGGCCGCCGGTCCACCCACCGTTGAATGTCAACTTAAATAGTCACGTCTATTCTATTATTTCTATATCTATAATTTCAATAGTTCAACAGTATAGTTTTAAACAGATATTCCCATTCAAGTCAACGTTTTCTGCGTGAACCTCCAACAATCTCTGTGTTCAATTTTGAAAGTTGAAATGTCAATTTTATTCCAATTTAGTCAGCCAAAACACCCAACCTGTAATGAAGAGCATGTTGTGTATCAAACGATGGCGGGCACAACACAAAACCTCAGATGAGGTAAAATAGGGTCTAAGCTACAACATGTGAATATGTATGTGAATATGAAAAAAAAAGGAGTTTGTTTTTTCTGGTAAAATGACAATTTGTACAAAAAAAGTTTTTTCAAGAAATTAAATAGTTTAACAAACCTGTTTGTAAGCTTTTAAATGGTATCACTCTCAACCGTTTATCTTTTCCAGTGTTTAAAGGTCAGCAAAATAGGTCAACTTTGAGCACTTTTGTCTCTTGAGCACTTCTACAATAGGCAAATACAGTATGTATGGAAGTTTTTGTTCCAATCAAAAGGGGGTGCTGTCGAAAAGTGACTGAATTCAAATCGGTTTACCCAATATCCATATCGCAAGAGATGTCCATATCGGAATGTTTTGAAACACCACTCAGCAGCGTGTAAATGTAAAAAAAAAATGTGTTTACTCTTTTTCGTCTCTCTCTTCCTCTCTCCTCTTGCGGCTTGTTCCCACACACCAAGCCACGCCCCCTGTCACTTAAGCAGCACAATTCCTCCTCCTCGCTGTTAGATTCACTTATATTCACTATACGTTTGCATGCTTTTCTGTTAGGTCAAATGCAGTCAAGAGATTGTTCCAAACAAGACAAATACTGCTTTCCACTTTGCGTTTTAACATAAATCATTATATTTCTATGTTCTGAGCTACACTGAGTAAACAAAACATTTAGAACACCTGCTCTTTTCATGACAGGTAAATCTAGTTGAAAGCTAGGATCCCTTATTGATGTCACTTATTGAATCCACTTCAACCAGTGTAGATGAAGGGGAGAAGACAGGTTAAATAAGGATTTTTAAGCCTTGAGACAATTGAGACGTGGATTGTGTATATGTGCCATTCAGAGGGTGAATGGGCAAGACAAGAGATTTAAGTCCCTTTAAACAGGGTATGGTAGTAGGTGCCAGGCGCATTGGTTTGAGTGTGTCACGAACTGCAACGCTGGTGGGTTTTTCATGGTCAACAGTTTCCTGTGTGTATTAAGAATGGTTCACCACCCAAAGGATATCCAGCCAACTGTGGGAAGCATTGGAGTCAACATGGGCCAGCATCCCTGCAGAACGCTTTACACCTTGTAGAGCCCATGCCCAATGAATTCAGGCTTTTCTGAGGGCGAAAGGGGGTGCAACCTAATATTTGGAAGGTGTTTCGAATGTTTTGTACACTCAATGTATAGTTTACTTATCCAAGTCAAATCGCAATATTTGGTAGCAATTTGAAAAAAAGTATAGCAATTCAAATTTTTGCCCATATCATGCAGCCCTCACTGGCATAACAAGATTTCTATGGACCCCGCAAGGTCAAAGTTCACCCCTAATCAACTACCAATAGATTTTTTTTGAATATACAACTGTCCTGTATAGCCTACCTGAACCTGCATGACATGAGCCCACCTCACTCTACCAGCTTGGACAGAAATACAATCCACCCTCAAAACACTAGCTTACTAGGGATTGTTTCATCATGCAGTCTAGCCTCCTATCTTTAACTATATACCATTTAGCTACTACAAAGGTTTTATAAAAATTACACTTAAAATAGCCTAACAATTAGGAAATGTTTTTTTGCTTGAGGATAAATTCAGCCACTATGTATTGTTTTGTCTTGCTAATAGGCTACACAAATGGGCTGCAATATCCAAGGTAAATTAAATCATATTCAGTTAAACTTTTTGACTGCATTTTTGTGTGCAAATGTTTTCACCACGGCCTGTCCAGTAGGCCAGTGGCTGCCCTACTTTACACAATTAACTCTGATCGATGTATCATTGGTGTTTCACAGGAGCAAGCTGATGCTGCTGCTGGAAGTCAGGCGACCCTGACAAGTCGGAAAGAGCTTAGTCATCACTCTGGGTCATACGGGGGCTCTGCGGATGACGAGCAGAGCCTCGGAGATGATGTTATCAAGGACTGTAATGGGAGAATCGTGCCCCGTCTGGCCATCGTTCCAGTGTCCTCTGAGTCGGAGGTCAGTGTGACCTCTCCTTGCTAATGTTTATCTTATCAGGTCAACGTTGATAGGTCAGAATGGGTCCACAGTGGTGGGAGTGCAGTTTGTTTTGTCTCATTATTTTACAAATTCACATCAAACGCAGGTTGTTTTGGCTATTGGTCTTTGTTGTCTTGTGTACACAACCCTTCTATCGTAAGAGTTCAGTGACACCTAACATGCTTACCAGACCGTATGTATACATGTGGTCTGGTAAAACAAATTATATTTTTAAATGTCAAAACAAACTCTGAACCAATTATATTAAATTTGGGGCCAGGTCGAAAACATTTATGGCGAATTTAGCTAGCTAGCTTGCTGTTGCTAACTAATTTGTCCTGGGATATAAACATTGGGTTGTTATTTTACCTGAAATGCACAAGGTCCTCTACTTCGACAATTAATCCACAGATAAAACGGTCAACCAAATTCCTTTCTCGTCATCTCTCCTCCTTCCTGGCAACCAAATTGAATGTGCATTACTACAACCGACTGGAGTGTGGACCTCAGTTCATCTTTCAATCACCCACATGGGTATATGCTCCTAAAAACCAATGAGGAGATTTGGGAGGCAGGACTTGCAGCGCGTTGAGCGCCACAAATAGAACCAAGTTCTATTTTAGCGCCCGGCTACGCAGACGCTCGCTAATGCGTGCTAGTAGTGTGGGTGCAATGATTAAATAACATGTATGTGTACATTTATTTTGTAAGGCTTGCGCACGCGGTGTAGACAGCATGTAAGATGTTTAGTGGCCAGTGATGATGAGACTTCACCCCCCCCGCAGTCGGTTCCAGAGGACGAGCTCAAAGAGGACAGCATGCTCCATCTGGAGCAGCCAGGCCTGAAGAACAGATCGGCGAGTGCTGTTAGTGTTCTCACCACCGTCATGGAGGGTAAGAGAGCGACACATAGTGATGGTCATGATTATGACGACAACAATGGTGAAAATGCTGATAATGATGACATGATTCTTGAATGATAGGATTACCATTGTGATATCATCAACAATGACTGATATCATTTTAATTCAGGATTTGTTTCGGGAGAGAGTAAAATGCAGCCCTGCATTGATAATTGTATTCTGAACAAAAATATAAACGCAACATACAACAATTTAAAATATGTTGCTGAGTTACAGTTCATAAAAGGAAATGAGTCAATTGAAATAAATTCATTCGGCCCTAATCTATAGATTTCACATGACTAGGCAGGGGCGCCGCCATGGATGGGCCTGGGAGGGAAGCCAATCAGAGAGTTTTTCCCCATTAAAGGGGATGCCGCAGGTGAAGATTTGGAGGTCCTGTGCTAGCATAGTTACACATGGTCTGCGGTTGGATGTCCTGTCAAATTCTCTAAAACGACTTTGGAGGTGGTGGCTTATGGTTGACGCATTAAAATGGAATTCCCTAGCAACAGCTCTGGTCAACATTCTGCAGTCATCATGACAATTGCACATTCCCTCAACTTGAGTCTGTGGCATTGTGTTGTGTGACAAAACTGCATATTTTAGTGCAGCCTTTTATTGTCCCCAGCACAAGGTGCTGTTTAATCAGCTTCTTGATATGCCACACCTGTCAGGTGGATGAATTATCTTGACAAAGGATCGAATGCTTACTAACAGGAATGTGAACAAATTTGTGCACAAAATTTCAGAAATAATCGTTTTGTGTGTATGGAGAATTTCTGGGATCTTCTTTCAGCTCATGGAACATGGGATCAACACTTTGCATGTTGCGTTTATATTGTTGGTCAGTGTATTTTCAGAAAAAAATGTCCCTATAGATCCATTCATAAGGCATACAAATATTTGTTTTTTGTCTACTTCAACTACTATCATATATATATATATATATATATATATATATATATATATATATATATATATATATATATACAGTGCCTTGCGAAAGTATTCGGCCCCCTTGAACTTTGTGACCTTTTGACACATTTCAGGCTTCAAACATAAAGATATAAAACTGTATTTTTTTGTGAAGAATCAACAACAAGTGGGACACAATCATAAAGTGGAACAACATTTATTGGATATTTCAAGGGGTTCGAATACAAAGTTCAAGGGGGCCGAATACTTTCGCAAGGCACTGTATATATACACACACACACACACACACACACACACACACACAGTGGGGCAAAAAAGTATTTAGTCAGCCACCAATTGTGCAAGTTACCCCACTTAAAAAGATGAGAGAGGCTTGTAATGTTCATCATAGGTACACTTCAACTATGACAGACAAAATGAGAAAATAAATTCCAGAAAATCACATTGTAGGATTTTTAATGAATTTATTTGCTAATTATGGTGGAAAATAAGTATTTGGTCACCTACAAACAAGCACGATTTTTGGCTCTCACAGACCTGTAACTTCTTCTTTAAGAGGCTCCTCTGTCCTCCACTCGTTACCTGTATTAATGGCACATGTTTGAACTTATTATCAGAATAAAAGACACCTGTCCACAACCTCAAAACAGTCACACTCCAACTCCACTATTGCCAAGACCAAAGAGCTGTCAAAGAACACCAGAAACAAAATTGTAGACCTGCACCAGGCTGGGAAGACTGAATCTGCAATAGGTAAGCAGCTTGGTTTGAAGAAATCAACTGTGGGAGCAATTATTAGGAAATGGAAGACATACAAGACCACTGATAATCTCCCTCGATCTGGGGCTCCACGCAAGATCTCATCCCGTGGGGTCAAAATGATCACAAGAACGTTGAGCAAAAATCCCAGAACCACACGGGGGGACCTAGTGAATGACCTGCAGAGAGCTGGGACCAAAGTAACAAAGCCTACCATCAGTAACACACTACGCCGCCAGGGACTCAAATCCTGCAGTGCCAGACGTGTCCCCCTGCTTAAGCCAGTACATGTCCAGGCCCGTCTGAAGTTTGCTAGAGAGCATTTGGATGATCCAGAAGAAGATTGGGAGAATGTCATATGGTCAGATGAAACCAAAATATAACTTTTTGGTAAAAACTCAACTCGTCAAACACCATACCTACTGTGAAGCATGGGGTTGGAAACATCATGCTTTGGGGCTGTTTTTCTGCAAAGGGACCAGGACGACTGATCTGTGTAAAGGAAAGAATGAATGGGGCCATGTATCGTGAGATTTTGAGTGAAAACCTCCTTCCCTCAGCAAGGGCATTGAAGATGAAACGTGGCTGGGTCTTTCAGCATGACAATGATCCCAAACACACCGCTCAGGCAACGAAGGAGTGGCTTCGTAAGAAGCATTTCAAGGTCCTGGAGTGGCCTAGCCAGTCTCCACATCTCAACCCCATAGAAAATCTTTGGAGGGAGTTGAAAGTCCGTGTTGCCCAGCAACAGTCCCAAAACATCACTGCTCTAGAGGAGATCTGCATGGAGGAATGGGCCAAAATACCAGCAACAGTGTGTGAAAACCTTGTGAAGACTTACAGAAAACGTTTGACCTCTGTCTTTGCCAACAGAGGGCATATAACAAAGTATTGAGAAACTTTTGTTATTGCCCAAATACTTCTTTTCCACCATAATTTGCAAATAAATTCATTAAAAATCCTACAATGTAATTTTCAGGATTTTTTTTCTCATTTTGTCTGTCATAGTTGAAGTGTACCTATGATGAAAATTACAGGCCTCTCTCATATTGGTAAGTGGGAGAACTAGCACAATTTTTGGCTGCCTAAATACTTTTTTGCCCCACTGTATGTATTCATTTATATATATATATATATATATATATATATATATATATATATATATATATATATATATATATATATATATATATATATATATATATATATATATATATATATATGTGTATGTGTGTATGTATATACATGCCATGAAATGTACTGTGTGTCATTGGTCTGTTTCTTGCCTGTGAGACAAACATAACCATCCACAGTAGGAGACATGTCAAGTCCCTCAGGCAAGTTTAGAAATACACTAGGCTTAGTTGGGAGTGGATGCAATCTTCGCTCTAATGTGAAGTGTAATTGCCTAGCTTATCATGTGGTTGTAGACATGGCCTTCTGACCCCCCCCCCCCCCCCCCCCCACCTCTCATTACAGTAGCATTGTCTGAAGTGTGTCACACACAGAGCAGCCAATCACATTGTGTATGTGAGTGAGGGGGGAGAGAGCCCTGTTAATGTACAGTTGCATGCCCTCTTGGTGCTAAGCTTGAGCTATTTCAGCCTTCCAGGGCGGGCTGGCACCACGGGCATGAATTCTGGTGTTACCCACCGTTGCATTTCATTTACTTGTTGTTTTTGTTTAGAACAGACAGATGGCCCATATTTGTACACATTTAACGACACATGAATGTCACCAATGCATGTTCTTAAACTCAAAGAGCGTTGAACTAGGGCAATGAATGACAAATGTCCCTAATTCTGTCAATCATCCACTCATCCCCTCCTGTCACTTTTTAGAGCAGGACATTTTGCTCGAATGCCAGATCAATATTCTAGGGGTGTCTTAGTAGTCTTGGGTAACTTTGTTTCGTTGTCTTTTTTTACTTCATAACAACGGCAAGAGGGATGAATTGTAGAGTTTTCAGCCATAATTCCAAATCATATAAAAAATGTTTGTTTGTTATTATGTTTCTATTAAACATTATTATTGAACTGGTCATCTAAACCTTCCCTCTCTTTCTAATAGAGCTGGAAGACGCCCAGAAGCCTTGTCCACCCGGCTGGTACAAGTTTGCCGACATCTTCCTGAAGTGGGACTGTTGCGTGCCCTGGGTATGGTTGAAGAAGTGGTTGCTCTTTATTGTGATGGACCCCTTCGTGGACCTAGGCATCACCATCTGCATTGTGCTCAACACCCTCTTCATGGCCATGGAGCACTACCCCATGAGCCCACAGTTTGACCACATGCTCTCCGTGGGGAACCTGGTAACAACTTTTAAATGGGTAGTTTAGAAGTAGATGTTAGGTGTTTAAAGCTAGCTGTATTGCTAGCTCAAACTTGCATTGCTACTCTCGCTTCCTTATTATAACTCCGTGACATAAAATTTCAGGTGTTATGTTGTTCGCTTGAATCGGATATTACTTAGTCTTTTCTTGTGTTGATGAGAACATATCTTAACATCCGAGTTAAGGTATTTGACATGATGTATCCAAATGACAACTTGTTTATATTTCTGATATGAATCCCCCTCTAGGTTTTCACTGGGATCTTCACAGCAGAGATGGTCTTCAAGCTTTGCGCCATGGATCCGTACTACTACTTCCAGGTCGGCTGGAACATTTTCGACAGTATCATTGTCACGTTCAGTCTGGTGGAGTTAGGTCTAGCCAATGTCCAAGGCCTGTCCGTTCTCAGGTCTTTCCGTTTGGTAAGACACACTGATTTCCAGTCAATTCATGTCTGTGAAATAGTATTCGTAGATTCACTTTATTGTACTCATTTAGTTTACAGGGACAATGTACAACAATGGAACTTGCATCAAGAGCACATCAAGCCATGAAAAATGCAATTTGTGTGTTGTCTGTCTGTTAATGTACTATGTGTTGGAGGCAGCTGCGTGTCTTCAAACTAGCCAAGTCGTGGCCCACGCTCAACATGCTGATCAAGATTATTGGCAACTCTGTGGGCGCTCTGGGCAACCTGACCTTGGTGCTGGCCATCATCGTCTTCATCTTCGCCGTGGTGGGCATGCAGCTCTTTGGCAAGAGCTACAAGGAATGCGTGTGTAAGATTGCCACCGACTGCGAGTTGCCACGTTGGCACATGCACGACTTCTTCCACTCATTCCTCATCGTGTTTCGCATCCTGTGCGGGGAGTGGATCGAGACCATGTGGGACTGTATGGAGGTGGCCGGAGCCGGGATGTGCCTGGTGGTCTTCATGATGGTCATGGTCATCGGAAACCTGGTGGTGAGTGCAGCAGACACCCAACTGTAAACCTAATCCCTAAACCTAACCCTCATCCTAAAAGCTGCGGTTGTGAGAAATAGCACCACGGACGTCCCTCCAACATTCTTATTGTTTTTGTTACCGAGCTCAGGAGGGTCGCGGAACATGGTCCAAAAAATTTGCAGTGCATATTGTGCTCTTCTATTGCATGTGCAATGTCAGAGGGGGAAAAAGTTTGTTGTTTTCATTAACTTCTTTGTAATATCACAAACGGGCGTAGCCATTTCACCATAGAGTCGATGCCCACTCCCGTGTGGGAATCTAATTTGCGTGATAAATGAAATCCCCCTCAAAATCAGTCTGTTTATGCTAGAGATACCAGCGTCTCAACCCACCGTATCCGCCGATGTCAGCCTCCCGCACCTGCGGTGGAAGGTGGCAGAGCTACAGTGGTGTTTGTCAGACCAGGAAACGTTCCCGAAAAATTGGTTTTCATGGAAACGTCCACAGAGTACAAATGGTTTGGGCAAGAAACTATGTTAGGACTCACTATGGAAAGGTGAGATGCTCTCAAATATGTACATATCAGTTGTTTTTGCTCTACGACGCTCAAGCCTCACAAGACTCGTCTGAAGGTAACCTAGTACCAGACTGAAAAATGTATGGAAGTGAGTAGGGAATTTACACATGTATACGGGTAATACATGTATTTTGTTTCCAGAGCTTACTTATATCTCTCAAATATAGGACAGACACTGTCTTATCTAGTTACGTAAAGACTATCCCTTTAATTAGGGTTGTATGGAAGCATAAATAGATTTTCAATGTGAGGGCACAAATCTTTTAAGTATAGTGAACATTCTAGAGATCCTAGATAATGCCTCTCAACAACACACGCGGTCCCCAACTGTGAACATCTGTCACTACTGTCAACTTGTAAATCTCCGTAACAGTTATTTGAAATCTCTGCAGACCTAACGATTATAGTATTGTAATGCTCAGTCAATCCAGGAGATATTGTGCACACAGCTGATGGAGAGTCTATTTTTGGCCCCCTAGAGACACCAAGAACAGACACACTACATGGCCAAAAGTATGTGGGCACCCCTTCAAATTTGTGGATACGGGTATATTCAGCCACACCCGTTGCTGACAGGTGTACGAAATAGAGCACACAGCCATGCAATCTCCATAGACAACCAGTAGAATGGACTTACTGAAGAGCTGTGACTTTCAACGTAGCACCGTCATAGGATGCCACCTTTCCAACAAATTGTTGAATTTTTGCCCTGCCTAGAGCTACCCTGGTCAACTCTTAGTGCTGTTATTGTGAAGTGGAAGCGTCTAGAAGCAACAAAGGCTCAGCCGTGAACTGGTAGGCCACGCAAGCTCACAGAACGGGACCACCACGTAACGAGTAAAAATACATTTTGGAATTGCTAATGAGGAGTTAATCAACAAACCATATAAGAGTGGGGAATATACAGTGGTTGACGGCCTAGGAACAGTGGGTTCTGCCTGTTCAGGGGCAGAACGACAGATTTGTAAGTTGTCAGCTCGGGGGTTTGAACTCGCAACCTTCCGGTTACTAGTCACACGCTCTAACCACTAGGCTACCCTGCCGCCCCGGCAACAATGGCTGACAGTTAAATAACGTGCCATAGATTTCTGCGGCGCCCTGCATGCTGTGCTGCAGTACGCTGCAACTTTTAAAGGAAGAACCACTGTACAATAAGAGGAGGCACTCCCATTTACAGTACAGTATTTGGAATGGTGTTTTCAACCTTTTCTGGGTTAGTTCTCCAGTCTTTGGCAAGGTGTGGCACAACTCTTGATTATGTGATGTTACAACATACCTTGTCATGTTTCAGAACACCTCAGGATGAATGTTTCAGTGTTCAGTGTTTCAATACTTCAGTAGAGTTAAGGTCTCGTCTCCTTTAAGGTGGTGGCAGCTCAAAAAAATGCACTTCATTTTAACAGTGTAGTGTCTAAGTTACAATATATGCTGTTGGTCTGGAAGACACAGCAGCCATAGGCAGCAGGGGACTTGGATGAGGGTTGGGGGGGGGTGAGACACAAAAAAAGCCATGTTAGTGTTGGCGCGAGAACCCAGTGCTTTTGTTAGCTCGTCGGGATGAGAATAGCCATTTCCGCTTGATTCTATTAATAACCACCAGAGAGAGGAAATGCATTTGGCCTCACGCCGCAAATATTGTGCTTGTGTGATCAGCTGCTAACAGCTCATCTGCATGTCCTTGTTCTGGAAGATGAGTAAAGACCGGGACAGGGCCTCCCATCCAGCACCCCATCATAGGTGGAGTGGATTGCCTTAGCCACCACTTGTGGTTCCATGCAATACCAAGGCATCTAAGCCAACCACTATCAGTAGTGTCCCTCTACAAATCCTGTAATCATATTACACTATATTACAATATACCAGATCATTTCTATTAGGGCTGTCAAAAAATCCAGAATTTGCTCAAAGTGAGCTGTAGATTAATAATGCTCAAAGCACGGGCCTCCTGAGTGGCGCACTGGTCTAAGGCACTGCATCACAGTACTAGCTGTGCCACTAGAGATCTTGGTTCAAGTCCAGGCTCTGTCGCAGCCAGCCTCGGCCGGGAGACCCAAGGGGCGGTGCACAATTGGCCCAGAGTAGTCCGGGTTAGGGGAGGGTTTGGCCGGCAGGGATGTTCTTGTCCCATCACGCACTATCCACTCCTGTGGTGGGCCGGGCGCAATGCACGCTGATATGGTCGTCAGGTGTACGGTGTTTCCTCCGAGACATTGGTGTAGCTGGCTTCCGGGTTAAGCGGGCATCCCAAGTCTGTACGGGAGTTGCAGCGATGTAACAAGAATACCAATTGGATACCATGAAAAAGGGGTAAAACAATATATTTAAAAAAAATCTCAAAGCGCATAAAAAGCAAAACAAACAAAAAACGAATTTACAATATTTTTTTTCTTCTAAAGTAACGGGAAGCATAATTAGGTAAATTCATAAAGAACACATTTTTTTACCTCCAATGTAGGGTGTCCAATTAAAAGCTCATCTTTTGACCAATGGTCAAATAATATGTTAATTGTGTATGTAATTCTCTAAGAAAACCAATGGTCCAAAACTCATGTCTCGATCATAATCAAATTGATTTATAAAGCCCTTTTTACATCAGCCGATGTCAAAGTGCTGTACAGAAACCCAGCCTAAAACCCCAAACAGCAAGCAATGCAGATGTAGAAGCACGGTGGCTAGGAAAAACTCCCTAGAAAGGTAGGAACCTAGGAAGAAACCTAGAGAGGAACCAGGCTCTGAGGGGTGGCCAGTCCTCTTCTGGCTGTTCTGGTTGGAGATTATAACAGTACATGGCCAAGATGTTCAAATGTTCATAGATGACCAGCAGGGTCAGATAATAATAATCACAGTGGTTGTAGAGGGTGCAACAGGTCAGCACCTGTGGACAGCAAGGAGTCATCAGGCCAGGTAGTCCTGAGGCATGGTCCTAGGGCTTAGGTCCTCGGAGAGAGAGAAGGAGAAAGAGAGAATTAGAGGGAGCATACTTAAATTCAGACAGGACACCAGATAAGACAGGAGAAATACTCCAGATACAACAGACTGACCCTAGCCCCCCGACACAAACTATTGCAGCATAAATACTGGAGGTTGAGACAGGAGGGGTCGGGAGACACTGTGGCCCCGTCCGACGATACCTCCGGAAAGGGTGAAACAGGCAGGATATAACCCCACCCACTTTTCCAAAGCACAGCCCCCACACCACTAGAGGGATATCTTCAACCACCAACTTACTACCCTGAGACAAGGTCGAGTATAGCCCACGAAGATCTCCCCCACGGCACGAACCCGAGGGGGGCGCCAACCCGGCAGGAAGATCACGTCAGTGACTCAACCCACTCAAGTGACGCACCCATCCTAGGGACAGCATGGAAGAGCACCAGTAAGCCAGTGACTCAGCCCCGTAATAGGGTTAGAGGCAGAGAATCCCAGTGGAGAGAGGGAATCTGTTCAAAAGTTATTGGAGTGTTAACCCTTGTGGGACAGTCAGAATTATGGTGATTAAATCAATGGAGGCCAGAGGAAAAAAGTGGTCAAAAATATGGAAAATTTAGTAATGTCAGCTAGGCTGGATTCTGAAAGAATTAAGGCTACTGGCTACCTGACATACTCACTTTCCCGATGAACTCATCTTTCATGTTGAATTCACAGGACATAAAACAATATATAGAGAGGTAAGACGGATATCAATTTTGAGACATGACATGTAGAATTTTAGTATACGTTTCTCATATTAATTAGAAAGTCCTGTTCTCTTTTGAAGATTTCTTACAAAAACAAGTGTGCCTCTGTGAAATGGCAATGGAGCACTAAGTGTAATACAAGCTTTTTATTTTCAAAGCCTCTTACATTTATTTCAACTCGTATCATGGTAATTTAGGTTTTTGTTAACCAGGTAAACAACTTTGAAGACGACCACCACAAAATCCTCAAAAGTTGTTGCTTAGTAACCTGCACCTCCATGTCAACAGTGCTTGGTGCTTATTATGGGATAGACTAGATAAGTTACGAAATCTAACTTTTTGGATATAATGTTAGAGAAAGACCCCACTGAATTATTGAGGACATGAATAATCACATTTGCCTTGTTAAAATGTATTTTATAACATAAGAAATGTTAATTTAATCACAAGTTCGTTTTCAATACCTCTAGGTAGAGTTGGTAGACACCTTACTTGATTGTCAACTTGTTTTTGCATTGCATTGTAGATTTTATCTGTACAGATTATGTATTTGGGATATTTTCAGACTGCGATTAATCATCATTAAAATAATATTTAAGCACTTAAATTACAAAAAGTTTAGTTAAAATCCTTAAGAATCTAAGTAACATAATTTAAAAAATCCCCATCAAAATCCGTCAGTTTAAGGTAGAGATATCAGTTTTTTTTGTTGCATCTCAATCCACCGTGTCGGCCAACCGCATCTGTGGTGGAAGGTTGCGAGCTACAGCGGTGTTTGTCAGACCATGAGACCACGGTCTTCTCACAAAAACATCTGTAGCGTCCGAACGGTTTGGCCTAGAGAAACTATTATGACTACTATGGAAAGGGGAGACTCTTTTGTTGATTTGTTACCCATTCAAATTAATGGAAGCATGAAGGTAGTTTGGCGCCAACAACAATAAGGGGTTAAATAAGTGTCCGAATACAGGGGAGGTGCCCGAAAACTTGCCTGTTTTATAGAGTTTGCTAGAGGGCACACCTTCCACGAGTGCCCTCTCTCCACCTCCATTACCTCAGAATGGGAGAATTCTGAACAGTTCTCTCACATGAAAACCAGTGATGAAGGCCCACTTTCCACATTACCTCTACTATAACTTACATAAAAGCCTTGTATGAGAGACACAGTCTGCCAAAACATATTGTTTGTGTTTTGATGCTGCATTGTACATGCACTAAACCCCCCCCCCCAAAATGTTTTCACAACCCTCTCTTAAAAACACAATTATTCAGATTGCAGAACCACTTTGGATGTTTCCACTTTGGATGTATCATAATACACATTCAGTTTACATTCAAACAACCACCAAACACCAGATCTCAGTTCAGTTTCATGACATTTCGTGGTTTTACTGCACAATAATGGTGTTTTGAGTCATTCTATTTATTAATCGGCGGAGGGGGGGGCTTCTATCTATTTAAGTCAAATGACTTGAGCCAGCAAACAGTGGTTCTGACCTTGGGTATCTGCTAAGACCCAGCTTAAGTGAGCCCCCTGGCACGGACGGAACAAACACGGACAGCTGAACGGCGCACGGCGAGAGGGGCTCGGGGATCAGATCCAAGAGAGAGAGACGTCTGCAGAATGCATCACTAATTGATGGGGAAGGTAATCAAATGTCCCATCACACGAACACACGCTGTATGGAATATGGGGGAGGTTCCTTTTGAGTACAGTTGCGACTTACGAGCACAATAACGGTAGGCCGCTCCAAGTGGCAGCCAATAATGTATATTATGGTTGGTCATCATCTCGATTTGAACTCTTTGTCGGCTCCCCTCCAGCCTGTTTCTCCCCCGATGTCTCTCCTACAAGCCCTGTATTTGCTCCAAGAGACTACTTCTACCATTCTCAGTCCAGTTTGCCCCCCCCCCCAAGTCCTTTTTTTCTTTGTGGTGTTATGTTATCAACAAGTTAGCCCGTTGTCAGCCCTATGTCTCAACACATTTTGTGATTCCCTCCACAGCCCTATCCACCGCTACCGTAGCCCTTCATTTCTAGCCCTTTCGAGCCCCCTGTGCTGCTAACCCCCTTAAGCCTTGTGTTTCTGCCCCTCTCAGCCCTTTCCCAGGGCCTCTGGCTGATTCACAGCTCCTTACAGAGGAATGAGAGAGATCAGCCTTGCCCAGTCCACCATGTAACCATGATCTACATCTTAATCTGAGAAATAAGAACCCAGGTATGGTCTAACGGGGTTTAGACACTAAAGATAGCCACCTCCAGAAGAATCGCAGGCAACATTATATTGTCACCACCGAACGACATCAACTTTATACGCGTTATGTATACGAGACGCACAAGGTTTATGATTAAACGGATTCACTTTATTTTACAGCACGAGGCTTGGTGACACGTGTCTCACAAACGTTCCTGTTTAGGAGGCACTTGAAATTAGTGTAAGTTTGCTTCTCTTCATTATCTCGATCTCTCTCATTAACATTTGAGTCATTTAGCAGATGCTCTTATCCAGAGAGACTTACAGTTAATGCATTCTTCTTAAGATGGCTAGGTGGGACAACCACTTATCACAGTCCTTGTAAGCACATTTTCCTTAATAAAGTAGCTATTAAGTGTGAGTGTTAGTACATGCAAGGCAATCTTTTAAGAGATAGGGTTTCAGATGTTTTCGGAAGATGGGCAGGGACTCTGCTGTTCTAGCTTCAGGGGGAAGCTGGTTCCACCATTGGGGTGCCAGGACAGAGAAGAGCTTGAACTGGACAGAGCGGGCAGCAAACCCCTGCTTCTTATCCAGAACGATGCAGCCCACCTGGTCTTCAAACTTCCGAAGTTCTACCATATCCCCCCGCTACTTCTCACACTCCACTGGCTTCCAGTCAAAGCTCGCATCCATTACAAGACCGTAGTAGTTGCCTATTCAAAAGAATACAAAAACACAACCATGAGGCTAAGCATTTCCTAATCGAAATGTACAACTATGACTTCCCATTGCAAAAGCATTTCACGTTTAGCACACAAAGTATCCGCTGACCGAAAGTTTAAATGCAACAAGTTATTTTCAAAGAGATGGATAACAGCAAGCGCCTTGTGATAAAAAAACACACTTCCACTCACCAGATGATCATTTGAAACTCAGCTTGTCGTTGAAAGTTATTCTTGAAAAGGGAGAAGCTAACAAATTAGCAACAACTTCCTCTTCAATAACACCTGCTGCAGCCACTGCAAACCTAGCCTACTAGACCGTGGATAAACTGGAAAACTACTGCTCGCTGTTGTGCAAGGACCTGTTGGCCTTTGAGAAGGCAAATGTTTCCATACATTTTTTGGTAGCCAATGGCTGACTTAGCTAGCTATATTTATCTCCCCAGAGACCAAAAAGGAAAAATCCTGATTGGATCTTTTTTTCTCTTCAGTGTTAACCCTTTTCAACAAAAACTGAATAGATTAAATCAGAACGTCATTGAAAATAATAATGTAATTAGAGGTATTATTATAGGAGGCACTCAATGTTCCCCGCTGTGTTTGGGTTAGTAATAATTTGTAGAGTGGCTCTATTTTCCCCCAGCATTCAGCATTTCACCATTCTTAATGTCTAAAGAATCCATATGTTGTTCTGAAATATGAATACAGAAATACTGGACATTTCAAACTCTTATTATGGTGATGATTTGACAAAATTACAATCATGGTCTTGAATTGGACTCACATTTTCCTGGTCTCAGCCTTGGCTTGGTCTCTGACCCTTTGTCTCCCTCCTGGTCTTGGTCTTGACTCGTTCTCACCCCCTCCGGTCTTGGTCTTGACTCGTTCTCACCCCCTCCGGTCTTGGTCTTGACTCGGACTCGATTTGCTCCGGTCTTTGTCTTGAACCAGTCCCACTTTAGGTGGTCTCGAACACAACACTGGCGGAGAGCCTCCATGACACGGAGAAGAGCAGTCTCGGTTGAGTGACCCGTCTCGAAGCCTGACTGGTTATGGTTAAGAAGATCGTTCTGAGAGAAATAGCGAGAGAGTTAGTCAGCGACAGCACGCTCAAGTGTTTTGGAAAGAAAAGAAAGAAGGGACTCAAGTGTTGATTTCTTGAGAAGGGGATCGACTCGGGCAATTTTTAAGTCCGAGGGGAAGCAGTCAATGGTCAGGGATGAGTTGATGAGGGATGTGAGGAATGGGAGAAGGTATCCATAGATGGTCTTGAGGAGGGATGTGAGGAATGGGAGAAGGTATCCATAGATGGTCTTGAGGAGGGAATGAGGTTGAGCGGGCAGGTTGTCGTGTGGTCAGACCTCACTAATCAAATAAAATGTGTTTTATATAGCCCTTCGTACATCAGCTGATATCTCAAAGTGCTGTACAGAAACCCAGCCTAAAACCCCAAACAGCAAGCAATGCAGGTGTAGAAGCACGGTGGCTAGGAACAACTCCCTAGAAAGGCCAAAACCTAGGAAGAAACCTAGAGAGGAACCAAGCTATGTGGGGTGGCCAGTCCTCTTCTGGCTGTGCCGGGTGGAGATTATAACAGAACATGGCCAAGATGTTCAAATGTTCATAAATGACCAGCATGGTCAAATAATAATAATCACATGCAGAACAGTTGAAACTGGAGCAGCAGCAAGGCCAGGTGGACTGGGGACAGCAAGGAGTCATCATGCCAGGTAGTCCTGAGGCATGGTCCTAGGGCTCAGGTCCTCCGAGAGAGAGAAAGAAAGAGAGAATTAGAGAGAGCATACTTAAATTCGCACAGGACACCGGATAGGACAGGGGAATTACTCCAGATATGACAAACTGACCCTAGCCCCCCGACACAAACTACTGCAGCATAAATACTGGAGGCTGAGAAAGGAGGGGTCAGGAGACACTGTGGCCCCATCCGATGACACACCCGGACAGGGCCAAACAGGAAGGATATAGCCCCACCCACTTTGCCAAAGCACAGCCCCCACACCACTAGAGGGATATCTTCAACCACCAACTTACCATCCTGAGACAAGGCCGAGTATTGCCCACAAAGATCTCCGCCACGGAACAACCCAAGTGGGAGCGCCAACCCAGACAGGAAGATCACATCAGTGACTCAACCCACTCAAGTGACGCACCCCTCCTAGGGACAGCATGAAAGAGCACCAGTAAGCCAGTGACTCAGCCCCTGTAATAGGGTTAGAGGCAGAGAATCCCAGTGGAAAGAGGGGAACCGGCCAGGCAGAGACAGCAAGAGCGGTTCGTTGCTCCAGAGCCTTTCCGTTCACCTTCACACTCCTGGGCCAGACTACACTCAATCATATGACCCACTGAAGAGAAGAGTCTTCAGTAAAGACTTAAAGGTTGAGACCGAGTTTGTGTCTCTCACATGGGTAGGCAGACCATTCCATAAAAATGGAGCTCTATAGGAGAAAGCCCTGCCTCCAGCTGTTTGCTTAGAAATTCTAGGGACAATTAGGAGGCATGCGTCTTGTGACCGTAGCGTACGTGTAGGTATGTACGGCAGGACCAAATCAGAGAGATAGGTAGGAGCAAGCCCATATAATGCTTTGTAGGTTAGCAGTAAAACCTTGAAATCAGCTCTTGCCTTGACAGGAAGCCAGTGTAGGGAGGCTAGTACTGGAGTAATATGATCAAAATGTTTGGTTCTAGTCAGGATTCTAGCAGCCGTGTTTAGCACTAACTGAAGTTTATTTAGTGCTTTATCCGGGTAGCTGGAAAGTAGAGCATTGCAGTAGTCTAACCTAGAAGTAGCAAAAGCATGGATACATTTTTCTGCATCATTTTTGGACAGAAAGTTTCTGATTTTTGCAATGTTACGTAGATGGAAAAAAGCTGTCCTTGAAACAGTCTTGATATGTTCGTCAAAAGAGAGATCAGGGTCCAGAGTAACGCAGAGGTCCTTCACAGTTTTATTTGAGACGACTGTACAACCATTAAGATTAATTGTCAGATTCAACAGAAGATATCTTTGTTTCTTGGGACCTAGAACAAGCATCTCTGTTTTGTCCGAGTTTAAAAGTAGAAAGTTTGCAGCCATCCACTTCCTTATGTCTGAAACACAGACTTCTAGCGAGGACAATTTTGGGTCTTCACCATGTTTCATTGAAATGTACAGCTGTGTATCATCCGCATAGCAGTGAAAGTTAACATTATGTTTTCGAATGACATCCCCAAGAGGTAAAATATATAGTGAAAACAATAGTGGTCCTAAAACGGAACCTTGAGGAACCCCTGAAATTTACAGTTGATTTGTCAGAGGGCAAACCATTCACAGAGACAAACTGATATCTTTCCGACAGATAAGATCTAAACCAGGCCAGAACTTGTCCATGTAGACCAATTTGGGTTTCCAATCTCTCCAAAAGAAAGTGGTGATCGATGGTATTAAAAGCAGCACTAAGGTCTAGGAGCACAAGGACAGATGCAGAGCCTCGGTCTGATGCCATTAATAGGTAATTTACCACCTTCACAAGTGCAGTCTCAGTGCTATGATGGGGTCTGAAACCAGACTGAAGCATTTCGTATACATTGTTTGTCTTCAGGAAGGCAGTGAGTTGCTGCGCAACAGCCTTTTCTACATTTTTTTGAGAGGAATGGAAGATTCAATATAGGCTGATAGTTTTTTTAGATTGTTTTTTCATATTTTCTGGGTCAAGGTTTGGCTTTTTCAAGAGAGGCTTTATTACTGCCACTTTTAGTGAGTTTGGTACACATCCGGTGGATAGAGAGCCATTTATGTTCAACATAGGAGGGCCAAGCACAGGAAGGAGCTCTTTCAGTAGTTTAGTTGGAATAGGGTCCAGTATGCAGCTTGAAGGTTTAGAGGCCATGATTATTTTCATCATTGTGTCAAGAGATATAGTACTAAAACACTTGAGTGTCTCTCTTGATCCTAGGACCTGGCAGTTGTGTAGACTCAGAACAACTGAGCTTTGAAGGAATATGCAGATTTAAAGAGGAGTCCGTAATTTGCTTTCTAATAATCATGATCTTTTCCTCAAAGAAGTTCATGAATTTATTACTGCTGAAGTGAAAGCCATCCTCTCTTGGGGAATGCTGCTTTTTAGTTAACTTTGCGACAGTATCAAAAAGGAATTTCGGATTGTTCTTATTTTCCTCAATCAAGTTGGAAAAATAGGATGATCGAGCAGCAGTAAGGGCTCTTCGATACTGCACGGTACTGTCTTTCCAAGCTAGTCGGAAGACTTCCGTTCCAATTTTCTGGAAACTTGCTTCAGAGCTCGGGTATTTTCTGTATACCAGGGAGCTAGTTTCTTATGACAAATGTTTTTAATTTTTAGTGGTGAAACTGCATCTAGGGTATTGCGCAAGGTTAAATTGAGTTCCTCAGTTGGGTGGTTAACTGATTTTTGTCCTCTGACATCCTTGGGTAGACAGAGGGAGTCTGGAAGGACATCAAGGAATCTTTGTATTGTCTGTGAATTTATAGCATGACTTTTGATGTTCCTTGGTTGGGGTCTGAGCAGATTATTTGTTGCAATTGCAAACGTAAGAAAATGGTGTCCGATAGTCCAGGATTATGAGGAAAAACATTAAGATCCACAACATTTATTCCATGGGACAAAACTAGGTCCAGAGTATGACAGTGAGTAGGTCCAGAGACATGTTGGACAAAACCCACTGAGTCGATGATGGCTCCGAAAGCCTTTTGGAGTGGGTCTGTGGACTTTTCCATGTGAATATTAAAGTCACCAAAGATTAGAATATTATCTGCTATGACTACAAGGTCCAATAGGAATTCAGAGAACTCAATGAGGAACGCTGTATATGGCCCAGGAGGCCTGTAAACAGTAGCTATAAAAAGTGATTTTATTAGTTGCAGGATTTTATCTGAAGAGAGAGGGGAGAAAGAGGTCAAGGCATTGGGTAGTTCTATGTGAGTGGGACCAGTGGACTCAGTAGGCTGATTTAAAGAGTAGACGTTGTCAACCTTCTTTTCAAAGTGGTTGACAAAGTAATCCGCAGAGAGGGAGCAGGGAGGGGGATGGAAGATAGAAAATAGTTTCTTAGGGTTAGAGGCAGAAGCCTGAAATTTAGAGTGATAGAAAGTGCCTTTAGCAGTGCATACAGAGGAAGAGAAGGTAGAGAGGAGCGAGTGGAAGGACGATAGGTCCCACGGAAGTTTAGTTCTCCTCCATTCTTTGCTCACCTGCCTGTAAGCTCGCAGTAAGTCACTAAGCCATGAAGCAGAATAGAATAGATGTGTCTTTTGGCAGTCTTTTAATTCTCCCAGGACACCTCCCTTAAACGCACAAGGCTTGGAGTAGCTGGGAGTAAAGTAGGATCAGATTCCCCACACTGCCCTGTCAGACACCTTCTCTCTAACTTTCAAAGAGAACTGCCACCTCTACCTCCCTGTAGGTGCTGAACCTCTTCCTGGCCTTGCTGCTCAGCTCATTCAGTGGAGACAACCTGTCCAGTGATGACGACGGTGAGATGAACAACCTCCAGATCGCCATCGGCAGGATCAACTGGGGCATCGACTGGGTGAAAGCCTCTGTCCGCCACATGGTCCTGCAGCTACTGGGCAAAAAGGCCACCGGGGACAAGGAAGGGGGTGAGGGGATCGAAGGAAACCCCGAAAAGGAGACCTTTGCACTAAACCACTTAGACACGTGCCAGGATTCCAAGATGGCCGATGGGATGACCAACTGTGTGGACGGGCTTCAGGCAGACGGCGAGATGAGCCTCAATGTGCCCATTGCCCAGGGGGAGACGGACTTTGAGAACGATGATGACTACAGTGGGTCTTTTACATCAGATGAAGAAAATGGACAGGGTGATCACTTGAAGGTACAGTATGATGGCAAACTGAAGACGATAATTGTACTCTGCTTTATCTATGAACTAATAATTGTAAGTTAATAAACTACTTATAAACCCTTCATAAATCTTTCAAGTATACCATGTAAAGTGTTATCTGGATATTTAAGCAAACAAGTATAAGAATCAGGACAAATCTCACTTAGTTCTTCAATCCGAGTTCACAATCCTACATGAGTTAAATTTCTCCTCTCTCTCCTATCCTGAAGTCGTGGCTGACATTTTGTCTCAGCCACTCAGTCTCTTTCCTCCCCATCCATAGTTGTGGGGTGCAGTGGGTGACGAGTCCTCGGTGTGCAGCACGGTGGACTATGTACCTGAACCAGAGCCTGTGGAAGAGGAGGAAGAGGAGGAGCCAGAGCCAGAGGAACCAGAAGCTTGCTTCACTGATGGTACACAGGAAATACTGTCCCCTGCTTAAATAGATCTGGGTTGGGTTTCCTGATTTTCATGGTCTTTACAATGTATTGTTACTAAATTACAAAAATGCAACGCTAATATCAAGTGTTTGATGTCTAATTTTCTTGTGGAAATATCTGTAAACTTTGTCCCATATCACACAAATTGGCACATCAGCATTCACAGAGAGAGAGTTACTACAGTGCCTTGCGAAAGTATTCGGCCCCCTTGAACTTTGCGACCTTTTGCCACATTTCAGGCTTCAAACATAAAGAAATAAAACTGTATTTTTTGTGAAGAATCAACAACAAGTGGGACACAATCATGAAGTGGAACGACATTTATTGGATATTTCAAACTTTTTTAACAAATCAAAAACTGAAAAATTGGGCGTGCAAAATTATTCAGCCCCCTTAAGTTAATACTTTGTAGCGCCACCTTTTGCTGCGATTACAGCTGTAAGTCGCTTGGGGTATGTCTCTATCAGTTTTGCACATCGAGAGACTGAAATTTTTTCCCATTCCTCCTTGCAAAACAGCTCGAGCTCAGTGAGGTTGGATGGAGAGCATTTGCGAACAGCAGTTTTCAGTTCTTTCCACAGATTCTTGATTGGATTCAGGTCTGGACTTTGACTTGGCCATTCTAACACCTGGATATGTTTATTTTTGAACCATTCCATTGTAGATTTTGCTTTATGTTTTGGATCATTGTCTTGTTGGAAGACAAATCTCCGTCCCAGTCTCAGGTCTTTTGCAGACTCCATCAGGTTTTCTTCCAGAATGGTCCTGTATTTGGCGCCATCCATCTTCCCATCAATTTTAACCATCTTCCCTGTCCCTGCTGAAGAAAAGCAGGCCCAAACCATGATGCTGCCACCACCATGTTTGACAGTGGGGATGGTGTGTTCAGCTGTGTTGCTTTTACGCCAAACATAACGTTTTGCATTGTTGCCAAAAAGTTCAATTTTGGTTTCATCTGACCAGAGCACCTTCTTCCACATGTTTGGTGTGTCTCCCAGGTGGCTTGTGGCAAACTTTAAACGACACTTTTTATGGATATCTTTAAGAAATGGCTTTCTTCTTGCCACTCTTCCATAAAGGCCAGATTTGTGCAATATACGACTGATTGTTGTCCTATGGACAGAGTCTCCCACCTCAGCTGTAGATCTCTGCAGTTCATCCAGAGTGATCATGGGCCTCTTGGCTGCATCTCTGATCTGTCTTCTCCTTGTATGAGCTGAAAGTTTAGAGGGACGGCCAGGTCTTGGTAGATTTGCAGTGGTCTGATACTCCTTCCATTTCAATATTATCGCTTGCACAGTGCTCCTTGGGATGTTTAAAGCTTGGGAAATCTTTTTGTATCCAAATCCGGCTTTAAACTTCTTCACAACAGTATCTCGGACCTGCCTGGTGTGTTCCTTGTTCTTCATGATGCTCTCTGCGCTTTTGACGGACCTCTGAGACTATCACAGTGCAGGTCCATTTATACGGAGACTTGATTACACACAGGTGGATTGTATTTATCATCATTAGTCATTTAGGTAAACATTGGATCATTCAGAGATCCTCACTGAACTTCTGGAGAGAGTTTGCTGCACTGAAAGTAAAGGGGCTGAATAATTTTGCACGCCCAATTTTTCAGTTTGTGATTTGTTAAAAAAGTTTGAAATATCCAATAAATGTCGTTCCACTTCATGATTGTGTCCCACTTGTTGTTGATTCTTCACAAAAAAATACAGTTTTATATCTTTATGTTTGAAGCCTGAAATGTGGCAAAAGGTCGCAAAGTTCAAGGGGGCCCAATACTTTCGCAAGGCACTGTATATTCTATTTCATTTAAGATGGGACCATAGAGTTTGGAGTCACAGCTTAATAATGTCAGTAAAGTGATTGCCATGATTCGTCACATCTTTTATTTGCGGGATTGTCCAACTCGCTCAGGACCTGGCTAGACTTTAGGCTATGCTACACAGACAGCACCTCGGGGGGCAAGTGAAACAGTCCAAATGAAGCGTACAAAAACACCATGTTGGCATTTCTCTCGCTCTCTCCAGGCTGTATCGCTCGATGGCCGTGTCTGACATTTGACGTCTCTCAGGGCAGAGGCAAGAAGTGGTGGAACCTCCGCAGGACCTGTTTCACCATCGTGGAACACGACTACTTTGAGACCTTCATAGTCTTCATGATCCTCCTAAGCAGTGGAGCTCTGGTGAGTGAGTCCCTGGTCGTTGACCTATTTACAGTTGATACTCCATTACTCTGGGAAGGCCACTGGTTATATATATTGAGATCCATTTTCTTTGGCTCACTTCTGATAGGCTTTTGAGGATATTTACATTGAGAGGAGAAGAACTATCAAAATCATCCTGGAGTATGCAGACAAAGTCTTCACCTATGTCTTTATCATTGAGATGCTCTTAAAATGGGTGGCGTACGGCTTCAAGACCTACTTCACCAACGCTTGGTGTTGGCTGGACTTCCTAATTGTGGATGTAAGTTTCCATTGAATTGTTTTTGGAGTGATATTTACACAGAATGAAACGTGGGTTAAGCAATGTTACAACTATTATCACTGTTGTGGGCGAGCTCCATAATACATGTACGTGAAAATCAAGGAAGACATTGACATTTGTGTTACCTTGTATTCTCCGCAAGTAATTGATTTTTTTTGTTATCCTGCTTGGCAGAAAATACAAGACCTTAAATTTGTAAAGTTTTGGTCATTCGAACAAGCATATAACGAGATGTTGGGTGACTACAATGACGTTACAATCCTGCCTCAGGTTTCCTTAGTCACTTTAGGAGCTAACTGGATGGGCTACTCTGAACTTGGACCAATCAAGTCTCTTAGAACACTCAGGGCTCTAAGGCCACTTCGAGCCCTGTCAAGATTTGAGGGAATGAGGGTGAGTAACTGTTTCAAACCTATCAGTACAACACTTAAATATCCACGCAGACAGAGAAAGACACACCGACAGAAATGCTGATACAGACAATCCTAAACGTATACACACACTGACACATCTCTGACAGTGACGTCTTGTGACAGAGTTGACTGTGGTTAGCTATGACTATTGCGATTGAGGTGATGGTCATGACTGACTGTTAGGATGTAGGTGGCGTTAGGGGTCATCACTGACTATTGTGACGGAGGTGACTACTTGTGACAAGTGTATTATTCTCATGACTTACTACTGTGACAGAGCTGGCGTTAGTGGTCGTGACTGACTATTTTGACTGCAGGGAGCATGTCTTACTATTGGGACAGAGGTGACTGCAGTGGTCATAAATTACTATTGTGACCGAGGTGATGTTAGTGGTCATCATGACTGACTATTGTGACGAAGGTGGTGTTAGCTGTCTTGACTGACTATTTTGACTGCAGGGAGCATGTCTTACTATTGGGACAGAGGTGACTGCAGTAGTCATATAAATTACTATTGTGACCGAGGTGATGTTAGTGGTCATCATGACTGACTATTGTGACGAAGGTGGTGTTAGCTGTCTTGACTGACTATTTTGACTGCAGGGAGCATGACTTAGTGTTGGGTGGCGGTGACTGCAGTGGTCATGGCTGACTATTGTAACGGAGGTGACTTTAATGGTTTTGACTGCACTGTGTCCTGTCTATGGGAGGAAGGTGGTGGTAAACGCTCTTGTCGGCGCCATCCCCTCCATCTTCAACGTGCTGCTGGTGTGCCTCATCTTCTGGCTCATCTTCAGCATCATGGGGGTCAACCTGTTTGCCGGAAAGTTCTACCGCTGCATCAACACCACCACGGAGGAGCTGTTCCCCATCACCGAGGTCAACAACAGGAGTGACTGCCTTGCCCTGCAGCACGCCACCCAGGAAGCCCGCTGGGTCAACGTCAAAGTCAACTACGACAACGTGGGCTTGGGCTACCTCTCTCTGCTGCAAGTGGTGAGGGCCAGGGTTTCTAAGATGCATGGGTGCTGTGCGCTGGCTCTCAAGCTGTGGCCCAATCCTCCTCCTGGAGAGCTACCCTTCCTCCTGGCTTTTGCTCCAACCCTACTCTAGCACACCTGATTCAACTAATTAGCTGCTCACCAGGAACTCGATTAACTGAATCAAGTGTGTAACAACAGGTTTGGAGCAAATGCCTGCATACCCGGTAGCAAGAGACTTGGTCATCCCCTGGTCTACTAAAGTATTTAATATTGTTTCCTTCTCTGAGGGTGTTGGTGTACTCAAAAGTATCTGAAAAAAAAGTGCCCTATCTCTCTACAGGCCACATTTAAAGGCTGGATGGACATCATGTATGCTGCCGTGGACTCTCGAGAAGTAGGTACTTATATAAGATACTGTAATATAAACATTTGGTTTGGGGAGCAGTTATTACCACAGAATACAAAAGTCATAGCATTCATGAGTAAGCCATTGAAAAATGTGTATACATGCTTTATAAATGATCATAAATGTGATTCATGCTTGTGAATTGTAAACGCTTCAAAATGCTTTTATTAAAAGTGTATAGTTATACACAGTTGGTCAGATGTTATTCATGCTTATTCAGGAAAGTCATTTCAAAGTGTTACCGGACACATTGGTGGCAGTTGAATTGTTGTAAGTAAATCGTTTTTTTGTTTGTTTGACGAGCGAAACTATTTATGGTCCCCTAGGTGGAGGAGCAGCCCTCGTATGAGATCAACCTCTACATGTACATCTACTTTGTCATCTTCATCATCTTCGGCTCCTTCTTCACCCTCAATCTTTTCATTGGTGTCATTATTGACAATTTCAACCAGCAAAAGAAAAAGATAAGCGCCATCTCTTTTTTATTTATTTTTTACTAGTAAATAAAGTGATTAATAGATGACAGATATATATAGTTGGATATAGAAATCCCCGACAACTGGATGAGTCGCCATTTTGTAAAGGTTCGGAAATGACCCAACCATTATGCAGAAATGTTGAATATAATAGTAAACTACGTTCATATTATGTGAATAAAGGCAACAGGCCGTGTACGTCTCTGGAGGAATCTAGTCAAGGTAGCGAGCCTTACATCACCTCTCAGTAGGACAATAATGAACATGTCTAACTTGCGCCGTTATGCAATTATTAAGAGACAAGATACAAATAGCTTGTTCTAGCATTCACTTATTCAGGCAAGCACATCAGAGATGTCAATGTGGTACCCAAGCATATGCTATGTGTATAGTGTAAATAACAACTACCAATAGACCTACTAAATTATAAGCGTGTAGTTAATCAAATAATTGCTCTGTAAAACGAGAAATGCATTTACTCAATTCAACTAATATAATTTATTAGTCCCGAAATAATTAGTGTACATTAATAAAACATGATATTTTTTTGCAAATGTATTAAAAATAAGTATTCAGATCCTTTACTCACTACTTTGTTGAAGCACCTTTGGCAGTGATTGCAGCCTCAAGTCTTCTTGGGTATGATGCGACAAGCTTGACACATCTGTATTTGAGGAGTTTCTCCCATTCTTCTCTGCAGATTTTCTCAAGCTCTGTCAGGTTGGATGGGGAATGTCGCTGCACAGCTATTTTCTCTCCAGAGATGTTTGATCTTGTTCAAGTTCGGGCTCTTGCTGGGCCACTCATGGACATTTAGACACGTGTCCCGAAACCACTCCTGCGTTACCTTGGCTGTGTGCTTAGGGTCATTGTCCTGTTGGAAGGTGAACCTTCACCCCAGTCGGAGGTCCTGAGCACTCTGGAGTAGGTGTTCATCAAGGATCTCTCTGTACTTTGCTCCATTCATCTTTCCCTCAATCCTGACTAGTCTCCCAGTCCCTGCCGCTGAAAACCATTGGCACAGCATGATGCTGCCACCGCCATGCTTCACCGTAGGGATGATGCCAGCTTTCCTCCAGGCGTGACCCTTGGCATTCAAGCCAAGGAGTTCAATATTGGTTTCATCAGACAGGGGAATCTTGTTTCTCATGGTCTTGAGAGTCTGTAGGTGCCTTTTGGCAAGCTCCAAGCGGGCTGTCGTGCCTTTTACTGAGGAGTGGCTTTCGTCTGTCCACTCTACTATAAAGGCCTGATTGGTGGAGTACTGCAGAGATGGTTGTCCATCTGGAAGGTTCTCCCATCTCCACAGAGGAATTCTGGAGCTCTGTCAGAGTGACCATTGGGTTCTTGGTCACCTCCCTGACCAACGCCCTTCTCCTCCGATTGCTCAGTTTGGCATGGCGGCCAGCTCTAGGAAGAGTCTTGATGTTTCCAAACTTCTTCCATTTAAGAATGATGGGGGCCACTGTGTTCTTGGTAACCTTCAAATGCTGCAGAAATGTTTTGGTACCCTTACCCAGATCTGTGCCTCGACACAATCCCGTCTTGGAGCTTTACAGACAATTCCTTCGACGTCATGGCTTGGTTTTTGCTCTGATATGCACTGTCAACTGTGGGACCTTATATAGACAGATGTGTGCCTTTCCAAATCATGTCCAATCAATTGAATTTACCACAGGTGGACTCCAAGTTGTAGAAACATCTCAAGGATGATCAATTGAAACAGGATGCACCTGAGCTCAATTTCAAGTATCATTGCAAAGGGTCTGAATACTTATGTAAATAAGGTATTTCTGTCTTTTATTTTTAATAAATGTGCTAAAATGTCAAACTGTTTTCGCTTTGTCATTATGGGGTATTATTTGGTGAGGATTTTAGATTAAAGCTGTAACGTAACAAAATGTGGAAAAAGTGAAGGGGTCTGAATACTTTCTGAATGCACTGTATACTGTACAGATACTCTTCAAGAATCAAACTGTATTTATAACTATTTTAAAAGTCCAACAATTGATGTACCAATCGCAAATTGACTACAAATTTTAAAAAATCAAGATTGAATATATACAGTTTTAATTCATTTTGATATATACCTGTATACATGTAAATGCCCAGAATAATTGTTGATTTGATTTTGATCCTGCACTTTGGTGATGACATCTTTATGACAGAGGAGCAGAAGAAATATCATGAAGCCATGAAGAAACTTGGCTCGAAGAAGCCAGTGAAGCCTATCCCAAGGCCTACGGTATGCAACACATAAATGGCATTCGGTTATAGCCACACACTTATGCTACTCTCTCTAGTATTAAGATTCATTACATCTTTCTAATCCAAGACTAAATGTACTCTACATAAGCACCTTCAATAAATAAATTGCTGATTATAGGGATTACGTCATTTGATCAATGATCTTTTGTGTTGAAAGTGCATTTTTTATGTGTAGAATTTCAATGTCAATCTTTTGACCAGTAATTGTGTGATACATTTCATGTACAAGTAATAATTCAATTATGTTATGGGGCTAGAGTCTGCAGGTCCTGCTCTGAGTATACCACATACCCAGTGACATTAAAATGCGTGACTTTGCCATGACATCATCGTTGACCCACCTTAGCCTGTTCTACACAACATTGGCTTTAACACACCTAAGGAAATTTGTGTTTGTGTCTCCCTCGCTCTCTCTTTCATGTGACCCTCGGGCCCCTACAGAACATGATTCAAGGCGCTGTGTTTGACTTCATCACTCAGCAGTTCTTTGACATCTTCATCATGGTCCTCATCTGCCTCAACATGGTCACCATGATGGTGGAGACGGACGACCAAAGCGCGGAGA
Source organism: Oncorhynchus mykiss (assembly GCF_013265735.2). Taxonomy (NCBI): domain Eukaryota; kingdom Metazoa; phylum Chordata; class Actinopteri; order Salmoniformes; family Salmonidae; genus Oncorhynchus; species Oncorhynchus mykiss. The sequence continues at coordinate 24,916,763 of NC_048580.1, read as the reverse complement.
AGGAAAATGTCCTTTACAAAATCAACCTGGCCTTCATCGTCGTTTTCACCGGCGAGTGTCTGCTCAAGATGTTTGCCCTTCGCCATTACTTCTTCACCATCGGATGGAATATTTTTGATTTTGTCGTGGTCATCCTGTCCGTTGCGGGTTTGTACCTCAATATTCTTTACACTGTATACCTTATTGTATACTGTACATAGGATAAGTCATAGACAAGTTACTACAGGGTTGGGGTCAATTCCATTTAAAATCAAGTTGATTCAGAAAGTAAACCAAATTCCAATTGAAAAATGCCACACTGAAAAGCATTGAAGATGAGATATTTCGACAGTAGATGGAGAGGTGTGATTGGTCATTAACCATTGTTTATCTAATTTCCCTTCAGGTATAATGCTGTCGGACATCATAGAGAAGTACTTTGTGTCACCCACCTTGTTCAGGGTCATCAGGCTGGCTAGGATAGGCAGGGTCCTGCGTCTCATCAAAGGTGCCAAGGGCATTCGGACGCTCTTATTTGCGTTGATGATGTCACTCCCTGCCCTGTTCAACATCGGCCTCCTGCTCTTCCTCATCATGTTCATCTTCTCCATATTCGGCATGTCCAACTTTGCCTACGTCAAAAAACAGGCAGGCATCGACGACATCTTCAATTTCCAGACGTTCGGCAGCAGTATTATCTGCCTGTTTGAGATCACCACCTCTGCGGGTTGGGATGGTCTTCTGCTGCCAATTCTAAACAGCGGTCCTCCAGACTGCGACCCAGACATTGAGAACCCGGGCTCGGACGTTCGGGGCAACTGCGGCAACCCAGGCATGGGTATCATGTTCTTTTGCAGTTACATCATCATGTCCTTCCTGGTGGTGGTTAACATGTACATTGCCATCATCCTGGAGAACTTCAACACGGCCCAAGAGGAGAGCGGGGACCTGCTGTGCGAGGATGACTTTGTGATGTTCGACGAGACCTGGGAGAAGTTCGACCTGGAGGGCACGCAGTTCATCGAATATGCCAAGCTGTCAGAGTTTTGTGACACCCTGCAGGAACCCCTGCGTATCGCCAAGCCCAACCGGATCAAGCTGATCTCGATGGACCTGCCCCTGGTCACGGGCGATAAGATTCACTGCCTGGACATCCTGCTGGCCGTCACCCAGGAGGTGCTGGGCGAAGGGGTGGAGATGACGGCCATGAAGGTGAGCATCGAGGCCAAGTTCAACATGAACAACCCCACGACCGACTCCTACGAGCCCATCACCACCACGCTGCGGCGCAAGGAGGAGGAGGCAGCAGCCGTGATCATCCAGCGGGCTTACCGCAAGCACCTTCTCAAGCGCTCCATCCTGCATGCCTCCTTCATGCGCCGCTCCAAGAGGCAGATAAGGCGGGAGGAGAACGAGGAGCCCCCGGAGACGGAGGGACTTCTGGTGCGAAAGATGAACGTGCTCTATGGGAGCGACCTGGACCTTGCCGCAGAGATGGAATTGGCTGGGTTGCGAGCGCAACCCATATCGGCCCCTCTGGTGTCCAATAGGTCATCGGACCTCCCCAAGCAAACTCAGACCACCAGGCCGGAGCCTGGCAGACCACTCCTCTTGGTGGTCCCCGTTGAGGTCACCAGTGAGGTGGTGTTACACTCAGCCCCTGTGACGTCTGATCCGCCATTGGACCTCCCCGAGCAAACACAACCCACAGGGCTGGAACCTACCTGGCCGGAGCCTGCTGGGCCAAACCTCTTGGTGGTCCCCATAGAGGTCACCCCCTATTTGTGTAGCCGTGAGTCAATAGACAGCCTGCGAGAGTCGATTGTATAACAAAAAGCACTTGAGGGAATTCACCATGGTCTTCCTATTGTATTTTTCACAGATTTGGCGAGTAATTTTATGTGTTGGGAGTGTCGCCAATATAGTTGACGCTTCCACATAGCACTACTATGAAGTGATTACAAGTAGCTGATGGTTTAGGTATAATAATTAAAGTCAAGTTTATTGATCGTAATAGGGGGTCTCGTTTTCTATTTTTGTAAGGCCATTTCTAGAATTGATCTATATTTGACCACTGGACTGTTAGATAACTCTGTATTCTATTTTATACCTACAAACAATTCACAATCTCACAAAATATAAAATGTGTGATAATTAGTATCCATACATATCCCATAGGAATTGGGCATGTTTTTGACAGTGAACATTACCCACATCTAATTGTTTTGAAGGAATGCCTAAATGCCTTTATTGCCATAAAAACATTTCATACTCAGATCATGCCTTATTTTGACATTTTGGAATCACCTTATTTTGGGGGGGAAATCACCCAGATTCACCTGTGCCTACTCCAGTATGCCAAAGTGGATCAATTTTTTTTATTTTTTATTTTTTAACAAATGAATTAAAAATGAAAAGCTGAAATGTCTTCAGTCAATAAGTAACTTATTAATTATGGCAAGCCTAAATACGTTCAGGAGTAAAAATCTGTCAAAAGTCATAAAATATGTTGCATGGACTGTGTGCAATAATAGTTTAACAGGATTTTTTGGGATGACTACCCCATCTCTGTACCCCACACATACAATTATCTGTAAGGTCCCTCAGTCGAGCAGTGAATTTCAAACACAGATTCAACCACGAAGACCAGGGAGTTTTTCCAATACCTTGCAAAAAAGGGCACCTATTGGTAGATGGGTAATGAAATAAAAAGCAGACATGAAGATTTTAATTCCACTTTGGATGGTGCATCAATACCCTCAGTCACTACAAAGATACAGGTGTCCTTCCTAACTACTCCGGGATTTCACCATAAGGCCAATGGTGACTTTAAAACAGTTAAGAGTTTAATGGCTGTGATAGGACAAAACTGAGGATGGATCAACAACATTGTAGTTACTCCACAATACTAACTTAATTGACAGAGTGAAGAGAAGGAAGCCTTTACAGAATACAAATATTCCAAGACATGCATCCTTTTTGCAACAAGGCACAAAAGTAATACTGAAAAGATTGTGGCAAAGCAATTCACTTGATGTCATAAATACAAAGTGTTATGTTTGGGGCAAATCCAATACAACACATTACTGAGGACCACTCCAAATTTTCAAGCATAGTGGTGGCTGCATCATGTTATGGGTATCCTTGTAATCATTAAGGACGGGCGAGTTTTTCAGGATGAAAAAGAAAAGGAATGGAGCTATGCACCAGCCTAATCCTAGAGGAAAACCTAGTTCAGTCTGCTTTCCACCAGGCACTGGGGGATTAATTCACCTTTCAGCAGGACAATAACCAAATCTACACTGGAGTTGCTTACCAAGAAGACACTGAATGTTTCTGAGTGGCCGAATTACAGTTTTGACTTAACTCTGCTTCAAAATCTATGGCAAGACCTGAAAATTGTTTTCCAGCAGTCATCAACAACCAATTTGTCAGAACTTGAAGATTTTTGTAAAGAATAATGGGAAAATGTTGCACAATTCATGTGTGCAAAGCTCTTAGAGCCCTTACCCAGGAAGACTCACAGCTGTAATCGCTGCCAAAGGTGATTCTAACATGCATTGACTCAGGGGGTTGAATACTTATCTTATCAAGAAGTTATATTTCTTATATATATTTTTTTACAAATGTTAGCATTTTTCTTTCACTTTGACATTAGAGTGTTTTGTGTCGATCATTGACAAAAAATGACAAATCCATTTGAATCCCCCTTTGTAACATAACAAAATGTGGAAAAAGTCAAGGGGTGTGAATACATTCTGAAGGCACTGTATATCCCTCCAGTTCATGTTCAAGCAGAGGCACCCCCGTCTCAAGGCCCCTCGGAGGTGGCTGCATCACTGTGTCTAACAGGTCTACTGGTAATCATTTATTTTACAGTCCGGTATTGACCATTTAATTAATAAATGTCTTAATTAAAGTAAGTATAAATTAATTGAAATGGTAAGTACCCGTTTCAACCGGGATGTCACACAAATGATCCAAAATATTATATTTCTGGATTTTGTCTCTTCAGCTGTTAGTGTCATCTCCAAAATATATCTCCAAAATATATTTACGTACTGGGGTGGGTACCGGTTGGTTTACAAGGGAATAATTGTCAACTGAATGTTTACATGAGCCTTACGTGACACAACCGTGTACTGTTACTGGATGTCTGTCTGAAATGTCTCTGAGTGAGCCAATATAATTCTGTGTTGCAGTGGTGTGGATGTAGTTCATAATACGAGTGTGAGATCATGTGCAGTTTGTTTTATTGAGTTAATCAAAAATGTACATTTTTATTGACCAGGACCAGCCATGTAATCTTACCGGCACAATCGAGTCGTAGAACTATTCACTTAGCGCCTGATTCCAAGTTGGCTCCATTGAGCACCTGCGTAAGTCCCTCGTCTATTACTCTGCCTGCCCGGTGACTGTATATTCTTTGTTTTATTATTACGGCCAACAGACTATTGAATGATATAATTGTTTTGCTCTTCGGTCCCACTTTATTTAGTTAGTCCTCTATAGATGGTCTACACGTTCCAACTATCAGCAAAAGTTTCAACTTCAAGTCTGTTGACATGCAACAGTTCGCTGAGGTTTAGGTATAGGGTTAAATTTAGGTTAAGGGCTAGGTTAGGGTTAGTGGATATTGTTTGAACAATTTGTTGATAGTTCACAGCAGGCAAAATTGGTTGAAATGACGTCATTTCGACAAATTCTGTCCACTGGCTTAGTTGAACGTCCATTTGCCATCAGTATGGGATTATCCAAATAAACTGTTACCGGCTCCTCTCCACATGCTGCTAGATGCCACAAGACTTATCACACATTTTCTCATGAGCAAGACTGCGTATCAAACACCTACCTACCTGAAGAATTAGTCTGAATACCAACACCCTGGTGATGTTTGGCATTTTGTACTTCCAATTCCATTTTGCACAAGTTTATATCAAAGCTGACTTGCCCCCTTAGTGGGAAAACATGTTTGTAGAATATTAGCAAATGTATTAAAAATGAAATACAGAAATATATAATTGCCATAAGTATCCACACCCCTGAGTCAGTATTTGTAGAAGCACCTTTGGCAGCGATTACAGCTGTCAGTCTTTCTGGGTAAGCCTCTAAGAGCTTCCCACACCTGGGCTTGAAGAATTTTCAAAATTCTTCAAGCTCTGTCAAATTGATTGCTCATCATTGCTAAACAACAATTTTCAGGTCTTGCCATAGAATTTCCAGTAGATTTAAGTCAAAACTATAACTCGGCCAGTCAGGAACATTCACTGTCTTCTTGGTAAGCAACTCCACAGTGGATTTGGCCTTGTGTTTTAGGTTATTGTCCTTCTGAAAGGTGAATTCATCTCCCAGTGTCTAGTGGAAAGCAGATTGAACCATGTTTTCCTCTAGGATTTGGCCTATGCTTAGCTCCATTCCGTTTCTTTTATATCCTGAAACACTGCCCGGTCTCTAACGGTTACAAGGATACCCATAACATGATGCAGCCACCACTATGCTTGAAATTATAGAGAGTAGTACACAGTAATGTGTTTTATGTTCTGGACAAATGACTTTGTATTCAGGACAAAAAGTGAATTACTTTGCTACATGTTTTGCAGTATTACTTCAGTGCCTTGCTGCAAACAGGATTCATGTTTTGCAATATTTTTATTCTGTACTGGCTTCCTTCTCTTCACTCTGTCAATCAGGTTAGTATTGTGGAGTAACTACGGTGTTGTTGATCCACCCTCAGTTTTCTCCTATCACAGCCATTAAACTCTAACTGTTTTAAAGTCACCATTGTCCTTATGGTGAAATCCCTGAGTACTGTCCTTCCTCACCGGTATCTGAGTTAGGAACGATGCCTAGGGTTACCAACTTTCTCACTACCAAATAAGGGACAAAAGGTTGCGTGCCAGTGCACGGTGCCACGGGGGTACGGTGTTGTGTGAATGAATATACAGTGTATATTCTTATTCAATTGGAAAGGCAAAACATTTGTATATTCCATTTAGCCTATAGCTTTACTAAAACTGTATCGTTGTGTAAACATATGTGAATAAACCTCTAAATAAATGATAAAATAAATCCCATTTTGGACCTTTTTTACAGCAAAAAAATAACCTTTTCAAATGCAAAAGTGGAAAAGAGGGGCATGAGTCACTCACCAAGTCTACATATTTTTTGCTGCTCTTGACTGATTTCAAGCAGTCCTTGACTCTTGCATAGCCAGAGAGAAGTCATTATGTGACAAGTCACAGTTCCCAGATATTTGAATTTCTTTTTTCTTCAGCTCTGTGCTACAGCGGTTTCTTGAGTCTGACCATTTAATGGTCATCAGACAGAAAATCTTCTCTACAAAGGCATTTGAGTCTGGCACACTGAGGACCAATGAGACAATCCTGAACATGTTGATCAAGTTGGCTTTCCCTAGGTTTTGGAAAACTGCCACCTACTTCTCACTGCTACTTCTCACTGGTGGATTTTGTGGTATCCTGTCTGGCTTTCTGCATTTCCTCCCGCTAGCACAAAACTCTTCACAGAGTTGGTCCATACTGACTGTCATTTTGAGGGCCACCACCGCCTGCTCCAGGTCAGTGAAGGAGAGCTCACGAAGAATGCACCTTTAGCTAGCGTGGCCTTGTGCTTTTCTGTGGATGCATGCTGAGTTAGGTCATTCTCCCCTTCATGGCCAATTGAGAATTCCCGACACATAAAGTACAGAAAGCTTTCGTTGAGTCACCATTGACGGGCTTAACCCACGTCTTTTTACTTCACATTGTGCAGCTACAATAAACAGTCTTTTTTTGCATGTTTATCCATATTTCCTTGACAGACAGACTTTGCAGAAATTGGCGCGTTTACACTATACTGTGATTGGATGAATATACGGGACAAGGGAGGTCCCGTATGGAACAAAACAATTTAGCCCAATATAAGGGACATCCCGGCTAATACGGGACAGTTGGCAACCCTACTGGTGCCTGTATCTTTGTAGTGACTGGGTGTTTTGATACACCATCCAAAGGGTTCATTAATAACTTCACCATGCTCAAAAGGATATTCAATGTCTGATTTTTTATTTGTATTACCCGTCTACCAATAGGTGCAATAATTGGCGATGCATTGGAAAAACCACTTGGTCTTTGTGGTTGAATCTGCGTTTGAAATTCACTGCTCGACTGAGGGACCTTCCAATTATCTGTATGTGTTGTGTACAGAGATGAGGTAGTCAACAAAAAAATGGTTAAACACTACAGGATTATTGCACACAGTGGCTTGCTAAGCACATTTTTACCTCTGAACTTATTTAGGCTTGCCATAACACATGGGATGAATATTTATTGACTGAATACATTTCAGCTTTCAATTGGTTTCATCGTTTATTTTAAAAAATAGTATAAAAATATAATACAAAAAAAAAACATCATTCCACTTTGACATTATGGTATATTGTTTGTAGGCCAGTGACACATCTCTATTTAATCCAATCTAAATTCAGGGTGTAACACAACCAAATGTGTAAGAAGTCAGCAGGACAATAACCTAAAACACAAGGCCAAATATACACTGGAGTTGCTTACCAAGACAACGTTGAATGTTCACTTAAATTGACTCTCTGCCAAGACTGGAAAATGGATGTCTAGCAATGATCAACAACCACCTTGACAGAGCTTGAAGAATTTTAAAAGGAATAATGGGCATCTATTGTACAATTCATATGTGCAAAACTCTTACAGGCATACCCAGAAATACACACAGCTGTAATCACTGCCAAAGGCGAGTCTAACATGTATTTACTCAGGGGTGTGAATACATATCTAAATGAGATATTTCTGTATTTAATTTTCAATACATTTGCTAAAATTTCTAAAAACATGTTTTCACTTTGTCATTATGGGGTACTTTGTGTAGAAAAAAATCTATTTAATCAATTTTGAATTCAGGCTGTAGCACAACAAAATGTGAAATAAGTCAAGGGGTATGAATAATTTCTGAAGGCACGGGATGTGGACTTAACGCAACATTAGTCTGGAAGTCTGAACACAAATTTTGATTTTGGAGTGAGCTGTCCCTTTAAGTCTTTACTCATGTTGTTATGATAGCTGCACTTACTGTTGTGCACGTTGTAATTGAATGAAACAAATATCTTACCTGGAAAATGTATAAATGAATGAAATAAGCACTTTTGAAGTGTTAAGGTTTTCCGTGCTAGAGTGTAGGAAGTTGTTGACCGTGTCTCTCGTTCTAAACTACTTGGAATGGAAGTAGAGCACCTTTTTAGTGTGTGTTCAACTGCTTTAAACGTCGTCCCTGAAATGAATGTAGCAGCTGCCAGACCTTAACATATTTCTTAAATACTTCTTGTGAGGGGTCTCTTTTTCTTATGAAGAAACTGCAGTTGTGGCAGTAATTCCTATTACAAATACTAGAGATCTGCAGGGATGGTATCTGAGATGATATATCATCGCTGCAATACTTACATTGTTTGACAGCTTGCTCCTTAAATGGCAAAATCGAAATGAAATACATACTATATACCAATGTTTACATTTTCAATGTAGGGGGAGTCATATGCAAAACGTTAGTAGTAAGCTTATAATCAGTGTTGCCTGTATATACTTTTGGCTCAGTATTGGAGGTTCTCTTTTTTTTCTTGTGACTTTTTTCCCCCCCTTTGTATTATATTTAATGTATTTAATTAATGTACAATTTAACCATGTTACTTGAATAAAATATTTTAAAATGGGGGAAAAGGAAACGGGCTGCTTTCATATGTTTCAAACTGTTCTGAAGTATTTGGAATGGAATGTCAGGTTTAGGGATCAGGGTTACATAATTGTAACTGTAATTGTGACTGTGTGAATAATACTGTATGTTGCAATGCGGGCTTTCCCACAGTAATAAATGCACGCCCTCTATTGGTTGCCCTTACATAAGCACAGATGACACGCAATATGCAATTATTTGTTGTTTCACACCAGCTATTTTTAAGGTTACAAGATGTATTGGCCACAGGTAAAAAAAAATTAAAAAAAGATCTTCAGAATTGAAAAGCTGTTACTGAAATGTAGTTTGTGCCAAAACAATTCCCCCAAATGACAATGATTTCCATAATACATATTTACATTTCAATTTCTTTTCACCAATGTCGAATAAGTAAATAATCAATTAATTCAGCAACTTCCAAGTGCTTATTCAGGGGAGAGTGAGTAAAAATGTAAAGACAGCGGTTGAGATTGGAAATGGAAAACTGTGAATACCGGAAGACCGATTGTCACAGACTGTCAGGCTAGTTTCACCTTTCTGTTGGGATTAGATGCGTATTGAATGTCTTGTACTTACATACAACGTACCATGCTGAGGTTGCTGAAATTCCAGAGAACCTTTGTCATATAGCATTTATAGCCATGTAACTAAACACTGTTGGTGAGTAGCCTTTAAGGGAAATAACACATTCAAATCCAAGTCTGTCAGATATTTTTAAACCTCTATAGTAGTCTAATGTCAAGATGAAACCACATCCCATGACATTGGTTGTGTAGATCCAGCTATATGCCTCCAATGCACTTGAATGCTATAGATAAGTGCCAAATAGAACCAGGAAATTAGACATTGCTTATATTTTCTATTCATTTGTGATTGATGCAAATAGCTGGATCTGCTCAACCGATGTCGTGAGACATGGCTTCATCTTGACATTGCTCAACATTGAAAAAATCTGACCAACTTCAATTGAAACAGTTGAATAGGTTTTGTGTACTGTTATCCCCTCATAAAACCGAAACGCAACCACTTATATTTGTAGTCGCAACAGGGAACTGAGTATCCAACATCTTTAAAGAGGCTATAATTAACTTTTGCCTCTTGATAGTGCTCTTGAGCCAAAAGGGATTCCCTAAATTGGCTGAAATATTGCCCAGAAGTAACCATATTGGACAGAAAGGAGCACACATACCCAGGCCCATGAGCAAAATATTATATTATTAGCCTTAGGGATTTTTTGGTTTTATATATGTGTATATATACAGTATATGTGTATTTGAACAATACAGGTAATACTCAAGCGGAAATATGAAGTAAACATTTAGCAACTGCAATTCTGTACAGCCTCTTTATCGACAGCTTAATACTGTACATAGGCCCCCTCTTCCTTAACAGTTACGTGGGTAAAAGGGGGAACGTTCATCTGGATATGTACTTAGGAAATGAGTGCCCAGACAAAATGTCAGGGGCGGCCAGTGACCTTCAGCCTTCATGCCAGTTGGTGCTAATGTCTCTCCCAGGCTTCGCTCAGCGTGGTCACACTGGGCAATGCCTGCCATGCTTGTATACTGTTTAACACTCTTCTGAAGCAAGGGACAGACTATAAAAGATATACTGTTGGAGCTGGTTTCCTGGAGTCAGATTGAGCCTAGTGATGGGCTAAAAAAATCTATTCCAAAGGAGGATATCTGCTTTTTAGCACAGAACTAGGCTTAATCTGGGTCTGGGAAACTGACCTTATGTTGTTCTCTCGTTTAGTCTTCTTTCTGGAAAGGAAGATGGCTTAGTAAGGGGGTGGAAGATCATTAGATGTAGTAGGTTGTTGTTTTACTATGTGCCTATGGATACATACATACATACATACATACATACATACATACATACATACATACATACATAGTGCCTTGGGAAAGTATTCAGACCCCTTGACTTTTTGCTAGGTTACAGCCTTGTTCTAAAATGTATTTAAAAATATATATACAGTGCCTTGCGAAAGTATTCGGCCCCCTTGAACTTTGCGACCTTTTGCCACATTTCAGGCTTCAAACATAAAGATATAACACTGTATTTTTTTGTGAAGAATCAACAACAAGTGGGACACAATCATGAAGTGGAACGACATTTATTGGATATTTCAAACTTTTTTAACAAATCAAAAACTGAAAAATTGGGCGTGCAAAATTATTCAGCCCCCTTAAGTTAATACTTTGTAGCGCCACCTTTTGCTGCGATTACAGCTGTAAGTCGCTTGGGGTATGTCTCTATCAGTTTTGCACATCGAGAGACTGAAATTTTTTCCCATTCCTCCTTGCAAAACAGCTCGAGCTCAGTGAGGTTGGATGGAGAGCATTTGTGAACAGCAGTTTTCAGTTCTTTCCACAGATTCTCGATTGGATTCAGGTCTGGACTTTGACTTGGCCATTCTAACACCTGGATATGTTTATCTTTGAACAATTCCATTGTAGATTTTGCTTTATGTTTTGGATCATTGTCTTGTTGGAAGACAAATCTCCGTCCCAGTCTTTTGCAGACTCCATCAGGTTTTCTTCCAGAATGGTCCTGTATTTGGCTCCATCCATCTTCCCATCAATTTTAACCATCTTCCCTGTCCCTGCTGAAGAAAAGCAGGCCCAAACCATGATGCTGCCACCACCATGTTTGACAGTGGAGATGGTGTGTTCAGCTGTGTTGCTTTTAAGCCAAACATAACGTTTTGCATTGTTGCCAAAAAGTTAAATTTTGGTTTCATCTGACCAGAGCACCTTCTTCCACATGTTTGGTGTGTCTCCCAGGTGGCTTGTGGCAAACTTTAAACTACACTTTTTATGGATATCTTTAAGAAATGGCTTTCTTCTTGCCACTCTTCCATAAAGGCCAGATTTGTGCAATATACGACTGATTGTTGTCCTATGGACAGAGTCTCCCACCTCAGGTGTAGACCTCTGGAGTTCATCCAGAGTGATCATGTGCCTCTTGGCTGCATCTCTGATCAGTCTTCTCCTTGTATGAGTTGAAAGTTTAGAGGGACGGCCAGGTCTTGGTAGATTTGCAGTGGTCTGATACTCCTTCCATTTCAATATTATCGCTTGCACAGTGCTCCTTGGGATGTTTAAAGCTTGGGAAATCTTTTTGTATCCAAATCCGGCTTTAAACTTCTTCACAACAGTATCTCGGACCTGCCTGGTGTGTTCCTTGTTCTTCATGATGCTCTCTGTGCTTTTGACGGACCTCTGAGACTATCACAGTGCAGGTGCATTTATACGGAGACTTGATTACACACAGGTGGATTGTATTTATCATCATTAGTCATTTAGGTCAACATTGGATCATTCAGAGATCCTCACTGAACTTCTGGAGAGAGTTTGCTGCACTGAAAGTAAAGGGGCTGAATAATTTTGCACGCCCAATTTTTCAGTTTTTGATTTGTTAAAAAAGTTTTAAATATCCAATAAATGTCGTTCCACTTCATGATTGTGTCCCACTTGTTGTTGATTCTTCACAAAAAAATACAGTTTTATATCTTTATGTTTGAAGCCTGAAATGTGGCAAAAGGTCGCAAAGTTCAAGGGGGCCGAATACTTTCACAAGGCACTGTATCATCAATCTACACACAATATCCCATAATGACAAAGCAAAAGTGTTTAAAAAAAAGTTTGCTAGTTTAGTAAAAATATAAGAAATATCACATTTACATAAGTATTCAGACGCTTTACTCTGTACTTTGTTGAATCATCTTTGACGGCGATTACAGCCTCAAGTGTTCTTGGGTATGATGCTACAAGCTTAGCACACCTGTATTGGGGAGTTTCTCCCATTCTTCTCTGCAGATCCTCTCATGCTCTGTCAGGTTGGGTTCAAGTCCAGGCTCTGGCTGGGCCACTCAAGGACATTTAGAGACTCCTGCGTTGTCTTGGCTGTGTGCTTAGGGTCGTTGTCCTGTTGGAAAATGAACATTTGCCCTAGTCTAAGGTCTGGAGCAGGTTTTCATCTCTGCACTTTGCTCCGTTCATATTTGCCTCGATCCTGACTAGTCTCTCAGTCCCTGCCACTGAAAAACATCCACACAGCATGTTTCTGCCACCACCATGCTTCACCAGGTTTCCTCTAGACATGACGCTTGGTATTCAGGCCAAAGAGTTCAATCTTGGTTTCAGCCCAATCTTGTTTCTCAGTATCTGAGAGTCTTTAGGTGCCTTTTGGCAAAATCCAAGCGGGCTGTCCAGTGCCTTTTACTGAGAAGTGGCTTCCGTCTGGCCACTCTAGCATAAAGGCCTAATTGGTGGAGAGCCGCAGAGATCGTTATCCTTCTGGAAGGTTCTCCCATCACCACAGAGAGACTCTGACCTCATGGCTATGTTTTTGCTCTGACTTGCACTGTCTACTGTGGGACCTTATATAGACAGATGTGTGCCTTTTCATATCATGCCCAATCAATTGAATTTACCAAACGTGGACTCCAATCAAGATGTAGAAACATCTCAAGGATGATCAATGGAAACAGGATGCAACTGAGCTCAATGTCTAGTCTCATAGCAAAGGGTCTGAATATTTATGTGTATATGGTATTTCTGTTTTAGTTTTAATAAATTTGCAAACATTTCTAAAAACCTGTTTTCACTTTGTCATTATCATGAAATGCTTGTAATTATACTTCAGTATTCCATAGTAACATCTGACAAAAATATGTAAAGACACTGAAGCAGCAAACTTTGTGAAAATTAATATTTGTGTCATTCTCAAAACCTTTGGCCACGACTGTATATATATATATATATATATATATATATATATATATATACACACACACACACACACACACACAGTGCATTCGGAAAGTATTCAGACCCCTTTACTTTTTCCACATTTTGTTGCATTACAGCCTTATTCTAAAATGTATTGAATAAATGGATATATATATATATATATATATATATATATCTATATATTAGTACCAGTCAAAAGTTTGGACACAACTACTTATTCAAGGGTTTTGTGATTGCCAAGAAACTGAAGATCTCATACAATGCTGTGTACTACTCCCTTCACAGAACAGCGCAAACTGGCTCTAACCAGAATAGAAAGAGGAGTGGGAGTTCCCAGTGCACAACTGAGCAAGAGGACAAGTACATTAGAGTGTCTAGTTTGAGAAACAGACACCTCACAAGTCCTCAACTGGCAGCTTCATTAAATACTGTAGTACCTTCAAAACACCAGTCTCAACATCAACAGTGAAGAGACGACTCGGTGATCCTGGCCTTCTAGGCAGAGTTCCTCTGTCCAGTGTCTGTGTAATTTTGCCCATCTTAATCTTTTCTTTATATTGGCCAGTCTGAGATATGGCGTTTTCTTTTCAACTCTGCCTAGAAGGCCAGCATCCCGGAGTTGCCTCTTCACTGTTGACGTTGAGACTGGTGTTTTGCGGGAATTCCACAAATAAACATTTAACAAGGCACACCTGTTAATTGAAATGCATTCCAGAGGAATACTTCATGAAGCTGGCTGAGAGAATGCCAAGAGTGTGCAATGCTGTCATCAAGGCAAAGGGTGGTTACTTTGAAGAATCTCAAATATTAAATATATTTAGATTTGTTTAACCCTTTTTTGTTACTACATATGTGTTATTTCATAGTTTTAAAGTCTTCACTATTATTCTACAATGTAGAAAATAGTAAAAATAAAGAAAAACCCTTGAATGAGTAGTTGTGTCCAAACGTTTCACTGGCACTGTATACAGTGCCTTGCGAAAGTATTCGGCCCCCTTGAACTTTGCGACCTTTTGCCACATTTCAGGCTTCAAACATAAAGATATAAAACTGTATTTTTTTGTGAAGAATCAACAACAAGTGGGACACAATCATGAAGTGGAACGACATTTATTGGATATTTCAAACTTTTTTAACAAATCAAAAACTGAAAAATTGGGCGTGCAAAATTATTCAGCCCCTTTACTTTCAGTGCAGCAAACTCTCTCCAGAAGTTCAGTGAGGATCTCTGAATGATCCAATGTTGACCTAAATGACTAATGATGATAAATACAATCCACCTGTGTGTAATCAAGTCTCTGTATAAATGCACCTGCACTGTGATAGTCTCAGAGGTCTGTTAAAAGCGCAGAGAGCATCATGAAGAACAAGGAACACACCAGGCAGGTCCGAGATACTGTTGTGAAGAAGTTTAAAGCTGGATTTGGATACAAAAAGATTTCCCAAGCTTTAAACATCCCAAGGAGCACTGTGCAAGCGATAATATTGAAATGGAAGGAGTATCAGACCACTGCAAATCTACCAAGACCTGGCCGTCCCTCTAAACTTTCAGCTCATACAAGGAGAAGACTGATCAGAGATGCAGCCAAGAGGCCCATGATCACTCTGGATGAACTGCGGAGATCTACAGCTGAGGTGGGAGACTCTGTCCATAGGACAACAATCAGTCGTATATTGCACAAATCTGGCCTTTATGGAAGAGTGGCAAGAAGAAAGCCATTTCTTAAAGATATCCATAAAAAGTGTTGTTTAAAGTTTGCCACAAGCCACCTGGGAGACACACCAAACATGTGGAAGAAGGTGCTCTGGTCAGATGAAACCAAAATTTAACTTTTTGGCAACAATGCAAAACGTTATGTTTGGCGTAAAAGCAACACAGCTGAACACACCATCCCCACTGTCAAACATGGTGGTGGCAGCATCATGGTTTGGGCCTGCTTTTCTTCAGCAGGGACAGGGAAGATGGTTAAAATTGATGGGAAGATGGAAGGAGCCAAATACAGAACCATTCTGGAAGAAAACCTGATGGAGTCTGCAAAAGACCTGAGACTGGGACGGAGATTTGTTTTCCAACAAGACAATGATCCAAAACATAAAGCAAAATCTACAATGGAATGGTTAAAAAATAAACATATCCAGGTGTTAGAATGGCCAAGTCAAAGTCCAGACCTGAATCCAATCGAGAATCTGTGGAAAGAACTGAAAACTGCTGTTCACAAATGCTCTCCATCCAACCTCACTGAGCTCGAGCTGTTTTGCAAGGAAGAATGGGAAAAAAATTCAGTCTCTCTATGTGCAAAACTGATAGAGACATACCCCAAGCAACTTACAGCTGTAATCGCAGCAAAAGGTGGCGCTACAAAGTATTAACTTAAGGGGGCTGAATAATTTTGCACGCCCAATTTTTCAGTTTTTGAATTGTTAAAAAAGTTTGAAATATCCAATAAATGTCGTTCCACTTTATGATTGTGTCCCACTTGTTGTTGATTCTTCACAAAAAAATACAGTTTTATATCTTTATGTTTGAAGCCTGAAATGTGGCAAAAGGTCGCAAAGTTCAAGGGGGCCGAATACTTTCGCAAGGCACTGTATATACACAGTGCATTCAGAAAGTATTCAGACCCCTTGACTTTTTCCACATTTTGTTACAGCCTTATCCTAAAATTGATTAACTTGTTTTTTACCTCTGTAATGTAAACTATTTGGAAAAAGTGAAGGGGTCTGAATACTTTCTAAATGCACGATATACACACTACATGACCAAAAGTGTGTGGACACCTGCTCGTCGAACATTTCATGCGAAAATCATGGACATTAATATGGAGTTGGTCCCCCCCTTTGCTGCTATAACATCCTCCACTCTCCTTGGAAGGATTTCAACCAGATGCTGGAACATTCCTGCGGGGACTTGCTTCCATTCAGATAGAAGAGTATTAGTGAGGTTGGGCACTGATGTTGGGTGATTAGGCCTGGCTGGCAGTTTTTGTGTTGATGTTGCTTCCAGAGGCTGTTTGGAACTAGGTAGTGAGTGTTGCAACCGAGGACAGGCGATTTTTACTCACTACTCGATTCAGCCCTCGGCGGTCCAATTCTGTACGCTTGTGTGGCATACCACTTCCCAGCTGAGCCGTTGTTGCTCCTAAAAGTTTCCACTTCACATTAACAGCACTGACAGTTAACCGGGGAAGCTCAAGCAGGGCAGACATTTTACAAACTGACTTGTTTGAAAGGTAGCATCCTATGACCGTGCCACATTGAAAGTCACTGATCTCTTCAGTAAGGCCATTCTTCTGGTAATGTGTGTCTATGAAGATTTCATGGCTGCGTGCTCGATTTTATACACCCGTTAGCAACGGGTGTGGCTGAAATAGCCAATCCACATACTTTTGTAGATAGAAAAAGTGTGCTGAAATAGAAGTGGGCCGTATTCAAACCCATGATGCAGCAGTATTTGTGTTTTGGAGGCATAGACCTAGGCCACGACACATTTACGTACTTTAAAAAAATAAATCTGCGTCTGAGACACATGGTTATGTTTCGTCACTGTTTCTGGTGCTTTGTGCATTCTTACTGTGCATAAATCTGGTACATACCATGGAGCATGATTCATTGATGTAGCATTTTGCAGGCATCAGCCTGGTTCTTATCTGAGTGCTGACATACATTTTTTAAAGTAAAAAACAGGGAACCATGTAAGACACTTCAGCGACTGCATCACCCCCGCCCCAAAGGACTATTGGTGCATCAAAGCACTTTTTTTAAAGTGGATTTCATAAAAGCCTCAATACACTTTCTCCCCAAAAAAGCAAAAATGATCCTGAATTTCGCCTGAGAATTGTGGTAGTGACTAACACGAGCAAAGGAATCATTATGGAGATATTGTATTGTAGATAAATGAGTAATGATTCACAAACAAATGATGTGCTGTGAAAATATTTAAATGCAACTTTCAAATATAAATCACGGTATGGATAATTACTCATTAATTTACAACACATTTTACAGCAATCTATCTCCAGCATCACTCAGCTTGGTCTACATCAGTGGTTCATGCATGTGCGCACAATCGCTGCACAAGTGTAGCCTGTCATTACAGCCATAAAGGGTGACGTATTTCAAAACGAAAGATACAAAAATACATTGAGTTGTACACCTGCATTTTGGGCTGGAAGTCATTCGTATTAGCAGCCAATATCAACTAGGGATATCATGTCACTTCTCTGGAGACCAGAGCAAGCAGGATCATACTGCCTACCTGTCGGCTCAGCCGTAAAGGCTCTGCATGGTCAATCCAACCTCTGAAGTGGCCATACAGCATTTACTGAGATGCAGACTCTGCAGACATCAGGGTGAGTTGGATGACCGTTCAAAACTATTTTTCCCAGTCGGTGCAATTTTCCTTCTGAGTTTCCAGTTGTCTTGAACCACTGAAGTCGGAAGTCAGAGATTTCCGAGTTCCCAACTGTTTTGTACACGCATTAGAGACATTATGTCAGACTATTTTGCAGTTGACTGTCATAGCCCTACATTAAAAGTACTGTATGTTATCGAAGTTGAGAGGACAATCAGAAATACTGACAGAATGTTATGCAATTGACTGCTATAGCCCCAAATGATTTTTTTAAACATTGGCTTATAATGACATACTCACAGTTGAGGGTCACAAGAAGCAGATTTCAAAATGGGGTGGTTACCTGGGTTAAGGTAAGGATTAAGGTTTGGGATAGGCTTAAAACAAAAATAAATAAAAAACACTTTCTATTGCTGGATTCAAACTTGCAACCTTTGGAATCAGAGGCACAAACAAACAAAAACAATTGTCAAAAACTTGCTACCTTTGGCCCTTTGGAATCAGAGGCAGATGTTTCACGCTCTCGATCCCCCATAACCTTTTTGTGACCACTGGCTCAGGGGGTCAGGTCCTCCAGTTTGAGAACCACTGGCCTACATGTTACCAGCCCAACATGTTGCAGCAGATCATTCTAAACACACAGCACCACATTGCTTTATCATAAGGTATGTCACATGAGGTATGGAAGGGAGGGGTATCCATTTTAAAATAGGGGGCTCTGATAAGCATGTTTGAGCGGATTATGTCAAATATCACACGAGTACACTTTATTTGAATAGACCCTATGTGGACACAAGTTGCAGAGGAAAGATGTTTGTTGGAAAATGTTAACTGTTTGTCGACTAATTGTTTTCTAAAGGCAGTTTAATGAACTTGGGTCATACCTGTTAGTGTGTGACTTCAGTTTGTGTTTGGTAGTTTGCAACTTAAAGGGATAGCTCAACCAAATGACAAATTCACATTTTGTTTCCTTACCTTGTAAGCAGTCTGGAGACAAAGACAATTCAGTGCAATTCACTTCATGAATACAATTCACTCTTTGGGGTTGTTTATGTCGCCACTGCTACCATCCGCTATCTTTGGCATTTTCAAAACTAACATGTAAGTCAAGCAAGATTGCAATTTTGAAATGTGGGTGAACTATCCCTTTAATCATATCCTGTCTCTTATTTGTTTGATATCTTGAATGGGGCATGCGCAACCAAACAGTGGTCACACCCACTGATGCTGGTGTCTCTCTCCACGCTACAGTCAAGGTGCTATTCTGCATAGATTATTTTGGGGCTAGTACAACTTGTGCTTTTGCAATCTACAGTAGTAATGTTGACCGCCATGTGCTGGCTACTGGTTGGATGTTGTGGGCTCGCCTTTGTGAACCTCTCAGGTAAGAGATAGGTACACTGACTTGTTTTAAGAGTGAGTCCTAGCATGTGTGCTGACAAAATGAGACATAAAACACTAGTCATCACTTTACCCCAAGCATTACATTTAAGCTGCTCTTGAAGTTATCTTTGTATCGATATTTACAAATATTTTACATGTTGGATATTTATAAACGTTTGTTTTGCAAGTATTTTGTGTTGTTGTTGCATTGGACCACGTCTCCAGCATTGTTTCCTGCCCATCTGTGTAAAAGAGGAAGTCAAACTAACCTCACAATATATCTGTAATAAACATTTAGTTATGATCCATGTACAATTTGTTACATCCAAGATTGTTTAATCCATTGTATTATTGGTATTAGCCATTAATTTATGTTTATTTTTTTTTTACATTTACTTCGTCGTTTTGTGTCATTGTAAAATAAGCAGAATATTTATTAGGCTGTTACTGTAAAACAGGCATACGGTCATTTGAAATAGCTTGGGTAGGCTTTATACATTATTTCATATACTGATGTCTAACACGCTTACACATTTATATATTATATAATTCATCAGATACGAAAGATTACAGGAATTATATGAAAGATTAGTGTTTGATTATCTATGTGATAATTGCCATTTCCTCATAACAAATATCTGACAACATTTGCTGATGAATCATGTTAATTTAACAGTAGTAGGTTTTATAAAATAGTTCAACGCTTCCATCACCTGTCTCACTGACCAAACCTTGTGTCTCTCATCCCATACGTCTCTCCAGTGGCTTTAAACAGCCCCCTACAGGTCACCCAGAAGCCTCGTTTCTATGGGGTGAAGACCAATCGCACTGTGGCCATATTCTGTGTGGTGTCGGACCGAAACCAGCCTGCCACGGTGGAATGGTACAAGGCCTCAGAATACAACACCACTAGGAAGAAGATAGTTGGGGACCGGGTCACTGTGAGGCAGAAGAGCGTGTTACGAAATTCCTCGATCGAACTCAGACATGTAGAGACGGAGGACACCGGATTTTACTTTTGTCTGATTAACAACATCACCTGGGGGCCAGGGACAGAGCTACAAGTGCTCAGTAAGTAGACTACAGTATAGCCCAATGCAATCTCGGATGGTGACATAAAATGTTAAGAATGATTAGTTGAAAACTATTTGGAATCGTTTTTGTCAATGGGATGGCATCTGTTTAAGGATATGTATTGCTTTATTAACTACTATGATTTTAAAATATATATATATATAATCCGCATCATTGTCATCCTCGGATTTAAAGATGGTCATAGATTGTCAAAATGTACAAACTTGTAATTATCTCTCTCTCTGTCTGTGTGTGTGTGCGTGTGTGTGTGTGTGTGTGTGTGTGTGTGTGTGTGTGTGTGTGCGTGCGTGCGTGTGTGCGTGTGTGTGTATGAAGGACCCTCTAACAGTGAAAATGCAGAAAGGAGAAGCAAGCTGAAGGATGCTTTGATATTTCTCCAGGCGTTACTCTTAACGCTGTTTGCTCTTGCCCCACTGCTACGCCACCAATCCCTGGTGAGTCGCTTGACACAATAAATATACCTCCCTGAAAACCTCAGCAAAACAAAATGATGCATTTTTATGCATTATCTGGTGTGATTTCAATATGTTTGAATGTACCTGACACAACAAAACAGATGAAATAATTTATTCACATTGACTACTTACATTCTGATCTTCGAGATTTTCAAAAGTTTCATTATTTTGACACAAAGGTGAGAGGGTACAGTGTATGTATGATACAGTATGTGTAAAATATATGGTGTAATATGTACAATTTTATACTTGGTTTTTATTATGCAGAATTGTTGTCAGTTGTCTCTAATTTTCTTTCAGTTGAAGAAGGAAGATGCCATTTATGAGGAACCTGAACATGATCACATCTATGAGGTACAGTATGCTAATGATGATGACAGGGTCTTCTGTGGTTTTTGATGAAAATGGAGCTAAAACCACCTCAATTCTCTATTTGTTCTCCCTACTATCTTGTATGCTGCAATAGGCTGCAGTGTAACAATTTGGTTCATATTAAAAGGACAAGACGTCAGAGTTTGGGTCAATTCCGTTTGAATTCATGTCTGTTTAGGGAATGTAGGCCTATTGAAAATCAGGTTGCACCTATTTTACGATGCGAAGGTAACACTGCAAATTATTTGAGTTCCTTTGGGAACCATTAAAACGTGTACCACTCAGAGCCATTTGGTATCATTACCATTATTAACTACCGTATAATACCAGAAAGTATCCACTGTTACCGCACAATTTCTCATTCTGGAGTGGCTGTGCAACCTGTGTTCAGGACACCTATTCGTGCGCACCAAACAACCTTACGTTCTGCGCATGTTACTTTACGGGGGAAAAAATAGGGATTGAAATGCAGCCCATGCAAAACAACTGATATCTCGAGTTTTAACAGACAGATTTTTTATGGGGATGTTTTTTATTATGCTAATTTCATTTCCGCAGGGAAGTGTTAGTTACTGTGTGGATTGTTATTAATGTACATTTTTTTTGGAGGGGTTGATACATTTTATGTTAGGGAAAATCAAGTTTGACATTTAAAAAAAAACTTTAGAAGCCTTCAATACACTACAAGTTTCCTGCATCAACAGGGTGATCAAATTAAGATCCGACACCTGTAGGTTACATCAATTGGTAGGTAATTACAGTCAGCATATAACCAACAAAGATTTCCGTATGTTATGTCTTAAAATAGATTCAACATAAGATACACGGCACATAGGCTACCGGTAGATTAATTCCAGCCCTGTTAGTTCTAAATAAAATGAAACCAGTTGAAATCGCAATCTAAATGTATTAAACTTCAAAATTGCATTGTGGGTATACGTGTACACTGTACAGACTTATCTATGGATTGTGCACCCATGAAATGGCGTAATCAACCTACTCAGTGACACCCACAGAAGAGAACTCTGTAGAGTTTTTTGTTTGTTGTTGTTGTCATTCTGTAGCTCTTATTGCGGGATTTTGACAAGTCCCCTCCCCACTTAGTCTAGTATGTATGTTGAATATTCATGAGGAGGTGATTTCCCCCAGTCAATGTCCTGCTATAAGAGCTATGATGCTAATATTTGTGTAAACTCTACAAAGTTGTCTTCTGTGGGTGTCACTGAGTAGGTTGATTTGTGCACAGCATTTCATGGGTGTACAATCCATAGGTTAGGCTGTACAGAGTATCATGAATGTTCAATATGCGCAATAGACTAAGTGGAGGTGATTTTCCACAGTCAAAGTCCCACATTAAAAGCTGTGACACTAATATTTTTGTTAACGTTAGCAACAATAGTGGAATCAGCCTAACTTTAGACGTGATCGGCTATCAGTGACAAACAGGAAATTGTGTTTTCCCTCACAGCTGCATGCTTCTTTCTCTCTCTCTCTCTCTCTCTCTCTCTGCTTCAGTGACTCTTTAACCACAGCCCCCCCCCCCCCCCCCCCCATTTTTTTCTATTAATGGTGGGGCTTCATCTTCCTTAAGCACTGCTTCTAATTAAAATAGTACGGAAATATTTAGGTACTACTTTTGCTCTAACTTGCTTTACACAATCAACTTGTTGATATACCAGTAAAGACATACCAATAGCATAACCATCCAATTGTCATTAACAAATGGAATTCATGCAAAAGCAGCACATTGTACATAAACTGTAGCCTACTTTTGTATTTATTTGTACGAGTGTATTCATTGCACAATACGTTTAGTTGTAATGTAGTAAATAGTACATTTTACCACCTCCCCCCCCCCCCATCCCCACGCCATTTTTCTGTATTTGACGCATGCAGGGCTTGGAGATCGAGCATTGTGGTGATCTGTATGAGGACATCTCAGTGTATGCTCAGCCTGGGCCAGCAGAGGCTGCTGCAGCTTGGAAGCAGGAGTGAGCTGCATCGGCGCGGAGATGGGGATTGAGCTCTCCTGTCATCCGCTGCATCTCAATGCCTATCCGCCCCGTATTCGTTAAGCGTTCAGAGTAGGACTGCTGATCTATGATCAGTTTTTGCCTCCGATGAAAATGAATAGACAAGGGGGATCTGATCAAAGATCTGCACCCCTACTCTGAGATCCAATATGAATACGGCCCTGGACTCAAAGGCCAATGTCTCATCCATGGTGTTACAGGATGTATCTTATGTTTAGTGATTTGTTCAGATGACCACTATTTCTTCATGTTATAGATCCATCCATATGGGTAATGTTTTTTTAGAATACATGTGCGCGTGTTCTTTTCGATACCTCCTATATAAGATGCACGTAGAGGAACAGATTGTTGATTCAGGTTTTTCTAATCGCATGTTTTTCTCTTTTCACCTCTCTCAAATGTGTTCATGTATTCTTTTCAGTTGTGCTTGATTTGGTGTCTCTATAAAAGGAGTTTTGAGTTGGTGCTATTATTTTGATTGTTATATAATAGGGTGAATGCGACACAGTTAGTTATTGCAATGCTTGTTTAACGAGGCTTGTCCATAGAAAGGCTTTCTCTTTTCAGCTTCTCCTGTTTCAATTGTAAATACTCAACCTGATCGCGCCCCTTCAAATTGTATCAATGTGGGTGTTTTGTTAAGTGGACATGTGGCCTGGATAAATATGTAGGCCATCCATTGCTGATTTCTAATAATGTTATACTCTTGCCTGTACTATGATATGGCAGCATTGTAAAGTGGACTTTGCCTTAAATGTCCAAAGACAAAAAAAAACAATTTGTCCCGAGAGAAAGTTGTTTTTGTCTAGAGCTGTCATTTCTTTCAAAAACATCACAATGCCTAAGCTCTATTGTTGTTATGAAAACTATTACTATACCATATACTGTTAAACAGTGATTGCCAAATCCATATGTAGTCAAAAATGCATTTAATGAAGTAGCAGGTAAAAGCATACATCTACAGTAATTTTGTGTATAAAAATGTATCCAGCAATCATCAACATAATAAATAAAAGTTAATAAATAACCCAATAAATAAATAGATTTAAAACCAGACAAAAAAAATTAAAAAACATTTCCATGTGGAATCAATAAACATATCATAAAAAAATACAAAGAAACAGGCGAAATACATGACGTCACTCATACGTGACGATAATTATTGCGTTGCTGAGTTTAGATTCTGTTTTCTGTAGCTGAACCCAGAAGAACCAGCCTCCTCAGATGTGTCCTAACCTCTTTCCTGACCAGCTCCCATGCATGAGCACTGTATGCCTGCAGATTGATGACAAAGCCACAAACATATTAGCAGTTGAAAATCAGATTACCCTCATCATACAGAAGGGAACATTGCCTTTAAATTTCTAGCGCACTGTAGCGCAGCTCTTTAGCATTAAGGATTAAATTGAGCCCTAAATTAAACAAGTACATGTTACTGCAGTGTTGATAGGTACACATTGTTAAATCTGTTTACACCATGAACAGTTTCAAGTATTTGTCAAATAAACAACAATTATTGGATGATGGAAGGTTTAGCCAAATTGAATCATGTATTTATTTTTGTATTTACAAATACAATGTACTTACACTGTACTTTCCAGTGTAACTACCATTTTCAATGTATGTACAGTATATTGTTATGGACACATGCAGTACCAGTCAAAAGTTTAGACACCCCTACTCATTCAAAGGTTTTTCTTTATTTTTTTTACTATTTTCTACATTGTATAATAATAGTGAAGACATTAAAGCAACACATATGGAATCATGCAGTAACCAAAAAAGTGTTAAACATATCAACATATATTTGAGATTTGAGATTCTTCAAAATAGCCAACCTTTGCCTTGATGACAGCTTTGCACTCTTGGCATATATTTAGATTTGTTTAACACTTTTTTGGTTACTACATGATTCCATATGTGTTATTCCATAGCTTTGATGTCTTCACTATTATTCTAAAAAATAAAATAAAACCCTTGAATGAGTAGGTGTGTCCAAACGTTTTACTGGTACTGTATGTCAAAGATTATTGTAAAACAGGATCCAATGGCTCACTGTGACCATGATGATTCATCTCATTATGGCCACATATGAAACATTATTTCAATAAAAACTCACCATTCTTTTAAGGACGTGGTTGTTCAGCCTCTTGAAGTACATTTGCAGATTCTTGCTATTTTTTTTCTGGGCCCTAACCTGGATAGATGATAAAAGCATGACTGAATGTTTGTATCTCCTATAAGTTATTTTCAATGCATTGTGTTTCCCTACAAATACATTACCAATTTAAACAAAAGGCCCATTAAAGTATAACACAATTGTGAGTAGTTTAAATAATTTGAGGAGAAAGAATTGCACTATAGTTACAGTCTGTTTGTGGAATAAAAGTAACGTTCTTAATATAGATATTGCATTCCTCCAACTCTCTGAGACTCCAGTCCATTCATTCAAATTAACATGTGCTCATATTAAAATGTCTAGCATGCATGGTCCTAGATCTGTTTTGACAACTTGATCGTTGTCAATGTCCAACTGAGTTGGTAAGAGAGCACAAACATATCTTGGACCAGGCTAGAGAAGTCCTATTCCAGCTGTAGAATATGAAGATGTTATACTTACACATGACTGAAGGCCATCAGACTGACTGGTGAGAACATTGAGGAAGATCTCCACTTTCTTCTCATCCCAGACAGAGTTTAGTTCTCCATCAAACAGCTCAGCGATCTTGTCAAGGGTTTGGAGGATGAACCAAATTGTGTCATCAGTCTGTAAAATGAAAGACATGAGGAAATGACTTTAACCTGATCCGTACTAAATTAATTCATATTTGCCAATCAAAATAGTTCATGATGGACATACAATAACGTCGGGGTGTTCATTTTTCTGGAATGTCAGTACAATGCTAATGCATACATCCTCTGTGCACCACTACATCCCATGCTTAAGGTCGACTATCTCACAAGACTGCCTAACTTACTGGTAAATATTCAGCTTGCTCGTACAGGTCCTCTGGGAAAGGTACGTCCACACTGTCTGTAGTAAACTCCCCACCCTATGTTTAAGAGAGAAAAAAAAACATGATAAATACAAATTCAATGTATACATTCAATAATTAATGTACAATATTCAAAATCATAGAATTCAGCTTCAATTTCTGTTGGCACGATACAATTACAGCAATGGTTTAGAATAACAAAAATATAAGAATCTACTCACCATAATATTGAGTACGTTCATTAAGGTCTCACTGTGTTGTAGGAATTTGTGATCGTCCATCCATCTGCAGCCCACCGATAAACCATTGCACAGGGTTAGAAACAAACAAATAAGCAAAGACTTCGTAGGCCTATGCATGTTGGTAATGAAAACGAGACGTGGAGCAAAAAAAGTATATATTTGTAATACAAAACAGGCTTAGCTATGTCAAATGTCACTGTCTTGTTACTAATGTTTAGGTATACCAGCTTACCTGTAGGAATGCGACCTTTATAGTTTCTCAAAACGAATAGGGTGAAGCCAATACCTGTTTCACTTTCCGTACCTGCGACGGTTGGAAAACAATTAAGATCACATATTTACCACGACATTTATATTCGTTTATGTTTTACAGGTGTTTGGAAAGTCAATGTATTGTTTTTAGCAATATTCACACACATCGAATAGGCTACTGTAAATGTCATACCAAGCCAGCGTTGAATAGGACGCATCTAAACATGTTTGAGACACTTTTTCCGATTTGCATGGCTTGAGCTGAGGCTATAAATTGCAATTGTTTGCATTTTCTGTAGGCTTCGTCTCCATGTATTTTTCAGTCATTTTCTGTAAATATTAATGTAGGCTATTCAATATGATTTTAACTAGCCTATTTGTTTTATTTAATTTAGTAGCAATCGAAATGGGTCTAATTTAATGTTTGCCATTGAACAAAAATATCTTATTTATATTAAGCCCATAATTTAAAAAAACGTAGGCCTATTTTTCTTTTTGACTTAATAGAACCAGCTACACCAGTCAGACTGTTCTCTCTACTACCGCAAGGCAAGCAGTACCGGAGTGCCAAGTCTAGGGCAAAAAGGCTTCTCGATAGTGTTTACCCCCAAGCCATAAGACTCCTGAACAGGTAACCAAACAGGCAATCAAATGGCTACCCAGACTATTTGCATTGTGTGTTTATTTTTCACTGTCTTTTTACTGTTGTTTTATTTCTTTACTTACCTATTGTTCACCTAATACCTTTTTTACCTGTTGAATTCGGCGCACATGACAAATATACGTTGATTTGAGCCTCAGGCTGTGTGACATCATGAATATCATTTGAAGCAGATCGAAAATGCATGACAACATAACCGATGATGAAATGTTATTGTAGTCTTACTGTAGGCTACACGTGGACTTTGCATCGAAAATATGTTTGCTGACGTTGTAATAACATGATAAGAGAGAGCCCTGATTATGAAATACTGTGTAGCCTGCTGACTTTCGACACATGTGATGAGTGGGAGTGGCCTAAATCGAAACGAAACCCCAGTGCTTCACCGCGGGATTCAGAAGAAATACGTCATATTTTTTCATTGTTGTCTGAATATTATATCAAGGTGACAGACTACTACCCTATTATTGAACTGGAAATGCCTTTGGTTAATGAAAGAGGGCTGGAATGTGTTTCTTTGGAATCATCTATAAGGCCCACTGAAATGTCCCAGAACCCTTTCAGGTCATACAAAACCATTTTTTGGTTGCAAATGTGGTTTTATTTGCAAATGTGGTTTTATTTGGAAAGACAGTTTCCAGCTGACTGCAATTTCTCTCCACTGATTCAAAGACAGGGTATCTGCAACTTTGCCCTTTACAACTTTAGAACTTTGACCTTCTCTTCTTCCTGATTTCTGCCAGCTCACTTTGGACTCAAACACAGTATTCAAAAACCTCTCAGTGAGGGCTGAACAAAGTGACTGCTGAACAGCAAGAACAGCTAATCAACCAGAGAGATTTGTTTTGGCCCGGCAGGTGCTGTGTGAGAGACTCTGTCTGGACTTTACTGGGAGGTTGAGTGGAGTGGGAAAGATGTTCTTCCATCAGTCTCAAGACATCAGCAGGTCAAGTAAAGACTCTGGATTGGGAAACAATGACAAGTCCTCGAGTTTAGAGTGCAATAAGCAGAGTTACTGGTTCAGACACAGCAATATAAAGACTGTAGTGTCTGGCCATTAGTCCTCCAGAATAGGGGTGTATCTGGACCACAAGGCAGGAACTCTGTCCTACATTTACATTTTCATTTGAGTCATTTAGCAGATGCTCTTATCCAGAGCGACTTACAGTTAGTGCATTCATCAGTCCAATCAAAGCTACGGTAGACATAACATGATTTTACATCATTTTACCTGTGGCCAATGACCTTGTGCTTTCTTGGATGGGGACTTCTAATGTAAATCTATGTCAACACCCAATGGGGCTTAAACTGCCTAACTCTCCCTGTAGATTCTGCGGTGACGTAGTGTCCCCATGAGTGACCGAACACTGAGCCAATCACGGCGCAACTAAAGAAGATTACCAACACCTACACTCTCTGTATTCCGCAGCTGCCCTTCCACCACAGAAAACACTGAGTTAGACTGAAACATTTTGGAGCTGCCTTAATCGAGAAATGTTTGTATGTGGCTTTATTAACTCACTAAACCTGATTTACATTGTTGGCAAATTGATATGTGACATGGACTAATGCCAAAAACAGGCAATTAAAAAATATCTATAAATATAGTACCAGTCAAAAGTTTGGACACACCTACTCATTCAAGGGTTTGTCTTTATTTTTACTATTTTCTACATTGTAGAATTTTAGTGAAGACATCAAAACGATGAAATAACACATATGGAATCATGTAGTAACCAAAAAAGTGTTAAACAAATAATAAATATATTTTTTATTCTTCAAAGTAGCCACCCTTTGCCTTGATGACAGCTTTGCATACTCAAGCATTCTGTCAACCAGCTTCATGAGGTAGTCAGTCACCTGGAATGCATTTCAATGAACAGGTGTGCCTGTTGTGGAATTTCTTTCCTTCATAATGTGTTTGAGAGATGAGTTTGGATTGGTCTGCCATATAGCACGCTTCTGTCTATTTGAGCTGGTCAGTTTGTGTAGGCAATCCTGTCTAACGCAGTTTTTTTGTGTATTGCGTAGTAAAACTTAACAAAAGACTCCACTATGCAAGTATCCATTGCAATAGAACGTCACTGCAACAGCAGTTTCAGAGCAGTCTCGTCTGAGTGTGCCAGAGCGCAGAATAACGGATGAATTTACTAACACCGGTTGAATATGGCTGGTGTCAGTAAACGTCAGCAAAAAAAGCATAATTCAATTGTTATAGGAGCACAGTTGACACTACCAACACTCTGGATAACATGAAAACAGCCTAAACAGCTCTAATAGGGTGAGTAAAATAGTCAGAGTTTGAGTGGGGGCTAAAGTTTAAGATGATCCTATTGGCATTGCACACGGTCAGTGTGAACCAGAGTGACTTGACACAACAACGGGCCAAGCAAGCTGTTCAAACTAAACGGAAACGCAGGACGTCTTATTTAATGAAAGGGGCTGCAGTCTGCCATGAAGCATTCATCCATGTATATGGATAAGAATCTAGCTAGTTTCAGATATTATATGTTTCTAATTTTGTCAGAAAGTTGTTTTCATTGCAAGTTTACTGTTAGCTAGCTAGCTGACATTAGATGGCTGGCTCGCTAGCTAACATTACATATGATCTGAGTGTAGTATGTTCTCAGAATGCGATTTCGCATTGTGAGTTATAGCCTAATGTTAGATAGATAACTAGCTAACATTGAACCTTTTTGGTTAACTTCAGCTAGCTATGACAATCAGTTTGTATTGCTAGTACTCTATGGATTAGGATTATGGTTAATTGTTTAGCTAGCATGTCTAAACAAAAGACTAAACTTTGCCAGATGATTACATAACCCATCAAGTTAGTCAGGTGTGTCTGACGGTATTGTATAATAATGGCAAAATATTTTTTATCTGGAATTTGTCTTTCAGCGTCAGTAGAACACGCCTGACTCTCCTGTAACAGTTATACAAGGAGAATGGTCTAATGCCTCCCATCAAAAAGAGAGCTGTCCCAAGTAAGCACATGTTACACCTGAAGCATGAGAACTTGCAGTGGGTGGTGAACTTCAACAACTACGCAGAGGATAATGCAATAGTATACCAGGACGCCACCCAGGACACAAACACTTTGGGGGAAAGCTGCTGCCATCCCATGTGACAAAAGCAGCAGTGTGGCCTCTCTACAAGGAATCGATGACAGCACTTGGTATTTGAACCATAAACAACACATTTTGATTATTTAATTGACCTCAAACATGATTGGCACTACTTTTCTTGAGCACACATTATTTCTATATTTTCCAGAGGTACGTGTCATCGGGCTGTGTGTTATCGTTTTAACTTCCAGTTTCCAAGATGATGTTTCTGTATGCAGTGCTGCTACTCTGCACATTTGTAGGTAAGTGAAACTTACCTGATAATGATGCATTAAAAATATCACAATTTGCGTTACATTTTAGTTTCATTAACTTATCTTACTGTTCTTTTGTTGTTTGCAGGTGCACTATCCTTCTGACCCCATGCAGCCAGGTCCCATCTACTTTTAAACTCCTCGCAAGTGTGCCTTGTTTGGTGTCTGCTGTGAAGGAATATCACAACAAGTCAACTACTTGATTGATGAAGGCATGTCATCCAGCAAAGGCAGGAGCACAGTCACCAGCTACATGCATCATTTCTTCAACTACGGAGTTTGGGAAACACGTGTGGACCTGAATTGTGATAACTGCAGTGGCCAAAAGAAGAACAAGTTTGTTCTCTGGTATTGTGCCTGGCGGACTATGCACAAGCTCCACCAGAGTCTGGACCTTCACTTTTTGATCACAGGCCAAACCAAGTTTGCCCCCGACTGGTGCTTCGGCCTCATCAAGCAGCGCTTCAGAAAGACCAGAGTAAACACCTTGTCTGAGATTGCTGGTGTTGTGCAGGACAACAAGGGTCAACATCCCACAGCTGGTTGGACTGGAGGATGGTACTGTGCTGGTGGAAAGCTATGGCTGGCAACAACACCTAACTTATTTCAGGCTGCTGCCACAGTTCAGGCAGTTCCAGGACTTTATTGTATGAGTTTATTATTATAAACTTGGGAGGTGAATTGATGTTGTGCAAGGTTATAATGTCTTGTCAATTTTGGGGGTATTTTCCTGTTTTACAGCTTCGATCCTCTGGAGCCTGGTGTTGTTGTCGCATAGGAACGTTTGGACTCAGTCGGGACCAGGTTTCAGCTGCTGCACAACGCTGACATCCTTCCTCCCATAGATGGTCTGCCTGTACAAGCACCACCTGGACTGGACACAGCTAGACAAACTTATGTTTTTGAGAAGATCAGGGAGTTTTGCGACGAAGAGGCTATGGACATCACATGCCCTGCACCAAAGTCAAGGGCAGGACAGAAACATGCTCTCCGAATATAGATTCCCTTGTTCATGCGTGGTCTGGACCAGTCACCTGCACCGCCTCTATTCAAATGACTCTCTCCTAACACACACACACCAATACGTTGCTGCTAATGTGCAATTTTCTTTTATCCTGCTGTTCAGTCACTTTACCCCTGATTGTATGCATATTACCTCATCTATCAATGATATTGTTCTTGTACATACTGTGTATTATTTTATTTATATTGACACTATTTATTATATTGCTACTATGCAAGTAACAATTTGGCTGTACCGTTTACACCTTCTGTAGAGAACATACACTTGGCAAGATGTACCTGATTGTGTTTTTTTTTGTTCATATCTTATTTTTTAAACTTATTTTGTACATAATGTTGCTGCTGCTGCTACCATCTCTTATGGCCCAAAATAACTTCTGGACATCAGGACTGCGATTACTCTCCACGGACTGGCAGAATCGTTTTTTCCCCTTTAATGAGTCTGAGGAGGCCAACGCGAACAATATACTGCTTTCTCGGGAACAGGCCCAGATCCCCGTGGTTTGAGTGAAGAGGAGGTGGAGAAAAAGGGGCCGGAGGGCGGGCTGCCTTTTGAGAATTGGTAGGTGATCAAATAAACCCCCACTTA
The DNA here is from genome assembly GCF_013265735.2 of Oncorhynchus mykiss. Taxonomy (NCBI): domain Eukaryota; kingdom Metazoa; phylum Chordata; class Actinopteri; order Salmoniformes; family Salmonidae; genus Oncorhynchus; species Oncorhynchus mykiss. Next base: position 24,884,439 of record NC_048580.1, on the reverse strand, counting down.
CTTCCATTCTGCTAGCAAACGTGCAATCTTTGGACAATAAAATAGATGACCTACGCGGAAGATTACATTTACCAACAGGACATTCTAAACTGTAATATCTTATGCTTCACGGAGACGTGGCTGAACGATGACACTATCAACATACAGCTGACTGGTGAAATGCTGCACCGGCAGGATAGAACAGTGGCCTCTGGTAAGAAAAGGGGCGGCGGACTATGTATTTTTGTAAATAACAGCTCGTGCACGATATCTAAGGAAGTCTCTAGCTATTGCAATGCACTGTACTCTGAGGTAGAGTACAGTGCATTGCAAAAGTATTCACCCCCTGGCATTTTTCCTATTTTGTTGCATTGCAACCTGTAATTTAAATTGATTTTCATTTGGATTTCATGTAATGGACATACACAGAATAGTCCAAATTGGTGAAATTAAATAAAAGAAAAAACTTGTTTCAAAAAATTATATAAAATTAAAACGGAAAAGTGGTGCGTGTATATGTATTCACCCCCTTTGCTATGAAGCCCCTAAATAAGATCTGGTGCAACCAATTACCTTCAGAAGTCACATAATTAGTTAAACAAAGTCCACCTGTGTGCAATCTAAGTGTCACATGATCTCAGTATACATATATACATGTTCTGAAAGGCCCCAGAGTCTGCAACACCATTAAGCAAGCGGCACCATGAAGAACAAGGAGCTCTCCAAACAGGCCAAGAACAAAGTTGTGGAGAAGTACAGATCAGGGTTGGGTTATAAAAAAAGATCCACAACTTTGAACATCCCACGGAGCACCATTAAATCAATTATTTAAAAAATTGAAAGAATATGGCACCAAAACTCACAGACCAGGAAAGGAGGCCATTCACCAGAGGCAACAAAGAGACCAAACATAACCCTGAAGGAGCTGCAAAGCTCCACAGTGGAAATTGGAATATCTGTCCATAGGACCACTTTAAGCCGTACACTCCACAGAGTTGGGTTTTATGGAAGAGTGGCCAGAAAAAAAGCTATTGCTTATAGAAAAAAAATAAGCAAACATGTTTGGTGTTCGCCAAAAGGCATGTGGGAGACTCCCCAAACACATGGAAGGTGGTACTCTGGTCAGATGAGACTAAAATTGAGCTTTCTGGCCATCAAGGAAAATGCTATGTCTGGCACAAACCCAACACCTCTTATCACCCCGAGAACACCATCCCCACAGTGAAGCATGGTGGTGGCAGCATCATTCTGAGGGGATGTTTTCATCGGCAGGGACTGGGAAACCGGTCAAAATTGAAGAAATTATGGATGGTGCTATATACAGGGAAATCCTTGAGGGAAACCCGTTTCAGTCTTCCAGAGATTTGCGACTGGGATGGAGGTTCACCTTCCAGCAGGACAATGACCCTAAGCATACTGCTGAAAGCAACAGTTGAGTGGTTTAAGGGGAAACATTTAAATGTCTTGGATTGACCTAGTCAAAGTCCAGATGTCAATCCAATTGAGAATCTGTGGTATGACCTAAAGAGTTTGGTACACCAGAAGAACCAAACTTGAAGGAGCTGGTGCAGTTTTGCCTTGAAGAATGGGCAAAAATCCCAGTAGCTAGATGTGCCAAGCTTATAGAGACATACCCCAAGAGACTTGCAGCTACAATTGCTGAGAAAGTTATTATTATTATAACCCCCCAAATTATTGATTTTGGGGGGTTGAATAGTTATGCAGTCTCAAGTTTTCAATTTGTGTGTCTTATTTCTAATTTGTTTCACACCAAAAAATATTTTGCATCTTGAAAGTGATAGGCATGTTATGTAAATCAAATTAAACAAACCCCCCAAAAATCAATTTTCATTCCAGGTTGTGAGGCAACAAAATAGGAAAAATGCCAAAAGGGTGAATACTTTCGCAAGCCACTGTATTTCATGATAAACTTTAGACCACACTACCTACTGTCGTGGTAATTTCCTGTATTACTAAATGAGGAGAGTTTACAAACCACACACCAGTCAGAGTTATACTTAAACTTCATCTTTAATTATATGAGCTTCACCATAGCCCTTTGACTCTCAGATGAATTCAGTGTCTATAAATTAATTCTGAGTGCGCCTATAAGAGAATAACAAGATCTTTTATAGCCATTTACTTGAGAGAGGAGTATCCCATAGCCAGATAGCATTAGCTATACATTTTCGTTCAGTTTGGTCTCTAAGACGAGGTTCTAATCTCGTTTTGGTACTTCATAGTACCAAAACATTACCTCATCCAATGGCATATATCAATTGTCAACTCTAGATACTCCCATCTCAAGTACAATCCATCCTGGGCAAGCTCACTGAGGGGAGTGAGCCTCTAGGTAATATACTATGAAAGATAAGTGCAACATCAGATGGGTAATACAATGGTTCCAGACACCTCCCCCCAATGGGAAAAGGAGGGGGTGACTGGCGTACAGACATTGTGGAGCCCTTCACATGGTTTAACAGATACATTCACATATGAAGACAATGTTCAAACCTGACCTCTCCCCTCTCTGAGCCCCAAGGGACTTTTCCATAGCTGAGAAGGGAAAAGTGCAACTGCCAACAATATAGTCCAAAAGGAGACAGTCTAATGACAAGTATCTCACATAAGCATATTACGTAAATAAATAAAACATCTTATTTATCTATGTTACCTAACTAATTCTGATTCATCCGCAACACTACCTTGAGAATTTTCATCTGTATTCTTCGTAGCGGTTTACATACCACCATAGTCAGAGGCTGGAACTATTGACAGCATGGAATGAGCTGTATTCCGTGATAAGCAAACAAGAAAACACCGCTCCTAGTAGCCGGGGACTTTAATGCAGGGAAACTTAAATCGGTTTTACCAAATTTCTAATGGCATGTTAAATGTGTAACTAGAGGGGGGAAAAAAACTCTGGACCACCTTTACTCAACACACAGACACAAACAAAGCTCTCCCTCACCCTCCATTTGGCAAATCTGACCATAGTTCTATCCTCCTGATTCCTCCTTACATTAAAGCAGGAAGCACCAGTGACTAGATCAATAAAAAAGTTGCTAATCTACAGGACTGTTTTGCTAGCAGAGACTGGAATATGTTCCGGGATTCCTCCAAGGGCATTGAGGAGTACACCACATCTGTCATTGGCTTCATCAATAAGTGCATCGATGACATCGTCCCTACAGTGACCGTGCATATATACCCCAACCAGAAGCCATGGATTACAGGCAACATCCGCACTGAGCTAAAGGCTAGAGCTGCCGCTTTCAAGGAGTGGGACTCTAACCCGGAAGCTTATAAGAAACCACGCTATGCCCTCCGACAAACCATCAAACAGGCAAAGCGTCAATACAGGACTAAAATAGAGTCGTACTACACCTGCTCTGACGCTTGTCGGATGTGGCAGGACTTGCAAACCATTACAGACTACAAAGGGATGTACAGCCAAGAGCTGCCCAGTGACGAGCCTACCAGACGAGCTAAACTACTTCTATGCTCGCTTCGAGGCAAATAAACAGTGTTATTTTTTTTTTTAAACTGCACTGTTGGTTAGGGGCTCATAAGTAAGCATTTCACTGTAAGGCAGGGGTGGGCAATTCCAGTCCTCGAGGGCTTGATTGGTGTCACAGTTTTGCACCAGCTAACACACCAGACTTCAATAATCACCTAATCATGATCTTCAGTTTAGAATGCAATTTGATTAATCATCTGTTTGCTAGGGATTGAGAAAAAGTGTGACACCAATCAGGCCCTCGAGGACTGGAGTTGCCCACCCCTGCAGTAAGGTCTACAGCTGTTTTATTCGGCACATGTGACTAATACAATTTTATTTGACAATGATAAAACTACAATGTGACTCTTCTTGAGCTACAGCCCCACATTTGGTTGGTCCGGACAGGACCAAGTAACAATGAACATCTTCAGGAAATTTGGTGCAAGTTGGTCACACAAACCAAGGAAAAAACAAAACAAAGTAAACGGCCTGCTCCTCAGTCCCAGTTGCTAATATATGCATATTATTATTATTGGATAGAAAACACTCGGAAGTTCCTAAAACTGTTTGAATGATGTCTGTGAGTATAACAGAACTCATATGGCAGGCGAAAACCTGAGAAAAATCCAACCAGGAAGTGGGAGATCTGAGGTTTGTAGTTTTTCAAGTGATTGCCTATCCAATATACAGTGTAAATGGACTTCCTAAGGCTTCCACTAGATGTCAACCGTCTTTAGAACGTTGTTTTAGGCTTCTATTGTGAAAGGGGAGCGAATAAGAGCTGTTTCAACCAGGGGTCTGGCTGAAAGCCTTGAGTTGTTCATCGCGTGCGGCCGTGAGCGCGAGTTCCATTTCATTTCTAATGACAAAGGAATTGTCCGGTTGGAATATTATTGAAGATTTATGGTAAAAACATGCTAAAGATTGATTCCATACATCGTTTTACATGTTTCTACAAACTGTAATATAACTTTTTTGACTTTTCGTCTGGACTTAGTGCCCGCGCCTTGTGCATTTGGATTACTGGACTAAACGCGTGAACAAAAAGTAGGTATTTGGACATAAAGATGAACTTTATCGAACAAAACAAACATTTATTGTCTAACATGGAGACCTGGGATTGCCATCTGGTGAAGATAATTAAAGGTTAGTGATTAATTTTAACACTATTTCTGTCTTTTGTGACACCTCTCCTTCTTTGGAAAATGGCTGTATGGTTTTCGGTGGCTAGGCGCTGACCTAACATAATTGCATGGTGTGCTTTTGCCGTAAAGCCTTTTTGAAATCAGACACGGTGGCTGGATTAACAAAACGTTTATCTTTAAAATGGTGTATAATACTTGTATGTTTGAGGAATTTTAATTATGAGATTTCTGTTGTTTGAATTTGGCGCCCTGCACTTTCACTGGATGTTGGTCAGGTGGTACGGTAGCGTCCCACGTACCCTAGAGAGGTGTTAACTGACTTGCCTAGTTAAATAAAGGTTTAAAAAATTAATAATAATAAATAAATATGCATATTCTTGCTTACTAGCAATGATGCCAAACATTAGCTAGCTAGCTAACGTTAGCTATACCGAGTCCGCAGCCAGGCTACAGCAGAAAATACCAAAAGGGATTAGCTAACTAGCTAACAACATGAAAAACATTACATTTAGGCAGTTCCACTTACCGGTCGAATCACTGAAAAAATACACATTGCCCACTTACAGCCCATGAAAAAACATGTCAGAACCTATTTGGGATCCATGTTATAGCACACATGGGTTTTCCCGTTTGTTACCCAGTTGGTATGACCAACTCAAGTTTCAAGTTTCACATTTTTATGTAACTTGCACAAGTACAGTGAAATACCTTTCTTGCCAGCTCTTTCCCCAACAATGCAGTAATCAATTTCAGTATAGTACTGGTTCACATAGACAGTCCCTGACCAGATTCACACCAGATAGCCCACTTACAACACATGTATTCAGGGCCCATTGTAGCCAACATGGGTTCGCTTGTGTGTGACTAACCTGATTGGGTCCCAATCATAATTCTTGAAAAAAATAACACCAGATTTCACACTTACAGCCCATTAAAAAAAATATTCAGGGACAAACTCAGGTGGGGCTCAGATGTTGGCTGGTTTACCGTACTCGTTTTGTCTGACTATTCGGCACAACCCCATGACAAGGTGTATTGATACACCATCCAAAGTTGAATTCATAATTTCACCATGCTCAAAGGGATAGTCAATGTCTGCTTTTTTTTTTTTTACCCATCTACCAATAGGTGCTTTTCTTTTTCAGGCTTGGAAAACGTCCCTGGTCTTTGTGGGTGTTTGAAATTCACTGCTCAACTGAGGGACCTTACAGATAATTGTATATGTGGGGTACAGAGAGATAAGGTAGTCATTAAAAAATCATGGTGTACACTATTATTGCACAAAGTGAGTACCATACGAATTTTTACTCTTGAACTTATTTAGGCTTGCCATAACAAAGTGGTTGAATACTTATTAACTCAAGACATTTCAACTTTTCCTTTTTTATTTAAATTGTAAAAATTACAAAGAACATAATTCCACTTTGACATTATGGGGGTATTGTGTGTAGGCCAATACCATTCAAAAATATATTTAATACATTTTAAATTCAGGCTACAACGCAACAAAATGTGGAAAAAGTACTGTAACTCCCCTCCTGAAAAAAGAACATGAAATTGCAAAATAAGCTGTTTTTGTCGAGTTTATGTTTGCAATAGCCTACTGTTACAACAGCCACATAAATTGTTTGTTATAACTGTTTTGTGTACAAGCGGCAGTGACCCGCATGCACAGCAATCTCCATGTTTTGCTTCATATTACGTAAGGGATAATCAACAAGGGTATATGGTGTGTTCCATGACGCGCTAGCAGAAGTCCACGAGTTTGAAGTCGTCTTGGTTTGAACGCTTGTTATGGGCATTTTTACACGCGTTCATTACATTTACAGGTGATTAGAATATTGTACTTTCAGACGCATGAATTGGTGCCACTGCACAGAAACAGGTACTTTTCATGCGTCTGAAAGTACCACATTGTAGCCCCTCCCATCTCAATGTCCGCCTGTTGCGATTAATCGCTTACTCAGGGAGGGAGTAAGTTTCTAAAAATGGATAAAATTGTTAAGATTAGTCAGTTACATTTACAGAATGTAAACGCCACAGCCAGGCGTTGGTGAGGAAGAAATTAAAAACGACTTTTCCCACATAGCGTTACAACTACAAAGCTGACGCTGGCCAGCTATCTTATTTTCATTGAAATAGCATGGCTAGTTAGATAGCTAGCAATAGTCTTATGTCTAGCCTGTAATTAATGGCTGTTACGTTGTGGAACAGAGCAATAGTTATTTGTACTTGTCATTTGGTTGAGACTAACATTAGTTTAGAAAATAATTGTTTACTTTGTGTATATTTATATATATATATATATATATATATATATATATATATATATACCTCCCTTATCTCACCTCATTTGCTCACATCGTATTTAGACTTGTTTATACTGTATTATTGACTGTATGTTTGTTTTACTCCATGTGTAACTCTGTGTCGTTGTATGTGTCGAACTGCTTTGCTTTATCTTGGCCAGGTCGCAATTGTAAATGAGAACTTATTCTCAACTTGCCTACCTGGTTAAATAAAGGTGAAATAAATAAAAATATTTGTTGTGTAATTGGTTGGCTATGCTAGTTAGCAAGCTGAGATCTATTTGCTCATGTTGGCCATTAGCTAATGTTTTAGGAGAACGGGCTAGATCCCGGCAGAATCTAGACAATAGAGCAGCGTTTCTTAAAGTATGGGTCGCGACGTAAATGTATAATTATTTCATTACTGGAATTGATTTGTGCAAGTGCGCTCTCTGCTCAGTTTGGCAGCTGCGGGAGAGGGAGATGCCGTGTGCTTCGCGGTTTTCTCCATTTTATTCCTGCAGTTTTCTTGAAGACCATTCCGGGACCCACACGCTGTGTGTTTGAATGTTAAATGACGAGACAGAGGCATTGATGCGAGTAACCAGTCTTGTTCAGTACATCAAAACCCATCCGGGTATCTCAAGCACCCCGGTAAAACACAAGAGTTGCAGTAATGAACATTTACCAACAGATGGCATCACTGTGCCATCTTACACCCATAACATCTTCCATTTAATAAAATAGGACAGGAGGTGTCAATTCACTAACAAAACAAACCTAGTAACAATTTCCAACATGAACAGTTTATTTTTGTCCCTTTTTTTTCTCAGGTAACAACAACACATTTTGATATTCTCTTCACTTTTATCTCTCTGTCAACAATCCCTGATGGGAAACCTACAGATTAATTATTTTTGGTGGCTGGGACAGATGCCCGCAGCGTGAAAAGACAGGGGGCTTGTCTGCGAGGACTGCGGGTTCCCGCACAGGCGTGTCACCTGAATGTCTAAGGGGAGAATTGATGGGCGAGGCAGCGGCCGACCTGTGATCCCCTGGCTCTTCGCCCAGTGCCTCAGGCCCCATGTGACTTGCTGGGGTTCTGTCTTTTGTCATGCGACTCCTTTGGCCATCAGGGTTCTGAGTAGGTGCTCAGCAATCAGCAATCCGAAGGTCAACCCTGTTACAACGGTACAGTGATCCATTCACTTCGACCAAGTAGGAGCGTGGTGCCACCTTCTGTACACAGGATCTGAGTCTCCAGAGGCCTGTCCGGTCCCCTGGTAGTGGCTTCATTCGCACCGTTTCACCCACCCCGAGCTCAGGTAAGTCTTTTGCTGATTTGTCGTAGATGAACGACAGGTCGTAGCTTCACCAGCACGTCTGTCAGAGATGTATGTGAGTGACACGCTCAGCAGGGCTACTGCATCAGGCACTCACACACGCTCCATGCATGAACAACACGCAGTGTGCAGCTTACAAACAGAGCATGGCTCCAGGAGAGTGCTGGCTACTGGCAGAGCTGCTTTTCAGCGCCGTGCCATGAGGCACTGTGCGATTTTTACTGCGGACTCCGCCTTCCCATTAGCTTTTGGGTGTCCTGGTGATGAAGTGACGTGCTGGAATTCCCATCCTGCAGCAAATTTTCGGAACTCAACTTCGGAGAATTGGGGTCCATTGTCTGAAATTACCCTATCTGGCTGGCCATAGCGGGCAAACTGAGCCTTGCAGCATTTGATCGTTGTCACTGCTGAGAGGTCGGGGAGGAGGTCGATCTCCCAAAAGTCTGAGTAATGATCGACTACCAGCAGAAAGTCTCTGCCACTGTGCTGGAAGAGATCTAGACTTACTATCTGCCAGGGGCGTATCGGTAGCTCGTGGGACATCATCGTCTCTCTCTGTTGCTCAATGGCATGTTCATTGCAGATTGTGCATTTACTGACATAGTCTTTGATTTCACTCTGCATTCCTGGCCAATACAGTGTGTCACGTGCTTGTCTGTAACAGGCCTCACCTCCTATGTGACTTGAGTGCATGCGTCCCAACATCTCAGGGCGCAGAGACCGGGGAATAACGACTCTCTGACTCTTGACTATTACTCCGTTTTGAACACTGAGCTCCTCTTTGACTGGCCAATATTCTCTGACGGCTAAAGCAGTTTCTTCCCTGCAGTCGGGCCAGCCCATCAGAATCACAGACCTCAATGCCTGGAGTTGCCCGTCCCTGTCTATGTGCTGTCTGATTTGTATAAGGCGCTGGTCCGTAACATTGAGGTAGTCAGCCTGGTTGATGTGTTCAACATCCACTTGCTCTGTTTGTAAGCTGCTCTGTTCATGCATGGAGCGTGTGTGAGTGCCTGATGCAGTAGCCCTGCTGAGCGTGTCACTCACATACATCTCTGGCCCTGGCTTATACACCACCTTGAGGTTGTAGTTTTGTAGGGCCAGTAGCATGCTCTGCAGTCGTTTTGGTGCATTCAGGAGAGGCTTGCTGAATATAGCAATAAGGGGCTTGTGATCTGTCTCTGCGGTAATATTGTCACGCCCGTACAGGTAGTGGTGGAAGCGTTGGCATGCAAACACAATGCTGAGGCACTCCTTCTCTATCTGGGCATAGTTCTGCTCTGTTGGGGTGAGTGCCCTAGAGGCGAATGCCACAGGCTGGCCCTCCTGCATGAGGCAACAGCCAAGTCCATACTGGCTTGAGTCACTCTGAACCGTGACAGGTTTTGACACATTGTAGTATCGCAATATAGGTGTCTGGGTGACCAGTTGTTTTATTTCCCTCACCGCTGCGTCATGTTTTGGGAGCCAATGTCAGATGGTGTCCTTGTCCATGAGCCTCCTCAGTGGCTCACACAGTTCAGAGAGCCGCGGTAGGAATTTGGCCAGGTAGGTGACGAATCCAACGAAGCACTGCACTCCCTTCACGTCAGATGGGTGGGGCATTTCCAAGACAGCCTTCACTTTTTCAGGATCCGCCTTCAATCCGGTGGAGGACAAGATGTGCCCATGAAAGCGGACCTCTGGCACTTTAAACTGAAGCTTTTTTATGCTTAGCCATAGCTTGACCTGTCTGCATCTGACCATCAGGGCCAGCAGCTTGGTGTCATTCTGCCTCCTCATCACTGTCCCCACAGCCCACTATGAGGATGTCATCTGCTATGGGTTCCACGCCACTGAGTCCCATCAACAGCTCATGCTGTTTCCGCTGATACACCTCCGGAGCCACGGAGACACCGAACGGAAGCTTCAACCACCTCTTCCTGCCCCAGGGTGTCCAAAAGGTGGTCATGTAGCTGCTGGGCTCGTCGAGCTTGCACTGCAGGAAGGCATCTCTGGCATCCACGAGCGTGAAGACTCTGGCCTTTGGGAGCTTGTAAAGAACATCCTCCAACGTGGGCATAATGTAATGTGAACGTCGCAGAGCCCGGTTGAGGTGTTTAGGATCAATGCATATCCGTAGCTTGTCTGGTTTCTTGTCGACAACCATATTACTTATCCAGTCTGTAGGCTCGGTGACAGATATGATGTGGCCATTTTTACATTTCAATAGCTCTTTAACAATTACTCCTAAAACATTCAAAACTGGTTCTAGCTAACCCGATGGCATAGACACACATCGCACACACATTTTTTTTTTTGCTTTACATCTCATTATTTTAAATTCTTTATTTGAATTTTTGAATTTCAATAGCTCCTTGGTCATGTGACCTACTGACTTCAAACAATGTTCAGAATGTACATTCAGTGAGCCTACACATTGCACACCCTTTAGTTTGTCCATTTTCATCTCACACAATTTGACATGAATTTTCAATGTTTCTAATTTCAATAGCTCCTTGGTCATATGACCTACTGGACTCAAACAAGGTTCAGAATGTCCACTGACTTCTCTTGTATATTGCACACCCTTTAGTTTGTCCATTTTCATCTCACATGATTTGACATGAATTTTCAATGTTTCTAATTTCAATAGCTCTTTGGTCATGTGAACTACTGGACTCAAACAAGGTTCAAAATGTCCACTGACTACCCTTGTATATTGCACACCCTTTAGTTTGTCATTTTTCATCTCACACGGCTGAACATACATTTTTCTAACTTTATAATTTCAATATCCCTTTGGTTATGTTACCTACTGACCTCAAACTACTTTCAGAATGTCCACGGACTGGCGGAGATGGGCGCAGCGAGGCATCCAGTGCGGTTTTGCAACCGACCCCGGAGAAGCTGGCGGGAATGCAGACCGTGAAAGCGGGGCATCACGATCCTTCAGAATTTTGGGCTTTTAAGCAGGTGTCAGAAAAGTTACCACAGGGATAACTGGCTTGTGGCGGCCAAGCGTTCATAGCGACGTCGCTTTTTGATCCTTCGATGTCAGCTCTTCCTATCATTGTGAAGCAAAATTCACCAAGCGTTGGATTGTTCACCTACTAATAGGGAACGTGAGCTGGGTTTAGACCATCGTGAGACAGGTTAGTTTTACCCTACTGATTATGTGTTGTTGCAATAGTAATCCTGCTCAGTTCGAGAGGAACCGCAGGTTCAGACATTTGATGTATTTGATTGGCTGAGGAGTCAATGGTGCGAAGCTACCATATGTGGGATTATGACTGAACGCATATAAGTCAGAATCCCCCCTAAACGTAACGTTACCGTAGCGTCGCGGATCTTCGTTTTGCCCAGGATAGCCTGCTTCTTTTGGCAGGTGAGTAGAGCCATTCATGACAGAGTTGGGGTGCGGCCGGATGAGTTGCCACCCCTCTCCTGATGCGCACCGCATGTTTGTGGGGAACGTAGACAACCTGATTCTGGGTCAGGGTTTCGTACGTAGCAGAGCAGCTCACTCGCTGTGATCTATTGAAAGTCAGCACCTGATCCAAGCTTTAGTCGGGGACGAAGGCGTCTTCCTCCATCCTCCTTCTTTACTTATGGGTTACCAGGTGCACGCAGAAGGGCCAGAGGCCAGACACAGAGTGTGAGAGAGCCCAGGCAGGCGGGTAGAAGGCATAAGACATTGACATTGGGCTCTGGATAGGTAGGGGTCTAGGTGGTGGTCGCACATCTGTCTGGGCCCGTCCTCTGGTGGGACTGTGAGTCAGGTTGGGACTCGCTGTGGAAGTCAGAAGGTCACCAGGTTCACGAGGAGACCTCCCCCAAGACAGGGGGCACTCAGTTCGAGCAGGGGCGGCCGGACTCGGACTGGGGGCAGCACTCAGGCTGTGGAAGTTGGGTTGGGGACTTAGTCTGTAAGCAGAAAGGTGCACAGAGCCTGTTTCGGGTTACCAGGTTTAGGTGCATGTGGTTGCTGACAGCGGGACTATAGACGTTTTAGTAATTCCAGGGAGAGGGGTGTGAGCTATACTCTAAGGCCAAGGGAGAGGGGTGTTGACCGGGTAGGGAGAGTAGGTGTGGAGGTCTGTAGTTCCAGGGAGTAAACTATACACTCTCAGACCCAGGGAGAGGGCAGGGAGTCCTAGAGGCCAGGAGTCAGAGGTCACCAGGTCAATGGGGGCCTGCCTGGAGCTCAGGAAGGCATGTAAAATCGTGTGAGATGAAAATGGACAAACTAAAGGGTGTGCAATGTGTAGGCCCACAGAGTGTACATTCTGAACCTTGTTTGAAGTCAGTAGGTCACATGACTAAGGAGCTATTGAATGTAAAAAAAAGTTTGTGCTTTGTTTACACTCCCTAACTAATACAAAATGCTATTCACATTTCCATGTTTATTCGTTTTGCAAAGCGAACTAATGTCCAAATCGTATTTGGAGTCTGGCTCAAGTGGTTTGAAAGCTATTGAGGTTTGAAAGCCGAATATCCGTTGAATATCCAACCTGAAACTGTCGTTACCTCGGTTACCTGATAAAGTTGTTAGTTCTAGTTATTGTTCTTCTTATGCAATGTCCAGGAAATGTCAAGTAAAGCATCTGCAGACCAGCGAGGAGGAGGAGGAGGAGGAGGAGGAGGAGGAGGAAAGCCTATGGAACAAGAATTACTAGCTAGTTATATCAGATAGACATTTTATTGGCTTGCTAAATGAGCTGCTTTTTTGCTTGCTAAATAAGCTGCTTTTCCTGAAAATGTCTATCTGATAAAGCTACACTCTTAGCACCTTTTTTTCTATCTAGAACTTGAAAAGTTATTCAGCTGTCCCCATAGGATAACTTTTTGAAGAACCCTTGTTGGTTCCAGGTAGAACCCTTTTATTTCCAAATAGAACCATTTTGGGTTCCATAAAGAACCCTCTGTGGAAAGGGGGTTCTACATGGAACCAAAAAGGGTTATACTACAGGGACAGCTGAAGAACCCTTTTTTCTAAGAGTGTATCTAGTTGTTCTAATGCAATGTCCATGTTACAGCCACAACATGATGATCATGTAGTCAAGCATATGAAGACGAGCGAGGAGGAGAAATGCCTGCTTTGGATAAACAAGGAAGAACAATAACAACTAGCTTTATCAGATAAACATGTTCAGGAAAAGCAGTGAGAGAGGAAACTGGTAGTAGTAACATTATTATTTGAATCCTCACATGCGCGTCTATCGGTGTTATAATTAAGCAATAAGGCACCTCAGGGGTTTGTGGTATATGGACAATATACCACGGCTTAGGGCTGTTCTTCTGCACGACGCAACGTAGAATAGCCGTGGTATATTGACAATATACCACAAACCCCCGAGGTGCCTTCTTGCTATTAAAAACGGGTTGCCAATGTAATTACAACAGTAAACCAGTAATATTGACTCATACCCGTGATATACGGTCTGATATATACCATGGCTTGCAATCTGTCTGTTGTACCGATCATCAATATGAACAATACTGAATTTCGTTGAATTGTCAACGGGTCTAAATTCTTGTTAGGAAGATGTTGCTGTTCAGAATGACATGTTTATGACTGTTGATGTTCACATATGTTGAATGAGTATCACGGATGGGAGAGGAAAACAGCTTCTTTCTACCACACCTTCACAAAGTCATACATTGTTTGCTTCATGAACAATTGTTACATCTGAAATAAATACAGAATTATTTTTAGTTTATTCTGTTTCTAATGTTTTTTATGCTGGATGTGAGTAATTTAGCAGGTTTATAGTATAATGGATTGTTTTGAAATGTTTATTAAATATCCATTCAGTCAAAACTCACTTATTTTGTACTGTTACTTTTTACATGCTGAAACAGTCTCATTAGTTTTGAGCTAGAATATGATAGGGTAAATGTTGTTGATGAATGAAATTAGCACCGTTTTTAATAGTTTCTTGCTACTGTCTGTTGAGGAAGTGGGCAATATGGAATACATTGGAGGAGGAACGGAGAATTAATGAGAAATCAGAACTATGGACAATGTCAGGGAATAAGTAGATAAATGTACAACCTATCAATGACAAAAGAAACAGTGCAGAGGTAGCCTTAAGATAACATTAGGTATGCGCATGTTATGTACTTGTCATGTTGTGTCTTGTCTCTGTCCTTTCCCTTCACCCTGTCTCCCTCTGCTGGTCGTTGTTAGGTTACCTTTTCTCCCCCGCTTTCCCCCAGCTGTTCCTTGTCTCCTCTAACTACCCATTCACCCCGTTTCCCACCTGTTCCCTTTTTCCCTCTGATTAGGTCCCTATATCTCTCTCTGTTTCTGTTCCTGTCCTTGTCGGATTCTTGTTTGTTGTGTTTCATGCCTGAGCCAGACTATCGTCATGTTTGCTGTAACCTTGTCCTGTCCTGTCGGAATCTGCCGGTCTATCTGAGCCTACCTATGTTTGGTAATTAAAGAAGCTCTGTTTAAGTTAGTTCGCTTTTGGGTCCTCATTCACTCACCATAACAGAAGAATCCGACCAAGAATGGACCCAGCGACTTCGGATCCTCTCCACTCAGCCGTCGGGATCCAGGGAGCGATGCTAGGCAGACACGAGCAGGAAGTGTCTGCTGCTCGACATGCCGTTGAGACCCTGGCCACCCAAGTCTCCAACCTCACAGAACAGGTTCACCATCTCCGCCTCGATCCACCGGCCACTTCCAGGGCTTTCGAATCTCCGGAGCCCAGAATCAATAACCCGCCGTGTTACTCTGGGGAGCCCACTGAATGCCGCTCGTTCCTCACCCAGTGTGATATTGTGTTTTCTCTCCAGCCCAACACTTACTCCAGGAGCACTGCTCGTGTCGCCTACGTCATATCTCTCCTTATTGGACGGGCTCGTGAGTGGGGCACGGCAATCTGGGAGGCAAGGGCTGAGTGTACTAACCAGTATCAGGACTTTAAGGAGGAGATGATACGGGTTTTTGATCGATCTGTTTTTGGGGAGGAGGCTTCCAGGGCCCTGTCTTCCCTATGTCAAGGCAATCGATCCATAACAGACTACTCTATTGAGTTTCGCACTCTTGCTGTCTCCAGTGGCTGGAACGAGCCGGCCTTGCTCGCTCGTCTTCTGGAGGGTTTCCGCGCAGAGGTAAAGGATGAGATTCTCTCCCGGGAGGTTCCTTCCAGCGTGGATTCCTTGATTGAACTCGCTATTCGCATTGAGCGACGGGTTGATCTTCGTCACCGAGCTCGTGGAAAGGAGCTCGCGCTCTCCGTCGCCTCCCTCTCCGCATCACTACCATCTTCCTCTGCCGGCTCGGGTGCTGAGCCCATGCAGCTGGGAGGTATCCGCATCTCGACTAAGGAGAGGGAACGGAGAATCACCAACCGCCTCTGTCTCTATTGCGGTTCCGCTGGTCATTTTGTCACTTCATGTCCAGTAAAAGGCCAGAGCTCGTCAGTAAGCGGAGGGCTACTGGTGAGCGCTACTACTCCTGTCTCTCCTTCAAGATCCTGCACTACCTTGTCGGTCCATCTACGCTGGACCGGTTCGTCAGCTTCCTGCAGTGCCTTAATAGACTCTGGGGCGGAGGGCTGTTTTATGGACGAGACCTGGGCTCGGGAACATGACATTCCTCTCAGACAGTTAAAGGAGCCCACGGCCTTGTTCGCCCTGGATGGTAGTCCTCTCCCCAGGATTCAGCGTGAGACGCTACCTTTAACCCTCACTGTTTCTGGTAATCATAGTGAAACCATTTCTTTTTTAATTTTTCGTTCACCTTTTACACCTGTTGTTTTGGGCCATCCCTGGCTAGTTTGTCATAATCCTTCCATTAATTGGTCTAGTAATTCTATCCTCTCCTGGAACGTCTCTTGTCATGTGAAATGTTTAATGTCTGCTATCCCTCCTGTTTCCTCTGTCTCTTCTTCACAGGAGGAGCCTGGTGATTTGACAGGGGTGCCGGAGGAATATCACGATCTGCGCACGGTGTTCAGTCGGTCCAGGGCCACCTCTCTTCCTCCACACCGGTCGTATGATTGTAGTATTGATCTCCTTCCGGGAACCACCCCCCCCCCGGGGTAGACTATACTCTCTGTCGGCTCCCGAACGTAAGGCTCTCGAAGATTATTTGTCTGTAGCTCTTGACGCCGGTACCATAGTCCCCTCCTCCTCTCCCGCCGGAGCGGGGTTTTTTTTTGTCAAGAAGAAGGACGGGTCTCTGCGCCCCTGCATAGATTATCGAGGGCTGAATGACATAACAGTGAAGAATCGTTATCCGCTTCCTCTTATGTCTTCAGCCTTCGAGATCCTGCAGGGAGCCAGGTTTTTCACTAAGTTGGACCTTCGTAACGCTTACCATCTCGTGCGCATCAGGGAGGGGGACGAGTGGAAGACGGCGTTTAACACTCCGTTAGGGCACTTTGAATACCGGGTTCTTCCTTTCGGCCTCGCTAACGCTCCAGCTGTCTTTCAGGCATTAGTCAATGATGTCCTGAGAGACATGCTGAACATCTTTGTTTTCGTTTACCTTGACGATATCCTGATTTTTTCACCGTCACTCCAGATTCATGTCCAGCACGTTCGACGTGTCCTCCAGCGCCTTTTAGAGAATTGTCTTTTTGTGAAGGCTGAGAAGTGCACTTTTCATGCCTCCTCCGTCACATTTCTCGGTTCTGTTATTTCCGCTGAAGGCATTAAGATGGATCCCGCTAAGGTCCAAGCTGTCATTGATTGGCCCGTCCCTAAGTCACGCGTCGAGCTGCAGCGCTTTCTCGGCTTCGCAAACTTCTATCGTCGTTTCATCCGTAATTTCGGTCAGGTGGCAGCTCCTCTCACAGCCCTTACTTCTGTCAAGACGTGCTTTAAGTGGTCCGTTTCCGCCCAGGGAGCTTTTGATCTCCTCAAGAATCGTTTTACATCCGCTCCTATCCTTGTTACACCTGACGTCTCTAGACAGTTCGTTGTCGAGGTTGACGCGTCAGAGGTGGGCGTGGGAGCCATCCTTTCTCAGCGCTCCCTCTCTGACGACAAGGTCCACCCATGCGCGTATTTTTCTCATCGCCTGTCGCCGTCGGAACGTAACTATGATGTGGGTAACCGCGAACTGCTCGCCATCCGGTTAGCCCTAGGCGAATGGCGACAGTGGTTGGAGGGGGCGACCGTTCCTTTTGTCGTTTGGACTGACCATAGGAACCTTGAGTACATCCGTTCTGCCAAACGACTTAATGCGCGTCAGGCGCGTTGGGCGCTGTTTTTCGCTCGTTTCGAGTTCGTGATTTCTTATCGTCCGGGCTCTAAGAACACCAAGCCTGATGCTTTGTCTCGTCTCTTCAGTTCTTCAGTAGCCTCCACTGACCCCGAGGGGATTCTCCCTGAGGGGCGTGTTGTCGGGTTGACTGTCTGGGGAATTGAGAGGCAGGTAAAACAAGCGCTCACTCACACTCCGTCGCCGCGCGCTTGTCCTAGGAACCTTCTTTTCGTTCCCGTTCCTACTCGTCTGGCCGTTCTTCAGTGGGCTCACTCTGCCAAGTTAGCCGGCCACCCTGGCGTTCGGGGTACGCTTGCTTCCATTCGCCAGCGTTTTTGGTGGCCCACCCGGGAGCATGACACGCGTCGTTTCGTGGCTGCTTGTTCGGTCTGCGCGCAGACTAAGTCCGGTAACTCTCCTCCTGCCGGCCGTCTCAGGCCGCTTCCTATTCCCTCTCGACCGTGGTCTCACATCGCCTTAGATTTTGTCACCGGACTGCCTTCGTCAGCGGGGAAGACTGTTATTCTTACGGTTGTCGATAGGTTCTCTAAGGCGGCTCATTTCATTCCCCTTGCTAAGCTTCCTTCTGCTAAAGAGACGGCACAAATCATCATCGAGAATGTTTTCAGAATTCATGGCCTTCCGTCAGACGTCGTTTCGGACAGAGGTCCGCAATTCACGTCTCAATTTTGGAGGGAGTTTTGCCGTTTGATTGGGGCTTCCGTCAGTCTCTCTTCCGGCTTTCACCCCCAGTCTAACGGTCAAGCAGAACGGGCCAATCAGACTATTGGTCGCATCTTACGCAGTCTTTCTTTTCGTAACCCTGCGTCTTGGTCAGAACAGCTCCCCTGGGCAGAATACGCCCACAACTCGCTTCCTTCGTCTGCGACCGGGCTATCTCCTTTTCAGAGTAGCCTCGGGTACCAGCCTCCGCTGTTCTCATCTCAGTTCGCCGAGTCCAGCGTCCCCTCCGCTCAGGCTTTTGTCCAACGTTGCGAGCGCACCTGGAAGAGGGTCAGGTCTGCACTTTGCCGTTATAGGATGCAGACTGTGAGGGCTGCTAATAAGCGTAGAACTCAGAGTCCTAGATATTGTCGCGGTCAGAGAGTTTGGCTCTCCACTCAGAACCTTCCCCTTAAGACGGCTTCTCGCAAGTTGACCCCGCGGTTCATTGGTCCGTTCCGTATTTCTCGGGTCATTAATCCTGTCGCAGTTCGACTTCTTCTTCCGCGATACCTTCGTCGCGTCCACCCGGTCTTCCATGTCTCCTGCATCAAGCCCGTCCTTCGCGCCCCCGCTCGTCTCCCCCCCCCCCCCCCCCCATCCTTGTCGAGGGCGCACCCATCTACAGGGTCTGTAGAATTTTGGACATGCGTCCTCGGGGCCGTGGTCACCAGTACCTCGTAGATTGGGAGGGGTACGGTCCTGAGGAGAGGAGTTGGGTTCCCTCTCGGGACGTGCTGGACCGTGCGCTGATCGAGGATTTCCTCCGTTGCCGCCAGGTTTCCTCCTCGAGTGCGCCAGGAGGCGCTCGGTGAGTGGGGGGGTACTGTCATGTTGTGTCTTGTCTCTGTCCTTTCCCTTCACCCTGTCTCCCTCTGCTGGTCGTTGTTAGGTTACCTTTTCTCCCCCGCTTTCCCCCAGCTGTTCCTTGTCTCCTCTAACTACCCATTCACCCCGTTTCCCACCTGTTCCCTTTTTGCCTCTGATTAGGTCCCTATATCTCTCTCTGTTTCTGTTCCTGTCCTTGTCGGATTCTTGTTTGTTGTGTTTCATGCCTGAGCCAGACTATCGTCATGTTTGCTGTAACCTTGTCCTGTCCTGTCGGAATCTGCCGGTCTATCTGAGCCTACCTATGTTTGGTAATTAAAGAAGCTCTGTTTAAGTTAGTTCGCTTTTGGGTCCTCATTCACTCACCATAACAGTACTAGACAGACTGCTAGCCAGCTATTTTCAAAACATTGGATTACCAACTTAAGCGGTGATGTCTCAGTTTGCACATTTTCAGATGGACGTATATACACTGAACAAAAATAAAAATGCAACATGTAAAGTGCTGGTCTCATGTTTCGTGAGCTGAAATAAAAGATCCCAGACATTTTCCATATGCACAAGAAGCTTATTTATCTAAAATGTTGTGCAACCTTGTCCTTCCCCCGCTGCCTCTGTAACAGTTTATAAATTCCTCTTTAGAAAACATTTTAATTCAGCCTTTGTGGTTTGGTAAGTATAGTGACTACTATTGCTTTAATTTATTCATCAAACAAATGGTGTTTTGGAAAAGTAGCAACTTTTTTTTTTTTAAGACAAAGATGATTGTGGACTACAGGAAAAAGAGAACCGAGCACGCCCCCATTCTCATCGACGGGGGGTGAAGTGGAGCAGGATGACGGCTTCAAGTACCTTGGTGTCCACATCACCAACAAACTAACATGGTCCAAGCACACCAAGACAGTCGTGAAGAAGGCACGACAAAACCTATTCCCCCTCATGAGATTGAAAAGATTTGGTATGGATCCTCAAAAGGTTCTACAGCTGCACCATCGAGAGCATGCTGACTGGTTGCATCACTACCTGGTATGGCAACTGCTCGGCCTCTGACCGCAACGCACTACAAAGGGCAGTGCGAACAGCCCAGTATATCACTGGGGCCAAGCTTCCTGCCATCTAGGACCTCTATACCAGGCGGTGTCAGAGGAAAGCCCTAAAAATTTTCAAAGACTCCAGCCACCCTAGTCATAGACTGTTCTCTCTGCTACCCACACGGCAAGCGGTACCGGAGCGCCAAGTCTAGGTCCAAGACAGCTTCTACCCCCAAGCCATAAGACTCCTGAACATCTAGTCAAATGGCTACCCAGACTATTTGCAGTGCCCCTCACACCCTCTTTACACCACTGCTACTCTCTGTTGTCATCTATGCATAGTCACTTTAATAACTCTACCTACATGTACATACTACCTCAACTAACCGGTGCCCCCGCACATTGACTCTGTATTGGTTCCCCCCTGTATATAGTCTCGCTATTGTTATTTTACTGCTGTTCTTTAATTTCTTGTTACTTTTCTCTTATTCTTATCTGTATTTCTTTGAAACTGCATTGTTAGTTAGGGGCTCGTAAGTAAGCATTTCTCTGTAAGGTCCACCTGTTGTATTCTGCGCGTGTGACTAATAAAATTAGATTTGGTGGATGGAAAGAGTCATTTTTTAAATATATATATACTTGATACTTAGCTTGATACTTCAAAGGAAAATTATGGATAGCTAATTGAAAATAAAAAATACCTTTCTGAATTATGAAGCCTTTTGGGGCTTTTTTTCAATACATAAATGCTTGAAAAAATCTCAAAATGTGACGTTAGCTACCAAATAAGTTGTTTCTGGCAAATTATCCAAAAACAACTACAAAAACGCCAGTCCTTGCCCAATAGGCTGAACAGGTGTAATGAACGCGTGTAAAAATGCCCATAACAAATCACCTGTCAACACACACTGGACAGGTTAATAAATCACGTGTACAAAATCAAGTGACACTTGAAACAAGCAAGTGAAAAATAATTGCAAGTGTTAAGACTTGTTCCGGGTAAAACGATTTGAAAATCTTGGACTTCCATACTAATACTTTGTCAAATAAGCTTTTAATTTGACATGTCAAATAACACAGTTTAATTGTAGAATGTGTTGGACCGAAACATCTGGGGTAGCTAGCTAGCACCAATACAACCAGCCTGAAAACAATGAACTGTAGAAGCTGCAGTCATGTTCATAATTCTTAGCAGTGTTTTAGGAATCCTTGTCAGTAAGTATTAGCTAGGTAGCCACTTGTTGTTCGCCTATTGAAATTGAACTTCAGTTCATGAAATTAAATAGCTAGCCAGCTACTAAAACGTGTTACCCAAAGCTAACGTTATAAGCAGTCAGCTACCTTCATGAGGCTAGACCGGACCAGGTTATGTGTTGTGAAGCTAGCCACAATAAAGATTAGGCACAATATTTTTTTGAATTTGCGGTTTGCCTTCCAAATAAAAGCACCTCTTTGAAAGTAATGCAGAAGGTTACAATTGGTGGAATCATGCCATATTTTGACTAGATAATGTGAAGCAATGAAATGGGGTATCAGTCTACTAGGTGAAACCCACAAAACACAACTGTGAAGAGTTTACGCAAACATTAGCGTTGTAGCTCATCGCCGGACTGTGACTGTGTGAAATCACCTTCCCAGTCAGCCTATTGTGTGCATTGACATTCATATTGCACTGTACATGCTTTACCTAAGGATTCGGGCTCAATGACATGGAGTATCAGTCTAGTCAGTACCCAATATATTTTTTTCTCAACGTCCTTCTCAGAGTTATCAGACTCCAAAACATCCAGGTTGTATTGTTTTTCCTCTGGAATAGTGTTCAATACACATACGTTGACAATACATTTGGCTCAATTCACAGTTGTTTCAGAGTCCCACAATAAGAGTTATGACGCTAATGTTCTCTGGGTGTCACTGAGTAGTCTAATAACCCATGTCATTGATCCACAATCCATAGGTAAGGCTGTACAGTGAAATAAGCATTTATTTATTTTATTTTTTATTTCACCTTTATTTAACCAGGTAGGCTAGTTGAGAACAAGTTCTCATTTGCAACTGCGACCTGACCTGGCAGATAAATCGTAGCAGGCCACCAATGCAATTCTAAAGTCTAATACATACAGTGTGATTTCAACAGATTTTTGTCGAATTAACAAATTATTGTCTTTTGTTGATTTTATATAACATTCCATCCTCGTTTAGCATGATCTATTCAATTATGGCATAATTCTACTATTTGTATTCATTTGCATCGCTGTCAATTACATACTTTTATTTTGAAGGCAAAGTCCACTATTGTGGCTAATCCTTATTGTGGCTAGCTTCACATCGATGGGTCCGAACATTAATCAAATAAGAACTGTCTTATAAATTAGGGTTATTTTAGATGATGACAGGCAGGTTGTATTGGTGCTAGCTAGCTACCTCAGAAGTTGCGGTCCAACACAACATTCTACAATTAAACTGTGTTATTTGACGTGTCAAATTAAAAACTTATTTAACGTGTCAAATAGTGTTATTTTACGGGTATATTTTTTGACACGCAAAGACCTAAACGGTGTTCCGTAATGAAGCAGCCGGCACGTTTACAGTAGTTGCCTTGGTAACTAAACAAACAGACTTGCTGGTTCATCAAACAAAACCAATCAGTCCTAGATTGCTGTTATGAAAATGTAATTCAACAATGCCAATAATGTTTTCAACTCTAATTTTGCTTTCAAAAGCAGCTCAAACATAGAACATGTAAGAATCAACTATAGCCATTGAATTCTACCGTGCTGTGTTATAGCGAAATAGAATGCCCTTGAAGCCAATCAGAAACCAGTATTCAACAATGCCATGCTACACATTTTGTTTAAACATTTGGCCTTAAAGACACACCATAACTACATGATTCTATAATATATGAGGACAGACGTACATTACATATCTGTCTATATTGCACTTGTTTGAACATATCTTCACATAATACTTATTTCAGACATGTTCCATCAACCATTGAATATTAAATTGGCATTAATAATAATAATTTACAACCTTATGTTGTAAAATTGTAGTACATACATGCATACTATATTTAGTATTTTTAGTATTAGTGTATGTACTATTTTCAAAAATATATGTTTCTGTTACAAAGATAAGTGAGGCAAATATTATATTTATATATTTCTATCTAATATATTAATATTAAATAGAAATTCGGGGCAAAATATCACATGAAGCATATTCATATTTTTATTTTTTTTATAGCATAAATTCAGGTAGAGCTGTCACAAGTGGAAACATACAGTCACAGTCCCACAAGCACTGCTTGATTACAGTAATACACAATTAATGCACATAAGATATATTATAAAAGTGGACACTATAGTGAAATACAATTGAATAGAATCAATTAACGATTAATATAAAAGTGAGTCCTGATAAGGATCGCACAAGCTATACAAAGATTGGTTTAGACTGGTTTGGTTTTGGAGACAGTGAACTGAAGCAGGCCATCTGAGGGCAGGGTAGGCCTACTAGGGAAGAGAAACACCTTGGTCGGGCCAGAGGGATGGCTTGCTGTTGGAGGCTGATATTTGACGCTGTGTGCCAGGGTGTCGGGGGGTAGGAGCAGAGGTGAGTTGGGCGGCAGGGGGGAGAGCGTGGTTAAGCCCAGGGAGGAGGGTGACCCCGAGGTACAGCTCTCCAGGTGAGGCCCAGACACGGCCCAGCACAGGCAGCCAACGCCGTGGAGCAGCTTCAGAACGTCGCCCCTGAAGCGGACACCCACCAGGGCATAGAGGAGGGGGTTGAGACAGCAGCGGGTATATGCCAGGGTGCAAGTCACATACTCCCTCAGCAGTGTGGCAGCCCACTGATCGCAAGTCTGCTTGGCAGCCCCTGGCCCTGCCACCTTGAGGGAGAGCACCACGGTGTAGGGCAGCTGGAAGAGCAGGAAGACGGCCACCAGCACCACCATCAGCCTCAGGGTTCGCTGGCGCCGCCAGCCCCCCCGCCCCCGCCCCTCACACAGCACTCGGCCAATCAGCGAGTAGCAGGCTACCATGACAAGGAAGGGCAGGCAGAAGCCGGCAATCTGGGCGCAGCGGGTGGCCGTCTTGACCCGCCAGCTCTCTTCCACCCACACGTTCATGCCACAGTGTGCCTCCCCCTCCTGTTCTCTTTCCACCCCGGAGAAGAGGATCTCGGGCAGGCTAAGGAGCAGGGCAGTTAGCCAGACGCCCAACGAGGCCAGCTTGCCACCCGTCAGCATGCGGCTACGTAGCCTCAGCACCTCCTGGGTCCGAGCCACCACCATGTAGCGGTCTACACTAATGCAGGCCAACAGCAGCAGCCCGCTGTAGGTGTTGACAGCGTAGCTAGCATGCGTTGCCTTGCACAGGGCATTGCCGAAGGCCCAGTGGCCCAGGAGGGTGTCCCCAGCCTGGATGGGCAGGGTAAGGAGTAGGAGGAGGTCGGCTAGGGCCAGCTGGAAGAGGAAGATGTCAGTCATGGAGCGGAGACGCAGGCGGCGGTAGAGAACAAAGGTGGCGATGACCAGGGAGTTGCCGAGCAGGCCCAGGAGAAAAACCAGGAGGAAGACACAGGTCTGGAAGACCTTGATGGTCCGCTGTTGCTCGATGGCTTCGCAACGCTCAATCAGCTCGTAGCCTCTGGTGGAAGTGTCGTTGTAGTCAAAGTAGTCCCCTGTCACCAGGCTGTGATCGTAATCCATGCCAAAAAAGCTTGTGAGATCCATATCTGGGTAACATAATGACAAATCAGTCACAGCAGCACAGAGAGTTAGCCTATCCACAAGCTTCGTAGGCTATTGATTTTTGTAAGATAATGTCAAGTTGAGGCTTGTGAGAGATAGGATTTACACCTTGGTATTCAGGTCTAACTTTCAACAAATTAAAAAAAAAAAAGTTAGGATTCATCTTCAAATGGGTTATGCCGTGTAACCCATTTAAAGATGTGACAACTTATTCCAACTACAAGTCCTTTCGAGTACATATTTATTCTACATCTTACAAATGTGTGTTTACATAATCAAATGAAGCAAATAAACAAATTAGTCATTATGCACATATACCAATACAAATTTGTCCCAAAGGGTTGAGTGCTGTTTTCTATCCATACCGTTGACAACTTAGGTAAGTTGCCATTCTCACACACTTGTCCATAGGCCGCAGCGACACAACTCCATAGGGACACTGTATTGTGTACACAGCCCCACAAATATAGTGTAAATATTCCTATTTCAATAACCTAGAGCTGAAACATTGTCACGAACACCCTGATAATTTTGTGTGGTTTGAGTAAGCAGCCTTATATTTCAGTCATAAGAGAATAGGTTGCGTGCCACCAGCTGCAGTTCGTTGGTGAAAGGGAAACCGTGGGTTGACTAAATGTATAGAAATCAGTCACTGTCGCGTGCTACAAGCCTTTAAATTAGCTTTCTGCCACCTCCATGTTCCATGACACCTCTGCCACATGTACCTGATAACTGATAATTAGCTGTGTTTTAGTTGTAGATAATATTTCTTATTTATTGCATTCGTGACTTTAGCTTCTGGTGGAAACAGGTATAGTCGACTTCAAAGAAAGGTAAGAGGAAACTGAGAGAGCAAATTATGAATTAAGAATAATCAACTTTTTTTGTTGAAAAACTAAGGGCTGGTTTGTTGTTGTAGAATTGTTTTGTTTGTGAATTATTTTATGAGACATTGAGATGGACTCAAGAGGATAAGATTATCTATATCCTAACATTAAATCAATAAGCATGCATTCGCTCCACCTGATAGATACTTTACTTTTTTAAACTTACAATTAGGATGCTTACAAAGTGTGTTATTAAACAGACGAAGAAGATTTATTATTGCACCCTTGAACATTATGCTAGATGTTCACTGCTGTCAAATAAACTCTGAGTCAAGGGCCTAAGGGGCAAATCCTAACTTCCTCTTTGGTGAAACTCTCATGTACGGCAGTCCCACATTCACGTCAATGCATGGCTAAGGGAAAACTCGATTTAAGTGGAAGATTTTTCAGAATCTCCCCCAAGTGTGCATGATTGAACTTCAATTAAGAAATAGCCTACTTCAATTTAGCCTATGTATTACGCAATGCGTCGATATTATGTCCACCTATTTTGCAACAGATGCAACCTTATACTACTCTACTAACTGTTATAATATCAATTTAGATAGTACAGATTAAAATTGTTGTGAAAAGTCAGACTTAAAAAGAAGAATTTAACTAATTCAATTATCAAATCAAATCAAATCAAATTCATTCTAACTTTAACAATTCATAGCTATTACGTTGGCAGCTGAGTGAATTTGGTACTAAAACAATAAACCCTCCGAAAAGTCTATGGATTAGTCAGACAATGAAGCGCACTGGAGAGTCAACCACACTACCTTCTTTCATAGTTGTGAAGGTGTGACCATAATCATCACTACTTTTGCATGCACTCGAATAGCAGCAAGATTCATCAACAAATATATTTACGATATTAATGATAATACTAATAACAAGTGCTTTTCAAAGTAAGAGTAATGTGATATTATTTTGTCACACAAATATCCCATGGAACACTTGGCACATTTATCTTATTACATCACGTAACTTTTTCCTAATATACTTACTCATTTCTGCAGAATGATACATGTATTTAAAGATTTAATTACCCATAAAGATAATCAACTATATTTGAACAATGTAATACCCATTTCTTAGTTTCCATTCATTTCAAAAACTTACTTCTGCTGTCAACAGTGACAGACATGTCCTGAAGCCCTCCTCTGTAGCAGTGACTTGTTTGGGAGATGTCAATCTCTGGGACACACACCTTTACCATATGTTTGTCTATAGCCTATCAAAGAAGTTGTTGTTGACCCCATGCCCCTCAAACTTTTCATGACACTGAAGACATGCACCATAGTGTCAACAAAAAGGATGTTTGTCATTCAAATTTGTTTTTTGGGCGGGTCAAAAGTTGCTTGGCAAAGGTTATTTCCTACAGTAGCAACCTATGTAAACGTTTCATACAGTCACATAATGTAATACGGAGATTAATCTTTATGATTTTACTATCTATTTTAGACATCATTTCACAAAATAGTACTATTGTGAACTCAATTCAGAAACTCTATCATGTTTATCATTTTTATATCCAGCAGAAATGTCAAAGATAAGCATGAAGAAAAAATTCATTAAAGCTAATTGGTTCCTTATAAGTGCCTGTAGAAATATGTGTTATAAGGTAAGGTAAGTGGCTCACAACAACATGTGTTTTTATTGTTTGTTGTATGGTGTTTAAGGTCATGTTTAGGTCATACTGGTTTAACTTGGTGCACTGTGGCTGAGGGTTTAGAGTGCATGGGAGGTTTAGGACATGGGTGTTACCTGGTAGTTGTGATCATGACAGTTCACAACCTTTCACTAATCTGCCTGACCCCTATAAACAGTGTTCCACTAAGGGAGCACCCTAAGGGCAAATCTTACACTGAACTATGCAAGTGATAAAATATACAGTAAGCAACTCTATGGACAGAAATTGGTTGAGTCAACATCGGGCCAGATTGACTAAATATTTGCCTGGTTTGCAGCCATTTTTTTAGTAAGGTATTAAACCCACAAATAAACTGTCTTGATTTATGCTTTACCTTAATTACCTTTATCTGAACTTTCATTTTATAACTTTGATCTGTCCCCAATGGTCAATTCCCTGTTGAAAAAAACATGCAGAACTTAGTTAATCAGTTTGTACTGTTTTTGTCACATTTTAACCCTGTTTTAACCACAAATCAACAACAGGGTTTCAAAGCTTGTTTTATTTCAAGATGAATTAAAGTTTTTTTTGACAGCTTAGTCAAATGTCAACAGCAGAAAATGTTATCTGATGTTTTTGCCCTATAAAATGGATAGAAGATGATTTGTGTACCTCCAAATTTCCCACGGGAGCTGTGCATCAAATTCACCACTGCACTGAAATACATAATTACCATGCCCGCTACTTTACTGCGGAGGCATAGAACAGCAAGCTAATGTTTCACTACTGCAGCTTGCCATTTGCTGATAGGGTTAGACACCAAAGTGTTGTGTTTCTGTCTCTTTTTTTTTTTTTTTTGCAAATGGGAAATGTTTTTCAAGTTCACCGAAGTGTGAGATGTGGTTTCTCGTTAGGCTCTGGCCCCACTGATTTGTTTTCTCTACCTCCCTTGTTTTTTTTCTGTACTCTGTGGTTGTCTAGTTGATGGGAACCAACGAACGACCTTCATTTGGTCTACAAGCTGTTTTGAATGCCAATCTTACCTACATCTATTGTTTACTCCAAATGTCAATGTCTCTGAATGACTTAAAGACATTAAAAACATTGTTGAGTATTTTGTTAATCAGTGCAATGTTGTTATGGTACCAAAACATGGTGCACGTCAGCAGTAAGGTTTCAAGATAGAGCACTTCCATTCAAAATCTAAATTTGTGATGCGTTTTGCATCATCATCACACTTTTTGGTTTGTACTGAAAGTGCTCTGTTTTGGAAACTTTACTGCTATGAATTTACTATTTATTTAGGGTCTCAGGAGTATTGCACCTGCATTCTTAAACTCTTGATGGGGAGATGGTCAAACTTACCCATTGGTCGCACTCAGACCTAGAATTTATTCCACCCCAATACACTATGTTCGATGTTAACTACCTCAATGTAGAGCAACATACCACATCAGTCGTCACACCCTTATGAGTTCTCCTATGCAGGAAGTAGACACAATGAAGCCACTTGCTATACACCCTTAACATTCCAGGCCCTCCTTTTCGAGAGGGGTTCCTAAACAATGTCTTTCAACGTTGGCTGCCACAACCTGCTCCTGAGTGCCAGAGTGCTGTTCTCCTGACATCTTGCAAGTTAAGGTCCATTGGCCTACAATTTCTGCGCCTCGCGGAAATCTAGTTAACATAATAATTTGTCTGTTTAAGCTAGAGATATCTGTTTTTTTTGCAAGGGCTGCGTCTCAATCCACCTCATGCGCCAACATTCGCCCTTCCTCATCTGCGGTGAAAGGTGGCAGAGATAGAGTAGTGTTTGTCAGACCATGAGATGTCTTCTCACATAAACGTATGTAGCGTCCGAACGGTTTGGCCTACAAACTATCATGACCATCCTACTGAAAGATGAGACTCACAAACACAATGTTCTCCGTTTTGCTCTAGGATGCCAACAAGCCTCACAAGACTCGTCTTAGGTCCCCGGTACCAGTTAAACATTTAATGGATGTATATATGGAGATAGTTTAGTGCCTAAAATAAGGGAATATATACATGTAGAATTTTAAAAAACAAACAGTTTCCTGTCTAATATCGCTCAGCTATAGGACAGACACTTCAGAACAAACTTCCTTTAGATTCTTTGTGGGTCTATCTGTTGTCCATGTAGTGAATCTTTTATTTAATGTGTTTCTATTGGCTAATAGCAGTAATGGCAAATTCCATGTTTCATCCAATACATAAAAAAAATTAAAAAAAAGATAAATGATAACTTAAGGGGTCTTAAAATTCATAATCAAATTGCAAAATAATCTTTGGTATGACTAGCTTAAAAAAAAGTCCATATGTTAGTTTCGAACAAAAAATGTAGGGTCCCTTCTGCTTAAAGTATTTACCTTCCTTCCACGTTTTTCAGGTGTAACTACGAAGTCGTTCTGCTTATTAATTTTCAGTGGTTGTGTATTAATGTTTAAGATTGTTTTATGTATTAAACAATTTGTCATTTTGGCCCACCTTAGCAGGCATTGTTGAGCACAGTGCTCATTCTCTTGCAGTAACTGGAGGTCGAGCTGTAATTATTACATGACGCTGCATTAGCCTCTGTCATTCAGAGTGGTGCACATGACCTTGTTGATGGTGGGAATAGCTTGTCTCATTATTTTGATATCCATTCATCATGATCAATTGCACCTCATAGCACATCAAACTGCTTAGTACTATTTTAGAAACATACTTTTCTCTCTTCAAACCAGCTTACAACATTGTGCAAAAGTATAATACAAATCTGAAAATGTTGAATTACACACAATCCTCTAAAAACAGAGCCAGGTGGCACTATTAGGAATTTATAACTTGCACAAATGTAATAATTATCAGCACAATACAGATAAATAAAGTGTTTTTTACTCCAATATCAATGTGTCTGACTACTACTTTATTATTTTAAGTAAATACTTAAAACAAGTAAGAAGTAAGTAAGAACAACTTATTTAATAATAGTTATATTGACTTTAAAATATATAATTATCATAAACTGTAAAAACTCAATCCCTTTAGATTAGCACACCACAAAGTTATATTTCCTCAATAACTTAATATTTGTTAACAGTACTCAAAAATATTAAGTGATAAGAAATCTTATTGATATGAGTTAGTACCACTTTTATGATTTGAGTTCAACCGCCCATTGGAGATGTCTGAGTAGCCACTACTCAATTTCTTTAATGCCTTAGGCAGTTACTTGTTATAGTGTGGAAAGTAAGTTACTGTGAATATTCACAGTAACTTACAGTGCCTTCAGAAAGTATTCAAACCCCTTGACTTATTCTACACACAGTACCCCATAATGACAAAGTGAAAACATGTTTTTTTTTTAAATGTTTGCAAATTTATTGACAATGAAATACAAAAAATATCTAATTTACATAACTATTCACACCACTGAGTAAATACATGGTAGAATCATCTTTGGCAGTGATTACAGCCCTGAGTCTTTCTGGGTACGTCTCTAACAGTTTTTCACACCTGGATTGTACAATATTTGTCCATTATTCATTTCAAAATTCTTCAACCTCTGTTGAATTGGTTGCTAATCATTATTAGACAATCATTTTCAAGCCTTGCCATAGATTTTAGTCAAAACTGTAACTCGGCCGCTCAGGAACATTCACTGTCTTGCTAAGCAACTCCAGTGTAGATTTGCCCTTATGTTTTATGTTATTGTCCTGCTGAAAGGTGAATTAATCTCCCAGTGTCTGGTGGAAAGCAGACTGACCAGGTTTTCTTCTAGGATTTTGCCTGTGCTTAGCTCCATTCCTTTAATTGTTAATCCTGAAAAACTCCCCAGTCCTTAACGATTACCAGCAGGGGAGCAACTTTCACTGGTGACATGCATTTTTGTCTCCCCCCAGTTTTATCATAGGAATGTGATACAAAACGAGGCAGCGGTGTGCTTTAGGACCATGCGGACACCTCCGAGTGGCCGGGTAGGCTGTTTGCAGTGTTTATTTGACTGGATTTAAAAATATAATATATATACTGTATATATAAATGTCCCCCACACTTCTAAAACCAAAGTTTCTGCCCAAGATTACCAGTATAGCCATAGCATGAAAATATAGAGAAAATAGTCAGTAATGTATTGTATTGGATTTGGCCGAAACATACACTTTGTATTCAGGACAAAAAGTAAATTGCTTGTCCAAATCTTTTGCAGTATTACTCTAGTGCCTTGTTGCAAACAGGATGCATGTTTTGGAATATTTTTATTCTGTACAGACTTCCTCCTTTTCACTCTGTAAATTAGGTTAGTATTGTGGAGTAACTACAATGTTGTTGATCCATCCTCAGTTTTCTCCTATCACAGCCATTAAACTCTGTAGCTGTTTTAAAGTCACAGCGGCGCCCTTCTTTTCCGGCAACTGAGTTAGGAAGGACGCCTGTATCATTGTAATGACTGGGTGTATTGATGCACCATCTAAAGTGTAACTAATAACTTCATCATGATCAAAGGGATATTTCAATGTTTCCTTTTTTACCCATCTACCAATAGGTGCCCCACTTTGCGAGGCATTGGAAAACCTCCCCGGTCTTTGTGGTTAAAACTGTGTTTGAAATTCACTGCTCGCCTGAGGGGAACCTTACAGGTAATTGTACTGTATGTGTGGGTTACAAAGATGAGGTAGTACTGAGAAATTGCACACAGAGTGAGTCAATGCAACTTATTATGTGACTTGTTAAGCAAATTCTTACTCCTGATTTTGTGTGTGTGTGTGTGTGTGCGTGTGCAAGCATACTATACGTGCAACTATTTGCATGTGAGTGAGTGTACGCCCCAGCATTGCATGCATGTTTGCCCCAGTTGTGTGGTTCTTGTATGTTTTATTTGTGTTTGTTTTAACAAGCACGGCTATCTTTCATGTCCATCCAACTTCCTGTTTCCATTGGGCGAGTCGTCTTCTGAGCCGTTGAGCGTAGGGGAAATCTCTCAAGAGCCCTGGCAATCAGACGGCAGGAAACTAGCCCGAGTGGCTCCTACGCCCAAATGGACCCTACGCCCAAATGGACCCTTGACTCTCGTCACACACACTCACTTGTATACTCGCAGGAACATGAGGACACACACATACTGGTGCACTAGCAGAATGATGCAGACACGCACTCCCACGCACGCACATGTGGACACACACCCGCACTCGCAAAGGCTGACACACACACACAGACACACACATATTTTTGCCTTTTGAAATTATATCCCTAAAACTGCAATTATTTATTTTCCTTACTTTGTACTGTGACTCCGATACATTTTTTTGACCCAGTATAGAGCACCGTAGAGTAACAGCTTGCAAAATTGCTATATTTGTTCCCACAAATGTATACAAATCGTTAATTCCCTGTGGATTATCTGATTCAAGAGAGGCCTGTCTCTCTAAAGCAAGGGGAGCAAAGTATGGGCCGTGGGCAGTATCCGGCCCGCCGGGCCATCAATCCGGATCACGAGACATTAAATTAAAAAATATTATAATAATATACACTACCGTTCAAAAGTTTGGAGTCACTTAGCAATGCCCTTGTTTCTGAAAGAAAAGCACATTTTTTGTCCATTAAAATAACCTCAAATTGATCAGAAATACAGTGACATTGTTAATGTTGTAAATTACTATTGTAGCTGGAAACGACAGATTCTTCATGGAATATCTACATAGGCGTACAGAGGCCCATTATCAGCAACCATCACTCCTGTGTTCCAATGGCACGTTGTGTTAGCTAATCCAAGTTTATCATTTTAAAAGGCTAATTGATCATGAGAAAACCCTTTTGAAATTATGTTAGCACAGCTGAAAACTGTTGTTCTGATTAAAGAAGCAATAAAACATGCCTTCTTTAGACTAATTGAGTATCTAGAGCATCGCCATTTGTGGGTTCGATTACAGGCTCAAAATGGCTAGAAACAAATAACTTTTCTGAAACTCATCAGTCTATTCTTGTTCTGAGAAATGAAGGCTATTTCCATGTGAGAAATTGCCAAGAAACAGAAGATCTCGTACAATGCTGTGTACTACTCCCGTCACAGAACAGCGCAAACTGGCTCTAACCAGAATAGAAAGAGGAGTGGGAGGCCCCTGTGCACAACTGAGCAAGAGGACAAGTACATTAGAATGTCTAGTTTGAGAAACAGACGCCTCACAAGTCCTCAACTTGCAGTTTAATTAAATAGTACCCACAAAACCACAGTCTCAACGTCAACAGTGAAGAGGCGACTCCGGGATGTTGACCTTCTAGGCAGAGTTGCAAAGAAAAAGCAATATCTCAGATTGGAAATAAAAAGAAAATATTAAAATGGGCAAAAGAACACAGACACTGGACAGAGGAATTTTGCCTAGAAGGCCAGCATCCCAGAGTTGCCTCTTCACGGTTGACGTTGAGACTGGGGTTTTGAGGGTACTATTTAATGAAGCTGCCAGTAAGGAGTCAGAGGCGAGTGGATGTGGGAAGGGTTAAAGACAGAGATTGCTACGTGCCTTTAGAGCAAGGGTGGGCAAACTTTTTGGGCAAACTTCTTGGTGTAGGTTGAAGTGGCCCCTATACGCTGGTCTTGGGTCAGCTTTGCATTTCCCCTGCTAATGGTTAAGGTTGGGATTGAGGAAGGGGAAGCTTATCATGGATCTGTACCTAGGGGAAATGCCACCCCAAAGTCGGTGTCCATCGAGCCATGAAATCAACATCAACAGAACAGTAGGATGTTTCGTCAGCACTTTTCTGTGAACAATGGCTGGAAAAACATGGGTGGGCTTAGGTCTCGCTCTTTAACCCACTCCTGTTCACTTTCGGAGGAGGACAACGTATTGACACTCTTGGCTGCTACTCACTGGTCCTTGAGTTTAATTTGGCTCCGGGGCTCTCCAGTGTCCTCTCTCCACCATGATCTTCCTACTGCTTTTCCCTGTCCTCGTCTTAGGTATGTATCCTATGGTAACACTTTACTGAAAGTTAACAGGCATGTTCAAGAACCTTATAATGTGTGATGTATTTCTATGTGGCTAATATACTGCATGGGGAGCTGTTATTTAGTCAAAATCATTATAAGAAGATCATAAGACAATATAAAGGGGTCAAGCATGCTTATGACAAGTCTTACAATACATCATTGATGTATTATAATGTTTTTTATCCTTTTGCTATTAAGTGTCTGCTGTCTGGGCGGTGTGTGAGTGATAAGACAAGACTTCTGATACAATAGTATTGGTGGTTCCTTGTTGCTGCTTTTTCTTGTTGCGTAGCTGCCTTGTCACGGTGGTGTAATCAAAGGTGTAACTAAGCCAAACTCTGTATGTTAGTGGGAGTAAGAAGACATATTTGAAGGCATATTTGACCACACGTGACAATGCACTACCACATTCTTTTAACACAATAATGTTAAACACCTCTTAATTTCCAGGTCAAATTCAATTACAAAGCAACGTCTCATCCAATGTAACATTTGAAGATAACGGTAAGTGCTCAAATGATCTTTAATGCATTTGACTTACCTTTGGCAAAATAATAGTACCTAATTCAAATGCATGATGTATCTTCCTAATCAATTTGTATTATATTGTACCTTGTGGTTGGATTTTTTCCCCAAATCAACAGTTCAAATATATATACATATATATTTATATATATATATTTATATATATTTTTAAATAGATTATTTGACAAGGTACTAGGTGTAATAATGTGACACACTTCTATCCTTTTACCCTGGCCAGATAGTGCCAGCCCAACATTGCAACAATACTGTATAAGATACCTGATTTCATCTATGCGTAGGCAATACATTGGATGGGTGGATTATAAATGGGGTAAAATGTGTCATGATGGTGTAAGATATATATTCTCTCTGGTTGTACCCCTAGAAAGTTTTCAGGATCAGGAGTATTCCGCTGTTTTTCGCCACTGCAATGAGAACCTCCTAGAACACTTCAGCTACACTATCTGCTGGAATCCGTTTCACTCTGAAATGACAGACATCAACAAGGAACTCTGGTGTGAATGGGACCAAGTCATCAGGTATACCTAAATGTTGCTTTCTGACTAAATGTTGCTTTCAGACATTATATGCTTACTACTCTTTGACCCTATTTACACTTAGTATTAAAATGTGATCTACATCCAGAAAACAGAACCAAATAACTCAAATGCATCTTAACACCAAATGTGATCAGATCTGGTTCATTTTTACATTACATATATAGTTCCATCGCAAATTCATTGTTTGACTTCCTGTTTTAGATGTAATCTACATCACCAGTATTGGTTGAATCACATCAAACTGTTAGACTATTGGTTCAATCTCCTTACATGAGTTATAACTGGTTAAAACAACCTGCACAGACTTTACTACTTACATCGCTCTCTTCGGTTCCATTGGTACTGAATTAGTTTCATACTTGGACTCATAGAACAAATAGTTTTATCTCTATACTTGGACCTCTCTCGTTAGACCTCTTCCACTTTCAACGTAAACAGTAACAGCACATGGGAGTTACTTGAAACAGAATAGTTGAAGCAAGTACCTCTAAAGCATGGGCAGAGGAAACACATCCAGTCACTCGTTGTCGGCAAGTGATCATTAGTTGACAGTAGAGAGCATGAGGGTAGAGGGGAGGGTGTATAGAGGCTGTACACACTCTGCAACACACACGGGCTCGCACACAGGCAGGCACACAGGCAGGTGTGCATGCACACTCTGTCATTCTTCAACTCTCAAATATTACGACAATTACCACGATAGTATAAATATCTGATAATACATAACCAATTTAATCTTGCCCTTAAAAAAAAATGAAGAATAACTCAAGTCTCCAATAGTCTTCATTGAGTAAAAAAAACGATCATTACTGTAAAATGTATTAGCTAACAGAGTTACTTTGCATTTACTGTAAAAACCTGACTTGATCTCTCCACGGCAGACCATACAATGAGCTGACCAGATGTATCGAGAGCTTGACCACCAACTTAGGATGTTACTTCCCGAACCAAGTGGTGCAAGACTTCTTTATCCAGATCCATTCCAGCTTCTTCCAGGCATGTCCGGAGGAGGAGCAGTTATTTCCCGATGCCCCCTCCGGTGTTGTGCTTACCCTTACCCTCATTCCAGTCAGTCTCATCCCCGTCTTGGTTTTCCTAGTGGTCTGGAAGAGCAAGATCTGCGACTAAGTTGGAAATGTTGAATATGTGCTGTTTGAATGTGTCTTAGGTCCCTTCCTGAAACAACCCCTATCAAAAATGTCCTCTAAGTATTTTCTTATAATGTGTTTATTTTTAAAATATGATTATTGTATGTATATTAAGATTGCTTCTATTTGTATATTTGTAATGTTGCAAAATACATTTACTTATTTCTTTCACAAAAAAAAATCTTATAATTGTATCTATTCTGAAACAACCCCATGTCAATATATTTATATTGTAATACAGTATAAGGGCAGTATAAGTGAATAATATAACATACTGTGCTCAGCCAACCAAACCTGCTATTGGTCTGTTGGAGTGTTCATTGTGTGCTGCTAAATATCTCTGTTGGAGCACTGCCTAACACTGGGAATCAATGAAGTGCATCCAACTCATTCATGTCATACAGCCAGTTGTTGAAACCCAAGATCTTTAGGCACCAGTCCTGGATCGGGACTTCTAGTGCTGTGGTACCTGCACAAACTAGCCTTTCATTACACTATAATTTAGTGCAATAGCAAATGTACCTTTACTTTCAATGCTAAGACTACCATTGTATGATGTTTCCTGTGCTGGTGTGGTTGTGAAGAGGCGCGTATATCAAGTAACTTGAGTTACAGAGAGGGGTAACTTATTATTTGAATAATCAAGAAGCAGGTTCTCACCGTTTTTCTGAATGAATACAGTGGCTCACCATGGGCCAATCCAGTTGCATTGTCGAGAGAGAGAAAGATGAAGTGGTTGTTTAAATAACGATAGCCTTGTTAACTTTCACATACTTATTAGTTCAGTGGGGAAATACGGACTGCTTGGAACAGGGCAAATTTCTTTTGGTGATTAAACCTTAGAGAAAGAGCATTCTCTCTCTTATCTAAACTCACAGTTTCACCCACTGTTGTGGTTAGATGCACTGCTGACAATCGGCCGTTTGACATTTCACAGCTGTACGGTGAGGCTATGTCGAGATGGCATAAGGCGCCACCTACTGTCTCAAAGCTGTAAAGACGACTCCAGTCAACCGTGTATGCAGTTTGGTACAGTATACACATACAGGTAACTGCCAAAATAAAGGAAACACCAACATAAAGTGTCTTGGGGCATTGGGCCATCCACCACGAGACAGAACAGCTTCAATGCACAATGGCATATAGTCTACAAGTGTCTGGAACTCAATTGGAGGGCTGTGACACTTCTTCCACGAGAAATTCCATAAATCTGTGTTTTGTTGACGATGATGGAAAACGCTGTACCAGGCTCCGCTCCAGAATCTCCCATAATTTTTTTTTTTTTGACGATGATGGAAAACGCTGTACCAGGCTCCGCTCCAGAATCTCCCATAATTTTTTTTTTTTTCATATTTTTTCATTTTCATGCTCATCAAACCATTCAGTGTTCACTCGTGCCTTGTGGTTGGGGGCATTGTCATCCTATTGGGGCACAGCCATGGTAGCCAAAATGGCCAAAATAGGGATGGGATGTTAATTGCGTAATTAACTCAGGAACCGCACCTGTGTGAAAGCCCCTGCTGTCAATATACAGTGCCTTGCGAAAGTATTCGGCCCCCTTGAACTTTGCGACCTTTTGCCACATTTCAGGCTTCAAACATAAAGATATAAAACTGTATTTTTTTGTGAAGAATCAACAACAAGTGGGACACAATCATGAAGTGGAACAACATTTATTGGATATTTCAAACTTTTTTAACAAATCAAAAACTGAACAATTGGGCGTGCAAAATTATTCAGCCCCCTTAAGTTAATACTTTGTAGCGCCACCTTTTGCTGCGATTACAGCTGTAAGTCGCTTGGGGTATGTCTCTATCAGTTTTGCACATCGAGAGACTGACATTTTTTCCCATTCCTCCTTGCAAAACAGCTCGAGCTCAGTGAGGTTGGATGGAGAGCATTTGTGAACAGCAGTTTTCAGTTTTTTCCACAGATTCTCGATTGGATTCAGGTCTGGACTTTGACTTGGCCATTCTAACACCTGGATATGTTTATTTTTGAACCATTCCATTGTAGATTTTGCTTTATGTTTTGGATCATTGTCTTGTTGGAAGACAAATCTCCGTCCCAGTCTCAGGTCTTTTGCAGACTCCATCAGGTTTTCTTCCAGAATGGTCCTGTATTTGGCTCCATCCATCTTCCCATCAATTTCAACCATCTTCCCTGTCCCTGCTGAAGAAAAGCAGGCCCAAACCATGATGCTACCACCACCATGTTTGACAGTGGGGATGGTGTGTTCAGGGTGATGAGCTGTGCTGCTTTTACGCCAAACATAACGTTTTGCATTGTTGCCAAAAAGTTCAATTTTGGTTTCATCTGACCAGAGCACCTTCTTCCACATGTTTGGTGTGTCTCCCAGGTGGCTTGTGGCAAACTTTAAACAACACTTTTTATGGATATCTTTAAGAAATGGCTTTCTTCTTGCCACTCTTCCATAAAGGCCAGATTTGTGCAATATACGACTGATTGTTGTCCTATGGACAGAGTCTCCCACCTGTAGATCTCTGCAGTTCATCCAGAGTGATCATGGGGCTCTTGGCTGCATCTCTGATCAGTCTTCTCCTTGTATGAGCTGAAAGTTTAGAGGGATGGCCAGGTCTTGGTAGAGTTGCAGTGGTCTGATACTCCTTCCATTTCAATATTATCGCTTGCACAGTGCTCCTTGGGATGTTTAAAGCTTGGGAAATCTTTTTGTATCCAAATCCGGCTTTAAACTTCTTCACAACAGTATCTCAGACCTGCCTGGTGTATTCCTTGTTCTTCGTGATGCTCTCTGCGCTTTTAACGGACCTCTGAGACTATCACAGTGCAGGTGCATTTATACAGAGACTTGATTACACACAGGTGGATTGTATTTATCATCATTGGTCATTTAGGTCAACATTGGATCGTTCAGAGATCCTCAATGAACTTCTGGAGAGAGTTTGCTGCACTGAAAGTAAAGGGGCTGAATAATTTTGCACGCCCAATTTTTCAGTTTGTGATTTGTTAAAAAAGTTTGAAATATCCAATAAATGTCGTTCCACTTCATGATTGTGTCCCACTTGTTGTTGATTCTTCACAAAAAAATACAGTTTTATATCTTTATGTTTGAAGCCTGAAATGTGGCAAAAGGTCGCAAAGTTCAAGGGGGCCGAATACTTTCGCAAGGCACTGTATCTATGCAAGAATTGGAATGCATGATTTTGTCACCAGTACTTGAAAAAGTAAATAAAACAGTAAATACATTAAGATCCATACATACATGCGGTGTGCTACTGCAGAAACGACAACACGATATACAGAAAATAAGCCACTTAATTTGATAGAAATGCACACATGTCCAAAGTCCAATTTGTAAGGAAAACAACCACGAAGGCAATGCGGGCGCCAGCCAGAAAATGTGCTGTCAGAAAACGTTTGTGCAAGGCCTGTTCTGACGCGAAATGCACAATGTCTTCATACTTGATCTGGGGAAACACTAGGGAAGTGCTTGGGCTCTCAGTAAAGCCTCAAATATAAATTGTTCGCAACAGTGAAATGGGCTACTTCTTATGTCAATTAACAAGGAGGTGGAACACACCTCAACTCAAACTGTTGTTAGAAAACTAAACTTGTTATAAAATAATTTGTAATTGACTTAATTAGCAGGCAGTGTGCCTTGGTTTGAGGGCAGTGCGGGTAACTGTCCTGTTGCGTAACAATCACTTTTTGGAACAGTGAGAGCATTCTGACATAACACGCATGAAAAAAACTCATGGAGGGGCAACGGTTAGAGATATTTGGAACTCACACGTGAAAAGGTTAATGCCCATGATTTTGTATTGAGATGCTCGACAAGCAAGTGTCCACATACTTTTTGTCCCCCATCAACACACAATATCCCATTATGACAAAGTGGAAATATGTTTTTAGAAGTTTTTCCAAATATATTACCAATTAAATACAGAAATACTTTAAGGTCAAGAATATAATACAATGGCTTGCGAAAGTATTTCGTTGCCTTAAAATTTATTTTTTTGAGGGTTTGTGTCATTTGATTTATACAACATGCCTACCACTTTGAAGATGCAAAATACTTTTTATTGTGAAACAAACAAGAAATAAGACAAAAAACTGAACTTGAGTGTGCATAACTATTCATCCCCTCAACGTCAATACTTTGTAGAGCCACCTTTAGCAGCATTTACAACTCCAAGTCTCTTGGGGTATGTCTGTATAAGCTTGGCACATCTAGCCACTGGGATTTTTGCCCATTCTTCAAGGCATAACTGCTCTAGCTCCTTTCAAGTTGGATGGGTTCTGCTGGTGGACATCAATCTTTAAGTCATACCACAGATTCTCAATTGGATTGAGGTCTGGGCTTTGACTAGGCCATTCCAATGCATTTCAATGTTTCCCCTTATTAAACCACTCAACTGTTGCTTTAGCAGTATGCTTGGGGCCATTGTCCTGTTGGAAGGTGAACCTCCGTCCCAGTCTCAAATCTCTGGAAGACTGGAACAGGTTACCCTCAAGTATTTCCCTGTATTTAGTGCCATCCATCATTCCTTCAATTCTGTTTCCCAGTCCCTGACGATGAAAAACATCCCCACAGCATGATGCTGCCACCACCATGCTTCACTGTGGGGATGGTATTCTCAGGGTGATGAGAGGTGTTGGGTTTGCGCCAGACAAAGCGGTTTCCTTGATGGCCAAAAATCTCAATTTTAGTCTCATCTGACCAGAGTGCCGTCTTCCATATGTTTGGGGAGTCTCCCACATTTGGCGAACACCAAACATGTTTGCTTATTTTTTCTGGCCATTCTTCCGTAAAGCCCAGCTCTGTGGAGTGTACGGTTTAACCTTTCTGATCTCCCCATCCCGGATCCGGGATCGTGAATACAGACTCAAGCTCATTACCATAACGCAACGTGAACTATTCATGAAAATCGCAAATGAAATGAAATAAATATGCTAGCTCTCAAGCTTAGCCTTTTGTTAACAACACTGTCATCTCAGATTTTAAAAATATGCTTCTCAACCATTGCAAAACAAGCATTTGTGTAACAGTATTGATGGCTAACGTAGCATTTAGCGTAGCATTAGCATTCAGCTGGCAACATTTACACAAAAAAACAGAAAAGCATTCAAATAAAATCATTTACCTTTGAAGAACTTCAGATGTTTTCAATGAGGAGACTCTCAGATAGCAAATGTTCAGTTTTTCCTGAAAGATTATTTGTTTAGGACAAATCGCTCCGTTTTCTGCGTCACGTTTAGCTATGAAAAAACCCCTGTATCCAGGATTGTGTAAATCTATCAGCAAGCTCATTAGCATAACACAACGTTAACTATTCATGAAAATCGCAAATGAAATGAAATAAATATTCCATCTCTCAAGCTTAGCCTTTTGTAAACAACACTGTCATCTCAGATTTTCAAAATATGCTTCTCAACCATAGGAAAACAATCATTTGTGTAAAAGTAGCTAGCTAGCGTAGCATTTAGCGTTAGCATTTAGCGTTAGCATCCAGCACGCAACATTTCAACAAAAACATAAAAGCCTTCAAATAAAATCATTTACCTTTGAAGAACTTCAGATGTTTTCAATGAGGAGACTCTCAGTTAGATAGCAGATGCTCAGTTTTTCCAAAAAGATTCTTTGTGTATTAGAAATAGCTCCGTTTTGTACATCACATTTGGCTACCAAAAAAACCCGAAAATTCAGTCCTCAAAACGCGAACTTTTTTCCAAATTAACTCCATAATATCGACTGAAAACATGGCAAACGTTGTTTAGAATCAATCCTCAAGGTGTATTTCACATATCTCTTCGATGATATATCGTTCGTGGAAGTGTGCTTTCTCTCCTGAATCCCAGGAGAAAATGCCCTTACCTGAAGATTACGCACAAATTTAGACAAAGGACACCGGGCGGACCCCTGGAAAATGTAGTCTCTTATGGCCAATCTTCCAATGATATGCCTACAAATACGTCACAATGCTGCCGAAATCTTGGGGAAACGGCAGAAGGTCTAAGCTTATTCCTGTCGCATTCACAGCCATATAAGGAGACATTAGAAAACAGAGCTTCAGAAATTCTGCTCATTTCCTGTTTGATGTATCATCTTGGTTTCGCCTGTAGAATGAGTTCTGGGGCACTTACAGACAAAATCTTTGCAGATTCTGAAACTTCATATGCATATGCATAGTCGAGCATCTTTTCGTGACAAAATATCGCGCTTAAAACGGGAACGTTTTTTATCCAAAAATGAAATAGCGCCCCTAGAGATGCAACTGGTTAAAGTGGTCCTATGGACAGATACTCCAATCTCCGCTGTGGAGCTTTGCAGCTCCTTCAGGGTTATCTTTGATCTCTTTCTTGCCTCTCTGATTAATGCCCTCTTTGCCTGGTCCGTGAGTTTTAGTGGGGGCCCTCTTTTGGCAGGTTTGTTGTGGTGCCATATTCTTTCAATTCCTTAATAATGGATTTAATGGTGCTCCGTGGGATGTTCAAAGTGTTAGATATTTTGTATAACCAAACCCTGATCTGTACTTCTCCACAACGTTGTCCCTGACCTGTTTGGAGAGCTCCTTGGTCTTCATAATGCCACTTGCTTGGTGGTGCCCCTTGCTTAGTGGTGTTGCAGACTCTGGGGTCTTTCAGAACAGGTGTATATAATACTGAGATCATGTGACAGATCATGTGACACTTAGATTTTGTAATTTTTTTCATTTCGCTTCACCAATTTGGACTGTTTTGTGTTTGTCCATTACATGAAATCCAAATAAAAAAATCAAATTTAAATTAAAGGTTGTAATGCAACAAAATAGGAAAAATGCCAAGTGGGTGAATACTTTTGCAAGGCACTGTATATTACTATTTGAATAAAAGGCTTGTAGGGAATCTAACATTGCTCTATCAATCAATCAATCAATCAAATTTATTTGATATAGCCCTTCGTACATCAGCTGATATCTCAAAGTGCTGTACAGAAACCCAGCCTAAAACCCCAAACAGCAAGCAATGCAGGTGAAGAAGCACGGTGGCTAGGAAAAACTCCCTAGAAAGGCCAAAACCTAGGAAGAAACCTAGAGAGGAACCAGGCTATGTGGGGTGGCCAGTCCTATCAAATAGAATAACTCCTCTGTGCTTGGAATGGAATCACTTATGCGAGCTAGCTAGTTTTAGATGAGAGAATCAAAAGTTAGCTACTAGTTAAAAAAAATATTTAAAAATACAACTTGCCCTTTTGCTCAAAACTTTTGTACTTTCTCAATGTCATGAATTTGTGACATTGCCAATTCTTGTTCCTGAATATATTTAGTTATTTGGTCCTCAAACTTGAACTCGAGATTTGCTGGTAACTGGTATATGAGACCGATTATGTATTGAATGAATTTGATAAGAAAGCACTTGTCATTGGCATGATATGAGGTTTTGGCCTGGGCGGTAGTGACATGCACTGTAACAATCTCTTACTATGTGCTACTTCCAGACATCTAAGAGAGAGAGAGAACAGCTCACTGAACATTACTCACCCTAGCAAAGCTGGTTAGGCTGTTACAGTATGTTATCCAGAGCGTTGGTGACTGCAACTGTGCTTTCAGATTGTCCTTTTGTAAATTTAGAGTGTTTCGCATTCAGATCGCACACTGGACACTCTGGCCAATAAGTAGGG
This sequence comes from Oncorhynchus mykiss, assembly GCF_013265735.2. NCBI lineage: Eukaryota > Metazoa > Chordata > Actinopteri > Salmoniformes > Salmonidae > Oncorhynchus > Oncorhynchus mykiss. The sequence goes on along the minus strand of NC_048580.1, from coordinate 24,840,274 downwards.
TTGTTCCCGAAAGCCCTGACCTCACAACGACAGTCAAGCACCCAAGCTAACTGGGGCGGCAGGAAGCCTAGTGGTTAGAGCGTTGGGCAAGTAACCGAAAGGTTGCTAAATCGAATCCTCGAGCTGACAAGGTAAAAATATTTCATTCTGCCCCTGAACAAGGCAATTATCCCACTGTTTCTAGGCCATCATTGTAGATAAGATTTTTTTTTTAACTGACTTTCCTAGTTAAAAAAATATTTAAAAAACATTGGCTAGCTACTTCCTGACACATAATGAGAGAACACCCCACTCTGACCATTTTACTCCCCCTAGAGGAGCTGGTTAGGCTTTTTTCATGTTATCCAGAGGATTGGTGACTAACTGTGCTGCTGGCAACAATTGAATGACACTTTGTTGATGACGTTTACTGACACCGGACATATTCAACGGGTGTTGAGCGTTCAAAAATGCAGTGTGCGCTCTGGCACACTAAGATGAGAGTATTTTGAAATGTAGCTAGATAGCTAGCTAGGTAAACAATTAATCCCAATGCATGACGTAATGATAGTTAGCGAGTCAGCCAGCTAAAATTAGCTTTAACTTGAAATAAAAATACTTTGTCAAAAGTAGAGTGGAGTCTTTTGTTAAGACACATAGCTAGCTAGCTAAACAATGGACCATAATCACAGCTCATGATGTTACTACCCTGCATGAATCTGTAGGTAGCTAACCAGCCAGGTTCTATGGCTATAACTAGTCAGGCAAATGTGTCTGAGATACGAAGAATAAGATCATGCACATAACGTTAGCTAGTGACCCAGCTAACTAAGGTTAGCTAGCTAACAGTACACTTGAAAGGAAACCACTTTCTGTCAAAATTAGAAGCGTGTAATATCTGAAAATGTAGCTAGCTAGACTATCTTACCAGTATACGTCACGGTTGGACGCGTCTCCTGTCTGATGCCATGCATGGTTGCCCTTAGTTTGACTATGTAATCCAGACTGGTGTTTTCTCCATCTCCTTTGCTATCATACTCGAATTCCACTGATTTCAAAACTCGGTCCTCCAGAAAGTGGAGAGCATACACATAATGTTAGCTAGTGAGCCAGCCAGCTAATGTTAACCACCAAACAGTACACTTTAACTTGACATTAGGTTTATGCCGTTTTACTACACAATTCATTTTTATTTAAAAAAAACTGCGTTTGACAGGATTACCTAGACCAGCTCAAATAGAGAGACGCATGCTATATGGCAGACCAATCCAAACTCATCTCTCGGCATGTCCAGCCCACTCATAATCTCAGCCAATCATGGCTAACGGGAAGGTTGCCCTCTTTTTTCTGTGGCTAAACCAACTAGGCTCATAATTTAACACTTTTATTCGTATTTACAGATGGCATATAAGTTTGATATTAAGGCACATGAAAGTTCACATGTTCGAGAAGGCATTTCTGACAACAAAAAAAAAGCATTTTGATAAAAAAATATTTTTTACATTCAAACAGCTGTCCTGTGAAGTCGTGACTTGCGAAATGTTCTTAGTTTCTTGAATCGGGTCACATATGCATTAAAGGTAGAGTTAATGATGCAGCATACCACCCTGCTGGCCTCTGAAGCTAAGCAGGGTTGGTCCTGGTCAGTCCCTCAGTGGGAGACCAGATGCTGCTGGAAGTTGTGTTGAAGGGCCAGGGGCACTCTTTCCTCTGGTCTAAAAACTAATTATTTCCCCATTCCCCAGGGCAGTGATTGGGGACATTACACTGTATAGGGTGCTGTCTTTCAGAAGGGATGTTAAACAGGCGTCCTGACTCTCTCTGATCACCAAAGATCCTATGGCACTTATTGTAATAGTTGGGGTGTTGACCCTGGTGTCCTCCTGGCTAAATTCCCAATCTGGCCCTAATACCATCATGGCCACTGAATCATCCCCAGTTTCTAATTGGCTCATTCCTCTCCACTGTAACTATTCCCCAGATTGTTGCTGTAAATGAAAATGTGTTCTCAGTTAAATTAAATAAATATAACAATGCCTGAAGGTAACAGTGAAATTGGGCCAATTTTTGCAACAACCAGCTCAGTTGAAGCGACCACTCACTTTCAGTTCATTTTAAGTATTTTCGAAACAAGCCATACAGAGCTAGTTGCAATTCCAGTTTCATCTTCCAGAAAAAAATAGAACAAATCTTACAACAGATATTATGGTTAAGGTAAAAAATACTAAATTCATAAAAAACATTCGTCCTTTTTGGATTTTTAAGGAATTATCTTTGTTAATGATATTATGAATAGGACAGGCCGAGTTATGTCACATGTGCAGCTAACAAAAATAAATGTAAACGTTTGCTATATCCAAATTTACAACCAACTCATTGCAGCATTACCGCAAAAATGGAGGAGGCAAGTGGAAGGACCAAAATGTTGAAAGCTGCGCCATACAAGTTGCAAAATAGTTGGGAAGAGACTTTCAATGTGCCACATGGTTTATGAACTGATAGAACTGATAGACAAAACAATGCTTGATTCAAACTTTGAGTTTTTCTATTTAATTTATTATACAAACATTTTGCCACCAACAGAATGTTATGTATATGGGGCATACCACCATTTCAGCTTTGCAGATTCTGCTATGAAGAGACAGAATCATTATATCACTTATTCTGGTCACAGGTTCAGGAATCACAACATTTACCTAAAATGAACCCTAGGGAGATTTGGAAAGTCAATCAATCAACAATATAATAGTGCTTTTAGTACAAATATTAATCTTTAACTTACAATGTAGATACTATGCGATTAGAAAGGTTCAGAAAGTATGTGAAACATCACAGCACAGTTGAAACATATATGGCACATGGAAATCATAAGAGGGCAGTTTATGGTAGGGGTGGGTTTAAAAGCTCATGTTCTGAATATCTGCGGTGCTACCCGTGTCAACGTCATATCGCTGAGTCTCACTTTAATAATTGTTTTTGCTGTATCACTACCCCAAGTTTTCATATGTGGGCAAAATATGACCCGTATGTATTTCCTATGGAATTCACTGCGTTGCACTCGTCAAACTGACCTTTCTATTGCTACAACAATAAAATCAAAGTACTTCATAAAATATGTATTAAATATCTTGTTTTTAAATGTTCATTAATCACTGTTTTCATTTGTCCCTTTTAACTCATTGAGTATAAGGAGTTTCATAAGGAGGCTCATAAGAATGTTGCCAGATATACAACCAAAATGGTTTTACAGATGCTGGACGAGGAAGTAATTGGTGCCTCTGACTCAGAATATGAAGTATCTAATTCAGATGACACAGACTGCGTGCCTGTGGGTCAAGTTGGAGTTGTGGATGCACCTGGTAGTCCAGCTGAGTAAAAAGGGGTCTTACTGGAGTGAACACCCCCCCACACTAAAGGCAGGACCAGAAGCCATAACATCCTGAGGAGCTGCCCAGGGCCTGTGGCAGGGTTAACAGTTGTGTCACCAAAAGTTGTCTGCGAGCTGTTCATTAGTGACAACATCATTGAGGAGGTCCTAAAGTGTACAAATTTAGAAGGACGGGGAAAAGCGACAGCAAAAGGGACAGAGTGGAGAGAGGTCAACAGAGAGCAACTAAAGGCCTTTATTGGTTTAACCCTCCTCACCGACATGGAGAAAAGGTGGGATGTCTCCACACGGGAGCTAGTTTTGGGTCCACTGCAGAATCCAAAGTATAAGGCCACCATCTCGGTCAGAAGATATGAGAAGAAGAAGATATGAGGATATCCGACACTACCTGAGGCTTGATGACAAGAGTACCAGAGTGTTCAAAGAAGCAACGGACCACCTGGCAGCCTTCCGGTATGTGTGGGACATTTTCCTAGAAAACTGTAGAGGAAGGTTCATCCCCAACGACTTCGTCACAGTGGATGAGCAGCTTTCCTCTAGACATGACACTTGGCATTCCATCCGTTCAATCTTGGTTTCATCAGAACAGAGAATCTTGTTTCTCATAGTCTGAGAGTCCTTTAGGTGCCTTTTGGCAAACTTCAAGCAAGCTGTCATGTGCCTTTTACTGAGGAGTGGCTTCCATCTGCCTGTACCATAAAGGCTTGATTGTTGGAGTGCTGCAGAGATCCCAACTCCATAGAAGAACTGAGTCAATGAAAAGATGTGGGGTGATGAAAGAGAGCCATGCCACCACCACTCTCAGAGCAGCCAGGGCCAGAAGAGGAAGAGATGCAAGCTCTGCCCGAAGCGGATCCTTTGTTCGCACCAACACCCAGGCCATTTGAACTGATTCCAGAGGCAGACCCAAAACAACGTCACTGCAGAAAAGGTAAACGGAGCGGCCTCCTCGCCAATGTCCAGTCTCTAGATAACAAGGTAGACTAAATTATGGAAAGGGTTGCTTTCCAGAGAGACATCAAGGAGTGGTCGCGCCTCTTCCCTCCCTGCTGAGAGGAGGTCCCCAGTGACTTTGTTGGACAGCAGAGACGGTCCAAACACCCTTTCCTGGTGTGGACGGACCACCGTAACCTGGAGTACATCAGGGCAGCGAAGAGGCTAAACCCAAGACAGGCCAGGTGGGCTCTATTCTTCGCCAGGTTCCAATTCACGATTTTCTATAGGCCAGGCTTGAATAATGTGAAGGCGGACACCCTGTCTCGCAGAGGAGAGTCAGGGACAGGAGACCCCCATCATCCCTCCATTCTGCATCATCGCGCCAGTGGTAGGAGATGTGGACGCCTACATACGGCAGGCCCTGTGTACAGAACGTGCACCTACACAGTGCCCGGAGAACCGTGCCTATGTGCCCACAGGTGTGCGGGACCACCCTTTCCTGGGCGCACTGTCGAGTCATCCTGGGATAGGCCGTACCATCGCCTGCCTAACGGAGAAGTACTGGTGTCCCACCTTGGCTAGGGACGTCCGGGTTCCATCTGTGCCAGGGACTTCCGGGTTCCATCTGTGCTCAGTCTAAGATACCCAGACACCTCCCTTATGGATAGCTCCTTCCCCTGCCGGTTCCACAATGACCCTGGACTCACCTCTCGGTGGACTTTGCCCCTGACCTTCCCCCCTCCCAGGGGAACACCACCATTCTTGTCGTTGTGGACCGGTTTTCCAAAGCTTGTCGCCTCCTTCCTCTGCCTGGGCTTCCGTCGGCCATGCAAACGGCGGAGGCTCTTTTTACGCACATCTTCTGGCACTACAGTATCCCTGAGGATATTGTGTCAGATCGTGGCCCTCAGTTTACCTCACGGGTATGGAAGGCGTTCATGGAACACCTGGGGGTCACGGTCAGTCTCACCTCTGGGTATTGGTCTCAAGCTAATGGGCAGGTGGAGAGGGTCAACGAGGAGGTGGGCAGGTTCCTGCGGTGTTACTGTCAGGATCGGCTGGGGGAGTGGGCGGATTTTCTACCTTGGGCGTAGTACGCCCAGAATTCCCTCAGCCACTCATCCACTAACCTCACTCCTTTCCAGTGTGTGTTGGGGTATCAGCTGGCGCTGGGACCTTGGCATCCGTGCCAGACCGAGGCTCCTGTGGTGGGTGAGTGGTTTCGGTGCGCTGAGGAAATCTGGAACGCTGAGCACACTCATCTCCAGCACGCCATGCATCGACACAAGGAACAGGCCTACTGCCACCGCAGTGAGGGGCCTGTTTTCTCCCCAGGCAACCTGGTCTAGCTCTCCACCCGGAACCTCCCCTCCGACTGCCCTGCCGGAAGCCTAGCCCATGGATTGTGGGGTCGTTTAAAGCCCCGAGGAGTGTTAATGAGGTAACATACCGTTTACAGCTCCCTGTTGATTACTGCATTAACAGGACCTTTCATGTGTCTCTCCTCAGGCCAGTGGTGCCTGGTCCCTGGGTACTGTCACGGATCCCCCCGTACTGCTGCTCATTCTGTTCACCAGTTCCAGAGGTCTACATCACCGGCTTTCTAGGCTTCACTGAACGGGATTCATTATCATCAACCCCGGGCTGTCTTGTCTGATTTCACACACCTGGTTCCCATTTCCCCTGATTAGTATGTTTTATACAGTTGAAGTCGGAAGTTTACATACACTTAGGTTGGAGTCATTAAAACCCGTTTTTCAACCACTCCACACATTTCTTGTTAACAAACTATAATTTTGGCAAGTCGGTTAGGACATCTACTTCGTGCATGACACAAGGAATTTTTCCAACAATTGTTTACAGACAGATTATTTCACTTAAAATTCACTGTATCACAATTCCCGTGGGTCAGAAGTTTACATACACTAAATTGACTATGCCTTTATAACAGCTTGGAAAATTCCAGAAAATTGTATCATGGCTTTAGAAGCTACTGATAGGCTAATTGACATAATTTGACTCAATTTGCGGTGTACCTGTGGATGTATTTCAAGGCCTACCTTCAAATTCAGTGCCTCTTTGTGTGACATTTGGGGAAATCAAAAGAAATCAGCCAAGACCTCAGAAACAAAATTGTAGACCTCCACAAGTCTGGTTCATCTTGGGAGCAATTTCCAAACGCCTGAAGGTACCACGTTCATCTGTACAAACAATAGTACTCAAGTATAAACACCATGGGACCACACAGCCGTCATACCGCTCAGGAAAGAGACGCGTTCTCCTAGAGATGAACGTAACTTTGTGGGAAAACGGCAAATAAATCCCAGAACAACAGCAAAATACCTTGTGAAGATGCTGGAGGAAACAGGTACAAAAGTATCTATATCCACAGTAAAACGAGTCTTATATCGAAATAACCTGAAAGGCCACTCAGCAAGGAAGAAGCCACTGCTCCAAAACTGCCATAAAAAAGACAGATAACTTCTCATGGGGACAGAGATCGTACTTTTTGGAGAAATGTCCTCTAGTCTGATAAAACAAAAATAGAACTGTTTGGTCATAATGACCATTATTATGTTCGGAGGAAAAAGGGGGATGCTTGCAAGCCGAAGAACACCATCCCAACCGTGAAGCATGGGGGTGGCAGCATCATGTTGTCGGGGTGCTTTGCTGCGGGAGGGATTGGTGCACTTCACAAAATAGATGGCATCATGAGGAAAGGACATTTATGTGGATATGTTGAAGCAACATCTAAAAGACATCAGTCAGGAAGTTAAAGCTTGGGTCTTCCAAATGGACAATGACCCCAAGCATACTTCCAAAGTTGTGGCCAAATGGCTTAAGGACAAAGTAAAGTATTGGAGTGGCCATCACAATGCCCTGACCTCAATTCTATACTGAAAAAGTGTGTGCGAGCAAGGAGGCCTACAAACCTGACTCAGTTACACCAGCTCTGTCAGGAGGAATGGGCCAAAATTCACCCAACTTGTGGGAAGCTTGTGGAAGGCTACCCAAAACATTTGACCCAAGATAAACAATTTAAAGGCAATGCTACCAAATACTAATTGAGTGTATGTTAACTTCTGACCCACATGGAATGTGATGAAAGAAATAAATGGCTGAAATAAATGATTCTCTCTACCATTATTCTGACATTTAACATTCTTAAAATAAAGTGGTGATCCTAACTGACCTAAGACAGTGATGTTTTACTAGGATTAAATGTCAGGAATTGTGAAAAACTAAGTTTACATTTATTTGGCTTAGGTGTATGCAAACGTCCAACTACAACTGTATGTGCCCTCTGTCCCCTCTGTCCTTGTCGGTTATTGTTCCCATGGCCATTTGTCGTGTGAGTACCTAGGCGTTGGTGCAGCTATTATACGTGCTTTATACACTGTGTATTACGGGTATCGTCCCGTGTCGTTCAACGAGGTTTACCCTACCCTCGCTTGTTTTGGGTGTATTTTAAAACCCCTGTTGTGTATTCCTGCTCCTATCTCCAAATCCTTTATACCAGCGTGAGAACCCACACAGACAGTGTGGTGAAGAAGGCGCAACAGCGCCTCTTCAACCTCAGGAGCCTGAAGAAATGTGGCTTGTCACCTAAAACCCTCACAAACTTTTACAGATGCATAATTGAGAGCATCCTGTCGGGCTGTATTACAACATGGTACGAAAACTGCACCGCCCACAACCGCAAGGCTCTCCAGAGGGTGGTGCAGTCTGCACAATGCATCACCGGGGGCAAACAACCTGCCCTCCAGGTCACCTAAAGCACCTGATGTCACAGAAAGGCCAAAAAGATAATCAAGAACAACAACCACCCGAGCCACTCCCTGTTCACCCCGCTACCATCCAGAAGGCGAAGTCAGTACAGGTGCATCAAAGTGTATTACGGGTATCGTCCCGTGTCGTTCAACGAGGTTTACCCTACCCTCGCTTGTTTTGGGTGTATTTTAAAACCCCTGTTGTGTATTCCTGCTCCTATCTCCAAATCCTTTATACCAGCGTGAGAACCCACACAGACAGTGTGGTGAAGAAGGCGCAACAGCGCCTCTTCAACCTCAGGAGCCTGAAGAAATGTGGCTTGTCACCTAAAACCCTCACAAACTTTTACAGATGCATAATTGAGAGCATCCTGTCGGGCTGTATTACAACATGGTACGAAAACTGCACCGCCCACAACCGCAAGGCTCTCCAGAGGGTGGTGCAGTCTGCACAATGCATCACCGGGGGCAAACAACCTGCCCTCCAGGTCACCTAAAGCACCTGATGTCACAGAAAGGCCAAAAAGATAATCAAGAACAACAACCACCCGAGCCACTCCCTGTTCACCCCGCTACCATCCAGAAGGCGAAGTCAGTACAGGTGCATCAAAGCTGGGACCGAGAGACTGAAAAACAGCTTCTATCTCAAGGCCATCACACTGTTAAACAGCCATCACTAACACAGAGAGACTGCTGCCTACATATAGACTTGAAATCATTGGCCACTTTAAAAAATGGATCACTAGTCACTTTCATAATGCCACTTCAATAATGTTTACATATCTTGCATTACTCATCTCATATGTATATACTGTATTTTATACCATCTATTGCATCTTAGCCTATGCCACTCAGTCATCGCTCATCCATATATTTATATGTACACATTCTTATTCCATACTTTTACTTAGATTTGTGTGTATTAGGTCGTTTTTGTGGAATTGTTAGATTACTTGTTAGATATTACTGCACTGTCGGAACTAGACGCACAAGCATTGTGTTGCACTCGCAATAACATCTGCACCATGTGTACTGTATGTGACCAATAGAATTTGATTTGATTTGAGCTGCTGGTGTTCTCAGTGCAACACACCCGTCTGCAAAGAGCACCGTCACATGCTTGGACTGAGACTAAGACTCTCCTGTGAAGATCTGAAGGATCAGGTTGCAGTGGTTGCACTTTATGGCCGTCGTAAAATACGCTGCCTCTATGCTCTGTAGTGTTCGAGATTGGAATATAACGGTGGAACACAGAGAGACACTTTGACATTAAAAGGTTGAATAATTTAACAGTATTTCTGTATTCCAAGCAGTTGAAATGGTCCGTGGTTAAAGGACAGTCATGTCCAGTTTGTTTCGTTTGGTGACCTCATGAAGGACAGGAGACACACTTTACTGTTTCTTTGTTTGTATACGCTTCTCAATTATGGTGTTTGCATCTGAATGTTGTATAAAATAAATTATTGAGTATAGAAATACTTTTGAAAAGTTTAAATGTGATGTTAGCCTTCTAAATGAGAGTATGGGTTACCATATAACGTTTTAACTAGCCAGTGTCCACGTCTCCGTGAGAACAGACATTATACCTAAACGTCATGGAACCGCCCTCCAGGCGAGTGCTTATAAAGGACTCCCAACAAAATATACATTAGATCAGAAAACCTGTAGCTGTCGCTACATGTTGAAATGCTTGGCAACTCTACCAAAGGACAAGATCAGAGAACGTGGAGGTCATCCCCATTCTGAAATAGTGAAGAAATCTACAAACTAAAGACCAATTATTCAGGCTGCAGCTGTTAAATACTTTAGTCTGGTAAACGCATCCGTCCTAAGAACATTTCCGAATGGTACTCTGAAGTACCCATTATAACAACCTACAACAGACTTTGATCTCTGATGGACAATCCAGAGGCTTTCTGTCGACTGACTATCCAGCAGACGAACCGGCGATCACAGAGAGGGTCAGCAAAGGCACACTCGTAAACATGTCAATTGCAATTTATTTTCGAATGAGTGGTTGTTCATGTTCAAAGTATTAGCAATTTCTATGAGTGTAGTTACCAGCTCTGAGTTTCCCGCTCTTGAGCTGTCCCCATGTCCCCATTTAATATTTTAAATAGTTGTTATGAATTTTCATAATATGTTATCATTGAAATGTATATCAAACTGTTGAAGAGTGACAAAAAAATGTCAAACAATAAAATCATTATTTAAAGGTGCGAATCATCACTCAAAATAATTATGTTCCACAAAATGGATAATATTTTAGACCCATATAAATAAAACACAGATATTACATTATCGGGTCATTTTGACCCGGCATATGAATTCTTGGAGTGCCATGTTTACAATACATCCTACGGTTAAAGCTTATTTATGAGAGTCACTATGAAGTGTTACCAAATAACTGAATTGTATCATCAACTCCTATAGGTACTGGTTGAGCAGACCTGGGGGAGGAAGAGAGCCAGATTACTGGAAGTTAGACAACCCTTTTGGGGAGGATTGTGGACACATTGACACCATAGAGAGAGAGAGAGCTTAACTCCTGGCAGGATGGATCATGTGACTATTTTTAAAAAACTCCCACAAACTTTTATACAGTCTCCAATTTCATCCTAATGTAAATATCCCACCAATATTTTCAACTATTTTGACACAGCCATTAGTCTAGCCTTTGTATTGCATCCATATGTATGTATTTACATATTTTTTACTGCTATTCCAAATGGGCTGGATTCTTGAACTTGAGAACTTTTCATAAATCATGCATTGATATCATATGTGTTTATCTCAGGTTAGGATTGGTTCTGTCCTAGGTCTAAGACACCAGTGACTTAAAATCTCCCAGCAAATGGTTGACCACAATAAAGGTGACAGATATCGTTATTTATAACCATTTTATTTCATCATAAAGAATCAAACTCTAGTGCTCATAGTCATCCCAGTCACCATAGGAGTTTAAAAGTTATAAGGCTAAAGCACAATGGTAATGCAAAATATATGCTAAAAATCAAAGTGAGCTCTCTTTATACATGTAAACCTATACAGTGTAATAAAAAAGAAAACACTGGTACATTATGAAGATATCCTGTTGTTATGTTGTTGCGTACCAACAGACATGTTTGAGAGGAAAAAGGGGAACTTATTTGTTCACAGTCATATGGTAAGAGGTGAGGTCACTTCCTGTTGTATTCAAGAGCCAATCGTTACTCCTGTTTGGGTTTACGCTTCCTGCATAGTCTGAGGCACAGGAAGTAGATTGAACCCACAGTAATGGCTACCAGCACAAACAAAACAGCCAGTAGGAATCCAATCACATCCAGTGAATGATAGGAGTACCAGGGCATCTTGTAAGACTCTGTTCGCAGGTGGGCGGCCCCTTTGTGTCTCATGACGAATTCAATCCAGAAGAGGGCGGTGTCCAGAGGATGCATGGGCTTGTCCCGGTGCAGGCTTGAGAGCCGCTCCATACTGGTCTTGTAGGACGGATTGTGGAGGACTTCCTGTACAGCCTCCAAGAAGCTCTGGCTGGAGATCTTGGTGACTTCAAGCACCTTGGCCGCTCCACGCACCTCCAGGCGTAAGACGTTCTCGAACTGGTCGAAGAGCAGCGGAAGCCCCACCACCGGCACCCCGTGGTACATGGCTTCGTAAAGGCCATTGGTGCCACCGTGGGCCACAAAGGCCTTGACCTTGGGGTGGCCCAGGAGGTCGTTCTGGGGCATCCACTTGACCAGCAGGGTGTTGTTGCCCAGGCCGATGGGTTGCTTGCCCATGTGCCTCCAGATGACCTTCTGGGGAAGTTGGGCAAAAGCGGCGGCGATCTCCGAGGTGATCTCCACGGGCAAGCCTTTGACAAGAGTTCCCAGTGACATCAAGATAACCCCGTGTTCTCCCGAGCTCTGGACAAACTCCTCCAGCTCTGTCGGTAGAGGTTTAGAGGGTTTACATTGGAAGCCTCCAATGTAGACAATGTTGGGCATGGTGGGCCTAGGGAACTCAAACACAAAGTCCACCCGCATGAGCCAGAGGTCCGTCCCCTGCAGAAGGTGGTAGAAGTTTGTACCCGGCTCAAAGTAACTCTTCACCAGCGTATCGTAGTGTGGGCTGATCACAAACATATCAATGATCATGTTGAGGAGGTAGATGAACACATTCCCAACTCTCTGGCCGAAGGTCATTTTGTCCGAAGTGGCATAACCAGAAGTGGGGACATAGGACATGGGCGAGGGGGCCACCACGAAATGCCCCTCTCCGCTGGTGATCCAGCGAACATTGAAGACAGTGGGTAGCCCAAGCTTATGGGCGACCAGGACCCCGACGGGCAGCCCCGGGTCCAAGAGTACCACGTCATACTGGCTATCCCTCAGGCTCTGCATCAAAGCCTTGTTCTCAAACATCTCCACCACAAACTGACTGGCCTGCTGGTGCATTCCTGACAACGCCGACAGCATGTACGAGTAGAAGGACACAAAAGCCAAAGGCGATGCGCCTTCCCTTTGGATCTGCAGCATTTTGACGAGGAAGGACGCAAAGAAGTCTTGTTTTTCAATGTCCATGCCCCCAGGCACAGTGATGGAGATAGAGCGGTAGTGGGGCGACGACTCCTTGATGTACCAACTGCTGGCCGAGCGCACCACAGTGACCTGGTGACCCCGGGCGTGAAGTCCCTCGATCAGGAGGTTCATGTTGACCCAGTGGCTGCCATCCAAGGGGAAGATGAGGATGTTGCCCCCAAGAGCCCCTGGAGGGCCACCGAGGAAGGCCACCGAAACCGCAAGGACGAAACCGGTCACCCCGTTCAGGCCACTCATTGTTCTACTCTGGGAAGAATGAGGGGAATGATGTCAGAATGTATTAGGGTCATTGCATGAAATTAGTCCCTTTTGGGTAGTACAACTTTGTGAAAAAAAAGTATACTTTTTTATTTCACATCATTTTAACATTCTGTCAGAAAGAGCACATGTTCAACTTAATGAAAAAAACTTTTCACATCTTAAAAAATCTAAACTATCAAAACTAACTATGGGGGGAGGGGGGGCACAGAGGGACATGCCCAAATGTTGAACTTTGGCACTTTAGCAAGTCTTTATTCATGTTAAAAATCAGATTTATTGAATTTTACATGTGGTCTATATTAAAGGATGCTTCATTTAATATAGCAGGCTTTTAAGTGCAGAAATTATTATTTCATTTCATTTCATGACACAGTCATGGTCCATAAGTAATCCTTATACTGCTGATGGTAAAGCTACAATGCTCAGATTGGGGGAAAAACATGACTCTTTCTTGTAAAAAGAACTGGCAGAGAATGTTGCACTACGTGATGTTCTCGTCTTACGCAACTAAGCAAAATACTGGAACTCTGGATTACACATTTCAGCCTTAGTAGGCTATGTACTTTTGTCAAGAGATGAACTGAGTTTAAAGTCCTGATGAAATGCATATTGTGGCTAATCTCCTATACAACCACACATTCCCTATTATCTAGGGCATACACTGCAGCAGAGGGGGGACTTAACACCAGCATGTGCATACAACAGCATGGTCCCCAAGTGACCACTATGGTCGAGCACATATCCTCTTCACCAAAGTCCCATGGGGGGAAAGGGGTAAACCTCAACATTTAACTCAGAGAACTATGCATTTAAAAGACAACACTACCTATTCAAATGGTCCTGTAGCACAATAAAATAATACAGTAAATGTATAAAGAAGAGACAATCCAACAGTCCACAAATAGGAATTAAAAATACCTAAGTGTTCCAGTGGCTATATCAAATATCGTATGCAAAGATATTGAGTTATTGTCAAGATAAGAGAAGGAAGAGAACATTGTAACCTACCTTACTTCACAAGCTCTGAGCAGCAGCGTACTTTGAGCCCCTTCTGATCCTTACTGGAGCTGGCAGTCTTGGTATGTGGTATAATGTGGGAGAGGTTAAAGTGAGGGGAGAAAAGAATGTCTATTCACAAGGGACAGCAGATTTGTGTGTGTGTGTGTGTGTGTGTGTGTGTGTGTGTGAGAGAGAGAGAGCGAGCGAGAGAGAGAGTGGGGGGGGACAACTAGGCAGCCTCTCTTCCCACTGCAACAACATTTCCACCCCTTCCCGACTCCACCCCCTCAATTTCCTTCCATGCACTGAACAATGTTTCCCACCTCAAGGTATATAAAAAACATAGCCTGATGTGACTGAGATAAACTGCTAACAGGCATTCTCAGGGAAACAACATTCTATAATAAAGCAATAGAAAGAATTGCTAAACATAATAAAGAGACATACAGTGTGGAGACAAGTATTTGATACACTGCCGATTTTGCAGGTTTTCCTACTTACAAAGCATGTCAGAGGTCTGTAATTTTTATCATAGGTACACTTCAACTGTGAGAGACGGAATCTAAAACAAAAATCCAGAAAATCACATTGTATGATTTTTAAGTAAATAATTTGCATTTTATTGCATAACATAAGTATTTGATCACCTACCAACCAGTAAGAATTCCGGCTCTCACAGACCTGTTAGTTTTTCTTTAAGAAGCCATCCTGTTCTCCACTCATTACCTGTATTAACTGCACCTGTTTGAACTCGTTACCTGTATAAAAGACACCTGTCCACACACTCAATCAAACAGACTCCAACCTCTCCACAATGGCCAAGACTTGAGAGCTATGTAAGGACATCAGGGTTAAATTGTAGACCTGCACAAGGCTGGGATGGGCTACAGGACAAAAGGCAAGCAGCTTGGTGAGAAGGCAACAACTGTTGGCGCAATTATTAGAAAATGGAAGAAGTTCAAGATGACGGTCAATCACCCTCGGTCTGGGGTTCCATGCAAGATCTAACCTCGTGGGGCATCAATGATCATGAGGAAGGTGAGCGATCAGCCCAGAACTACACGGCAGAACGTGGTCAATGACCTGCAGAGAGCTGGGACCACAGTGTCAAAGAACCATTAGTAACACACTATGCCGTCATGGATAAAAATCCTGCAGCGCACGCAAGGTCCCCCTGCTGAAGCCAGGGCATGTCCAGGCCCGTCTGAAGTTTGCCAATTACCATATCCAGAGGATATATCCAGATCCAGAGGAGGAATGGGAAAAGGTCATGTGGTCTGATGAGACAAAAATAGAGCTTTTTGGTCTAAACTCCACTCACTGTGTTTGGAGGAAGAAGAAGGATGAGTACAACCCAAAAAACACCATCCCAACCGTGAAGCATGGAGGTGGAAACATCATTCTTTGTGGATACTTTTCTGCAAAGGGGACAGGACGACTGCACCGTATTGAGGGGAGGATGGATGGGGCCATGTTGGCCAAGATCTTGCAATACAACCTCCTTTCCTCAATAAGAGCATTGAAGATGGGTCGTGGCTGGGTCTTCCAGCATGACAACGACCCAAAACACACAGCCAGGGCAACTAAGGAGTGGCTCTGTAAGAAGCATCTCAAGGTCCTGGAGTGGCCTAGCCAGTCTACAGACCTGAACCCAACCCTATATAGGAAACGTATGATCTCTGTAATTGCAAACAAATGTTTCTGTACCAAATATTAAGTTCTGCTTTTCTGATGTATCAAATACTTATGTCATGGAATAAAATGCAAATTAATTACTTAAAAATCATACAATGTGATTTTCTGGATTTTTGTTTTAGATTCCGTCTCTCACAGTTGAAGTGTACCTATGATAAAAATGACAGACCTCGACATGCTTTGTAAGTAGGAAAACCTGCAAAATTGGCAGTGTATCAAATACTTGTTCTCCCCACTGTATTTTACACACATCAGGAATAACCCTTGTACTAAGAATCTTTATTTACACAAGCTGGTGCATTGGGTGTGTGCCTATGTCTGTGTGTTTGTGTGGGCATACAGTGTCAAAAATGCTTATTTAATTTAATCGTGGCCTTAGTTAACACAGGAGTTAATCAGGAGTTAAATTGCAGAGCTGCACTTTTGTCGACGGTAAATCCACAATAGCATGTCATCTCATGGATACTTAGGTATTTTGGCAACTCTACTTCCCCAGAGACAGATTAACTCGCTGATTCCATTTTTTGTGTGTGTCACGGCCGTCGTAAGAAGTGGACCAAAGTGCAGCATGGTGAGCGTACATTTTCCTTTGATTTGTTAAATGTCGCCAACAAACGAAGAAACAACCGTGAAGCTTACAGGGCTAAGTGCCACTAACAAAGATAAGTACCCACACTGAAAGGAGGGAAAAAGGGCTACCTAAGTATGATTCGCAATCAGAGACAACGATAGACAGCTGTCCCTGATTGAGAACCATACCCGGCCAAAACATAGAAATAAAGAAACATAGAAAATAAAACATAAATGCCCACCCCACATCACACCCTGACCTAACCAAATAGAGAACTAAAACGGCTCTCTAAGGTCAAGGTGTGACACTGTATCCAGTATGAAGGAAGTTAGAGATGGCATTGGCTCGTGAAACTAACTAGCATTAGCGCAATGACTGGAAGTCTATATTGTGCTAGCGCAATAAAAGTATCCCTTTAAAGATTGGCTTGCACACTCGACAGTCCGAGCTAAATTCTTGCTTGAGAAATTCCTCTTTGCTAAGAAGCCATTTTTGTTCCTTTTTTTACCATTTTAAATTAAAACAATCACAGTAATTTACTTAAGTGTTTCCCAGAAATGATTTGGTATTGAGTTATGGGCTGCATTGAACCTTTAAGAATTTTAGTGAGGGCAATTGATTGATCTTGAGTGCTTTTTCAGTGACACAAAACAAGTGTTTAGTATTTTTCTCAACTCTGATCTGATTGAATCAACCAAGACTACAACATTTCACAAAGGACATACACAGATACACAAATGCACAGATCAGAGATCAGAAAAATACTAACACACTTGTGTGTCACTGAAAAAAAACTCTCAAGATCAATCAATTGGCCCCACTAAAGGGTGTTTTCACACATACAGTGCATTCGAAAGTATTCAGACACCTTGACTTTTTCCCAGTTTTGTTACATTACAGCCTTATTCTAAAATGTATTACATTTGTTTTTTCCCTCATCAACCTACACACAATACCCAATAATGACAAAGAAAAAATAGGTTTTTAGAAATGTTTGCAAATTGATATAAAAAACAACAACTGAAATGTCACATCTACATAAGTATCCAGACCGTTTACTCAGTACTTTGTTGAAGTACCTTTGGCAGTGGTGACAGCCTTGAGTATTCTTGGGTATGACGCTATAAGCTTGGCACACCTGTATTTGGGGAGTTTCTCCCATTCTTCTCTGCAGATCCTCTCAAGCACTCTCAGGTTGGATGGGCAGTGTCGCTGCAGAGCTATTTTCAGGTCTCTCCAGATATGTTCGATCGGGTTCAAGTCCGGGCTCTAGCTGGGCCAATCAAGGACATTCAGAGACTTGTCTCGAAGCCACTCCTGCATTGTCTTGGCTGTGTGCTTAGGGTCATTTTCCTGCTGGAAGGTGAACCTTCGCCCCAGTCGGAGGTCCTGAGCTCTCTGGAGCAGGTTTTCATCAAATATCTCTCTCTACTTTGCTCCGTTCATCTTTCCCTCGATCCTGACTAGTCTCCCAGTCCCAGCTGCTGAAAAACATCCCCACAACATGTAGATGCCACCACCATGCTTCACCGTAGGGATGGTGCCAGGTTTCCTCCAGACCAAATAGTTCAATCTTGGTTTCATCAAACCAGAGAATCTTGTTTTGAATATTGTCCTTTAGGTGCCTTTTGGTAAAGTCCAAGCAGGCTGTCACATGCCTTTTCCTGAGGAGTTGCTTCCGTCTGGCCACTCTAACATAAAGGCCTGATCGGTGGATTGCTGCAGAGATGGTTGTCCTTCTGGAAGGTTCTCCCATCTCCACAGAGGAACTCTGGAGCTCTGTCAGAGTGATCATTGGGTTCTTGGTTACCTCCCTGACCATGGCCCTTCTCCCCTGATTTCTCAGTTTGGCCGGGCAGCCAGCTCTAGGAAGAGTCTTGGTGGTTCCAAACTTCTTCCATTTAAGAATGATGGAGGCCGCTGTGTTCTTTGGGACCTTCACTACTGCAGAAATGTTTTGGTACCCTTCCACAGATCTGTGCCTCTACTCAATCCTATCTCGGAGCTCTATGGACATTTCCTTCGACTCCATGGCTTGATTTTTGCTCTGACATGCACTGTCAACTGTGGGACCCTATATATCCAATCAAGTTGTAGAAACATCTCAAGGATGATCAATGGAAACAAGATGCACCTGAGCTGAATTTCGAGTCTCATAGCAAAGGGTCTGAATACTTATGTAAACAAGGAATTTCTTTTTTAATATTTAATACATTTGCCAACATTTCTAAAAACTGTTTTCGCCTTGAAATTATGGGGTATTGTTTGTAGATTGATGAGGGGGAAAAAATGTATTTAATCAATTTTAGAATAAGGCTGTAACATAAGAAAATGTGGAAAAGGGGAAGGGGGCTGAATAATTTCCGAATGCACTGTAGTTCTCATCAATAGTTAGAATCAGAGTTGTATTCTATTTTTATTTGGCCCGCTTGGTTTCACAATGTCACACGAACTAAAATGCCTAAACAAAACCACATGTCCATGCAAGTAATTTGTTTACTGGAGAAAAAAAAGTTCACATTTAATCCATCTATGATTATCATGAAGCATCACTTATGTGTCCCAAACTTTATTTTTGTTCCGTTTTGGTCTTCGAATAACATGCGGGAGGAAACAGATCAACAGCCGCTCTAACTGCAACGTGAATAGCCTATATTCAGTAAGCTATTCTATATACCCAGAATAGCCCACATCTCCCACATCTCGGATGCGCTCATAAATATGCTGCTACTCACATAATGTATCAGAGATATGAAGTTATGGTAAGTGTGCATTTCATCAAATGCTCGCCGTCAAACAACTAATAATATTGCGCGCCTCTGGTTCTTTCCTGTGTTTGGTCTGGACTGCGTTCTCACCTGCATTGAACCGCACCATGGAATCGGACCAAGACCAGTCTTTTTGAGCGAACCGTGGTGCGTTGTTTAGTACGCTCCCGAGTGCCCGTAGTGTTCACACCAGTCCAAACTAACTAAACTAAGGGGGAAATGTGCCAGACATAGGAAAAACCACTCCAAGCCAATTTGGTGTGAAAGCCCTTTAACTCACGTGCGTGCATGCTTAAGTGTCTCATGATGTAATATTGTGTGTGAACACTGTAATATTGGTTAATTAAATCAGAGTTGAAAAAAAAAAATACTTGTGTTGTGTGTCACTGAAAAAGCACTCAAGATCAATCAATTGCCCTCACTAAAATGTTAAAATGTTACCCAATTGTGCCCAGTGGGAAGGGAGAAATGAAAACTGTTATTGTCAGAGAAGTATGGAACTCTCTTTCTTATTGGTCTTTTAACTAATTTACTGCCGAGTGATGTAACCAGGCAGGCCAAAACGCCATACTACCTAAATAGGCTGTAATTTCAGACGGCCTTTTTAATCAGCTCTTACACTAAAAGGGCATTATTAACATGTTTCATAATTTCACAGTATTATTTCAACCTCATAGTGTGAAGATATATACTGAGTGTACAAAACATTAGGAACACCTTCCTAATATTGAGTTGCACCCCCTTTTGCCCTCAGAACAGCCTCAATTCATTGGGGCATGGACTCTACAAGGTGTCGAAATCGTTCCACAGGGATGCTGGCCCATGTTGACTCAGTTATGTCAAGTTGGCTGGATGGCCTTTGGGTGGTGGACCATTCTTTATCCAGACGGGAAACTGTTGAGCGTGAAAAACCCAGCAGCGTTGCAGATCTTGACACACTCAAACCGGTGCACCTGGCACCTACTACCATACACTGTTCAAAGGCACTTAAATATTTTGCCTTGCCCATTCACCCTCTGATTTGCACACATACACAATCAATGTCTCAATTATCTCAAGGCTTGAAAATCCTTATTCAACCTGTCTTGTCCCCTTCATCTACACCGACTGAAGTGGATTTAACAAGTGACATCAATAAGGGATCATAGCTTTCACCTGGATTTACCTGGTCAGTCTATGTCATGGAAAGAGCAGGTGTTCTTAATGTTTATACACCCAGTGTATATAAATCACAAGAAAATCCTGTTTTTGACTGCACTGGACTTTAAACCAACTCAAAAGTGCAAGCCAATGTTTAACCATGAGATAACATGCTACTGTGGATGTACCTTCGACAACAACGCAGTTCTGCAATGACGTTAACTTTTGTCCAATGATTAACACCTGTGTTAACTGAGGCCTGTGATTCAGTTAAAGAAGCATTGTCGACATTGTACTTGATTTCTAAAGGTAATTTGCGTTTGAGCCGGCACACGTAGAGTTTACCATGAATGTGCTCCAAGAACAACAGGGAAATTCCCTTTAAAGACCCACTGTCGACAATACTCCTTTGATTGAATCCTAGATGAAATCAACATAATCGAACTTGACAAAACATGAATAATATATTCCATTTAGCAGACTCACTTTGGGGATGTGAGTGCATACAAACATTGTTTTCACTCTTTGCTGTTTCAGCTCTTCTCGTTCTCTAGTAAGAGACATAGTGCATAAGAGGCCAGGCGGCCAGGCATCCTTCCTGTTTCAGTGAGACTCATGTGCCATTAATAAGGAAGCTGCTTTCGTAACACCCCCTCGCTCTCCTTGCATAAGTGTTAATAGTCAAACGCTTAATCAACCATGAATCCACCCCTAACCTCCCAATCCCCAAGTATCACGAGTGTGTGACAGCATGAGACAGGGGTGCCGCATTGAGAACCTATAGCAGATACGTATGTCTCCTCTCTAGTTGTTTTTCTGTGGCTTTGCGGACAGTTTCTGATCACGTTTCTCTGAAGCTGTAAGAAAGACCTTTGTATTGAAACGCATCAGCTTTGAATAACAGGGCACCATGAACTGGAAAGAATAAATCTAGTTGTAGTCCTGTTTTGGGGTGTTGCTATCTTTTACATTTTTGGAAGACTACAGCAACAGCTCCAGCATGTTAACCAGAATGGCATATCTTCATGCTGTGGGTTTGGCCCTTCTAGCTCTGGGAGGCTGGTTGTCCCTTTGTGCGGCTGATGTGGGGGACTTCGCCCCATGTCTGAACTTCTTCTACAGGTCGTGGCCCCCCAAGGGTCTGTCAGGGACCCCCATCTGTCAGCGCTATGGGAACCAGTACCACTTCGCCTCGCTGTACAGCCGCCCACGACGCTCGCCAAGGTTCTCTGCCTACATGTTCAGCCCGCCAGAAGGGAAAAGGCCCCCAGCAAACTGGATGTTTGAGCCACAGGTAACAAATGACTTAAAGGGAAAGTTAAGTATTTTAAAACTTGATGTTAGATGTTTCCTTACCCTGAAAGTAGTCTATCACCGTTAAGTATGTAAAACCAAATAATTGAGCAGATATAATTTGATTTGGCCATGGCATTTTGGAAAATACACGGTTGCTCCTATCACTCCTATTGATTTTTAGCTAGCAGTGCCAAAAGTTTGCTGATGTTTGTAGTGGCTGTTAAAAGTTAAAGGGATACTCCAGGATTTTGGCAATGAGGCCCTTTATTTATTTCCCTAGAGTCAGATAAACTCGTGAATACCATTTGTATGTCTCTGTGTCCAGTATGAAGAAAGTTAAGAGATAGTTTCGCGAGCCAATGCTAACTAGCGTTAGAGCAATGACTGGAAGTATATGGGCATCTGCTACCATATCTGACTTCCAGTCACTGCGCTAGTTAATATTGGCTCGCAAAACTACCTCTAACTTCCTTCATAATGGACACAGATACATAAAATGGTATCCACAAGTTCATCTGACTCTAGCGAAGTACATAAATGGCCTGATTGCCAAAATCCCAAGTATCCCTTTAAATTGTAAAATTCTGAACTCCCCTTTGAAGGGACATTACACCCCATAATCAAACTTTGTTAGAGGTTTTCAGACTACAAAGTATTCTATTGACAAGATGAATCCACGTCCCAAGCCATCTGTTTTGTAGATCCAGCTATACTCTATAATCTAAAATTAATTGAACAGGTAATTTCCAGATTTTCTCATATTTACATTAGACTACTTTGGAGTTATAAAAACTTCTGACAAAATTAGATTTTAGAGTGTAATATCCCTTTAATGAAATTGGGATTCAGAGGGTGATTAAACAGCCATTACAATCTACTGGTTTATGCATGACACTGAATTTTGAAAATAAGAAATTGTTATGCTATTTGTAAATAACAAGCATGACTGGAGTGTTCTGTACTAGATTTAAAAAGAGGAAATGCTCATTTTAAAAAACGAGAACAGACACATTTGTGGTTGGCACAGAGCCTCATCATCTGCAGACAATTATGTTTCTCAGTTCAGTGAAGCCAAAATGTACTGTGCCATGGTTTGTCTTGTTGGGAAAGCCCCCACTTACTGCAACATTCAACACAAGATAGTTTCTTAAAAAACTCCCATTTCCTAACCCTTAACACTTTGTTGACCCTCAACATTTCCCCTTTCCAGTTAGCCAACACCACAGCGGATGGCAACATGACCCCCTTCCCACTAGGTGAGCTGGACCCGAATGTGGTGAACAGCCAGGCCGTCCAGCTGGACTATACCAACTCCTCCTACACTCGGGGGCACCTCAACCCCAGCCTTCACCACCGGACCCAGGAGGACCGCTTGTCCACCTTCACCCTGACCAACGTGGTCCCTCAGAAGTTTGGCTCCAACAACGGGCCCTGGGAGACACTGGAGAACCAGGTCAACCACACTCTCGGCTCCTACTGCCTCGGTGTGGCCTACGTCGTGACGGGGGTTATTCCCTACCTGGACAACAAGCACTGGATCAAGGGTCATCGAGTGGCAGTGCCGGAGTATATGTGGTCAGCCTACTGTTGCCCTAAGTACAACAAGAGTCTACTTAACAAGGTTAATCTTAGCAAGGTTTTCCCCACGTATGCTGCTATTGGACGCAATGACCCAAACAGCACAGAAGAGATTGTGCCCATTGACAAAAGCAGTCACAAATGGTTCTGGGGTTACGATGTAAGGCGTATGCCTCTGGATACGTTGGAGATGTACCTGAAGGAGCGATTTGGGACCGTCATCAGTGTGTTTTATGAACAATGCTCTGGGGTAAAATGACCATATCTACCATATGTAATGGATCATGTGTGCATAGACAGCAAAATGACATTTTTTTCTATTAATTTGGCACTAATATCACAAGTAGTATGTCCTCAATTTTAGCACACGTGCTCTTAAAATTGTCTAGATTGCTCAACAGTCTAGGTAAGAAGTAAATCACGGACATCAAAAATATGGTAAAACTTTATATATAACAGTGTCAAAATAATGTAATACGCGTGGAATGTGTCCCAAATGTCATAATAAAATGTCACTGAATGTCAAACTACAAGAGTCTAATTTTGAAGCATTGGAAACAGTTATGACATACACTCAGTTGCCAGTTAATTGGGTACACCCATCTAGTATCAGATTGGATGCCCATTTTCCTCCAGAAAAGCCTGAACTCTTCAGGGCATGGATTCTACAAGGTGTGGCGTTCAAATATTGCTCAATTGGTTTCAAGGAACTATGTGTGCCAGGAAAACATTCCCCACACCATTTCACCACTGTCACAAGCCTGTACCGTTGACACCAGGCAGGACTCATGCTGTTTACGCCAAATCCTAACTCTGCCATGAGCATGACGCATCCGGAACCGGGATTCGTCGGACCAGGTGATGTTTTTCCACTCCTCAATTGTCCAGGGTTGGTGATTGCGTGCCCACTGGAGCCGCTTCTTCTTAATTTTAGCTGATAGGAGTGGAACCTGGTGTGGTCATCTGATGCAATAGCCTATCCAGTGACAACGACAGACAAGTTGTGCATTCCGAGATGCTGTTCTGCACATTCGACTTCTGCGATAAGAATACGAAGATCGCATTGGAAAGACGGGTCTAGATGCACAAAAGTCGCATTGTAGTCTGATTGAGTTCAGATCTGGCTGAACATTTCAAGTGGTGTTCAGGGATGTATTGTGTGCGGATTTCTTCTCAGTCAGGTTACCGAAGCGCATATACAGTGGGCGACGTCATCAGCACTTCTTCCACAAATCTCCAGAAAACTTGTGTTTTGGGACTGAGAAGCACCTTATCATTAAACAGTTGGAGGAAATACGTTCCTAGAGTGTGAGGAAGGTGTTTGCTGGCCTCATAAATACTAGCCAGCTAGCTAATATTTCGAAAAATGTTGTTGTTTTTTTGGCTAGAGTTATTGCTAACCCGTTTTCAATCTCTTTTTAAAATGTATTTTATAAACGTGCAAACAATTCTAAAAACCTGTTTTAACTTTATCAGTATGATATATTGTGTGTAGATTGATGAGCAACATTTTTAATTTAATACATTTTAGAATAAGGATGTAACGTAACAAAATGTGGGAAAAGTGAAGGTGTCTGAATACTTTCCGAATGTCCTTGAGTGGCCCAGCCAAAACCCGGACTTCTACCCATCAAACATCTCTGGAGAGACTTGAAAATAGCTATGCAGCGACACTCCCCACCCAATCTGACAGAGTTTGAGAGGATCTGCAGAGAGTAATGGGAGAAACTACCCAAATACAGATGTGCCAAGCTTGTAGCGTCATACTCAAGAAGACTTGCGGCTGTAATCGTGCCAAAGGTGCTTCAACAAAGTACTGAGTATAGGGTCTGAAAACTTATGTAAAGGTGGTATTTCCGTTTTTATCTTTTATAAATTTGCTAAAAATTATACAACCCTGTTTTTGCTTTGTCATTATGGAGTATTGTGTGTAGATTGAAGAGGGGTGGAAAACAATTTCATCCATTTCAGAATAAGGCTGTAACGTAGCAAAATGTGGAAAAAGAAAAAGGGTCTGAATACTTTCCGAATGCACTGTATATGGAACTTTTTTTAGAAGGCTCTATAAAGAACCATGCTCATATGGTTCTAAATGGAACCTGTACGGTGCTATAAAAAAAAACGTTTCAATGGTTCTATAAAGAACCATGAAAAAATATTATGTATAGCACCAACAAAGGATTCTGCTAAGGTTACAATGCTTTTAATGGCTATATAGAACCCCTTTTTTTAATAGAACCTTTATGGAGAATGGTTCTCTAAAGAACCTTCCTCAATCTCAAAAGTTTCTTTGTAGAAACATACATGATTTTTTATTCTGGTTTAATAGCCATACTATGTTGTTAAAATAACAGAGGTTTTATTATTGTGTTTATTAACAAGTTGAATCAGCTGTGCTAGCTCTGGAACAGCTGGGGGTCCCCGATGAGAGATTTGAGAACTAAAGACTTAGTTAAACGTTTTTAATTTGACACAAGGCCGTACATGACTTTTTCACAGGACACCATCATTGGCCATAGTCATATATACTGTAATAGCATAATACAACAGATTAGATCAACTGGAATGACACTCTCACTTAAGGTTGCACAAACCAAGCACCAACATATAAAGAATGAGCCGCTGCCCCTACAGTTTAATTACCACTAAAAGAGGAAGAACCCTTTTTTTGAACTGCAAAGAACCGTTGAAAGTGTCAGTATGGTTTCACATAGAACCATCACCTTTCAAAAACCCACAAGGAACCTTCATTTTTTTTTGTGTAGCCTAATCAGTAGCCTATAACCAATGTTTTATTAAAATATCACTAGCAGCACAACAATCAACAGGCATTCCCGTATTTTCTTTACATTGAAAATGTTTGTCCATGCAGCTTCTGTGAAAGGTTTGGACTCATTAGGCCAATATGTCCGATGCCCATTGAATGAAAGGTGTCAGTGACTGTAGGAAGTCTGTTCAGGAACATCAAATTATTACAATAGACTGGTTATTGTTTTTCCGGGAATTCCAATCACTGTCTTTGGTGCTGAAATCGCTTGTAGCCCAGGCTGTTTGCCTGTTCGTTTGTTTACATTTCAGGTGGCAAATTCACTAACAGAACGATCTAGAAGAAAAAGAAACGCACACCTATTAAGACGAGGTGCTGGCTAGCGGAGTGGAAACTTGAAAATAAAATAAAAGAGAGCCGCACACTCTTGGAGCTTAGATGCAAAAATGTAATACCAACGTTTCGACAGCCAAGCTGTCTTCATCAGGGTATAATCACAAACACTGCGGGATGACTCGTTTATATAGTGTCAAAAGACACAGGTGTCTGTAATCATGGCCAGGAGTGGCCTAATATCATTGGTTAATAATCAAATATGAAAATGTCATACAAAGAACAGCATACAAACAAATGGATAGCATACGATCATAGATTAATTTGACTATACAAGTTTACACACAATTACAATGGCAAAGTCACAATAATCACAAGAATGGCTTCAGATCAAAGTCTACGTTGAGACCGAAGGGCGCAAGGGTCTTTAAATTAAAGATCCAGGCAGCCTCTCGTTTTAACAATAAATTATCAAGGTCACCCCCTCTCCTAGGGAGGGTGACATGTTCGATGCCAATATAACGCAGAGACGAAATCGAGTGGCCTGCCTCCAAGAAGTGGGCCGCAACTGGATAAGTAAAGTTTTTACACCTAATGGTGCTACGATGCTCTGAGATACGTACTTTTAATTCGCGCTTTGTTTTACCTACATAATTTTTACCACAAGGACAAGTTATAAGATAAATAACTGCCTTAGTGGAGCACGTAATAACACCTTTTATTGGGATCGATTTCCCTGTTTGTGGGTGTTTGAAGGATCTACATTTATAAGTGCCATTGCATTGAGCACAGCCATTACATTTGTAATTTCCATCCAGTAGGGGCGCAAATAGACGTTGTTCAGGAATGTCTTGGGGTGGTAAATCAGAGTTTACCAATTGGTCTCTGAGATTTCTGCCCCGCGAGAATACGACCAAGGGAAGGTCCGAAAACACATTACCGAGACTATCATCGGATTTTAGGATGTGCCAATGTTTGTGAACAATTCCCTTAATTTGTTCAGAGCACTTTGAATAGCGGGTAGTTAGAACGCAAGAATGCGTCTTTTTGCGAGACTGACCTTGAAAAAGGTCATGTCTCGTTTTGTTTTGAATTTTCTCAATGGCAATATTAATCTGATCATTCTTGTAGCCCCTCTCCTTGAATTTTCTTTGCGTCTCAGCCATATTTCTGTCGAAATCGGACTGTTTTTTGCTAATTCTTTTGATTCGACAGAATTGGCTGTAGGGCAAACTATTTTTTAAGGGAAGTGGGTGACAACTATCAGCCCTCAACAAACTGTTACGATCAGTAGGTTTCCTGTAAAGATCAGTGTATAGAACATTATCTTCACACAAGATCAGAAGATCAAGAAAACTGATTTGACGTGTATCAGATTGCATAGTAAATCTCAGATGCTCAGAACAGGAGTTAAGAAAAGCATGGAACGCCTGGAGCTGTTTTGCATCACCCCTCCATATAACAAAAATATCATCAATATACCCTTGCGCCCATCGGTCTCAACGTAGACTTTGATCTGAAGCCATTCTTGTGATTATTGTGACTTTGCCATTGTAATTGTGTGTAAACTTGTATAGTCAAATTAATCTATGATCGTATGCTATCCATTTGTTTGTATGCTGTTCTTTGTATGACATTTTAATATTTGATTATTAACCAATGATATTAGGCCACTCCTGGCCATGATTACAGACACCTGTGTCTTTTGACACTATATAAACGAGTCATCCTGCAGTGTTTGTGATTATACCCTGATGAAGACAGCTTGGCTGTCGAAACGTTGGTATTACATTTTTGCATCTGAGCTCCAAGAGTGTGCGGCTCTCGTTTATTTTATTTTCAAATTCACTAACAGGCCATATCAACGGCAATGGTATGCTAACTGTATTATAACCAGTGGCGAACTGTCGAGGCAAGGCCCCACCTGTTTTGAGTCCCAAATTTTTTGCAAAAACAATTGCCTGTTTTGCATGTTATTTTGGCATTTAATATGCATCACATATCAGTGATGTCAACAATGTAAAACAAATATAGAATAAAAATCATTGAGTTAAAAAGCCGCATACAAACATGGTCTCTTTTCTGCTTTCTTGAGTAAGGCAGCTCCAATGTGCAAGTGTTTCAGCCTAGCTCAGTGCTTTCTGTGGTGGTGGGGGTAGCCAGCAACAAATACAGAATGTAGGGGTTGGTAATGTTCTCTAGTTGCGCCGTGATTGGCTCAGTGTTCTGTCTATCATGGGGACACTATGTCACCACCCAATCTAAGGGTAGAGCTCGGAAATTCAAGCCGCTTGGGTGCTGCCATTGAGTTACAATAGAAGTGCCCATCCAAGAAGGCTCAAGGTCATTGGCCACAGATAAAATTACATCAAATCACGTTATATCTACAGTAGCTTTGATTGGACCGATCATGTCAACATCATACTTTCAAAAGCTTAGCTAGCAGTCATCATCATGAATCAAGTCGACAATCTACTGGCAAATCCATTTTTAATCTTTGTCATATGAAGAGAAATAATGAAGAGAAATTATAGAGAAAACGTATCGGTGCTCATCTGCCATTGGACATAAACATTACACAAGTTGTAAATCACAAAATTTAACAATGAGCGGTGTGAAAGGAATCAGTGGCTAACTGCAAGCATTGCAATAAACGTTTTGAACGGTCATTCAACCACCCGAGCCACTGCCTTGTTCACCCCACTATCATCCAGAAGGCGAGGTCAGTACAGGTGCATCAAAGCTGGGACCGAGCCTGAAAAACAGCTTCTATCTCAAGGCCACCAAACTGTTAAACAGCCACCACTAACATTGAGTGGCTGCTGCCAACATACTGACTCAACTCCATCCACTTTAATAATGGAAAAATGTATGGAAAAAATGTATCACTAGCCACTTTAAACAATGCCACTTAATATAATGTTTACATACCCTACATTACTCATCTCATATGTATATACTGTACTCTATACAATCTACTGCATCTTGCCATCTTTATGTAATAGATGTATCACTAGCCACTTTAAACAATGCCACTTTTATATGTTTACATACCCTACATTACTCATCTCATATGTATATGAGTGGCTGCTGCCAACACACTGACTCAACTCCAGCCCCTTTAATAATGGGAATTGATGGGAAATGATGTAAAATATATCACTAGCCACTTTAAACAATGCTACCTAATATAATGTTTACATACCCTACATTATTCATCTCATATGTATATGTATATACTGTACTCTATATCATCTACTGCATCTTTATGTAATACATGTATCACTAGCCACTTTAACTATGCCACTTTGTTTACATACTTATCTCATATGTATATACTGCACTCAATACCATCTAC
Organism: Oncorhynchus mykiss; assembly: GCF_013265735.2. Lineage (NCBI taxonomy): Eukaryota > Metazoa > Chordata > Actinopteri > Salmoniformes > Salmonidae > Oncorhynchus > Oncorhynchus mykiss. The sequence continues at coordinate 24,810,855 of NC_048580.1, read as the reverse complement.
TGTATCTTGCCTATGCCGCTCTGTACCATCACTCATTCATATATCTTTATGTACATATTCTTTATCCCCTTACACTTGTGTCTATAAGGTAGTAGTTTTGGAATTGTTAGCTAGATTACTTTGTTGGTTATTACTGCATTGTCGGAACTAGAAGCACAAGCATTTCGCTACACTCGCAATAACATCTGCTAACCATGTGTATGTGACAAATAAAATTTGTTTTGATTTGATTTGATTTATACTGTACTCTATACCATCTACTGCATCTTGCCTATGCCGTTCTGTACCATCACTCATTCATATATTTTTATGTACATATTCTTCATCCCTTTACACTTGTGTGTATAAGGTAGTTGTTGTGAAATTGTTAGGTTAGATTACTAGTTGGTTAATACTGCATTGTCGGAACTAGAAGCACAAGCATTTCGCTACACTCGCATTAACATCTGCTAACCATGTGTATGTGACAAATAAAATTTGATTTGATTTGAATTGTACATTGAGAACTTGGGTCTCTTTCTAGAGCTACGACCTGAAGATCACTGACGTCATCATGATTCAACCTTGTTTTTTTCTGAGTTCCCAGTTGTCTTGAAAGCACCATAAATCCAGAGAATGACAGACTTTGATTACAAAGTTTGACAATAAAATTTGCCCACGAAGGACCGCCACACCACCTTTCCTGTTCAAGTGAACACAGCACAACAAGGTGAGTCCAAAAATGTCTTGTATGCTGCTGCATAAATTATGTAAAATGCCAGGGAGATATGTCTACTATATCTAAGAAAGTAATACTAAGTGTATGTTGTGTAGTAAGCTGTTAGTAGCCCATCAGTGGAGGCTTCTTAGAGAAAGAAAGGGAGGACCATACTCCTCAGTGAATTTCATAAAAATATAAATTGTAAAACATTTAACAAGTTATCCTTTTTAGATAACACTATACTGATTAAAATATATTATTTGGCAAAGGTCTACAGTAGCCTCAACAGCACTCTGTAGGGTAGCACAATGCTGTAGCTGGAGGACAGCTAGCTTCCGTCCTTCTCTGGGTACACTGACTTAAATACAAAACCTAGGAGGCTCATTGTTCTCACCACCTTCCAATAACTTACACAGTAATTATGACAATTTCCGCAGGACATCCTCCACCCAATCAAAGATACAGCTAGCTAGCACTGCAGTGCATACAATGTGGTGAGTGGTGTCTTTCTCTCTCAAAGAGAGAGAAAGACAATAGTTGAACAGTTTTGAACAAATACATTTTTTCCAAAATGACGGAGAAGCAGGAGAGAAATAGAGAGAGAGGTTGTATTTTTTTTTCACTGTCACTTACTTAGCTAGCAAATGCAGCTAGCTAGTTTAGCCTACTGAAACGCCCTGCTGAAACAGAGGGATGCTATGTTAGCTAGCTGACTATGACTTTGCAACACAACACTGGAACTCTTCCAAGTCAAGTTTTGGTATTACTAATTTATTGTGTAACTGCTAACTGACTGTACACTAATGTTACTGCATGACTGTTGCGGGTCTACTAGTTCTATTAGCTATGCTATGACGTTACTTTAGCTAATATGATGACAGTGATGTAGGCTGTTTGTAGAGGTTTGGCATGGAACGTGTTTTCCACAAACTTCATATGCAGCAGATTTGTTGTGCATTGAAGTCCACCAGCAAAGGGAAGAGAAGGAATACAACGTGGCTGTTATGAGAGTGAACTCTGTTAACGTGTGATCAGGGGTATATTCATTCTGCCGACTCTGTTGAAAAACATTTTTTAAACGGAAGCAAACAGAATAAAACGGGGATAAACATACCTGAATTTGTCCAATAGAAACTCTCTGTATTGAATGTCACTGTCTGTCACCTCAAATTTGTCTCTTGACCTGTGTGCATCTATGTTGTAAACTTTCATTTATAGGCTAGGTTGTAGCAACCTCATGATGGGTATAGGGAAAATTTGAGTATCATGTAGTAGCCTAAACCTTTCGCTGTAACATTGAACTGGGTGAATAGAATATGAATGAGAGTCATCTAATACACTGTAATAGAAATAAGGCCATGCTCATGAAAAAAATGGTAGCCCATGTGCCTCACCCTAATAATTTGGTATATTTTCCCCTGTTAATTTTGCCTACTGTTCTGACTTGGTGGTGCACATGTAGCCTATAATCTGTTTTAGAGAAATGTAATCATCAAATATTGTAATATTGCCCCTTTATTTATCCTATGGTTCTGACTTGGTGTACAGGGAGAACACTGTAAGAACGACCCATGACCTGAATTCTGTCGCTGTACATTTCAAAAGGGCTGACAAATAGTTATATTGACTACGTCTGTCCTAGCTCGCTCATTGTCTTAATCAAAATTATGGATTGCCTCTTATCCACTTGTCGTCTTCTTATGCCATAGTTTATACATCTCAATTGTCAGTAGAAACCACATTTGTTTAAGCAAGTCAGCCATATCAGCTATGTTTTTTTCAAAGGTAGAAATGAGGCTGAATGAACTGTTTCACTGCCAGACACGGCTCCGCTGATAGCCAGGTGTAGCAGTGGTAAGGGATTGGGACTGCTGTTTGGACAGCTTTATGTAAGCCCTAACATGCTGACTAGACCGCACGTGCATTGCGAGTATGATGATTTTGTCCATCCACATAAGGACAGCTAGGTTGAAATATCAAAACAAACTCTGAACCAACTATATTCATTTGGGGACAGGTTGAAAAGCATTAAACATTCATGGCAATTTAGCTTGCTAGCTTTCTGTTGCTAGCTAATTTTGTTCTGGGATATAAACATTGGGTTGTTATTTTACCTGAAATGCACAAGTTCCTCTACTCCAATAATTAATCAACAGATAAAAGGGTAACCCGAGTTAGTTTCTAGTAATCTCTCCTCCTTCAGGCGTCTTCTTCTTCTTTGGACTTTATAGAATGGTTGGCAACCAACTTTAAGGTGCATTACCACCACCAACTGGACTGGAGTGTGAACCTCAGATCATCTTTCAATCACCCACATGGGTATATGCTTCTAAAAAACTATTTTGGAGATGCGAGAGGCGAGAGTTGCAATGCCTCCTGCCGAAGAGGCCTACGTGTGCACACATTGCCTTATGCTCATGGAACGAAAGATGCTATTTATGATACCATGCTTCTGACTCAATCCAATTTAGAAATATTGTTGTTGTTTTAAAAAACAGATTATTCATTTTTCGTTTAATTTCATAAAACCAAACTTATTAGAAAGATTCACAATCCATGGGTTTATGTTGAGAACGTACATGGTTGGAAGGCACTGCAATTTGCTATTTCTGGAGAAGTGCAAATACGATATGTAAGATGGATCCATGATGTTTATAAAACATTACATGTGGGAGCAGTATAATGGTGAGAGGACAATCCCCCTATCTCTTTATGTTGGATCTTTGTACAGCTCCTGTGAAAATAAGTTGGCTTATCCTTGTTAGGCTATAAGCCCATGCGGAGCAATTATGGTGCATGTAACTGCATTTAGACAGAACCTATTTAAAACAAGTTGTTTCATTTTTAATAGAATTTGATTCGAAATTAGGCCTTACCAATAGCTTAGTGAATTGAATATTGCTTATTGACTACGTTTGGCAGGTCCAAATCCAGACTGCAACTTACAGTCTGCCAATAGCCCCTATATCAGTGCAAATGCTGTAGCCTATGTTTAACAATGTGTTTCCATATTGAAACAATGCAACTAGAACAATGTGTACTGCAAAGATATTCAACATATTTAGCAAATATGGGGCGGGCTATTTAACGAATTAGGCTATAAAGAACTAACATTCATTTTGGAGTTGATGACAATGCAATACATAAAAGACCATAAAAACACAACTTGAAGCTTCCACGTGTTTGGCCATGGAGCACGTTCTGATTGGCCAGTGAGGTGTCAATCCTCAACACAAAACCCAGCCCTTTCGCACCACTGCCTGCTACTGTGCCCAGTTGTGAAAATAGCAACAATGTTTCTAGCCCACAATTTATTCAAGTAATCAAAAGTTTAGTATTTGGTTCCATATTCCTAGCACACAATAACTGCATAAGCGGGTGTCTCTACAAACTCATTGGATACATTTACAGTTTGTTTGGGTTGTGTTTTTCCCAATAGTAACGGAATGGTGAATGATGACTGGAGTAAGTTCTCTGACAACCTGTACAGGTGAGGAAATGACACATAGGATGTGTCTGCAACTGGCTCTTTAATATATTGTAACACATTTATGCAATTTCTTTTTCTAAGTTTTATTATAAACTGGGTGGTTCGAGCACTGAATGCAGATTGGCTGACAGCCATGGTATATCAGACCATATACCACAGGTATGACAAAACATGTATTTTTACAGTTGGTACTGTAACCAGTTTATAATAGCAATAAGGCACCTCTGGGTTTGTGATATTTGGCCAATATACCACAGCTAAGGGCTGTGTCCAGGCACTCTGCGTTGCGTCGTGCTTAAGAATATTCCTTACCCGTGGTATATTGGCCATATACCACACCTCCTCTGGCCTTATTGCTTAATTATATTACTTTGGCTATAATCTAGGGATTTTTTTGCCAGTTCAACACACAAATTCCACTCACAAATGTTGTAAATCAAGGCAGTGAAGTAATAATGAAGTAATGAGGGAACTAGTGTTTTCCAGATAAATTCTGCTTTTTGCAGAAAATAATTTTTACATTGGTACATTTGTATTGTGAATTAGATTTTTTTTTTCTTCAAAAATAATATACCACAGAACTAATAGTAAAATAGAATTCTTCAAATAACAAAACTGTATTAAATAACTAATTGTTTATTAATAAAATTATTCAGAATGATTGGATAGAATCCTTTACATTCCTATTTCTATTTCTAAATGTATATGTTGTTTTACTCTTGTTTTATGTATCAGAAAACCCACAATGCAAAATGTCATATACTCTACAGCCAAAATAGTCAGGTTCATCACAGGGTACATAAAGTACAATTAAGGTAAGTAGACAAACATCCCAAACAGCCAGTCACTGTTAGTGCATGAAGCAGGTTCAGTAGCTGAGGGTTGCCAGGTTTGGTCAGAAACCTAAAGCCTTTACAGACATACTTGGCTACCAGTACTGTTTGTGCATAGCACAGGTTCTGTGGCTTCGGGTTGCCAGGCATGAAACCAGAAGGCAACACATACTTGGCTGGCTGTTGTTTAAAGGTGCACTATGTAACTTTTTAGGTAACCTGACTAAATAGATCCATAATTCTCATTGAAAGAAAGTCTAAGAAGCAGTAGACCTGTTCTAGTTGAGCTATTTCCATGCCTCCCATTCCTAAGTTTAATTTTTGAATCTTTTACATTTGGTTTTGTATGCCAGCTTCAAAAAGTTACAAATACAATATGTTTGGTTATTCAAAAGATATTTCACAGCAATTTAGAAGGTAAAATGATTCTCTACGCTATACATTGCTTGTTTTGTCACATAAACTGAAATTAGACAAGCTATTGGAATTTTAGCAACCAGGAAATGGCGTAGCCATTTCTGCGTATTGGACCTTTACTAGAATGTGGTATCTGGCATGTGTGAGTTGATAGTACCATGTACTTCTAGGGCTGTGCTGTTAGACCTCTAACCCTGAGTCACTGTCACGGACCAGTTCCTATGAAAGGAGAATGCATCCATTGTCTTGCGCAGGTGTCAACCTGTAGGCCTACTCTGTGCGCCTGTGAAACAGAGGACATATATTTATTTATTTAAAAAAAAGACACATAAATTATCTGTGTTGGACATGCATTATCTCTTGGGACACATTATGGTATCCACCTACCTCGCACTCTTAGTAACGGCTGAAGTATTTTTTATTTTGCAATACATATCATTCTTACCCGGGGAAAGATTGATTGACAAGGAGACATTTCATGTGTGCGTAGTAATTCTATTTACCTCTTCAGTCTGGATTAGCAGCTTGCTCTGTTTCCACACAGAATGAGCCCATTCAAGGTCTGAGGCGTTATCACATTATTATACATAATTTTGCACATGATTATGCATTATTACCATTAAAATATCAATTGCATACCTAAAAGGTGCCTCAGAATAAGTCCAGCAGTTACCATTTTATGCAAGGGAAAAAAACAATCTCATTAAATTTGTCCCATAGACAAAGCTATACTGCATGCTCATCATGTTTAGCTAGGGCATCTTTTAAGGGGATGTCCTTAGCTCAGGGACTATGTTGTTCTTTGCCAACGGGAAAGAGGAATCCTCCTCTCTACTCCCCAACGTTTCTGAGGCTATACTGTCGGGGGGCCATGACAGCATTATTGAGTCACCGTCCCATGGCTTTACTGTCTCTTTCTCTGTTGTGTCTCAAACACCCTCCGGTTGATGACACAATGCTCCTTGAGCCACAAAAAAATATTTCCATATCCCCTGTGCTCGTGTGAGAAACATCTGTGGTTGGGCGAGAAACATTTTATCACAGTAGATCTGACAGTGCAATTGAAGACAATGTTGCCAATGGTAGACGGAATAATTCTGTCTAATGCCCATTCCAAATCGACCCCTTGCCCTTATATGCTTGGTGATATGCCAATATTTTGGGGCAAAATAAATGGTCTAACGTATCAGAAGGCAAGATATCAAACCTAAGACATTGATGTCCTCTTTTTGTCCTTAAGTTATATGCATGTCTGTGAGCAGTGATGCTTGTTTCTCTTCCAGGAACCTAGGTCAGGTTTGGGCATTTCACCTTACGGGAGCCCCTTTGGGTGCAGGCCTTTGCTCCAGCCAAGCAGTAACACACATTAATCTAGTATACTTTTGACCACTAGGGGGAGTCCTTGTCTAATGTAGCAATATATACAACTTGTTTGAGAGCACATTTTGCCCAATTTAAACCGTCTATAAATTTAACCAAAAGCGTGACTGTAAGGAATTTAGTCAACTAGGCCATAACACCACCCTTTTCCTCCTTGACCTCTTTTGTATATAAGATACATTTGAACATGTAATATCTGTGCGACACAAAACACCATCACAGTTTCCTCTAAACTTTTTGTAATGTATTCATTAATAACAACACACACACACACACACACACACACACATGTACTCACAGACACACACCATTACAACCATTACAAACATGTCATAATGTCATGTTCCAATAGGAAAAACAGGAATCCTCTTTGCTATGCCCCCACATTTATGAGGCTATACGTCGGAGGCCATTATTGAGTAACTCTCCGCTGGCTTTGCTCTGTCTGACATCTCAAACACCCTCCAGATGGAATTGCTTCAATGTCTAATTAGCCTATATAGGGAGAAATAAGATAATACTAAATAAAAATGCCCATGTTTTAAAAAAAACTTTAGACTAAACATTTGACATGAAGGACAGAGTGTTAATAATACATGGCCAAGAAGTTAGACATGCTGTTTAAGATCCCGAATGGAAGTCAATTGTTCACATCCAATTTAGGCTTTTTTTTAAATGTCTTATCTAATGAACACCACACAAATCCTTTGTTTTAGTCAAGCAATATACTTTTGCTCATGGGTGTGTGTGGAGGTGTACCCGTTTCTGTTCAACAAAGTAGTTTCTGGAAAATATTTCTATCCATTTACTCCTTTTGGCACAATAGCACCTCTATACTCTACTAAGGTCAAAGTTAAAGATACAGTAACTTGTGTTAAGTTCTACAGATGTTGATCTAAATTTGATCACTCTGTTGTTGCTGAGAATTTTTCCTGCGCCGAAAAGGAAATGCAAATGAGCTTCATGATTGACATCAATTCACTGAAAACCCGCACTAACACACGGTTTTATTAATTCTATTGCACTTTTCATGTAGCCTCATTTTGGCCAGCTAATAGCCCAACCACAGATCAAGACATGGTGGAGTGATTTCTGCACAGTGCATCTTTAATATTTACACAGATGCACTTCCTGCTGCCCCCCGAGATTATATGAGTTTTACAACCCAGTATCACAGGTTAATGTGAAATAGACACAAATTGCTTCTATGGAAATTCGTGACAGGCACACAAAAAAGTGTATTTCCTTGTGTGCAGTACACAATTTTGTATACAGTGCATTTCAATCACAGGTAAAGACATTAGGTTACAGAAACGATGGTGAATGGTGGTTGGTCGTAGAGGATGGGTGGGCATAAAACGGAAAGTCTAGTAACCCAAAGGTTGCGTGTTCGAATCTCATCAAGGACAACTTTAGCATTATAACTAATTAGCAACTTTGCAACAACTTACTACTTTGCAACTACTTAGCATGTTAGCTAACCCTTCTCTTAACCCTAACCTAACCTTAACCCTTTAGCATAACCTTAACCCCAACCCTTTAACTACTTAGCTTGCATGTTACCCAACCTTAACCCCTAAACCTAACCCTAACCCCTAACCCTAGAATTAGCCATCTAGCTAGCCTAGATAATGTTAGCCACAACAAATTGGAATTTGTGTAACATACACAAATGTGTTATGAAGAAAGGAAATAGTTTAATACACATGAAATGCTTTGTGATAGAAACCGTGTAACACAGGTGTGTGTGCCTGTCACAAATTATTTTATAAGTCATTTGTGTCTTTTTCACAATAATCTGTGATAGTGCGTTATAGATTATATTTCAATGAAGCACAGTGACCCCAAGATATGTACAGACGAATAGGTGTTTTATTTGTTTGGATGAAAAATTTGTGTCTGTGTTTTTCAATCCTCTCACCTCAGGGAAGCCCCCAAAGCTGCTCAGTAAATAAGATTCTCTCTCTCTCTCGCTCTCTGTCTTTCACCCGCAGAGCTTCTCAGTAAAGTGACAGTTCAGCAACATAAAGAGGATTCTCATCTCTCTCTCTCTCTCTCTCTCCCAGGAACGAGGCCCCACCTCTTGTTTTCCCCCAACCCTGAGTCATATACATTTGAGTCAGCGGTGAGTGTGAGTGCATTTTGCTCCTTCTCTTCCTCTTGCTTCCTCTTCTTTTTATATCTGTCTTCCTCTGTCTCTCTTTCTCCATCCTTCTCTCTCTTCTCCCTCTGATTTTGATCTCTGTCTACCCCTTCCCACAAAAAAATTCACTCTCGTCCTCCTCTTCTCCCTCTGCTCTCTCACTCACGCGCTGTCTTGCGTCTCTCCCGGGAATCCTAAGCGCATCCCTGGTCTCGCAGGTGGACGGCGGCCCACTACCCAGGAGCCACCATTCCCGCCCCGGAGAGCTCCACGCTGGCAGCGCAGCCCCTTCCGCGGCTCAGCATTGGGAGGAAGACCCTGGTAGCAGCCGCCGTGGGGGTCATGCTAGTCCTGGTGCTGGTGGTCCTCATCCCCGTGCTGGTCAGCTCAGTGAGCACAGACGACGCCAGCCACTTTGAGATGCTAGGCACCTGCCGCATGGTGTGCGATCCCTATCTGGACTCAGGGGGCACAGGGAAAGCTACCTCCACCACGGGCCTCCAGGCGGAAGCAGAGGCTGAGGAGCTGATTGACCACAGCATCGGCCCGCCACTGCCCACCTATGGTGGCCATGGTTCACAGGGAAAGCCCGGACGGCCCGGGAAACCCGGACCCCCGGGACCACCCGGAGAGCCCGGTCCGCCTGGGCCCAAAGGACCCCCAGGGGACAGAGGAGATGCTTTGAAGACGGGGATACTGGGTCTGGGGGGCCAAGGAGCCATCGCCACAGCCACCTACAGCACCACGCCACGGGTGGCTTTCTCTGCGGGACTCCGGAACCCCCAGGAGGGTTACGAGGTCCTGAAGTTTGACGATGTGGTCACCAACCTGGGGGATAACTACGACAGCTCGCTTGGCAAGTTCACGTGCAAGATCCCCGGCACCTACTTCTTCATCTACAATGTGCTGATGAGGGGAGGGGATGGCACCAGCATGTGGGCGGACCTGATGAAGAACGGTCTGGTGGGTGACACTGTCACACTTTAACTCTTTTACTTTTAGGCTACTCTTTTTTTTACTTGCCTTTTCCCTCTTTTCTCTCTGAAAATACAGTGGCACACATGATTCTTGTGACAATTACGAAAGTCAGTCATCCATGAAAGAGGCTAAAAGGGCATCCATTTTCGATGACTTTTCAATAAACTGAAAAGGGGAAGCTATTTATTTAAGTATATGTTTTTCCACTTTTTAATGTTTTATTCAAATAACTTCCTTCATTGACTGACTTCTATTCAAATTGACCCTAACCCTGGTGTAGTGTGAAATCCAGAACCTGTTTTGGTAACATTCCATTCCCTGTACACAATGTGTGTTTACCATGACAAGGAGTGACAAGGAGTGGAAGTATAACTCAAACAGAGTGGCAGGTGTGAGGGTGTTAGACACAGGGGCTGGTTACAGTAGGCACGATTAAAATTATGATTCATGTGGACATGCACATGAAATAATCACAAGTGTGCGCACACTCACGCCCCATTTAAACCTTGCATAAAAAATGCGAGCTGTATGCACATTGGCATTCGCATAACAAGAAACACATGTTAATGCAAGGTCTATATGCGCACAATGCGCGTGTTCAGAATGTAAACAGATTTGCCTAACCACCTCCAGAGGTGGATTAGCTCGCATTGTGTTCCAGCTCCATGTAAATGCAATCAGGTCAGCCTGACCAAATTCAGTGGGAAACATTATCAGTCCTTCTCCTAAAAATATGCCCGCGTTATTTAAACTCTGCTTCAGTGTTCCACAAATTAAATGTAAAAAAAAAAAAAAAAAAAAAAAAAAGGTACGAGGGCAGAGCATACTATCGCAATCAAATAGTGTCAACATTTAAACACCTGCTTTAAAAAAAATGTATAAATGGCGGATCATTATTTATAGGCTACAGGACAGATGGCATATCATTTTTGTCTTAAAGTTCGTCTTCATCATCACTTTCACAGACTTTCTTCTTCAGTTAATTTCATACATTGTGTGGTAGGCTACATGTTATTTGAGATAGGCTATTTTGCTATATCTTTTTGAAACAGTGAGCCTACATACGGTAGACGAGGCCTACTGCAGATAATCTAGTCGCAAATTTTTAAAAATAACAACAACATCTGATTATCAAAAGACAGCTGCACTCTGTGCGCTCTCCAGACTCTCCAAGTATTCGCCCTATCCAATAATACAATGCAATGATGAATTGTATTTTTGTTTTCAAGTGAGTACAAAAATCCAGTCTGTAAACTGCAGTGAATATGTCATTTGAATAACCGTGAGCCCTGCGTTTTGAAGGCAGTAGCATGCGTGGGTAAAATCACTAGGGGAGTCAAACCAGGAAAAATGCCATATTACAATCTACTGTATGTTGTGATGATGGCTTTGTTTGCTCTTGGCCTATAACCCGTTATAATTGCGTTCATTCGCCACTGTAGCCATACATTGTTTAAAATACACATTTCCAGAAGACAATTGTTAGGCCGCATAGGCTAGCTAGCCTAAATCCACAAAACACATTTTGAATGTAACTGTTACATTACCTACAGAGCATGATCAAATTAAAGTTCATGTTAGTTGGTCAAAATGTCACTCTCGGTTTGCTGAACTTGTATAATAGGCCTAGTCCTCACTAAAATGTTTCCCGAAGCAGCAAGATTACAATAATGGGGAATACAACCGCAATGCACTTCAACTTTGACATATTGTAAGCTAAAAAATAGGTGGAAGGCCCCATAATACTGATGTTAGCCTGATGTAACTATATACTATATAAAATAAAGCGAGTCCTACACTATTTTATCTATAACATATATAAGCGCCCATTAATGTATAGTGTACAGTTTACGCTCCGTTAGCCAGCACCGATACTAACCATTTTGGGGTGTGCGCCAGTTCATGCTTCTCACTAACCTGTGGTAACCCTTAAAACGGTGCCAGCCCATACAGTTTCAGGACCACGAACTGTTACGCGAGTCATTGCAAAGAAAACGCAGTGGAGCCTTGCTATTTCAGCACCGCCTTGCTATTTCAGCACCACCAGCTGTGCACTGCGCCTTGTATATCAACTAGCCCATTCACACTCATCATAATATGCAACAAACCTGTGCAGAATTTATGCCAACAGTTTAGTCCACAATCGGTAAATAGTTATTGCAATCTTGCGCCAAAGATGGCATAAAATATCAGTATGTTCTTTCCAAAATAAGATGATGCATTGAATGTAATGTATTTGAATCAATGTATTTGAATAATGACGGTCAAAGGGATTAAGGAAAATGCAAAAACAGTTCACGTAAGAAAAATGTATAACGCTCCAATGACATCTAATGTAGCCTACACGTCATTTTTTTTAAAATACAAATCTCGAGTTCATTTCTTAAATAATTGTGAAGGTGATTCCAATTGTATCATACAAAATGTAGGAACACCAGAACAATATGTGAATACAGTGCTAAACTTAAAGACGTGTGGTTCTCAAGGTGAAGGGGAAATTATATCATGTATCAACTTGCTCAACAGTGAGCTCTGAAGAAGAAACAACGATACAATGTCGCCTTACAAAATTGCTCGCACCTTTCATGATCCCTATCGGAACAGCCATGATAAGATTTCATTCCGAACATGGGCCTCGCATTTACTTGCAATTTAATGGGGGTCTCAGTGCCTAATATGATGAATTGAGATACATGAGTGTCGTGATCATAGGCTGGCAGTGGCACGGTCCGTTAATCACTAGAAGGCGGTGGGAAATCGCGGTGGGAAATTGTGAAAGAGAGCGTGTGTATCTTCATGTACTGTAAAAACGGAGTAGAGGGTGACGTTGTCCCTAGACGCTGATCCTGGGTCAATTCCATTTACCCATTCATGGTTAAAGTAATGATAGGGGAGGGGAAGCTGATCCCAGATCAGCTGATCCTAAACTTCACCCCAGAGCTGTAGGAACATGATTATGAGCCCCTGGACATAGTTCAATTAAAACAGACCATAATCAATGATACATTGCCAGTGTGTGTGCATAACTGTTAAGTTATATATCAACCCGTTCGACGTGTAGGCTAGTAGATATTGAATATTGGCTTTTAGATGAGTGTTTTTTTATTTGTATTTTATTATGGATGTTTCCTGGCGTTCAGCAATATTAAGGCAATTTGCATACAATTAAATATTACACTTCACAACACATTATTACACACTATTGCAACATATCTACAACACAAAATCTATATGTACGTGTGTGTAGTGCGTGTGTTAGCATGTGTTTGTGTATGTGTGTGTCTGCGCCTGTGTGTGTGTGTCTCTCCACAGTCCGCACCACATGGTGTAGTTTTTTTTTTTACATCTGATTATACGGCTTGTATAAGTTACCCGATAATGTTCATGGTTTTATTGCTCTGAGTGCAGACATATCACAGACACTGACATTGTAAATGTAACTGACACAGAGGGAAACCTTGACGCTGCAGTCCACCATAAGCTTTATAGGACACACTTTATATTATAGATTAGCATTACATTTTAGTAATTTAGCGGACGCTCATATCCAGAGCGTGCCTTGCTCAAGGGCACAGACTGCAAAGCTAGGCCAATAGTTCTTATGTAGTTGTCATACTTTTTTATTTAAACCTTTATTTAACTAGGCAAGTCAATTAAGAACAAATTCTTATTTACAATGACGGCCTACTCCAGCCAAGCCCAGACGACACAGGGCCAATTGTGCGGTGCCCTATGGGACTCCAAATCACAGCCGGCTGTAATACAGCCTGGATTCGAACCAGGTACTCTAGTGACACCTCTTGCACTGAGATGCAGTGCCTTAGACCGCGCCACTCTGGAGCCCATTTACAAAATTATTATAATATTTTTTATTATAGCTAGGCCAATTCTTATGTAATTGTCATACTTTTACAATGTATCATTAATTGTGTATTTATATAATTATGTGTTACTGCTGTTGCCAGAGTCCTTATTATTTATTATTGTGAAGAACATAAATACATTGTAGTGGACAGAGACAGTGCAATTCCCCTTGCAGATCACAAACCTTGGTCTCCCAGCCCATAGGCAAACTTGCTAACCACTACTCCAATAGGTTTACTTCCTTTGGAAAATATTTTAAGGAGCCTTTTATATTACACAAACCTTATCGTAATACAGTACTGTATATCACAGGGTTCATCAACTAGATTCAGCCATGGGCTGATTTTTTCTTGAGCGGGTGGTCGGTGGGCCAGAGCATAATTACAAATCATTTGTAGACTGCAAATTGACCTCAAGAAGCCCAAACATATATAATATTTGACTAAAGTATAATCCTTTCAAGCCTCACGTCTCTATTATGTGTGTGAATACCTGGGAACAGATTTCCAAAATGAAAAGAAATTGGAGCTGATTTCCTGGTGTTTTTACAGTATTTTAAGTCCAACCATATATCATTGTTTGCTCAGAAAACTTGAGGGGCCAAATAAAACCACCCACGGGACAAATTCGTCTCATGGGCCGCCAGTTGGGGAACCTTGCAGTAGATTATTTTGCCAAGTGTTTATATTCTTGATGACAGGGAGGAAAGGGTACAGCCATGTCATGTCACCAATCATCCATGCACTGACATCCGTCATCGTCCTGTCACTCTGACCAAGCCATCTCCCAGGAGCCTCCAGGGCTCATGATATTTTGCTTTTTACATCCTCGTTCAGCCAGCACTAATTACAACCCCATGCTTTTGTTTTGTTCCTCGCTCTGAAACAGGCAGCAAGACAGTCGCCCCCGGAGGGCTAGTTGGATTAGACAGTGCAAAACAGTCCAGAGAAGTTAGCTTGCCTAAGGCTACAGTGTGGCAGATCTTAGCGCACTCCAACCTGGCAACACCAACTCTTAGCTAATAGCTTTTAAAAAAAACTATTTATATGTTCTTCAGTGTTGGAAAAGCGCCTTGAAGTCACACAGTGTCACTTTTATTCCGACGTCGACTCGGAATGTGTGAAAGCGGTTCAAGACACTTTGCTCCAGATTTAGCGCAGTTGTGATTAAAAGGTCCAATGCAGACATTTCTATCTCAATATTAGGTCATTTCTGGGTAACAATTAAGTACCTTACTGTGATTGGTCCCCAAAAAATATATTCTTAGCAAAGAGCAATATCTCCAAGGCTGCTTTTGAAACTCTCTCTCGAGCACCGGACACTGATTTTCTGTGTTCAACCTTGAAATATCGGAGGTCTGACTGTAAATCTGGGGTAATAGTAGAGAAAATAGGGCACATTTTTCCAATTGAGTCATAGGCCTTATTCACGGTGGGTAAAAACAAGGGCTTTGCCGTGGGGGACAGTTTTACACAGACATCTTGATGACTTGACTTCTTATTCAATCAGTCCAGCCCTTCCCCAAAACGATCTAGTAGTCCTTGCGAAAGACATTCATAGGTGTGGCGTTGGTCGACGTGCTCCAGTCAGTTAACCACTTTTCACTGATGTTCTTCACTGGAAAACCAATGCCACCATTGTTTTTGCCGTTTCAAATTCGTTGTTTGTTGTTGGTAAATGGGGTTTGAATTACATGCACGTCATTGTTATTCGTTTTTGGCAATGGATACCTTTTTTTTTTTACTCCTGTAAAGTACAGCAGAACTAAATACACCCAGGACTTCTTTTGTGCAATTGAATGTGATCTGTTTTAGTGTCATTGTTAAAATCTTGCTTTCTCCCTCTCCTACTCTCTCACTCTCTTTTCCCCCTCTCTCTCCTTCACTCTCTTTTCCCCCTCTCTCTCCTACTCTCTCCTTCCTTCACTCACTCTCTTTCTTTCCCCCTCTCTTACACATGTGCTGTATCTTTTTCAGGTCAGGGCCAGTGCCATAGCCCAAGACCAGGACCAGAGTTATGACTACGCCAGCAACAGTGTCATCCTTCATTTGGATGCCGGGGATGCGGTCTTCATCAAACTGGACGGGGGCAAGGCCCACGGGGGCAACAGCAACAAATACAGCACCTTCTCAGGGTTCATCCTCTATGCTGACTGATTAAGGGGTCGTAGGTCATGGTTTACAGGGCATTCACTTCCTGTCTTTCACTCCTCGCTCTCATTCATTCTCCCTATTAAGCTCCATTTTTTTGAATGGGTTGCCTATTATCATTGTGAAGATGCAGGGAGGTCTATCGACAATAGTGGTTCACTTATGGTTGTTCTTTCAGTTATGACGCTGATGTAAGGGTGACATTTTGACAGTGCAGAAAAGCAGCTCTGTTGTCAAGCTAAACCTGCATCACTTCAAATGTACGTCTGGAATTCAATGGTTACGTGACTGTATTGCGTAACAATAATCTCCATCGTTCAGACCTGGGTTCAAATAGTACTGTTTTCCTGCAAAAACTTGAGCTCCCCTGGCACAGTGGAATGAATTGAATCTTGAATTGAATTTTAAAAGTGCATCTGTCACTAAAGACAGTCTCAATCAAATGCTCAAAGTTTTTCAAAAGATACTAATATTAATTAAACCCTGGTCTGGTATTGTTACATGGTAAACCGACATTAAAGGGATAGTTCAACCAAATTACAAAATAGATATGTTTTTCCTTTCCCTGTAAGCAGTCTTTGGAGAGAGCAATCCATGCTTTGGTTTTGTTTACCAGGCTGCGGTCACCAATTGCTACCTTTAGTATTTTTGTCCAAAAACCATGTCAGATTAATGTCACGCCAATATCTGCCAAATCAGCATGTTTTACACTTCATTCCCAAATCAACGACTGTTTACAGGGTAAGGAAGTCACGTTTATATTTTGGGTGAATTATGCTACTAGCTTACAAGTATTGGTAAAAACAAATAGTATTTTTTGACACTAGCATTGCTTTTTCACGTTGTCAAAATTGAGGTCCATTGGGTCTCTTTATGTTAGAGCGATTTTGGAATTAAGACACGTGTCATTAAACCGACCAAGTTTTTTAACCCAGTGTTGTCTGATGAATAAGAGATCATGTAATATTACCCAGTACATTTTAAAATATTATTCATTTATTTCTATGTAAATAAATATCAATGTGCAAACACCATTGGAGCCAGGGTCTGAAGGCATTCAATACAGAAACTAAACTGAAATTCCCATTCAATAATTGAAAAAAGGGCCTCTATTTTTACTGAATTCTCAATAAACTAAAAAGTAGAAGCTATTTATTCCATAAGTGGTTAAGTTTTAGAATGGTTTATTCAAATCACTTCCTGAATTGAGTGCCTTCAATTCGAATTGACTCCAACACTGATTGGAGCAGTGCCTGTACTGCACTTATAACCCTGTGTGTATATAAATACAATTATAGTGTACATAGACTGACCAGGCGAATCCAGGTGAAAGTTCTGATCCCTTATTGATGTCACCTGTTAAATCCACTTCAGTCAATGTAGATGAAAGAGAGGAGACAGGTTAAAGAAGGAAGTTTACGTCTCGAGAGCATTGAGACATGGATTGTCTATATGTGCCATTCAGAGGGTGAATGGGCAAGACAAAATATTTAAGTGCCTTTGAACGAGGTATGGTAGTAGTTTCCAGAATCACTGGTTTGAGTGTCAAGAACTGCAACGCTGCTGGGTTTTTCCACGCTCATCAGTTTCTCATGTGTATCAAGAATGGTCCACCACCCAAAGGACATCCAGCCAACTTGATACAACTGTGGAAAGCATTGGAGTCAACATTGGCCAGCATCACTGTAGAATGCATTCGACACCTTGTAAATCCGTGCCCCAACGAATTGAGGCTGTTCTGAGGGCAAAAGGGGATGCAACTCAATATTAGGAAGGTGTTCCTAATGGTTTGTACACTCAGTGCATGCAATATACACTGGGGTCCATAATTATTGACACCCTTGATAAAAATTATCAAAAAAGACTATAAATAAATAATACAAATACTGAGCTGTATTGTATGCCAAAAAAAGTGGCCAATTATATTATTTTATACATTTGCTCAGAGAACGAGATTTTGTTTAACAAGTAATATAAAAAAAAATCTCTAAAAGATAGGCGTAACATTTTTTGGACCTGTTTTCAATACTCTTCAAAACTCAATAGACTTGTGAGGATAACGACACTGAGCCCTTTTCTGAAATGTCTGGAGACTGAGATGGCAAATGCAAAATGTTGATTTTGTGTACATTTTAATGATTTATTTGTGAAATTTGATTAGTGCTTCAGTTTATTGTCTTGCTGGAAGATCCACTTGTGGCCTGGTGTCAGCCTCCTGGCAGATGCAAACAGGGTTTTGACTAAAATATCCTGGTACTTGGTAAAGTCAAAGATTGCTTTTACATTGACAAAATAGTCCAGTGACCACTCAAACAATGGAAATACATGTCCTCAAAGATGGAAGGCAGGCGGTAGGAGGCGTGCTCAGGTGGGACCATTCTAGCCAATGACAGGGCAGATATGAGTGTGAATAACAGGCCATTGAGATAGATAGAGGACTCATCTTTGTATCTGTGCCATTATAGCATCTGTGACAGCAGAGGCTTTCTTCTTCATTGGCCGCTTGCTCACTCATAGGAATCCCCACCCAGTTGACTACTTTAAAATGGTGAAATCGCCTCAATGACAATGTTCAAGCTAAAACAGGTTACATCCATGATGAGTCCTCTATCTATCTATATGACAACAGGCACAACTTCGATTTTAAGGTCGTATTTGGGTAAGTAGCCGAAATGCCACGTCCACTTATATTTTGTGCATTCGTAAACAACCTAACCATTACTTAATTTCTATTTGTTCAAATAAGCCTCACTTAGGAAATTGACCTTCGCCTCTTCCTCTCTGGTAAAGTTCATGATTTTTTTCTTTGACCTTAACAAGGGCCTTAGGAACAGTAACAGCTAAATATCCCCATAAAATCAAAGATCCAGCACCATATTTTTTTTTGTAGGCATGAGGTACTTTTCTGCATATGCTTCTGTTTGTAGACGCCAAACCCACCACTTGTGTGCGTGGCCAAAAAGCTATTTTTAAGCAAAATCTCTGAGCAATTGTATTAGTATAAAATAATATTATTGTCCTTTTTTTTGCACACAATATAGCTCAGTAGTTGTATTATTTACTTTACCCTGTGTTTTTAACCCATATTTTTTATCAAGGGTGTCAATAACGATGGACCCCACTATAATTGACATAAACTGAGTGTTCAATACATTAGGAATATACCTTCCTAATATTTTGTCACAACCCCCTTTCCTCTTAGAACAGCTTCAATTTGTCGGGGCATGGACTTTACATGGCGTCAAGGGTTCCACAGGGATGCTGGCCCATGTTGCCTATAATGCTTCCCACAGTTGTATCAAGTTGGCTAGATGTTCCTTGGGTGGTGGAACATTCTACCATTCTTGATACACACAGCAAATTGTTGAGTGTGAAAAACCCAGCAGCGTTGCAGTTCTTGACACACTCAAAGCGGTGCACCTGGCACCTACTACCATACCCCCGTTCAAAGGCACTTAAATATTTTTGTCTTGCCCATTCACCCTCTGAATGGCATACATACACAATCCATCTCTCAATTGTCTCAAGGCTTAAAAATCCTTCTTTAAACTGTCTCCTCCCCTTCACCTACACTGATTGAAGTAGATTTAACAAGTGATATCAATAAGGGAACATAGACTAACCAGGTGAAAGCTATGTCGTGGAAATGTAATGTTTTGTACACTCAGTGTATATAAATATCCTTATTACATGATTCACCTGTTCCCAGATCTGTTTGTGGTATCATGCCAACTCCTTGTTGAAAAGGAGTGAAAAGGAGTACTCCTTGGCATGAAAAGGAGTGACAAGGAGAGGCATGATAGTACAAATAGACTGGTACCCAGGCTAATAAATGATGCAGCCATTTAGGATATTGATGTAAAATGTCACAAGTGAGTGGTACTTGCATTTTGATGTTCACCACATCCATCTACCAAAAGCCATTGATTCTGATAGTGCATGTATATTTTGTTTTCTAGTCAATGTTATCCGTTTCAACCAATGAAAGTTAGCTAAGATGTCAGCCAATGACAATGCAATTGATGGCAGGGAGTGGAAGGGATTTTTGTGTGCTTTTTCTATTTCATGCTTTAATCGTTCATGACTTTTGGTAATAAATGGGATTTTTTGCTTCTCCTCTCACGTCCCCTGGTTAATGTCACTCCTTTTATTCACGCTCTCCTCCTTTTTTATCTATCAGAAATTGGTCCGTCCGATCAGCTTCCCACTTCCAAGGACCCATGCAGACCTCGGCTGTTGGCATTCTCACACTCTAGAAGGTGAAGGATGAGATTGAGTCATATCAAAACAGCACAGCGAGAGTCTGATCAAAAGAGAGATAAAGAGAGAGAGAAAGTGAGGGGAGCTCACAGCTGTGTTAAATGCCAAACAACTAAAGACATAATTGCCTATCACAATCAAAGGGAAGCTATCGTTCCTTTCCTAATGGGTGAGGAAGATACGTGTTGAGTTGCCGGGAGGCACAGTGGGGAAGAAGAGGGAGGGACGGGTGTTGTTTGAGCAAAAATCCTGGCAGAGATCAGATCAGGCCTGGTGGAGTGGGAAATTAGGTTCCGCAATAACAAAACCAAGCGCATACAAATGGCTTATTTTCATATGCCATTTAGTGGACGCTTTTATGAAAGACGACTTACAGCAGTGCGTGTAAACACATTCGCATTGCGTGGCCCCAGCGGGATTCGAACCGGTCTCTGATGTTGCAAGTGCCATGCACAACCAACTAAGCCACACAGGGCCATACTGTATGTTGTTAAGGCACCATACCTGTTAACCGGACAAATCCTTTGCGTGAGGAGTTTGCTTTGGTGTAATATTTTTATGTTTGAAATATGATTATCTTGCTGGTGGCTACAAAAACACGACAATGAAAAACATTAATCCTGCATGAATCATAATAAAGTCAATTAAATTAAATGTAACTGACCTAATGTAATTTTATATCAAGATTTAGAATTCAAATGTAAAATTGAATACACTGTTCAAGCAGCATGGTTTATGATAGACATGAAAGTGATAGATGTTAAATTATAGTTGGCTTGAAAATGTTATTCTTGAAAGGTCAAGAATTGTTGTGAAAAGCACACATACATCTACATTAAAATTCAACCTTACTATTCACTATTCTTGGAAAGCGGGTGGCCTATTAGCATACCATGCTCGTGCTTCAGCTCTCTCCGTGTCTACCCAACTGCAGTACGCTCAGAGATTCCGAGAGCTTCCGAGGCCTCCAGGTTCAAAGCTTCAGCTTCTCTTTAGAGTCTCAGAGACAGCAGAAATCCTCTGGACACAATTAGAACTGAGGGTCCTTTTCCAATGCAGAGGTCACTTATCCCGGGGGGCGAGGGCATGTGAGCACATCGTCAAATTAGTGACTTCATGTCACCATGTCAAAGGCAAAAGCCCCTCCGTCTTCTGAGAGAACTAGCTTCTGTTCTACAAACACGCTGAACTGAACATCAGCGGCAAGTGACAACATCTGTACTTTTTAAAATAGTTTTAGCTTTCACAACTTCCACTGCGCTAAATTGTGAGCCGTGATTGGAAAGAAGCTAAGTCGGAAGTCCAGCTAGGCTTAGAAGCCAATCTTGTCAAGATTTAACATCGAGTTGTCTTTACGCTGTAAAAATGCCAGCAGAACAAAGCTCGTACAATGTCGCATTTTACCTTATGATGTTGTGCAGCGAACATAGCTTTATTGCTATGGCTAATAGACAACAGCCGGACTCCTTGAAATACTGACCATACAGTACAGTGGCTTACTAGGAGGCAGTCAATAGCACAACGATATCCCCCGAGGATCACACCACGGTCAATCATTTAACCATCAGACTGCAGTGGCAATGTATATCCCAACTCATTAGCAAGGTCACAAATAACCCTAGTTAGCAATGCAATGCTAACTACTATCTTCTCGCTACCATGCCTTAGGCTTAGAACATTCATCCCCCCTTCCCAAGTCTGACTAATGTTCTGTCTAGAGGCATATGAAGAGCAGGCAGACAATGTTCTCTCTCTTGTCGGGCACCATCTTTAATTCCAGACTCCGGTGATTGTGTTTGAGTGCACAGGGGAAAAACAGCTTCCTCTTAGCTGGGTTTTGACAGTGGCTAAACCTACCCAGCACGAAGATATTTGGCTAAATGTTCAAGGGATCCATTCTCAAACTCCTGAACTATTTAAATATAGGAAATCCCCTTGTAGGCAAATAAATGGAAATCATAATTTGCACACTCACTCCTTGCCTGTGTGTGGAAGTGCATGGGGCTAACATTTGCAGCTACCAAAGTTCGAGGCTTGGCAACTGGTGAGGCTTGGGTCTTATCAGGATAGCACTGTGTGTGAGGTGTAAGTGGAGCTCAGTTTCCCAGTATAGGCTTAGTGAGAGCTGTTCTACTCAAAGGTCTGATGCTATGTCAATGGCGCCTTTATATGTTATCTTCAGCATGCAGCATCATATCTTCAGCATACAGCAACGTATCCATCCCATCAGGCAAGAGAGAAAGATCACAAATCACGGTTACATGTTGACTGTCTCTTACTTTTAAATCACATGCTCACTCTCCCTCTTAGTCACACACACACACATACAGCATACCCCATCCCTTTTTCTCTCACACTCTCTCGCTAGCCGACTTTCCACCTGATCAATACGCTCATTTAGTTTGAGTCAGTGAATATAACATACCTGATTTCTCCGGGGTGGTCGGTGTGTCAGTGATTCAACCCTAACAGGCTTTTCCCACAGCCCTGACCCATCCCGGGCTAATGAGCAAGGACAGTTTGAGTCATCGGGTGGGACAGGCTGCCATGTTGGCTGTCTCCTCACCCCCGCAACAGTCATGTGTTGTGTCTATGGGCTGTCAAAGGACTTCTGAGCAATATTCTTTCGCCCCTGCAAACCCACTGTCCTCGGGCTGACATTAGAACCTTTGAACGCATAAAGACACATGGGGTTTAATTTGTTACCATGGTGAATTTACTATCTGTAAAAACAGTACAAGAAAAACTGAAGTAAAGAGAAACTATTTACACTAGTACGCTGGATTATTGTAGTATAATGAGCATGGGTTGGGAATTGAAATCTCTATGAATTTCAAGAGGTTTGGAGTGAAGGTGTTGGTATAGTTTATTGAACAGACCATTATCAGCGCCTATAAGAGACCCTCTAGGTACCAGACAGTAAATCAAATAAAATACAATTTTGTTGTTCACATATACATGTTCAGCAGATGTTAATGTGAGTGTAGCTAAATGCTAGTTCTGACATTGTAACTATCTAACAAGTCATCTATCAATTACACAATTGCCTAATACACACAAATCTAAGTAAAATAATGGAATAATAATATATATAAATATATGGATGAGCAATGACCGAGCGGCATAGGCAAGATGCAATAGATGGTATGAAATGAGTGTATAAACAGTTGAAGTCAGAAGTTTACATACACTTAGGTTGCAGTCATCAACCACTCCACAAATGTCTTGTTAACAAACTATAATTTCGGCACGTCGGTTAGGACATCTACTTCGTGCATGACACAAGTCATTTTTCCCAACAATTGTTTACAGGCAGATTATTTCACTTAAAATTCACTGTATCACAATTCCAGTGGGTCAGAAGTTTACATACACCAAGTTGACTGTGCCTTTAAACAGCTTGGAAAATTCCAGAAAATGATGTCATGGCTTTAGAAGCTTCTGATAGGCTAATTGACATAATTTGAGTCAATTGGACGTGTACCTGTGGATATATTTTAAGGCCTACCTTCAAACTCAGTGCCTCTTTTCTTGACATCATGGAAAAATCAAAAGAAATCAGCCAAGACCTCAGAAAAAAATTTGTAGACCTCCACAAGTCTGGTTCATCCTTGGGAGCAATTTCCAAACGTCTGAAGGTACCATGTTCATCTGTAAAAACAATAGTACACAAGTATAAACACCATGGGACCACGCAGTCATCATACCGCTCAGGAAGGAGACGCGTTCTGTCTCCTAGAGATGAACGTACTTTGGTGCGAAAAGTGCAAATCAATCCCAGAACCACAGCAACGGACCCTGTGAAGATGCTGCAGGAAACAGGTACAAAAGTATCTATATCCACAGTCAAACGAGTCCTATATCAACCTAAAAGGCTGCTCAGCAAGGAAGAAGCCACTGCTCCAAAACCGCCATAAAAAAGCCAGACTACGGTTTGCAACTGCACATGGGGACAAAGATCATACTTTTTGGAGAAATGTCCTCTGGTCTGATGAAACAAAAACAGAACTGTTTGACCATAACGACCATCGTTATGTTTGGAGGAAACATTTGCAAGCCGAAGAACACCATCCCAACCGTGAAGCACAGGGTTGGCAGCATTATGTTGTGGGGGTGCTTTTCTGCAGGAGGGACTGGTGCACTTCACAAATAGATGGCATCATGAAGACAGAAAATTATGTGGATATATTGAAGCAACATCTGAAAACATCAGTCAAGAAGTTAAAGCTTGGTCGCAAATGGGACTTCCAAATGGATAATGAGCCCAAGTATACTTCCAAAGTTGTGGCAAAATAGCTTAAGGACAACAAAGTCAAGGTATTGGAGTGGCCGTCACAAAGCCCCGACCTCAATCCCATAGAAAATGTGTGGGCAGAACAGTAAAAATGTGTGCGAGCAAGGAGGCCTGCAAACCTGACTCAGTTACAACAGCTCTGAGGAATGGGACAAAATTCACCTAAGTTATTGTGTGAAGATTGTGGAAGGCTACCCGAAATGTTTGACCCAAGTTAAACAATTTAAAGGCAATGTTACCAAATACTAATCGAGTGTAGGTAAACTTCTGACCCACTGGAAATGTGATAAAATAAATAAAAGCTGAAATAAATCAGTCTCTCTACTATTATTCTGGCATTTCACATTCTTAAAATAAAGTGGTGATCCTAACTGACCTAAGACAGGGAATTTTTACTAGGATTAAATGGCAGGAATGTGAAAAACTGAGTATAAGGTGTATGTAAACTTCCGACTTCAACTGTACATATGAGATGAGTAATGCAAGATTTGTAAACATTATTAAAGTGGCATTATTAAAGTGACTAGTGATCCATTTATTAAAGTGGCCATTCATTTCATGTCTGTATGAAGGCAGCAGCCTCACTGTGATAGTGGTGGCTGTTTAACAGTCGGATGGCCTTGAGACTGAAAAATTGCTTCTGACTCTCAGTCCCAGCTTTGACGCACCTGTACTAACCTCGTCTCCTGGATGGTAGCAGGGTGGACAGGCAGTGGCTCGGGTGGTTGTTGTCCTTGATGATCTTTTTGGCCTTTCTGTGACATGCTGTAGGTGTCCTGGAGGACAGGTAATTTGTCCCCGGGGATGCGTTGTGCAGCCCGCACCACCCTCTGGAAAGCCCTGTGGTTATGGGCGGTCCAGTTGCTGGATCAGGCAGTGATACAACCCGACAGGACGCTCTCAATTGTGCATCTGTAAAAGTTTGTGAGGGTTTTAGGTGACAAGACACATTTCTTCAGCCTCCTGAGGTTGAAGAGGCACTGGTGCGCTTTCTTCACCACAATGTCTGTGTGGGTGGGCCATTTCAGATTGTCTGTGATTTTTATGCCTGAGGAACTTAAAACTTTCCACCTTCTCCACTGCTGTGCCGTCGATGTGGACAGGGGGGTACTCCCTCTGCTGTTTCCTGAAGTCCACAATCATCTCCTTTGTTTCGTTGACATTGAGTGAGAGGTTGTTTTCCTGACGCCACACTCTGAGTTTGTTCGTATAGGTGCATACTAAATACCCCATATGAAATACAAGAAACATAGTATGGTTGGTGCTTGAGATGAATAGTCGTATTTGTAACAAATAAAAAACAAAGTACTATATTGCATTCAAAGTGTTCGTATTTCTCCCTCTTTGACAACAGTGGGTGGCAGAGACAGATAGGAAATCACTCGGACAAGAGATTCCAAAATGTCGCCACACTTTGGTGGAGCCTGAGGCTAATCTCTAAATGAAAACAACAAGACACCGTAAACTCTCTATCCCCTGCCAAGAAACAATTATCTGCTATCTTCCCCTCTATAAATCACACAAAAAAGTGTGTGTGAATTGTGTGTGTACATGCATGCATTTGTGTGTGCGTGCGTGTGCATGTTCTGCACATGTATACATTGTTTGTGTGTGTGCACTGTGTGTAGTTGCACATATATGCACTATGCATGGGTTCTAGTCAAATGAACTTGTCACTCGGTGGGAAAGTTACTGAATTTGAATTATAAAGGGAGCTCAATTCCACCCTGCTCTGCCTGAGGAGTTGATACTTTGGCGTCCAGATTCCCGATATAGAGACCTCATCTCAAAAACCCCACCAGATCTACATCAGGTCCTTGTCTGTCTTTCAGAGGACTGACAAAGGGACACTTGGAATCTCCCCTAAACAGCTGGCTGACCAGACCAGTAAGTACAGCGGCCTGTGGACTGACAGCTGAAAACCACTATTAAAAATAGACTGTGCTTCATTCCTCTACTGTTGCCGATGGACCGGACAGCTCAGAGGTGATTTCTGGTACAGCCTGTGTATGTGTGTGCGTGCGTGTCTGCGTATGAGTGAGTGTGTGTCTGATTGTCAGTACCAAGTGTGTGTGTGTGCTTGTCTGCATGTGTATGTGTATCTGCGCGTGCATATATGTGCGTGTCTGACTTAATTTGTGTGTGTGTTTGTGTGACTGTGGGTCCCCGGTGGCTCACTGCCCTTTAGCCCCTTCACTTTGCATTAATCTGCAGTCACTTGATAAAAGAGGAGCGTCGGCCAGCAGCGATGTACGAAGGAATCCAAGTAGCCAGTACACTCAGGCCACCCCAAGTCCCCTGATAGAGGAGAGACCCAGTGCAGTGCAAGGGTGACACATAGACACACAAATGCTACGCACTACACACACATGTACTTGGTATACACACACAAAATTGGTACCCACCACACACATTACCCACGACACACAGCACCAGACACATAGCCTGACTGCTGCCAACACACAAACAGACAAGGCCCAGCCAGGAAGCAAGATCATACCAATGGAGGTCTCCCCTCTCAAGGCTGTGAACAATAAATGTTGGCAAGTTAGTCATCCTCATTGCATCCCGAAATGAAATAATTAGGTCCTTCAAGTCTGTGAGGTGCCGTTATATTTTTAAAGTCATTTTAAAGTAAATCGGTCAAAGAAAGACTTTGTGTTTACTCGGCCCACCCAATAACTGCAACATTAACTTTATTATAACCTTCTTTATGGGACTATTGTTATAGTATGACAGAATGTAGTATGCCTCGATAAAAATGTTAGTATCTTAAGAGTATGAGAATGCAATATTACGAAAGGATGCAAAAAACACGATGTAGGATGGGACATTGTAGTAATATAGTTCTGTTTATTTTCAGACATGGATAAGAGATCATTGACATTCTTCTTTGACTTTTTTTTTTTTTACAGCAGCTGATAAAACAGATCAAATCTTTTAGTTCCTCATGTGTGCGGATGTAAAAAATAAAAATAAAAACTAGAGTTGACTGAAAAAGTACAGAAGATACTGTAGCTTCAAGTGGTTAGAAAAGACACAGTGGCATCAAGGAAGTCTTCATCTTCATTCCTTCGACCGCTTAGAAAACTCTTTAGTTTGAAAAGTGGATTGTCGAATACATCACCTATGTCTTCATTCTAGCGTCATCACAGAGTCAATCAAATATTTTAAAAGCTGATTACTTTATCCATATTACATAGTTACCCCATCCTTAAAATTATATTTATCCTAAATCACAAATGTACCTAATTTTATTGATAAACAGGAAGTAATCTATGGAACCTGGGAGTTTACTTTCTCAGATATTAGCATTAGCATTGTTGCGCGCAAAATAATAAGACTTATAGGAGCCATGGTAGCATGATCGAAGCATTCCCAAATCAACTCAGTCACTTCATTCCAATTCCCTACCATTCCCATTGCTTTGTGTTGTTAGGTTCTAATTCTCAGAGTAAAAACACACATTATGAAAGCCCAGAGGGTCAATACAGCTGCATTCAGACAAAACATGTTTCCACCACCACAAGTATATAAACTCCAATTTAGGCACTCCTCCTTCTCTCAAATCCTTACATACTTTATGGTTCAACAGGAAGACTAAGTAATAGGGTAATAAACCATCATTTCTCCCTTAAGGGGATCTGACCTTACCTCAACCCCTCATTTGCCTAATCCACAGATGTCCATCCGTATCCCCTGTAGCACTCCTGTGACTTCTTCCCATCCATCCAATACATTCCAAAGCCATCTGGCTCCTACAGATAACCATTAACTTCTGATGTAAAAACCAGTCTCTTTCACTCCTTAGATACTATACTTCTGAGTATAACGATGTTCCAAGTTTACTGCAGAATCTAACAGTATCCAACACCGTTAACACTAAGTAAACAACTTTAAAGATCGCGCCAACAGACATAGTTGCCCTGCTTCTAGCTCCTAGACAACTTTGCAGTATTTTAGTTTTTTTGTATTATTTCTTACATTATTTTCTCTATTACCTACAGGCGAAAATCACTTTTGGATATTAGATTGGTGGTCACTCACCATAAATTGTCCCCGTCCATAGAACCAGCGTGGTCCTACGTTCATTGTGTGGTCAGGAACAAAGAACTATCCGGGAAAAACAAAGGTAAGGAGCATGTTTCATGACAAACAACTCATGGTGTTATTGGGTAACGTACAGGAACTCAAGTCCTTTGGTTCTCCCGATCTGGAATACCTCCTTCAAATGCCGACCACATTACCTCCCAAGACAATTGTCTTCGGTAATAGTCACTGCCATGTACATTTCCTCACAAGCAGACACTGCGACGGCACTCAAGAAACCGCATATCCTGAAGGCACATTTATTGTAGCTGGGGACGTTAATAAAGGAAATCTGAGGAAAACACTACCAAAATGCTATCAACATCTTTGCTACTCATGGTGCGAAAATTCTTGTTCATTGCTACTCTCCCTTCCGGGATGGCTACAAGGCCCTAACCTCACTTCGGAAATCTGACCATACCTCTTCCTCAACGTCAACAAAAGCTGATCGTGAACTACAGGAGACAGCAGAGAGAGGACACCCCCATCCAAATTGACAGAGACCTGAAATGATCCCTTCACACCAACAATGTGGTGAAGAAGGCGCAACAACACCTCTTCAACCCCTAAGTCCCTTACAAACATCAACAGATGCACCCTTGACAGCATCCTGTCAGGCAGTATAACCGCCTGGTACGGCAATTGTACCGTCGATAACAGCAGGGCACTCTAGGGGTGGTACGGTCAGCCCAACGCACCATCGGGGGCACACTGCCTGCCCTCCAGGATATCTACAGCACCCGGTGTCACAGGAAGGCCAACATTATCATCAAGGACCTCAGCCACCCGAGCCACGGACTGTTCACCCCGCTACCATCTAGAAGACAGAGACAGTACATCAAAGCTGGGACCGAGAGACTGATAAAGAGCTTATATTCCCAGGCCATCAGAGTGTTAAATAGCCACCACTAGATGGCCTCCACCCAGTACTGTGCTATCTGCCCACTACCCTACTCTGCCCCTCAGTCACTATCACTAGCTGGCCACCGGGTACTCTAGCCTGCACCTTAGGGACTACTACATAGTCAATGACCACTGGTCACTTTAATAATATTTACATACTATTTATACATCCATTGCTGTACTACATAAAACATTTAAAAAATAAATTTGCGATTATTGTGTGCTTGTTGAAATTTACTCCACCGATCGATAGGAACATAAGCATATCGCTGCACCCACTATATAGCACTTGTTAAACTGTGTACGCAAACAATAACATTTCATTTTAAGAAATAAAAATCTTCGGTCGCTGACTCTCCAGGTCCATAGACCACTCACGAAAGGTAAATATGCAATTTCAGTGAACTATCCCTTTAACATGTAAAACAAATAGGCACAATGAGCTAAAAACATTCTTACATCACCAGCATTGCTTCTCAGCCCATGCTGAACTATTCTGTCCAGATATCTCATACAGAAAATATATTTGCTTTAAAAAAAAGCAGTCTAGTGACTCCAAAAATATTTTCCCAAATAACTTCTTGGCTTTCAAAATGCAAACCAAGGAAACCTAGGTGTTCACTGTTTCCTGTAGCATTCAAAGAGCAATAAGGAATTTACACAAGAAAACATCTCACGTTACTTGACCACTTTCTAAGTACAAACTGCTTGCGAACTTTCAACTCAAGCCATAACACATAACCGACTATTGGACCTCTCACCACACGTGCTGGGCCCAGTGGTCGGTTACATGCTATGGCTTAAGTTCAAAGTGCCGCAGTCTCAATCACAATTCAACACTGCATTGCCATAGGAGGGCGACTCCCGTCAAACTCTCACTCCATTCGCTAAGACGCCAGCAATTTGGCGGCGTATAGAAGTAGTCCGCCCAGGCCGGCTGCGGTCGCTATGGCGATGGCCCTGGCCAGCAGGAACTCCATAGAGTCCTCGAGCTTGGTGTGCAGCCGCAGCACCTGGCGCTGGGTGTCCTCGCGGCTGCCCGAGTTCTCCACCACGTGACTGGCCAATCCCCGCTTCTCATTTAGGGGCATCTGGGCGGCCACACGCTGCTCCGCCTGCTCCTGGGTCAGCCCGTCCCGGTTCATGAGGCGCGACAGCTGGGTGGCCGGGTCACTGGATCAGGAAAAGAGAACATGTTTAACCCTTTACACTGGCAGATTTGGACAAATGATAAGCGCCTAAATTGGAATGCAGTGGCTGTACAGTAACATGATATACATGACATCAGAGGGTTTTGACTGACAGCCGTTCTAAACTTGAGCATTGCATGAGAATAAGTTGCACCCATCCCTCTAGCTAATTGGGCAACTTTTGCAATTGTTTTGTTGTCTGGGTGAGGGAAATGCTGTAAATTACAAAAATGAGACTTGAGGAATATAATACTGATTTGATGTACTCATGCACTCATGACTCTGTTCTATGGCCACCAAAATTACGATGTGCTTCTGTGAATTGCCTTGTGAAAGCCTAACACTAATATAGTATTTCATAATTTAGCTGGTAATGTTAGCAATAGAACAAGCTTTATATGTATGCCCACCTGACCCAGATTACGATTTATAATGGACCGTTGTTGGAAACAACACCTCCACTTCACTGATCTTCAACACAGGGGCCCCACAAGGGTGCGTGCTCAGACCCCTCCTGTACTCCCTGTTCACCAATGACTGCGTGGCCACGCAAGCCTCCAATTCAATCATCAAGGTTGCAGATGTCACAACAGTAGTAGACCTGATTATCAACAATGACGAGACAGCCTACAGGGAGGTGGTGAGGGCCCTGGAAAAAAACTCCCTCTCAACGTCAACAAAACGAAGGAGCTGATTATGGACTACAGGAGACAGTAGAGGGAGAACGCCTCAATCCACATAGACGGGACCGCAGTGGAGGAGGAGGAGTGGTTCAAGTTTCTTGGCATACACATCACTGAAAATCTGAAAATATCCACCCACAGACAGTGTGTTGATGAAGGCGCAACAGTACCTCTTCAACTTTAGGAGGCTGAAGACATTTGGCTAAAACCTAAAACCCTCACAAACTTTTACAGATGCACAATTGAGAGCATCCTGTCGGGTTGTATCGCCACATTATTATTTCTATTGACAGTTTCCCCAACTAACAATTCTAGTGACAGAGATAACGTTTTTGTAATGTTACCCACCACAGTGCTCAAAAAGTTCTACAGCTGCACCATCGAGAGCATGGTTGCATCACCGCCTGGTATGGAAACTGCTCGGCATCCGACCGCAAGGCGCTACAAAGAGTAGTGTGTATGGCCCAGTAACCCGTACATTGACTTGGTACTGGTACCCCCTGTATATAGCCTCATTATTGTTATTTTACTTTCGTTTATTTAGAAAATACTTTCTCACTCTGCACTGTTTGTTAAGGGCTTGTAAGTAAACATTTCAAGGTCTACACCTGTTGTATTAGGCGGATGTGACAAATAACATTTTATTTGACCCATAATGTTCCCCAGATGTTTGAGTGTCCAGTTTTCAGTTAGTTAGGGGAACATTCTATGTACGTTAGCAAAAACCTCCTGAAACCTATTTAGCAGGTTCTGGCATTAGAGTTAGGAGATTATTCCCTAAATATTAAACAGAACGTGGTCACCATGACCTCAGAATATTCCATATTAAATGTTCTAGACACGTTTAATTGGAACGCTGCAAGAACTGTATCCATGGAATATTCTTTGAAGGAATATTCCCATAACCCTCGGAGAACTGGACACAGAAATGTTCTTGCAGTATTCTCACGAAACGTGTCTAGAACATTAATATTGAATATTTTGAGGTCATGGTGACCATGGTCTGGGTAAGTTCTGTTTGACATTAAGGAAATGGTCTCTTGGAAATAGTACTTGCCCTTGTTGAACTTCTCTCTGGTCTAGGTTTAGGAAAGCTAAAAAGGTGCCGCTTGGTGGTGCGCAGCACGAGGTCAGCATTCAATTTACCTGAATTCTGAGCGCAGCGCACTACCCCAAAGCGCCGTGCTGCAATAGTTGTCATGATACTCAGTATCACAAAACTCAATGTATCATGGGAAGGAAAGTCAACATGAAGCAGAACACATTTCTTGAGGAAAACAGTCATAAGTTAGGAAGCAAACAGATATTGTCACATTTATTTTCCAAGCTAGAGCACACCATATTTTATGTTGAAACCTTTAAGCAGGTTCAAACCTTTAGAAATGAAAGGTCGGAGAGCCGTAGTTGGTCTTACCAGTACACCACCACAGTGTGGTTAAGGAAGCGGGTGAGACGCCTCGTCTCGAAGAGCAGGGGCACGTCTAGCACCACGTAGCGATAACCTGGAGGGGAAAAAGTGTAGCAGCACTACAATAGAGCCCTCACACCAGAGCCGTGGAACTACTGTACTGTACTTCCTACCAATCCACCCTCTATGGAAAGTTACAATGTTAGGTATTCCATGGTTTATTCTCCATATGTCCCATTAAGAATTCCTTACACTTTTTCATATGATTGTTTTGACGTATGCAATTTAGTGGCTTTATAATATATGATACATTTGCTGTAGACGGGAAGACCACCCCAGGAAAAAAAATATTATTATAATGTACTGCTGTAATTGTCTTTTTTACACTTAGTTAGCAAACCTCGGAGGAAGAAAAATAAGATCTGTTTGAGCATGGCCTTGTGGATCTCTGGGTGGGTGATGGAGTTAAGCAGGCGCCGCTTGTCCTCGCTGGCGAAGATGAGCTGACCCAGCTTCTGCCGGTCGATCTCCCCATTTTCCAGCAGGATCTCGGGGCCAAAGTGCTTCACGATCCGGCAGTAGGCCGGACTGTGGGGCTCCACCACTGGCAAAGACACAGGACACGGTTAGCTTAACCTGATTAAAGACATGGGTCATATTCATTAAGGCAACCAACAGAATGTGTTCTCAAACATTTGCATCGGAAAACAAAAATGAGCATTTCTTAATTGACAAGTCCATGTAGTACCTCTCGGTTTCAGTCAAAATTTTTCCCCTATTTGGTGTCTAATGAATACGACAACCCTTGCCACGGCTTTCTCACAGCCATCCAATATAAATACGCCTGTGTTGTCTAGGGTTGAATAGTTTCCCGGTATTTTACAAAAATGTTCCATCCCAAGATTTAACTAATTTTCTCCGGGTAACCCAGTATTTCCCGCCAAAACAGGTAGTCTCAATCTAAAGCATATAAATATGTCTGGATTTGATTAGAGCTTCTAACGGCATGAAAATTCAAGCCTGATGATACCTGAGCCTGATGAACCCTACATTAAGGATATTTTATGGGCCCATGCCTAAAAATGCCCAAACGATTTTGCCATTAACCAATGATTTACATGATAGATAGACTACCGCACATTATGCATGACAGAAGAACATAAAAGCCCATTGATGTAGTTATGCTAAATGGTAAATGAATGCAACAAGCTCCAGTAAGCTAATCTTTTTGAGTGTGGACTGTATTATGCTGCATTACATGGACTGGAATTACACATCGCGTTCAAACCATGCGATGCTGGTGCTGGACATGCAGCCTACAAAGGCTAGCGAATTTGATTTAAATTGTGAAATATAATAGAGCTTATTTTAAGCATATACAGTTGAAGTCGGAAGTTTACATACACCTTAGCCAAATACATTTACACTCAGCTTTTCACAGTTCCTGACATTTAATCTGAGTAAAAATTCAGTTTTAGGTCGGTTAGGATCACCACTTTATTTTAAGAATGTGAAATGTCAGCATAATGGTAGAGAGAATGATTTATTTCAGCTTTTATTTCTTTCATCACATTCCCAGTGTGTCAGAAGTTTACATGCACTCAATTTGTATTTGATAGCATTGCCTTTAAATTGTTTAACTTGGGTCAAACGTTTCGGGTAGCCTTCCACAAGCTTCCCACAATAAGTTGAGTGAATTTTGTCCCATTCCTCCTGACAGAGCTGGTGCATTTGGAAGACCCATTTGCGACCAAGCTTAAACTTCCTGACTGATGTCTTGAGATGTTGCTTCAATACATCCACATAATTTTCCAACCTCATGATTCTATCCATTTTGTGAAGTGCACCAGTCCCTCCTGCAGCAAAGCACCCCCACAACATGATGCTGCCACCCCCGTGCTTAACGGTTGGGATGGTGATCTTCGGCTTGCAAGCCTCCCCCTTTTCCCTCCAAAAATAACGATGGTCATTATGACCAAACAGTTCTATTTTTGTTTCATCAGATCAGAGGACATTTCTCAAAAAAGTACAATCTTTGTCCCCATGTGCAGTTAGAAACCGTAGTTTGGATTTTTTTATGGCGGTTTTGGAGCAGTGGCTTCTTCCTTGCTGAGCAGCCTTTCAGGTTATGTCGATATAAGACTCGTTTGACTGTGGATATAGATACTTTTGTACCCGTTTCCTCCAGCATCTTCACAAGGTCCGTTGCTGTTGTTCTGGGATTGATTTTCACTTTTCGCACCAAAGTACGTTCATCTCTAGGAGACAGAACACGTCTCCTTCCTGAGCGGTATGACGGATGCGTGACCCCATGGTGTTTATACTTGCGTACTATTGTATGATGGAATTTTCTGGAATTTTCCAAGCTGTTTAAAGGCACAGTCAACTTAGTGTATGTTCACTTCTGACCCACTGGAATTGTGATACAGTGAATTATAGGTGAAATAATCTGTCTGTAAACAATTTTTGGAAAAATTACTTGTGTCATGCACAAAGTAGATGTCCTAACCGATTTGCCAAAACCATAGTTTGTAAACAAGAAATTTGTGGAGTGGTTGAAAAACAAGTTAATGACTGTAAACTTCCGACTTCAACTGTATTGTCTACCTTTCATAATAATCCTACCAATTTCTCTCTCTATTTGTCATGTATTGTCATGTTGTGTCTTGTTTCTGTCCTTTCCCTTCACCCTGTCTCCCTATGCTGGTCGTTATTAGGTTACCTTTTCTCCCCCTCTTTCCCCCAGCTGTTCCTTGTCTCCTCCTAACTACCTCGTCACCGCTTTTCCCACCTGTTCCCTTTTTCCCTCTGATTAGTCCTCTATATCTCTCTCTGTTTTTGTTCCTGTCTTTGTCGGATTCTCGTTTGTGTTACTCATGCCTGAACCAGACTATCGTCGTGTTTGCTGCAACCTTGTCCTGTCCTGTCGGAATCTGCCTGTTCATCTAACCTTGTCCTGTCCTGTCGGAATCTGCCTGTCCATCTGAGCCTACGTGTGTTTCGTCATTAAAGTAACTCTGTTTTGTTAATTCGCTTTTGGGTCCTCATTCACGCACCTTAACAGAAGAATCCGACCAAGAATGGACCCAGCGACTTCGGATCCTCTCCACTCTGCCGTCGAGATCCAGGGAGCGATGCTAGGCAGACACGAGCAGGAATTGTCTGCTGCTCGACATGCCGTTGAGACCCTGGCCACCCAAGTCTCCAACCTCACAGAACAGGTTCACCATCTCCGCCTCGATCCACCGGCCACTTCCAGGGCTTTCGAATCTCCGGAGCCCAGAATCAATAACCCGCCGTGTTACTCTGGGGAGCCCACTGAATGCCGCTCGTTCCTCACCCAGTGTGATATTGTGTTTTCTCTCCAGCCCAACACTTACTCCAGGAGCACTGCTCGTGTCGCCTACGTCATATCTCTCCTTACTGGACGGGCTCGTGAGTGGGGCACGGCAATCTGGGAGGCAAGGGCTGAGTGTACTAACCAGTATCAGGACTTTAAGGAGGAGATGATACGGGTTTTTGATCGATCTGTTTTTGGGGAGGAGGCTTCCAGGGCCCTGTCTTCCCTATGTCAAGGTAATCGATCCATAACAGACTACTCTATTGAGTTTCGCACTCTTGCTGCCTCCAGTGGCTGGAACGAGCCGGCTTTGCTCGCTCGTTTTCTGGAGGGTCTCCGCGCAGAGGTAAAGGATGAGATTCTCTCCCGGGAGGTTCCTTCCAGCGTGGATTCCTTGATTGAACTCGCTATTCGCATTGAGCGACGGGTTGATCTTCGTCACCGAGCTCGTGGAAAGGAGCTCGCGTTCTCCGTTGCCCCCCTCTCCGCATCACTACCATCTTCCTCTGCCGGCTCGGGTGCTGAGCCTATGCAGCTGGGAGGTATCCGCATCTCGACTAAGGAGAGGGAACGGAGAATCACCAACCGCCTCTGTCTCTATTGCGGTTCTGCTGGTCATTTTGTCACTTCATGTCCAGTAAAAGCCAGAGCTCATCAGTAAGCGGAGGGCTACTGGTGAGCGCTACTACTCCTGTCTCTCCTTCAAGATCCTGCACTACCTTGTCGGTCCATCTACGCTGGACCGGTTCGTCAGCTTCCTGCAGTGCCTTAATAGACTCTGGGGCGGAGGGCTGTTTTATGGACGAGACCTGGGCTCGGGAACATGACATTCCTCTCAGACAGTTAAGGGAGCCCACGGCCTTGTTCGCCTTGGATGGTAGTCCTCTCCCCAGGATTCAGCGTGAGACGCTACCTTTAACCCTCACTGTCTCTGGTAATCATAGCGAAACCATTTCTTTTTTAATTTTTCGTTCACCTTTTACACCTGTTGTTTTGGGCCATCCCTGGCTAGTTTGTCATAATCCTTCTATTAATTGGTCTAGTAATTCTATCCTCTCCTGGAACGTCTCTTGTCATGTGAAATGTTTAATGTCTGCTATCCCTCCTGTTTCCTCTGTCTCTTCTTCACAGGAGGAGCCTGGTGATTTGACAGGGGTGCCGGAGGAATATCACGATCTGCGCACGGTGTTCAGTCGGTCCAGGGCCACCTCTCTTCCTCCACACCGGTCGTATGATTGTAGTATTGATCTCCTTCCGGGAACCACTCCCCCCCGGGGTAGACTACACTCTCTGTCGGCTCCCGAACGTAAGGCTCTCGAAGATTATTTGTCTGTAGCTCTTGCCGCCGGTACCATAGTCCCCTCCTCCTCTCCCGCCGGAGCGGGGTTTTTTTTTGTTAAGAAGAAGGACGGGTCCCTGCGCCCCTGCATAGATTATCGAGGGCTGAATGACATAACAGTGAAGAATCGTTATCCGCTTCCTCTTATGTCTTCAGCCTTCGAGATCCTGCAGGGAGCCAGGTTTTTCACTAAGTTGGACCTTCGTAACGCTTACCATCTCGTGCGCATCAGGGAGGGGGACGAGTGGAAGACGGCGTTTAACACTCCGTTAGGGCACTTTGAATACCGGGTTCTTCCTTTCGGCCTCGCTAACGCTCCAGCTGTCTTTCAGGCATTAGTCAATGATGTCCTGAGAGACATGCTGAACATCTTTGTTTTCGTTTACCTTGACGATATCCTGATTTTTTCACCGTCACTCCAGATTCATGTTCAGCACGTTCGACGTGTCCTCCAGCGCCTTTTAGAGAATTGTCTTTTTGTGAAGGCTGAGAAGTGCACTTTTCATGCCTCCTCCGTCACATTTCTCGGTTCTGTTATTTCCGCTGAAGGCATTAAGATGGATCCCGCTAAGGTCCAGGCTGTCATTGATTGGCCCGTCCCTAAGTCACGCGTCGAGCTGCAGCGCTTTCTCGGCTTCGCGAACTTCTATCGTCGTTTCATCCGTAATTTCGGTCAGGTGGCAGCTCCTCTCACAGCCCTTACTTCTGTCAAGACGTGCTTTAAGTGGTCCGTTTCCGCCCAGGGAGCTTTTGATCTCCTCAAGAATCGTTTTACATCCGCTCCTATCCTTGTTACACCTGACGTCTCTAGACAGTTCGTGGTCGAGGTTGACGCGTCAGAGGTGGGCGTGGGAGCCATTCTTTCTCAGCGCTCCCTCTCTGACGACAAGGTCCACCCTTGCGCGTATTTTTCTCATCGCCTGTCGCCGTCGGAACGTAACTATGATGTGGGAAACCGCGAACTGCTCGCCATCCGCTTAGCCCTAGGCGAATGGCGACAGTGGTTGGAGGGGGCGACCGTTCCTTTTGTCGTTTGGACTGACCATAGGAACCTTGAGTACATCCGTTCTGCCAAACGACTTAATGCGCGTCAGGCGCGCTGGGCGTTGTTTTTCGCTCGTTTCGAGTTCGTGATTTCTTATCGTCCGGGCTCTAAGAACACCAAGCCTGATGCTTTATCTCGTCTCTTCAGTTCTTCAGTAGCCTCCACTGACCCCGAGGGGATTCTCCCTGAGGGGCGTGTTGTCGGGTTGACTGTCTGGGGAATTGAGAGGCAGGTAAAGCAAGCACTCACTCAAACTCCGTCGCCGCGCGCTTGTCCCAGGAACCTTCTTTTCTTTCCCGTTCCTACTCGTCTGGCCGTTCTTCAGTGGGCTCACTCTGCCAAGTTAGCCGGCCACCCTGGCGTTCGGGGTACGCTTGCTTCCATTCGCCAGCGTTTTTGGTGGCCCACCCGGGAGCATGACACGCGTCGCTTCGTGGCTGCTTGTTCGGTCTGCGCGCAGACTAAGTCCGGTAACTCCCCTCCTGCCGGCCGTCTCAGGCCGCTTCCCATTCCCTCTCGACCGTGGTCTCACATCGCCTTAGATTTTGTCACCGGACTGCCTTCGTCAGCGGGGAAGACTGTTATTCTTACGGTTGTCGACAGGTTCTCTAAGGCGGCTCATTTTATTCCCCTTGCTAAGCTTCCTTCTGCTAAAGAGACGGCACAAATCATCATCGAGAATGTTTTCAGAATTCATGGCCTTCCGTCAGACGTCGTTTCGGACAGAGGTCCGCAATTCACGTCTCAATTTTGGAGGGAGTTTTGCCGTTTGATTGGGGCTTCCGTCAGTCTCTCTTCCGGCTTTCACCCCCAGTCTAACGGTCAAGCAGAACGGGCCAATCAGACTATTGGTCGCATCTTACGCAGTCTTTCTTTTCGCAACCCTGCGTCTTGGTCAGAACAGCTCCCCTGGGCAGAATACGCCCACAACTCGCTTCCTTCGTCTGCGACCGGGCTATCTCCTTTTCAGAGTAGCCTCGGGTACCAGCCTCCGCTGTTCTCATCTCAGTTCGCCGAGTCCAGCGTTCCCTCCGCTCAGGCTTTTGTCCAACGTTGCGAGCGCACCTGGAAGAGGGTCAGGTCTGCACTTTGCCGTTATAGGGCGCAGACTGTGAGGGCTGCTAATAAGCGTAGAACTAAGAGTCCTAGATATTGTCGCGGTCAGAGAGTTTGGCTCTCCACTCAGAACCTTCCCCTTAAGACCGCTTCTCGCAAGTTGACCCCGCGGTTCATTGGTCCGTTCCGTATTTCCCAGATCATCAATCCTGTCGCAGTTCGACTTCTTCTTCCGCGATATCTTCGTCGCGTCCACCCGGTCTTCCATGTCTCCTGTGTCAAGCCCGTTCTTCGCGCCCCCGCTCGTCTTCCCCCCCCCCCCCCCCATCCTTGTCGAGGGCGCACCCATCTACAGGGTCCGTAGGATTTTGGACATGCGTCCTCGGGGCCGTGGTCATCAGTACCTAGTAGATTGGGAGGGGTACGGTCCTGAGGAGAGGAGTTGGGTTCCCTCTCGGGACGTGCTGGACCGTGCGCTGATCGATGATTTCCTCCGTTGCCGCCAGGTTTCCTCCTCGAGTGCGCCAGGAGGCGCTCGGTGAGTGGGGGGGTACTGTCATGTATTGTCATGTTGTGTCTTGTTTCTGTCCTTTCCCTTCACCCTGTCTCCCTCTGCTGGTCGTTATTAGGTTACCTTTTCTCCCCCTCTTTCCCCCAGCTGTTCCTTGTCTCCTCCTAACTACCTCGTCACCCCTTTTCCCACCTGTTCCCTTTTTCCCTCTGATTAGTCCTCTATATCTCTCTCTGTTTTTGTTCCTGTCTTTGTCGGATTCTCGTTTGTGTTACTCATGCCTGAACCAGACTATCGTCGTGTTTGCTGCAACCTTGTCCTGTCCTGTCGGAATCTGCCTGTTCATCTAACCTTGTCCTGTCCTGTCGGAATCTGCCTGTCCATCTGAGCCTACGTGTGTTTCGTCATTAAAGTAACTCTGTTTTGTTAATTCGCTTTTGGGTCCTCATTCACGCACCTTACACTATTGTTGCTTCATTTCTTCCTCGCTTTCAACAGCTAAATTAAATATGTTGTACTTATCTTCATAATTGTAATGACATAATTAATAATATAGGACTAGAATAAGATGCAGACAGACGGCTTTCAATTATTTTCACAAAGATTGAATGGTTATGGTCTGAATAAATAGGCCTAACTTCTGTAGCCTACCCCCATTGCGTGTGTTCTCTCTTCTTTCAAAACTCATCGCGAGTTCTATTGGCTGCTGTAATTAACATTCAGCAAACAAGAGCTTGCATCCCACTTTGAATAGTCTATTATTAAACGGAAAAGAAACAAAAAATGTCCAGCAAGATATTTTAGTCTAGCTTTTCCTGGGACTCCAAGAGCTAACCCACTTGGCACAGATGTCAATTCAACGTCTGTTCCACATTGGTTCAACCAGTGTGCGCCCAGTGGGAAGAAGCGTTTAAAGGAGAGAGGCCAGCGTAGCGCAGGTGCGTATTGCGCAAGAGACAGAGGCTATAAGTTAGAAGCTTATGCATCACCCATCATTCATTAGATAAATAACGCTAATACTGCATTCAATTTATTACCTGAAAGAGGTAGGGTAGGATTTTATATATACTGAACAACAATATAAACGCAAGTGTAAAGTATTGGTCCAATGTTTCATGAGCTGAAATAAGATCCCACAAATGTTCCATATGCACAAAATGCTTATTTCTCTCAAATTTGGTGCACAAATTTGTTTACATTCCAGTTAGTGAGTATTTCTCCGATGCCAAGATAATCCATCCACCTGACAGGTGTGGTATATCAAGAAGCTGATTAAACAGCATGATTACACAGGTGCACCTTGTGCTGTGGAAAATGAAAGGCCACTCTAAAATGAACAGTTGTCACACAACACAATACCACAGATGTCTCAAGTTGAGGGAGCGTGCAATTTGAATGCTAACTGCAGGAAACGTCCACCAGTGCTGTTGCCAGAGAATTTAATGTTAATTTCTATACCCTAAGCCGCCTCCAACGTCTTTTTAGAGAATTTGGCAGTACGTCCAACTGGCCTCACAACCACAGACCACGTGTATGGCTTCGTGTGGGTGAGCGGTTTGCTTATGTCAACGTTATGAACAGAGTGCCCTATGGTGGAGGTGGGGTTATGGTATGGC
This sequence comes from Oncorhynchus mykiss, assembly GCF_013265735.2. NCBI lineage: Eukaryota > Metazoa > Chordata > Actinopteri > Salmoniformes > Salmonidae > Oncorhynchus > Oncorhynchus mykiss. Next base: position 24,769,166 of record NC_048580.1, on the reverse strand, counting down.
AGGCATAAGCTACAGACAAACACAATTGCATTTTATCGATGGAAATCTGTGACCAACAGATGCATATCTATATTCCCAGTCACGTGAAATCCATAGATTAGGGCCTAATACATTTTTTGAATTGACTGATATCCTTTTAACTCAGTCAAATCTTTGAAATCGTTGCATATTGCATTTAGATTTTTGTTCAGTGTGTATAGAGTGCATTTATTCCACATTTTGTTATGTTACAGACTTATTCTAAAATTGATTAAATTGTTTTTTGGGGGGCGTAAATCAGAAAACCTGTCAGTATCTGGTGTGACCACCATTTGCCTCATGCAGCGCGACATCTCCTTTGCATAGAGTTGATCAGGCTGTTGATTGTGGCTTCTTCAATGGCTGTGCAAAGTTGCTGGATATTGGTGGGAACTGGAACACGCTGTGTACACGTCAATCCAGAGCATCCCAAACATGCTCAATGCATGATATGTCTGGTGTGTATGCAGGCCATGAAAGAACTGGGACATTTTCAGCCTCCTGGGAATTTTGTACATCTCCTTGTGACATGTGGTCGTGCATTATCAGGCTGAAAAATGTGGTGATGGCAGCAGATGAATGCACAACAATGGGCCTCAAGATCTCGTCACGGTATCTCTGTGCATTAAAATTGCCATTGTTAAAATGCAATTGTGTTCATTGGCCGTTGCTTATGCCTGCCTATAGCATAACCCCACCGCCACCATGGGGCCGTCTTTTCACAATGTTGACGTCAGCAAACCACTCGCACACACAACGTCATCTGTCCAGTACAGTTGAAACCGGGATTCAGCCGTGAAGAGCACACTTCTCTAGTGTGCTAGTGGCCATGAAGTCGGTTACGACGCCAAACTACAGTCAGGTCCAGACCCTGGTGAGGACAATGAGCAGGCAGGCAGGTTAGCTTCCATGAGATTGTTTCTGCAGAAATTGTTCCGTTGTACAAATCCAGTTTCATCAGCTGCCCAGGTGGCAGGTCTCAGACGATTCCGCAGGTGAAGAGCCCTGATGTGGAGGTCCTGGAGTGGTGTGGTTACAGATGGTCTGCTGTTGTGATGCCGGTTGGACATACTGCCAAATTCTTTAAAATAACGTTGGAGGCTGCTTATGGTAGAGAAATTAACATTAAATTCAATGGGATATCTGTGGCACTGTATTGTGTGACAAAACTGCACATTTAGAGTGGCCTTTTATTGTCCCTAGCACAATCTGATACCTGTCAGATGGATGGATTATTTTGGCAAAGGAGAAATGCTAACTAACGGGAAAGTAAACAAATTTGTGGACAACATTTTAGAGAAATAAGCTTTTGGTGCATATGGAAAATTCCGGGGATATTTTATTTCAGCTCGTGAAACATGGGATCAACACTTTATATGTTGCGTTTGTTTAGTGTAATATACCAGTTTCTCAGTTACTTATCCTGGGAAAAGGGAGTGGGTTTGGGCCGTAAATCTCAGTAATTCTCGGTAACCCGGTTCCCGCTATTCAACCCTAGTGTTGTCAAAACAGACGGAATCCCTTTAAATACGTCAACAGGACAGTTCTTTCAAAATGAGTCTGGATTGAATACGACCGGATTCATGATGGCATATCAGAAAAGGCTGGTGGGAGGAGCTACAGTGGGTATAGAAAGTCACCACCCCTTTCAAAAATATTCACATTTTGTTGCCTTACAGCCTGAAATGAAAACATAACATCCAGCTTTATTTACACACAGTAACCCACAATATCCAAGTAAAACATATTTTTTACACTCTGGAAACGAATTAAAAGTAAAACAGTAATAAGTGACCCCCCACTTAGAATTGCAATTGCAAACTTGCTGAGGTATAACCAACCACCTTCCAGATCACAAATCAAGCTAATTGGCTTCCATCTGTGATCAATTGTAGTGACTTTGATTAGTTCAGAATAAAAGCAGTTGTTGATAGAGGACTCCACTGCTTAGTAGTGCAATTCAAAGCAAAGAATCCACTATGGGCGGAAAGGTACTTTCAAAAGATCTACGAGATAAAGTTGTGGAAAGGCACAAGTCAGGGGATGGATATAAAATATTTCAAAGGCTTTGTCTATCCCTCGGAGCACAGTGAAGACCATTATTAAGAAGTGGAAGGCGTATGGCACCACCCAGACCATGCATAGATCAAGCCATCCCTCCAAACTGGATGACCGGGCAAGGAGGAGACTGATCAGAGAGGCAAGAAGAAAAAAAGCCACATCAAGTCTCGTTTGAGCTTTGCCAAAAAGCACATTGTAGATTCTGAGGCCAAGTGGCAAAAGGTGCTGTGGTCAGATGAGACCAAAATTGAACTTTTTGGGCTGAATGTAAAAAGGTCTGGCGAAAACCCAATACCTCTTTCCACCCAAAGAACACCATGTCTACAGTAAAGTATGGCCGTGGCAGCATCCTGTTGTGGGGTTGTTTCTCTTCAGCAGAGACAGGAGCACATGTCAGGAAAGAAGGGAAAATGGACAGTACAAAATACTGACAGATTCTTGAGAACCTGCAGCCCTCTGCCAGGAAGTTGAAAAGGTTCACGTTTCAACATGACAATGACCCAAAGCACACCGCCAAAGCAACCGTACAGTGGTTGAAGGACAAGAAGGTGAATGTCCAAGGATGGCCTATTCAGAGCCCCGACCTAAATCCCATCAAGAACCTGTGGAATGACTTGAAGAGTGCAGTCCATGAGCGGTCACCGTGCAATTTGACTAAGCTTGAACAACTCTGCAAGGAGGAACGGGCAAATATTGCACAGTCTAGATGTACAAAGTTAGCAGAGACGTATTCAAAGAGACTCATGGCTGTAATTCAAGCAAACGGCAGTTCCACCAAGTATTAACTCAGGGTGGTGTTCACTAATCCAAATAGGGTATTTGACTGTTTTAAATCATTTTCAGATTTCTTTGTATTAAAACAATTCACTTGGATATTGTGGGTTACTGTGTGTAAATGAAGTCAAGATTATATGTGTTTTCATTTCAGGCTAAGGCAACAAAAGGTGAACATTTTGAAAGGGGGTGATGACTTTCCATACCCACTATATAGATAGAATGGCTGGAATGGAATTAATGGAATGGCGCCAAATATGTGGTTTCCATGTTTGATACTGTTCTATCGATTCCATTCGAGTCTTTACAATGAGCCCATACTCATATCTCCTCCCACCAACCTCCTTTGCATGACATAGTGATCAATACAAATAATTGGGGCACGCTCAAGTACATTTTGCAAGGGCTTTAAACTGCACAATGGTTTTTAAAATGAATGCAAATACAAGCGTGTGGAATGTCAAAATGGACCCAACGTGTGTGTGTGTGTGTGTGTGTGTGAGAGAGAGGGGGAAAAAAATCCCTTTCAGTCCCATAGCCTGTACCTTTTCTAGCCACCACATCGGCATCGATAATGGGGCAGCCAAGCTCTCGCAGCAGAGAGGACACAGTGCTCTTCCCTGAGGCGATTCCTCCCGTCAACCCCACCAAAAACATCCTACAGAAACACGAAGATAGGTCAGAGTAGGTATTTATTATGGATCCCCATTAGCTGCTGCCAAGGCATCAGCTACTCTTCCTGGGGTCCAGCAAAGTTGAGGAAAGTTATACAATTTTAAAAACCTTACAATACATTCAAAACAGATTTCCCGACACATTAAATGTGCCCTCAGGCCGCTACTCTACTACCACATATCTACAACACAAAATCCATGTGTACGTGTCTGTTTGGTATGCATGTTATCGTATGTATGCATGTGTCTGAGCCTGTGTGTCTCTTCACAGTCCCCGCTGTTCTATAAGGTGCATTTGTAGCTGTTTAAAAAAAAATAAATCTGATTCTACTGCTTGGATCAGCATAGAGTTCCATGTAGTCATGGCTCTATGTAGTACTGTGCGCCTCCCATAGTCTGTTCTGGACTTGAGGGCTGTGAAGAGACCTCTGGTGGCATGTCTTGTGGGGGATGCATGGGTGTCTGAGCTGTGTGGCAGTAGTTCAAACAGACAGCTCGGTGCATTCACCATGTCAACAACTCTCACAAATACAAGTAGTTAGGGATAAGGTTTGCAGTGTGGTTAGGTTTAAAAATCACACTTCAAGATCAATTGTAGAAATAGGCGGGGTTTATTACTTTGTGGCAACTTGTGATAACCCTGATTAAATCAGTAAACACATTTTTTATTAACTTACTTTTGACCTCAAGAGTCCTTTCTTTCAATTAAAAAGTGTGCAGGGGTAACGTTAGGGCAATCCGGTCCAAGAGACTGCACTGCAGCTATAACGTTAGCTCGCTAGCTGACGTCAGTTGTTGACAAGTCTTGTTCTTGTTGGATAACACCTATTTGCTCCAATAAGTCTGCACAGTCACTGCCATCTCGGCCACAGACATTACGCATACCGTTGTCGACGATTTCAGCGCAATACAAGCCCAGCTTGACGAAAGTTGACAGTGTTCGGTTACGTTAGATCAAAGATTTTTATAACTAATCCACCGTAGACGACATCAGATCGCTGTCTCATCAGCAACACTGAAAAAGTACGTCCGGGTCACAGAATTGAGAAAAGATTCAAAATAAAAGTCCCCCACGTAATAGTAGAAAAGTGTCAACAGCCTGTATGTATTCATGATATATGAAAAATAATTGTCTAAACATTGACAATGATTCATATTTCTTCATATTTAAGTGACATTTGAATTAAATGTGGGTTTTTAAACATGTTCCAAGGTCAAATAAATGCCACCAAAGCAAATCACTGTATATGGAATACATATTGGTTTATAGAGCAAAAACTATTCTAGGTGCCGCAGTAAAAGTATTGTAGGAAATACTCAGTAGGATGTATATGGTGTCATTTCATGAGGCTCTGAATAATATGGAGTATTGCTGGCCTTTCACTCCACCCATTCCATTGGCCACAATCCAAATCACTGTGTATGGAATACATATTGGTTTATAGAGCAAACACTATTCTAGCAGGCAATACGCAGTAGGGCCTATAGTAGGACCTCTGAATAATACAGTGTTTCCTTATTTTCTCAGCACTGTCCAGATCACAAATTACCTTTTTAAGTTCAGCACAATGATCCTATTGTTGTCTCTACCTTCTTGACCTTTGTGCGGTTGACTGTGCCCAATAATGTTTGTACCATGTGTTGCTACCACGTTGTTGTTATGTTGTGTCGCTACAATGCTGTGTTGTCATGTGTTGCTGCCTTGCTATGTTGTCGTCTTAGGTCTCTCTTCATGTAGTGTTGTGGTGATGTGTGTTTTGTCCAATATTTATATTGTATTTATTTATCTAAATCCCAGGCCCCGTCCCCGCAGGAAGCCTTTTGCCTTTTGGTAGGCCGTCATTGTAAATAAGAATTTGTTCTTAACTGACTTGCCTGGTTAAAGGTTAAATAAAGTAAAATAAAAAATTAAGGATTTCACGATGGGGTGGAGGCAAGGTTGTCCAGATCTCCAGGGCCCCCACTTCTAGAGGACACCCATTAGGATCCCTGCGTAGAGCCTCACTTGATGGCCCACATGCTCCTACTCCTGTTGGTTCTCCATCAGTTCAGCCATGTGGATGCAAGATGGTTTTTTTGTGCAACAGTGGCGTGCAAATAAGTACTTTCAGGACATCTATAGGGTATGTTATTTACTGTTGTTATTGGCTGAGATTTCATCCACATTTCTTTTAAGTGCATGTGTTAGAAAGTATAATAATCACTGCAAAAACCTAACCATTGCAAAAACGCTGACCCTCAAAGGTGGACATGCTGTGCTTCACAAAGTCCTACAGAGTTCAGAAGGAACCTTAGAGAGAGAGACCCAACCCAGGGAATGGTCAGGGGGATAAGGGGCAGGCAGCAGGGTAAGATCAGGGAGTGGTCAGGGGGAGAAGGGGGCAGGCAGCAGGGTAAGGTCAGGGAGTGGTCAGGGGGAGAAGGGGGCAGGCAGCAGGGTAAGGTCATGGAGTGGTCAGGGGGAGAAGGGGGCAGGCAGTAGGGTAAGATCAGGGAGTGGTCGGGGGAGAAGGGGGAAGGCAGCAGGGTAAGGTCAGGGAGTGAAGGGGACAGGCAGTAGGGTAAGATCAGGGAGTGGTCAGGGGGAGAAGGGGCAGGCAGCAGGGTAAGATCAGGGAGTGGTCAGGGGGAGAAGGGGGCGGGCAGCAGGGTAAGGTCAGGGAGTGGTCAGGGGGAAAAGGGGCAGGCAGCAGGGTAAGGTCAGGGAGTGGTCAGGGGGAGAAGGGGGCAGGCAGCAGGGTAAGGTCATGGAGTGGTCAGGGGGAGAAGGGGGCAGGCAGTAGGGTAAGATCAGGGAGTGGTCGGGGGAGAAGGGGGAAGGCAGCAGGGTAAGGTCAGGGAGTGAAGGGGACAGGCAGTAGGGTAAGATCAGGGAGTGGTCAGGGGGAGAAGGGGCAGGCAGCAGGGTAAGATCAGGGAGTGGTCAGGGGGAGAAGGGGGCGGGCAGCAGGGTAAGGTCAGGGAGTGGTCAGGGGGAAAAGGGGCAGGCAGCAGGGTAAGGTCAGGGAGTGGTCAGGGGGAGAAGGGGGCAGGCAGCAGGGTAAGGTCATGGAGTGGTCAGGGGGAGAAGGGGGCAGGCAGTAGGGTAAGATCAGGGAGTGGTCGGGGGAGAAGGGGGAAGGCAGCAGGGTAAGGTCAGGGAGTGAAGGGGACAGGCAGTAGGGTAAGATCAGGGAGTGGTCAGGGGGAAAAGGGGCAGGCAGCAGGGTAAGATCAGGGAGTGGTCAGGGGGAGAAGGGGGCGGGCAGCAGGGTAAGGTCAGGGAGTGGTCAGGGGGAAAAGGGGCAGGCAGCAGGGTAAGGTCAGGGAGTGGTCAGGGGGAGAAGGGGGCAGGCAGCAGGGTAAGGTCATGGAGTGGTCAGGGGGAGAAGGGGGCAGGCAGTAGGGTAAGATCAGGGAGTGGTCGGGGGAGAAGGGGGAAGGCAGCAGGGTAAGGTCAGGGAGTGAAGGGGACAGGCAGTAGGGTAAGATCAGGGAGTGGTCAGGGGGAGAAGGGGCAGGCAGCAGGGTAAGATCAGGGAGTGGTCAGGGGGAGAAGGGGGCGGGCAGCAGGGTAAGGTCAGGGAGTGGTCAGGGGGAAAAGGGGCAGGCAGCAGGGTAAGGTCAGGGAGTGGTCAGGGGGAGAAGGGGGCAGGCAGCAGGGTAAGGTCAGGGAGTGGTCAGGAGGAGAAGGGGGCAGACAGCAGATCAGTGCATGCTCAGACACTGAAAGAGAGGACAGAGACCTATGGATAATCCTGCTATTTCATTTGCAATTCATTCTGTTCTGTAGCACAATGAAAGCATTGATAATGCATTTTGGAAAGAAGTTCTGCAATGGCCAACTGCTACAAAAAACACAGAAAAGATTAGTGTCAGGTAGCTTAAGTGGCTGTGGAAAGATGAGAATGGTGATACATGCACTTGTGTTATGCAGCTAAAGGAAGGATTAAAGCAGAGTAAGGTGCTGAGGCAATAACTATGTAAAGAGTCTGGGCCAAACACTGGTGTAATCACGTGCTTGAATGATTTAAGTCACAGGAAGGAGTAGTAGGGTGGACCTAGTCCTATGGTAGGAGATGACTGTACAGATAGTGATGTTGTTGTCTGTGGTGATAGACTTAACTGTGGAGTTGACCGTACTGATAATTTGACCACTGATCAGAATAATTTGACAGATTATAAACGCTGCTGAACCAAATTTGACAAATACATTGTATGGGGTGGTCGTGATGTTGAGGAGCAACAGAAAGTTAAGACTTGCCCAAGAAAGGGGAAACAAATAAATGTTTGGATTATCATGCTATTTCAATGGCAGTATAATCAAATATTTGATTTCCAATTTTGGAAGAAAGTTGCCAAATCTTTGCAATGGCCAAAAGGAACAACCATTGTGGAACAAGAATAGAAGTAACATTCAAAGTCTTCTTAATAATCAGATTAAGTTCATCAACCCTTTGAGCCTGTCACCCATATGTAAGGAGATGGGAGATAAAAACCCAAGTCAGTGCAACATAGTCAAAGACAATACACTAATTGGCACAAAAACACCAAACAGAGTGGGAAAGAGAAATGAGGTGACACATAAATATGGTGAGAATAGGTCACACAACAAATAAACCCAAAACACTGCGCTACACGTTCGATGTCATTTTTATTTCAAGCGTGTTGTGCAGATGACCAGATCTTGACGTGATGCCTTAAAGCCCTTTATGGCTACAGACATGAGCGCGAAGGGTCGGTAGTCATTCAGGCAGGTTACCTTGGCGTTCTTGGGCACAGGGACTATGTTGGTCTGCTTGAAACATGCAGGTATTACAGACTCGGTCAGGGACAGGTTGAAAATGTCAGTGAAGACACTTGCCAGTTGGTCTGCGAATGCTCTGAGTACACATCCTGGTTATTGGTCTGGCCCTGCAGCCTTGTGAATGTTGACCGGTTTATGGTGCATTGGGATGCTATCGGAATCATTAACATTTGTAACAAGCGTTCACTGTTTCACTCCTGTAATTACAGACTGCAATTACATGGTGTTATTGGTGTAACTATGAATAATGGATATTGAAAATGTACTACATAGTAAGGATTTTAATATTTCCTGGAAATATGCCTACCCATGAGAACTTGTGGTAACACTTCATTTTAAGGGGTTCTTATTACACTAACAAGTATTGTAATAATTGTAATTATTCATAGTTACACTGTAATAACACCAAGTTCCCATGGGTAGGCCTATTTCCAGGAAATATTAAAATCCTTACTATGTGGTATATTTTCAATATCAAATTTCAGTCGCTCAGAAAAGGATATATAAAATAAACATTTTAAAATAAACGGATACTGTGGCCTTTCGTCATGCGAGCTTAAATGTGTTGTGGACACTGAATGCACTTGATGTCCTTGTTTTATGTTCAGGCGATATCACACATTCAGATGAAGATGGTATGAAGACCATTCCGAGCTCCAGAGAGGGATCGACTTGCATTGTCATTACATAATTTCCTGTGAACTTTATATGGGGCTGTATTAACAGCCAATGCCGACTTCAGATGTTTGGCCGCTCAGAACAGAAGTGGCATTGGACTAGATACATCAGTGTTGACAAACATCTGAACGACGCACAAAAACAACTTTTGGGATTCTGATGAAATCAAATCACTGCAATTACTGAAAGAAATAACCTGAAGATGACCAAAATACAGCTATCAAGGGATTTATGTTTTACAAGTATATCCTGTTAAAAAGCTTATATTTGTTTTACTGGGGGGAGGGGGGAATCAGACTCTGGCATGATATGACGAAGCACAGTGCAGTATTCTGGGACAGCACTGGTGGTGGGATCAAGTCTAGAGTCAATAAAAATAAGGATTTTGCTCTGGAAGAGCCGCACCAAACTACTATGCCCCTGTAGCAGTTATGGTAAGCGAGGATTACACACAAATTGTAATAGAGCAGTTTTTTTTATGCAATGAGGGACAAAGAAAGGCTGGTGCATGACAGTAAAACGGTACCTGTACAAATGGTGGTAGGTCCATAAGTGTTGTTGAATACAGCTATGAAAATGTTCAATAGCGACAGTATGTTGCCGTATTTGCGGCGCTGCTGAAAAATAGTCACAGGACAAACCACGGCAAAAGATCTGGACTCCTGTATCATACGAGCCAGTGAACGTTACTTAAGTGAACCACGCAATGCAATGGATGAACTGCGCTGCAGTTTATCTGAGCAACTGGGCTCTGTTCTGTTCTGAAAGAAACAAATTATCAAAGACAGTGGTAGTAGTGTCCAATGCACAGATCAAAACCTTTAAGGGATGTTGGACACTTTTCAAAAACATTCTCCTTGTAATACCAATTTGATCTGACCTTTTGGCAGAAGATTTACAGATGTTTTCAGCCTTATACAAGTCAAACCCAAGACAGAATAAGTACAGCAATTAGTGAGGTAACGTCTATTGTTTTTTTATTTCTTGATGAAACAAAACATAGAATTGACTATTGTAATGTCAAATTGTATACTCCGCATAAAGCTGGCCAGAGAGACGTGAGGAAATCAAACTTCGCAATCCCAAAAAAACACAAAGCTGCTAACCTGAGGAAAGCTGTGAAAAAGGAAAATAAAGAACCAAAGTATCTCTGAAGGTCTTTTCAAATTCCTCCAGCTATACATTCTAAATCGTTCAGTCTTAATAAAAAGACCGGGATGAACAATGATCAGAATTTACAGTGTAGTGGACCACCACACCAGATACTAATTGTTCTTGTTGTACCCGTGTAGCAGAAAATGTTACAGTTAAGAGGCCCCATTTTTCCATCCAGTACAATTGAAATCCCAGTTGTTGGCAACAAGAAACAGATGTACAGATTGAGTTCTGTAATATTTCACTCAGGCACAAAATCAACAAGGGGGCTTTTCTGGTCAGAGCTAGATTTGAACACTTAAGATACGGGCAAATGACTTACACATTTCAGTTGGCACGACTAGGGAAGGGATTGGACAGAAGGGGTTTTATATTCCTATGAAGTAGTTAAATGAGCCTCAGACACAAACAAAACTTGATTCAGAATGATATCATTTCTGTAACTCCACAGTATGAATACTTTCCAGTCACACAGTAGATAAAATGTTACCCATTTACATCTTTCTCAATACTGCATCAGAATTCTCTGGCTGCCATAATAGATTACTTAGAGCTAACCAATGGAAACCGTCTCCTCACTTCAAAAAGTCTAATTTCCCAGTTTGAAGCATTGAACTCAGTGACATTTTTACAACCCACGGTTCAAGAACTGCATTACAGTGGTGTAAAGGACATAGTTGAACATTAGTGTTCAGGAAAATCCACCCGCAAATGATATTCTCTAAATTCAGTCTAAACATTTCCAGTCAGTGTGATACCCAGGCAGTGTATGGCCAGACTACAGGGACATTTCTGCAGCAAGAAATACCTTGTTGGTTCGAATCGACAGAGAAGTATGCGCAATATATCTAAGAACTCAAAAGGCTCTCAACGATCAAGCTTTTATGTAACCCATGCCCCACAGACTTTGCTTGTAAAAATGGACATGGCTAGGATCAAATGACCTAGTAGCTTTCCTCTACCTTGCATATTTATCAAACATACATAGAATTTGTCCAGTAGTCACATTTTCAGACTAATACCCATTTGTGAAATTGTATACATGTCACAACCATCTTTGGCACGTAAACTGCACTGAGACATGAGTCATCAGTGGGCTATAGATTTGAATCACTCAACAAATAGCTGCACAAAGACACGTTGTCTAGCTGCAATTGACATTTTAATAATGTAGCACAGACGCTCTTAACCAGAGCGACTTAGAGTAGTGAGTGCATATTTTCCTTTGTACTGGTCCCCCATGGGATTCAAACCCACAACCCCGGCATTGCAAATGCCATGCTCTACAAACTGAGCCACAAGGGACCACACAAGTAGTGTAGAGGTTCTCCACTTTGGTCTGAAAGAAGTCATTCACTTATGCACTGTCAACTGCAAGGAATGTGATTCTTTAACATAAAAGGCATTCAACTCACATGCGCCGAATACAACCGGTTACTACATTTAAAAAAAAAAATTAACATTAAAATAACATTAACAAGGCTATATACAGGGGGAACAGATACCCATATCCCACCCACCACTGCGACCTGTATGCTGTAGTTGGCTGGCCCTCGCTACATATTTGTCGCCAAACCCACTGGCTCCAGGTCATCTATAAGTCTATGCTAGGTAAAGCTCCGCCTTATCTCAGCTCACTGGTCACGATAACAACACCCAGCAGTAGCACACGCTTCAGAAGGTATATCTCACTGGTCATCCACAAAGCCTTTCCTTCCAGTTTTCTGCTGCCAATGACTGGAACGATTTGCAATATTATTATTTTTTTAACGCTGAAGCTGGAGACTTATATTTCCCTCACTAACTTTAAACATCAGCTATCAGGGCAGCTAACCGATCGATACAGCTGTGCATAGCTCATGTGTAAATAGAACATCCAATCTACCTACCTCATCCCCATATTGTTTTTTAAAACTTTTCTGCTCTTTTGTACACCAGTATTTATACTTGCACATCATCATCTGCTCATCTATCACTCGTGTTAATTTGCTAAATTGTAATTACTTCGCTACTACGGCCTATTTATTGCCTTTCCTTCTCACGGCATTTGTACACACTGTATATAGACTTTCTTTTTTACTATTGTGTTATTGACTGTACGCTGTTTATTCCACGTATAACTCTGTTGTTGTGTCGCAATGCTTTGCTTTATCTTGGCCAGGTCGCAGTTGTAAATGAGAACTTGTTCTCAACTAGCCTACCTGGTTAAATAAAGGATAAATCAAAATAAATACAGAGTCAATGTGCTGGGGTACAGGTTAGTCGACTAAGCCAACTCAGAGGAAAATGTCTTCATTCACAGCTAAGAATATTGATACAATAAGCAATGGAAATTGGTTCAGTGATAACATAATTAATGTTTACCTTGAACTTGTAAAATCTCATTTCGAGGATCACTGTGTTGATGTGCCTTGATTCTTTTGCAAGCCAACAATGACAATCTCTGTTCTGAGAGGATAGATGCTCTGCCTTGGGTACCTAGAATAGCACACAATTGGTGGTGTTCTGAGAATGTTACAAGTATGTCAATCTATATAACATCATTTTGAAAAAAATCATCATCAAAATCTGTCAGTTTAAGCTAGAGATATCTGGGTTTTGCAATGGATGCATCTCAATCCACTGCATCCGCCGATGTCGCACTTCCGCATCTGCGTTGAAAGGAGGCAGAGCTATTGCGATCAAGTGTTTAATAGATGAGAAAATTTGCAGAATGTTGGCCAAAATCCATCTCGCGCCATCTTCCTCCAATGCCGGCCACTGGGCTTCCTCTCATCAACATATTTGGTGGTGATTGGAAATGCCAACCGGATGCTTCAGATTTATACATCTGGTTCATTGTTCCATCTGTGGTTAGGTAAGAAACATCCAAGTTAGCTAGTCAACTTTCTTTAGCTTACGAGCTAGTTTAGCTCAGTGCATCGATAATAAGCTCCCAGTATTCACTCGAATTCTACGAAAGGTTCTGCCTGATTGTGACAAATGTTGACTTGAGCTTCCTTGGTGGGAACAGAGATCCTATTAAATTACTATAATTAATTCTAATTCTATGGGTGGGCCACATAACTTGACAAATCTTCAATGATGAAAGGTTATTTTAATCCCCTATCCAAGTTCTCCATTAGACTTTTAAACCCTTTCGGATGAATCTCAAATTGATTTATTCCAGAGAATAACAAAAACCTACAATTGTTTCTCCATTACATAAAAAAATAATCTAAAAGTAAAATAACAGCATTAAGAATTCAGACAATATTATATGATAAGTCCAATTTCTCTAGCAGGTGTCAATCTTATGGTTTCTAATTGGCCCTGGGGTCAGAAGGACGGCGACACGTCGGGGAGGACAGACGAAATGGAGGTATTGTGCGAGTGCTTTGGCCTTTTGCCCTTGTGTACCGTTTCGCCACCATTTTCCCCTTCTTCTCGTTCAAGCCTGCCTCTTTTAACAAAGTGTTCTATCCTGGACTCCAGGCTCTCGCAGCGTGGACGCTCAAGCAAGGGCCGATAGGTCCGCTGTTTGGTACCTTCCATCAGCCAGCAATGGGGAGAGGAGGTCCCACCTGTTGATGGAGAAAATGGGTTGTTCCATTACACATCCCCATACAAAATCCCAATGTAACCTGAGTATAAGACAATTAGCACTTGCTCATACAGGCAACTGCCAAAATAATGGTAAATCTTGAGTAAATGAGAGATACAAAGTACACTGAAAGCGGGTGCTTTCACACAGGTATGGTTCCTGAGTTAATTAACATTCCCTCATGCTTAGGGTCATGTATAAAAATCACAGGTTGGTGGCACCTTAATTGGGGAGAACGGGCTCGTGGTATTACCTGGAGCGGAATCAGTGGAATGGTATCAAATACATCAGAACACATGTGTTCCAGGGGTTTGATGCCATTCCATTTGCTCCGTTCCGGCCATTATGAGGCGCCACTGTGCTGGGCAGGCCATTATTTTCGAAACCATGGCTATGCCCCCATCCACAGGGCATGAATGGTCCCGGAATGGTTTGATGAGCATGAAAACGATGCAAACCATATGCCATGGGAGTCTCGTTCACCAGATCTCAATCCAATTGAAGACTTACGGAGGATTTAGAAGCGGCGCCTGAGACGGCGTTCTCCACCACTGGAATTTCCCGTTGAAGAATGGTTAAGCATCCCTCCAATAGAGTTCCAGACACTTGTAGAATCTATGACAAGATGCATTGAAGCCGTTCTGGCTTGTGGTGGCCCAATTAAAGACACTATGTTGGCGTTTCCTTTATTTTGTCAGTTACCTGTAGCCTTTATACTTCTTGACCACAGTCTCCTATGCAGTGCTAGACAATAGGATAGGGATAAATATAGTTGGATTTGATTTCAATGAAGGATTGACAGACCTGTGCTGTCTAGGCCTTGGATCATGCCGTGAATGACCTGGGTCTTGACTGCTGTCTGTGTCCAGTGGTGCTGCAGCGTGGTCAGGGCATGCTCCACCTCCTCAGCCTCCCTGCGCCAACTCAACCCCTCAAAATGGCAGTCGAACAGCACCAGGGGAAAGTCCACCGCCATGCTGAATGAAAATAGAAAGACCACTCGCTTTTGTACTGGGTTGTGTTCATTAGGGCACACTAAGGCAAAATATTTTACAATGGATAAATGACAAGTTTTGGACATGTTCAGACATTACCTCCCTGTTAAAGTGTTTTCTTTCGTTTGGTAACTAATGAACACGACAAAGCACTATGGTGGACATGTTTTCCAATGACTTGTCTTGTTGTCCAAAATAGATGTTATTTGCTTTTCTAATGAGTGTTTGGAAGAGTCTCTGGATAGCAATGCCTAGACCAACTCACCTGTATTGGGGTTTCCTGGGATTCTTCTTCACATCCAGGAGTTGATCCACTATCTCTGGGGGCTCCAGCTTCTGGCCAATCAGCAGCAGCACTGCCATTATGCACCGCACCTGGTGGAAAGAACAACAGACCAAATAGCATGGAGTTAGTACTGGGTGATATAATAATACATTTAATTTGTAACGCGCTGTTCAAAAACCCAAAGCGCTAAAACATATGCAATAAGCCACAGAAGAAAACATGTATGTCCAATGAGTCAGGGAGCATTCTCTGACCTGGTGATAGAGGAAGGCCAGTCCTTTGATCTCAAATATGTAGAGGTCGTATGGGTCTGCGGTAGTGGGCGCAGGAGGGGAAGTTTGATGGACAGGCTGGACCGTGGCAGACAGGATGGTCCTCTGGAACTGCAGCACTCCGTTGCCCACGTCCATCTTGCAGAGGTTGCGGAAGTCGTGAGTGCCCTCGTAGCTGTAGACCAATGAGTAAGGAGAAGATGCGGGGCTTTCAGTTCAGCTTCTAAAATGACTATTGCTTCAAACTGTGGTGGTGAGAACATACAGGAAGCATTTCGCCTGCTTTTTAATCTAGCAGGGCGGGTTGTCCCAGCCTACCCATACTGCTGCCAACCTGACTAAATAATTTAGCTTCAGTCAGCATCATTTGACATTTTTAGATTCAATAGCAAATATTGTTTAGAAGGCCTAAGCTTTGCAGCCCTAGAAAGAATCTAGGGTAAACAAGACAATATGGCTCATTGTTTATTTGACCCGTCTTCAAATTACATGCAGGATCATTTGGCACCACCCACCGTTTGGCAGCCTCTGCCATCAACGTTACATCCAGAGCCCCGCGTGGGAAGTAGTACCGGTAGGTTCTAGACTGACAGTCGAAGCGCGCACTGAAGCCCTGCGGAGCAGGTGACCAGTCGAGAATCCTGATGTCCTGGGGCAGGACTCTGTTCAGCATCTTCACATAAGGTAGCTCCGCCACGTCCACTTCGTTCTTGACACCAGCATCGACATTGGAAGGGAGAGTCACTCCTAGGCCTCCACAAAACTGAGTGGAGCGCAAGTCTATGGACATGACCTATGTCAAGAAAAAAAGATATATACTGTTAAGACTACATGATGGCAAAAAACAAATGGGAGTTGGGAATTTGTTACAATATACATGTTTATGTCCATGCATGGACAGCTAGCAATCATATAGCCTTGCTAGCTTAATCTAAGGCATAACAAACTTGTCCATATTATTTGAAGTAACATAGTTGGGTTGGGAGAGGTTGCCCGCTATTGTGCTAATGTTTTCAAGAACTATTAGCATGTTATTGTTGGAGGTGTAGTAGGCCAAGTTATCTGACCTGGGAAAAGGCACTGACTCCTTTGTCAGTGCGGCCACAACGGTGATAGTTAGAACTCTGGCGATCCTGGATCAGTCGAGTCTTCAGAAGAGCCTCGAAGAGCCGGGCTTCCACAGTGTTGTCTGTGTTCTCCTGGACAGCAAAGCCCTGATAGGCCCAGCCCAGGTAGGCTAAGCGGAGTGCAACATGGCGCCGAGGATGGGCAGAGAAATCAAACGGTCGGTCCCGACTCCCTCTTTTGCCCTTTTTCCTGCCACCAGCATCAGGCTTGCTGGTATCCTTCTTTCCATCAGAGTTGGTTGACACCGCCATCTCACCCCCAGTTCCTTCCTTGACCTTCTCTCTCAGCTGTGCTTTCAATCTCCCCACCTCTCCTTCCAGGTCTCTCACTCGCTGTAGTAATTCCTCAGACATGTTGCTTTGCAAACGGCAAAATAACTTATCTGGAAAGTAAGTTAGAATGACAAAGAGTTAGACTGTGTTTGAATGTAGCTAGTAACTAAGACATTCCTTTTTTAGAGTATTTCTGATTTAGTTAGTCACCAGACAGTGACAAATCTAACATATGAACTTAACCTACACAATTGTCTGCTGCAGAAGGTCAGCTTGCTAGCTGTGTAAAGATATACAAATTTAATTAGTCTAGTATGTGATTCAGATGTAGTTAGCATGTTAGCTAGCTAGCTACCCCATTCACTGACGGTAAATGCTTTAGCACCTATTGACGATAGTATCTTCTGACCGGAGTTTTATTAAGAGCCCTGACGCTTGCTCTAAACATTAATGCGGATTACTTGCAGTACATGTGGCAGAAGAGTCAGAATTAGTTAGGTAACATAGATAATTAAGATGTCTTAACTGCATAATATGCTTATATAATTGAATGGTTTAAATCATTATTAGAATGTTTCCCTTCGGACTCTGGTGTTGGCAGTTGCACTTCCTCCCTCAGTTGGGGCTCAGTCACCTGGGGCCCAGAGAGGGGAGAAGTCAAGCTTGTCTATCACATGCCCCTGGTGCTATGCAGAATATCAGAAAGAGAAGGACAGGAGGGAACATCGTCTTCATATGTGAATGTGTCTAACTATTTTAAACCACGTGAAGGGATGGTGTGATTAATGGGGAACCAATTACTTGTCTCCACAATGTCTGTGCACCAGTCACTCCCTCCTTTGGCCTTGGGGGAGATGAGGTCTGAGACAAGATGTGTGGGGTAGTGTCTCGAACCATTGTATGTCATCTCGGATGTTGCACCTATCCTGGGATAATGTATGACCTAGAGGCTCACTCCCCTCAGTGAGCTTGTCCAGGCGTGTGGTCAAGAAGGGGTTTTACTTGAGATAGGAGTGTCTGGAGTTCACAATTGGATGTATGCCATAGAATGAGTTGGTGTTTGTGTTATGAAGTAACAGGGATGAGATCAAAGCCTCGTCTTAGGGGCCAAACTCTGAACAATAAGAACAGCCTTCATAGCAAATACTATCTGGCTCCGGGATACTCCTTTCTTATATATCAAGTTTCACCTTGTGACCCATTCCATACATCTATTGTTTTTCATGTAGACTAAAAGGGCGTAACTTTGCTGTAAAATATATTTGTATTCTTTGTACATCAAATTTGCTTGCCACAACACGGGAGTGTTGAGACGACCAGCCTCGTTATTATAGAAGAAATTAATTACTCTATTCAAAACTTAATAAGGAGAGCATAAAGTCATATCCCAATTGGTGATTGACCTCCTCTCTCCTCATTATTGGATTAGAATGTCCACGACATACATTTTTGGAAACATAAGGAACGCATCTTTCATATCAGCAAGAAATGATCAAATAAAATAAATGTAAAAAAGGTTAAATCACTACACAGCTTTATATTGGTTAGGTTTACTGTTCCCACACTGCCATTTCTCCATGTTACATTGCTTGTTTACTGAAGACAGATGGAAGACATAGGCAGCCACATGTGTTAATTAGTTATCTAACTGCTCTGAACACCTGTGTGTAAACATAACTGGGGAGGTAATGTAGTCCGTCAACTGGAGGAACACAAGGCTTGAGTATCTGTTCAAAACTGCTACAATAACTTTTTTTATTTGAAATAATTTCTCGCTGTAATGGGCCATATCAGCATATGTTCAAACCGAGAACCGGTTTCAAAGCGAAGGTTTACTTTTGTAAACGTAAAAACACAGCGTCGGAATGGTAGTTTATGTGGAGCCAAATGCAGGCGAATGTAACGGCTGAAAACCCTAGCTTTTCAGTGGAGGCTGTTGAGGGGAGGACGGCCCATAATAATGGCTGGAATGTCGCAAATGGAATGGCATCAAACACATGGAAACCAATGTATTTGATACCATTCCACCTATTTCCCCCCATCCATTACCTCGAGCCCGGTCTCCCCAATTAAGGTGCCACCAACCTTCTGCGCTACACATGAATAAAACGTGTTTTCGAGTGGTAGCTAGTTAGCTAGCTAGCTTTATTCTGAGAACGAGGCACCAGTGAAAATAGTTTCAGCTTGCATCAGCACAATAATATCAACATATTTTACCTTTACTTTGACGTGTAGCTTTGATGAGTAAGGTTATCATTCCCTATCAAGATACTTTGGTAAAACGTGACAATGCATGCTTCAACTCGTGCCTCTACCTCGGAATTAACGCTTCAGTTCGTTCTGAATCAGACGCAAATTCTAGACGGACTTATTTCCTGTAAGGGTTTCTGGGAGTTGCAGTTCATTGTTGACACTCATTGGTATTTTAGGCAGCTATATCTTATATTTGTATGTTTATGTTGTTGGCTATAAATAAACAAATATAAAGCATGACATCATCAAATAAACTTTATTCCCAACAAAGAATACATTTCAAGCTAAAAAAGTTTCCAATGACAGGGTAAAATATATGTGGACAGAAAGCACGCCAAGCAAACACAATATCAGCATCTTACTAACAGTAGCAGATGTGTGGAATTTGTCATGATAGTATCATTTTTAAGTACAGTTTTTCGTAGCTTCTTCGTTTCAAGTCTTGAAATAGACACATTCCGAGTAAGGCTCCAAAGACCTAGAGGACACAACAAATTAGTCAGTTAGCTGTGAATGTGTTGACACACATGTTCTACATATGCCTCTTGTTTGTGTGAATGTGACACAATAACGCATGTCTTATGCTGTCAAAATAGAACATGATGGACAGATTGACATTTGTTTACCTCCACAACCCCCAGACCAATAGAGGCAGCAGCCACCCTTTCCAGGTTCTTCCCCGGGCATTGTCTGATGGTTTGGACACAACCCTAAGGATCATACAGTCACTATCATCAATCAATATGATGACACTATGATGGCTCTCTCATTCTGTGTGTGTGTGTGTGTGTGTGTGTGTGTTCTGCACATGTGTGTAGTCTGTCTGTTTGTAAAGGGACATGCATTTGTGTGTGTGTGTGTGTGTGTGTGTGTGTGTGTGTGTGTGTGTGTGTGTGTGTGTGTGTGTGTGTGTGTGTGTGTGTGTGTGTGTGTGTGTGTGTGTGTGTGTGTATGTGTATGTATGTATTTGCTGACCTTCAGTTATACAGTGGTTTTACTGATGACGTGGCCACAGAAATCATACTCTACCAGGCAGCATGAGGCTGGGACTGAGCTTCTTGTCCCAGCCCTTACTGCGGAACCAGTCGGTGTAGTTCTCTGCACCACAGCAGTGGTACTGCAACACAGCAACATACAGGGCAACATATGAAGTACACACACACACATGCAAAACAGACACACACACACACACACACACACACACACACACACACACACACACACACACACACACACACACACACACACACACACACACACACACACACACACACACACACACACACACAGGTCCAACCAATGTCAGACTATATTACACTATATTACAGTTTAGTGTAATATACAACTTCCAATGGATGGATTTCCTTTTTCATAATGCATCACAGCAGTTACTGACGGATACAACAGGTGATCATTGTTCTCGTCAATAGTGATAGGCCAATGGTTGAATAAAGCTGTGTCACCTCATCCTGAACATCATCTACGACAGGTCTGTTCTTCACGCTGTACTCTGAGATCACGGAGCGGGCTTTCTTTTTGATTGTCTCATCCACCTGCAGAGGGCAGTATAGGACATAATTAATTACATTTGCAATTATACAGCACATTCACCAAAACAGCTCATCGGTTCCCCACTATTTCGTCCAAGGCGCCGCACAGAGGCTTTAGATGTAACAATTGCAGCAGCAACCACAAACCTTTCCTATTGAAACTATTGTGGGCTTTGAAGTAGGGGGCAGCAGAGCTAGGCAGAGGGGCGTAGCTTTCTGCCCAACAAAATAAATGGGAACTCGAGAAGCACTGCTGTTTATTGTGAAATATTTATCTTCAATACTGAAAAGCATTTGCAAAATGCAACACACAATTGACATATATCACCTTACTTTGAAGGACATTACAGGGAAATCCCTGCTACAATCTCCATAGTCAGGATCATGACAAGGATCTCAGCATTATTAAATGGCAAAGCAAAGAAAATGTGTTATTGCAAATTATTTTTTTATTTATTCATTATTTTACCAGGTAAGTTGACTGAGAACACATTCTCATTTGCAGCAACGACCTAAGGAATAGTTACAGGGGAGAGGGATGAATGAGCCAATTGTAAACTGGGGATTATTGAGGGCCAGATTGGGAATTTAGCCAGGACACCAGGATTAACACCCCTACTCTTACAATAAGTGCCATGGGATCTTTTTTTATTTATTTTTATCATATGTTTATTATTTTCCAGCCATGGGACCTTTAATGACCTCAGAGAGTCAGGACACCCATCCGAAAGACGGCACCCTACACAGGGCAGTGTCCCCAATCACTGCCCTGGGGCATTTGGGATATTTTTTCAGACCAGAGGAAAGAGTGCCTCCTACTGGCCCTCCAACACCACTTCCAGCAGCATCTGGTCTCCCATCCAGGAACTGACCAGGACCAACCTTGCTTAGCTTCAGAAGCAAGCCAGCAGTGGTATGCAGGGTGGTATGCTGCTGAGTATTGCAAGCTCATGGGGCTTTCTTTAATTCTGGTCCTGATGACCACAAGGTGTTGATTCCAACCTGATTCAGCCTGCACTCATGGTATCCAAAATAATTAGCTTTAAAGGTCCAATGCAGCCTTTTAAAACATCTTGATATCAAATTATTTCTGGGTAACAATTAAGTTCCGTACTGTGATTGCTTTCAATTAAAATAGTTTTTAAAACATTTTTTAAAATAGCTTCTTAGCAAAAAGCTATTTCCCAAGCAAGAATTTTGCTAGGACTGTCTGGGAGTGGTTTGAGTGGAGAGGGGAAACTGAACATTTGCTGTTATGGGTAGAGAGGTTTGGAACTTTTTTTCTTATTGGTCAATTAACTAATTTACCTCATGGTGATGTCATCTTGAAAGGCCCCTCTCATCCAAAACAGGCTGAAATTGCAAGTATTTTCTAACAGCTTTTACACTTAAACGGCATTATCATCATTTTCACAATTCCAAAGTATGAATCCAACCTCATAGCGTGGAAATATATATAAAACACAGGAAAATCCCACTACGATGATGCCCTGTGCGATAAGCAACATGGAAGTGCGGGACAGACCACTGCCGGTGAAAGTCGCTAGCTCTGTGTATTTCGTGAGCGACATTGACCCATTGACAATAAGGGCAATGCCAGACACCTAGAAATAAAGCTGTGAGTATTACTGCTTCAAATAGATGTTGTATTAAAACATTTAAAAGTGGTTTGAGACACACGTCTAAGTATAGTTGAGTGTACGCCTATATTAGTATTTTGACCCTCAAAAAAAGAAAGATGTGATGAAAGTCAATACACTTCGTCCAGTTCTGGCAAGACAAGACTTGAAGACATATCATCATATCAAAATATCCTATCAAAGTGTTTGGAACTTTTTTATTTTTAAATAGAGTGTATCATAAAAAAGTATAGGCTACATTTTGTTACAATGAATGAGCATTTACCTTGGCATAATAATATGCCATTTAGCCCTTGCAATGTGCTCTGAAAAATTATATATCCTTCATGCCACGACACATAGGCTTTTATATATATAGTAAATATACAGTAAATGCATTATTTCTCAATACATTTTTTTGGTGAGTTATTAGCTTTATTAAGATGAATGGTAAAGACTAATGGTAGGCTATATATACAAATCAAATGAAAAGGAACTTAATGCAGAATATTCTTATAATTTTGGTGACACAAAAAAAAAGGTTATCAATTCTGATCACGAAATGAAATGTCTTACCCCGTAGGCTAAATTATTATTCCAAATGTAAGGGTATTAGCGGAGAACAAAGGATGGAAATGGTGATGTCTCCACTGAATATATGGAATGATCCTATTCTCATTTTCTGAAATTGTGAGCCAGACCTAAACAAATTACGCATCTAATGAATGGTATTGAACAAGGTTTATGCAAAGGTCTCTGAGAAACTTGTTCTACAGCGATGATAGTTTGACTATCAAGTGTTATAGCCTAGTTAAACATTTTTTTTTATTATAAAAAAATGACTTTTGCCATGACAGGACAATGAACCTATATTAGATTCATTATTATGCTTTTGTAAACACTTTTTGTTGTTGTTGAGGGAAAAAAAATTCAAGATAAAACGGCAGGTGCGAGACGGAGTAATTGGGATTTCTGCAACTTTGTCGAATAAATAAGAAACGTCACTGATGCGTACGTCATAGGTAACCCATGACACTTGTGTGCCCAAAATTAGTGCAAATGAAATGGCTGTGAGAACCTGCGTCCCCTTCGATTGTTTCTATAAGAGGTGCTTTGAAGTGATATTGGAAACCATTCCTTTTACTCTCAACGTGAGAACACAAAATGGGCAATTCTGATCGTTAACTTTAGAAGGTCTATAAGTAACCAATGTGGTCATTTCAGCGTTTATTTCAGCGTTTTCATTTTAAATGGTAAGCTTATTTTAAACGTATTTTTTTAGGCAATAGAATTAGGATCAAAAATACGTTATTTAATAGGACCTCTATGATGTAGGTCTGGTTGTGACGTCATGGTTTTGATATCATTTTATACTCCCATCACTGCACTAAAACTCTCCAATTGTCCTTCCTGCAGGGTCAACGCCCTATGTGAGCTTATCTGAAAAGCATGGACCATCCCATACCTGTCACAATGAGAGAGACCCCAGCAGGCAGGATGAAGGTTAGGCTAGCTAACATACATTTCCCACTATTTAGCCTTTTTATTATATTGGTGAAAAGTAAAAAGTAAGACAAAGATAGGCTATTGATATAATAAGACAAACATATTCTACTGGAGAAAAAAACAAACAGGTTATTGATATAATAATAAATACAATATTTTTCATAAAAAAAACATTTCCTAAATAATTCACCTATCACTTGTATTTCTAGGGCACCGAAAACCCTGTGGGTCAGGGCAGCAGAGACATAGACCCCAACAGGATAACCTCAGACTTGAAGGAAGTCCTAGATTCTCTGTAAGTACGCGTTGTTTTCTTCTTCAGATTTTTGATCAGAACAACATGAATCAGACAAGCATTATATGCTACTAGGCCTACTCCTCCAATGGATCGTACAAAACATTAAGGACACCTGCTCTTTTCATGACAGACTGACCAGGTGAATCCATGTGAAAAGCTATGATTCCTTATCAATATCAATCCACTTCAATCAGTGTAGATGAAGTCGAGGAGACATGTTAAAGGATTTTTAAGCCTTGAGCCATGGATTGTGTATGTGTGCCTTTCAGAGGGTGAATGGGCAAGACAAAAATATTTAAGTGCCTTTGAACGGGGTATGGTAGTAGGTGTCAGGTACACCGGTTTGTGTCAAGAACTGCATCTCTGCAGGGGTTTTCACACTCAACAGTTTCCTGTGTGTATCAAGAATGGTCCACTACCCAAAGGACATCCAGCCAACTTGACACAACTGTGGGAAGCATTGGAGTCAACATGGGCCAGCATCAATGTTCCCTCTAAGCTGCAGCCCTGAAGAAGTATCAGCCTGCATAGAAAAGCAGGAGACTGAATTTCACTCAACTTTCTGGAGATTCTGGGGGGGGGGGGGGGGACAAAATATTAGGAAGGTGTCCTTAATGTTTTGTACACTCAGTGTAAAGTGCAGTCTGTTTTATCATTCCAAGATTTTGAAACTACATCTCTTACCTCAATTTGTCTTTCCGCAATTTTCACATCCTATTTCCTCACCTCCTTGTCAATTGTATTGGAGGAGAAGGTCCAAGGTACCTCCTCTCGCACCTTCTCCTTCAAGGCGTTTTGGCAAGGAGACGAGGAGAGCGGAGGCGAGGAATCTAGAAGAGATTAATTGAGCAAGTATGCCAACAGTGCTGAGTCTGTATTATTGAATAGAAAGAGGTTTTAGAATTTTAGAACTGTTTGATGACAATGTCCCTTCTTACCAATGTCACACCATCTTACCATGGCTCTGACCAACAGGGGTGTGGGTCAGCTCAAGGACTTGGCAACCATGGTTGCAGAGGAGCCACTGTCGGATGCTCAAGTTGAAGGTGACAAAATTCACCTTGTGACACCAATAGTGAAAAAAGACAAACACAATCATTTCTATACTATAAATGAGTGTCAATCGCTATGCATACCTGTCGAAAGAATTTAAAATGAAAAGAAGGTTAGTTAATTCCAGTAGCACAAACAGAAAAATAATACAATCGGAAAAATTGTGTATTTAAGGGATCTTAAGCTTAAGTTTTGGTCATAGGACCTTCATCAGTGTACAAACCAGACATTTTCAACCAGAAGGAGTTTGTTTTCTCCTCGGGGACAATCAAGTTAATCCTTTCCTATTCTATCCTATCCCATAGCTTTCCAGGCTGTCTTTAAGCTGTTTGCCACCGATAGTCATGGCTGCATCGACGTAGTGGGTCTCTCTTCCCTATTGGACACAGTAAACATGAGACTCAGCCCCGAGCAGACTGAGGCTGCCCTACATAGGGCCGACTATGACGGTGAGGTCACTCACAAGGACATACACATGCAATGTAATCCCAATGCAGGATCAAGGAATGACGCTATTGGAAATTTCACAAGATGAAAACATTCCATTTGCAATTCTAACATGTTCCACTGAATTCGAAATGCCTTTATAACCTGCTTCCAATACATGTTAAATGTATTTAGGAACTAAAAATTAACTCCAAACTAGCCTTTCAGATGTTTGTGAAATCAAAGACGGGTAGAATATGGGGTGGGTGTGAGTAGTCGATTCAAGGTTTGTACTCAATTGCTTATTAACAAATACTCATAAATGTAGAAATGCAGCTATTTATCAGGTACAATGTATAAAGCACAGAGAACATTTCAAACTTTTAAATGTGTGTGGAGTATGTCAATTATGCAGTAATTGCAGTAATTGCAATGCAGTAATTATGTTAAATTACATTTTCAGTTGTGTATCAGAACAACCACAGGCTTAATTGGAAGATCCAATAGGATACTTATTTTTGCCATCAGCCCCGTTTCACGCTAACATGCAATAACTTGATGACTCAAAAATGATTTCCTTGAGAGTACTCCAACACAGACGTTCTTTCAAATCCCCACCCCTAGTAGAACATATGAAAGCTATCTGTAATTGAATTGTAAGGAACAATAATTCAAATGTGATTTGTTTCTAGGAGATGGTGAGGTAGGTTTTCAAGACTTTCTGTGTGTGATGACAGACAGTCAGAAGTTCGCCAGGTGTATAAACGGTAAAAAGCCTGTAAGAGAGAAAAGTGTGTTTAGACAGATTTTAGATGGCATGCACATGTTCACAATGACATATTTTTTTCAAGCCATGAAACAGGTGCCAACTGCTCCCTCTACTCCTCCCTTAATCTCTCCCTTTCTATCCCTCTCCATTGTCACCCTCTGTTCTTCCCCTTTCCCTCTCCATCAAACCTCCCCCCTCTCTCTCCATTCTCTCTCTTTCTCTCCCTCTCTCTCCCCGTAGCAGAGTCCCCTGACCCATCTCAGAGTGTGGATCAGTCAGACTCTGTATTCTACAAAGCCTTGAATCAGATGCTGAATGCGGGCCTCATTCCCAGCAGTGCCACTGGGGAGATAGTTCGGTAAAATACAAACGTTCTCTGAAAATATACACTAGCAGTACTTCTGGTCAGGCGCTACATGTATGCAAGATTTATTTGTTATTTTTTTTATATATTTAAAAAAGATATACCCCCCATTTCTCCCCAATTTCGTGATATCCAATTACGATCCAATTACTATCTTGTCTCTTCGCTGCAACTCCTCAACAGGCTCGGGAGATGCGAAAGGTCAAGTCATGTGTCCTCCGAAACATGACCCACCCACCCACTTAACCCGGAAGCCAGCCGCACCAATGTGTCGGAGGAAACACCGTTGAACTGACGACCAAAGTCAGCCTGTAGGCGCCCGGCCCGCCACAAGGAGTCGCTAGTGCGCTATGATGCAAGTAAAGCCCCCCTGGCCAAACCCTCCCCCAACCCATACAATGCTGGGACAATTTTGCGCCGCCCTATGGGACTCCCGGTGACGGCCGGTTGTGACACAGCCTGGGATCTGTAGTGCCGCCTCAAGCACCGCGATGTAGTGCCTTACACAGCTGCGCCCCTCGGGAGGTCCCAAGAATTGTGAGGTTTATGATGGGAATAAATATTAGAGTAAATCATTTGAGTAAACTGTTGCTCATGACAAAATATGAAGAACAAAGCCCCAAAATAAAATGTTGTCAGCTTAAGTTCTCGTTCTTTGAGTCTCTCTGTCTCCACCCAGGTATTACCATAAGAAGTCGCTGCGTCATGTGTTGCGGGTGGCGCCGCATCAGGACAAGAGCAGGGGTCACGTGATCACCTACTACGCCAAGGGGGCCCACCTGGTGGGCCTGCAGCCCAAGCAGCTGATGAAGTACATCAAACCCAATGGTGAGCAATGTCTGTGTAGCATCTGAACAACGTTTGACCAGTGTTTGAGAAACATATCTAAACTACATAATTTCAGTTCCTGGTTTAATTTTGTGTATATTACTTCCCCTCCTTAGCACAGGAGGTTGGTGGCACCTGAATTGGGGAGGACGGGCTCGTGGTAATGGGCAGAATCAGTGGAATGGTATCAAATACACCAGAACACATTATTTCCATGTGTTTGAAGCCATTCCATTTTCTTCGTTCCACCATTATTATGAGCCGTCCTCCCCTCAGCAACCTCCTGTACTCCTTACCTATCTTTCAATTTTACATTGTACACTACCATTCAAAAGTTTGGGGTCACTTAGACATTTCCTTGTTTTTGAAAGAAAAGCACATTTCCTGTCCATTAAAATAACATCAAATTGATCAGAAATACAGTATAGACATTGTTAATGTGAAGAGTTGCCTCTTCAACAGTGAAGAGGTGACTCCGGGATGCTGGCCTTCTAGGCAGAGTTGCAAATAAAAATCCATATCTCAGACTGGCCAATAAAAAGAAAAGATTAAGACACCGGACAGAGGAACTTTGCCTAGAAGGCCATCATCCCGGAGTCCCCTCTTCACTGTTGAAGAGGCAACTCTTCACATTAACAATGTCTACACTGTATTTCTGATCTCTTCACTGTTGACGTTGAGACTGGTGTTTTGCGGGTACTATTTAATGAAGCTGCCAGTTGAGGACTTGTGAAGCGTCTGTTTCTCAAACTAGACACTCTAATGTACTTGTCCTCTTGCTCAGTTGTGCACCGGGGCCTCCCACTCCTCTTTCTATTCTGGTTAGAGCCCGTTTGTGCTGTTCTGAGAAGGGAGTAGGACACAGCGTTGTACCAGATCTTCAGTTTCTTGGCAATTTCCCGCATGGAATAGCTTTCATTTCCCAGAACAAGAATCGACTGACGTGTTTCAGGAGAAAGTGCTTTGTTTCTGGCCATTTTGAGCCTGTAATGAACCCACAAATGTGGATGCTCCAGATATTCAACTAGTCTAAAGAAGTCCAGTTTTATTGCTTCTTTAATCAGAACAACAGTTTTCAGCTGTGCTAACATAATTGCGAAAGGGTTTTCTAATGATCAATTAGCCTTTTAAAATGATAAAGTTAGATTAGCTAACTCAACGTGCCATTGGAACATAGGAGTGATGGTTGCTGATAATGGGCCTCTGAACACCTGTGTAGATATTCCATAAAAAATCTGCCGTTTTCCAGCTGTCTACTCTGTATTTCTGATCAATTTGATGATATTTCAATGGACAAAAAATTTGCTTTTCTTTCGAAAAGAAACACATTTCTAAGTGACCCTAAACCTTCTTTGGCAACATTGGATTCCTGAATTGAATTGAATCCGAGTCACTGCGTTGTGTGTGTGACTCTCTCAGCTCCCAGTACCAGCCCATACTCTAAGCGGCCAAGCCTGAACGTCAAGTCAAAGGTCATGGTGGGCAAGCGGGTGGCGACACAGGGAAGTGTCCCCTCTGCCAAGACCTGGAAGACCGTGGAGATCGAGGAGCGCATCAGACAGGTATGAGCTAAAACGACAGAAGGATTGGAGACAATTCCATTTAAATTCAGTAAATTCGGTTATTACTTTATTTTATTTATTGCGCCTTTATTTAGCCAGGTAAGTCATCAAGAATAAATCAATTATATTTTACAATAACGACCTAAATTTACTGAAAATGCATCTGGATCACCGCTGTATTGCATGCTGTGTTGAATATTGTCAAGTATTTTTCATTGATGTAACCAAACTTTATCTAGATGTTATCTTCCCTAGCTTCTTATCTTTAATTCAGTTCTGAATCAGCAATTCATTCATTATTATCCCTATTTATGAATCTAAAAATAAAAGGATAATAGCAGGGGAAGTTTAGTATATTTTACCCAAATATGAAAAGACGGCGATATAAAAGCCGACGTGGGGGCACCCCGACGAAACTACGGCAGTGATTAAATAAACCTCCTCTACCCTCTGTTCTATTGGCGAATGTACAATGACTGGAGAACAAACTAGACAATCTCCGTTCGAGACTATCCTATCAACGGGACCTGAGGAACTGTAATATCCTATGCTTCACGGAGTCCCTGGCTGAACGAGGACATGGTTTATGTAAATTCAACAGTTTTTTCCCTATGCACCATCATGACAGAACGGCAGCGTCTCGTAAACTCAAGGGCGTGGCTCTTTGTTAACAACAGCAGGCGTGCAATCTCTAATATTAAGGAAGTCTCGAGGTTCTGCTCGCCTGAGTTAGAATACCTTGTGATATGCTGTGTAGACCATACTATTTACCAAGAGAGTTTTCATCTATATTTTTCGTAGCTGTCTATTTACCACCACAAACCGATGCTGGCACTAAGACCGCACTCAACGAGCTATATAGGACCATAAGCCAACAAGAAAATACTCATCCAGAGGTAGCACTCCTAGTGGCCGGTGATTTTAATGCAGGAAAACTGAAATCTGTTTTACCTTGTTTCTACCAGCATGTCACCTATGCAACTAGAGTGGAAAAAAACTCTAGATCACATTTACTCCACATAGAGACACATACAACGCTCTCCCTCGCCCTCTATTTGGCAAATCTGACCATAACTCTATGCTCCTGATTCCTGCTTCCAAGCAAGAACAAACAGGAAGTACCAGTGACACGCTCAATTCGGAAGTGGTCCGATGAAGCGGATGCTACTCTACAGGACTGTTTTACTGGAATATGTTCTGGGATTCATCCAATGGCATTGAGGAGTTTACCACATTAGTCACCGGCTTAATTAAGTGCATTGACGACATAGTCCCCATAGAGACCGGACATACATATCCCAACAAGAAGCCATGGATTACAGTCAACATCTGCACTGAGCTAAAGGCTAGAGCTGCCACTTTCAAGAAGTGGGCCACTAACCCAGATGCTTATAAGAAATCAACCATCAAACAGGCAAAGCCAATCCTACTACACCGGTCTGACGCTTGTCAGATGTGGCAGAGCTTGCAAACTATCACAGATTACAAAGGGAAACCCAAACCCGAGCTACCCAGTGACACTAGCCTACTAAACGGGCTAAATTCCTTCTATGCTCGCTTTGAGGCAAGCAACAGTGAACCACGCATAAGAGCTCCAGCTGTTCTGGACGAATGTAGAATCATGCTCTCCTTAGCCGATGTGAGTAAGACCTTTAAACAGGTTAACATTCACAAGGCCGCAGGGCCAGACGGATTAGCAGGACGCATACTAAGAGCATGCTCTAACCAGCTGGCAAGTGTCTTCATTGACATTTTCAAACTCTCCCTGACCCCGTCTGTAATACCTACATGTTTCAGCAGACCACCATAGTCCCTACGTGAGAATGCTGTTCATTGACTACAGCTCAGTGTTCAACACCATAGTGCCCTCAAAGCTCATCACTAAGCTAAGGTCCTTGGGACTGAACACCTCCCTCTGCAACTGGATCCTGGACTTCATGACGGGCCACCCCCAGGTGGTGAGGGTAGGCAACAACACATTCACCATGCTGGCCCTCAACACGGGGCCCTTCAGGGGTGCATGCTTAGTCCCCTCCTGTACCCCCTGTTCACCCACTACTCTGTGGCCGTGCAAGACCCCAACACCATCATTAAGTTTGCCGATGACACGATGCTGGTAGGCCTAATCACCAATGACAATGACACAGCCTATAGGGAGGAGATTGTGAGTTACTCATCTCCCTATCGCTCTCTCTCTCTCTCTCTCTCGCTCACTCTCGCTCACTCTCTCTCTCCCACTCACTCTCTCCACTTCCTTCCATCCCTCCCACAGTTATCAATCAAGTACCCAGGAAAGGAGACTAAGGATATGATCACTCCGGTCAAGATCAAGGTGGACCTGCAAGTGAAGGACAGAGAACGTCTCACCTATGACAACATCAACCAAATACGCATCAAGGTGCTCCAGCTCACACTATAACAACAGCATCATTGCATTTGCCATTTTAGTCAATACCTTTGCAGTATTTCAGTTAGAAATGGCCATGTTTGAGTCTTTCCCTCTTTCCTCCTGTCTCTGTCTCCCCCTTCCATCTATTCCAAATCTTCTCAGCAAAGATGCCTCTCTCTTCTCTCTATCCCTGCCATTTTTGTGTAACAGTGTGCTATGTGCTATGTAATACGTGTAAATACAATGTAGGGCTACTGTACAAACAATATCTCTGCTTGGAAAGGTCTGGTTAAAGGGAGTTACTCTCTACTTCCCTCTCTCTCTCCTCCATCTCTGTATGCCTCTACTTCTCTTTATCACTACATATATTTATCTATCTCCCTCGCTCCCTCCCTCAATCTCCTCCCTCCGTCCCTCTCTCACCCCAGTCCAAAGAGGGCTTGAACACCTACCTGGAGACGCTGAGCCAGTATAAGCAGCGGGATGCCTGGGACTCCTGGGGCTCGCTGCAGAGCTACCACAACTCTCTGGGCCACAATGCCTTCTCTGACACATTCTCCACCTACAGCTGGAGCTGGAGTGGCTGCCGCAACATGCTGCAGCCCTGCGACCTGCTGGAAGAGAGGCACAACTTGCCTCTGCTGCCAAACCAGTATTAGGGAGCAGGGAGTATGGAAGGAGTATGGCGGGAGTATGGAGGATTTCCAATTAAAAGCAAGAAATATGTAGATTTTGCACTACATCCTATTATTTCCTATTTAATTTTTTGACCCCTCTTTTTGACCCCCCAATTTCGTGATTACGATCTTGTCTCATCGCTGAAACACCCCAATGAGCTTGGGAGAGGCAAAGGTTGAGTTATGCGTTCTCTGAAACATGACTCACCAAACCGCGCCTCTTAACACCCGCTCGCTTAACCCGGAAGCCAGCCGCACCAATGTGTCGGAGGAAACACTGTTCAACTGGCAACCGGAAGTAGGCCTGCAGGCACCTGGCCCACCACAAGGAGTTGCTAGAGAGCGATGAGCCAAGTAAAGCCCCCGTGGTCAAACCTTCCCCTAACCCGGACGATGCTGCCCTATGGGACTCCTGGTTACAACTGGTAATGACCCCAGGCTGTAGTGACGCCGCATCACTGCGATGCAGTGCCTTAGACCACTGTGCCGCTCGGAAGGCAACTTCATTCAAATCACATCAAATTGATTTATTCTTAGATCAGCTTGTCACGCCCTGGCCTTAGTTATCTTTGTTTTCTTTATTATTTTGGTTAGGTCAGGGTGTGACATGGGGGATTTATGTGTTTTGTCTTGTCTAGGGGTTTTGTATGTTTATGGGGCTGTTTCCGTTCTAGGTAATTGTATGTCTATGGTTGCCTAGATTGGTTCTCAATTAGAGGCAGCTGTCTATCGTTGTCTCTGATTGGGAACCATATTTAGGCAGCCATATTCTTTGGGTATTTTGTGGGTGATTGTTTCCTGTGTCAGTGTTTGTGCCACACGGGACTGTTTCGTTTAGTTCACGTGTTCATGTTGAGGTTTTCACATTAAAAACCATGGACACCTACCACTCTGCATATTGGTCCGATCCTTGTTTCACCTCTTCAGAGGAAGAGGAGGAAATCTGCCGTGACACAGCTGATATCTCAAACTGCTGTACAGAAAAATAGCCTAAAACCCCAAACAGCAAGCAACGCAGGTGTAGAAGCACGGTGGCTAGGAAAAACTCCCTAGAAAAGCCCAAACCTAGGAAGAAACCTAGAGAGGAACCAGGCTATAAGGGGTGGCCAGTCCTCTTCTGGATGTGCCGGGTGGAGATTATAACAGAACATGGCCAAGATGTTCAAATGTTCATAAATGACCAACATGGTCAAATAATAATAATCACAGTAGTTGTCGAGAATGCAACAGGTCAGCACCTCAGGAGTAAATGTCAGTTGGCTTTTCATAGCCGATCATTGAGAGTATCTCTACTGCTCCTGCTGTCTCTAGAGAGTTGAAAACAGCAGGTCTGGGACAGGTAGCAAGTCTGGTGAATGTAAACTTCTGACCCACTGGGAATGTGATGAAAGAAATAAAAGCTGAAATAAATCATTCTCTCTACTATTATTCTGACATTTCATATTCTTAAAATAAAGTGGTAATCCTAACTGATTTAAGACATGGAATTTTTAGGATTAAATGTCAGGAATTGTGAAAAACTGAGTTTAAATATGTTTGGCTAAGGTGTATGTAAACTTCCGACTTCAACTGTACATTCGGGCTCCCGCTTAGACAATGTGCGGGAGCACTGGTTGTTCTGGCCAATTGAGATAGTATGTACATGTGTACATGAATGTATAGTTAAAGTGGCCATGCATATATGATAAACAGAGAGTAGCAGCAGCGTAAAAGAGGGGTTGGGGGTAGCCATTTGATTACCTGTTCAGGAGTCTTATGGCTTGTGGGTAAAAACTGTATTTTGGTCCTAGACTTGGCACTCCGGTAACGCTTGCCATGCGGTAGTAGAGAGACAGTCTATGACTTGGGTGGCTGTAGTATTTGACAATTTTTAGTTCCTTCCTCTGACACCGCCTGGTGTAGAGGCCCTGGATGGCAGGCAGCTTAACCCCAGTGATGTACCTGGCCGTACGCACTACCCTCTGTAGTGCCTTGCGGTCGGAGGCTGAGCAATTGCCGTACCAGGCAGTGACGCAACAAGTCAGGATGATCTCGATGTTGCAGCTGTAGAACCTTTTGAGGATCTCAGGACCCATACCAAATCTTTTTAGTTTCCTGAGGGGGAATAGGCTTTGTCGTGCCCTCTTCACATCTGTCTTGGTGTGTTTGGACCATTCTAGTTTGTTGATGATGAGGACACCAAGGAACCTGAAGCGCTCAACCTGCTCCACTACAGCCCCGTCGATGAGAATGGGGGCGTGCTCGGTCCTCTTTTTCCTGTAGTCCACAATCATCTGCTTAGTCTTGGTTACGTTGAGGGATAGGTTGTTATTCTGCCACCACCTGGCTAGGTCCCTGACCTCCTCCCCATAGGCTGTCTCGTCAGGCCTACCACTGTTGTGTCGTCTGCAAACTTAATGATGGTGTTGGAGACGTGGGTGAACAGGGAATACAGGAGGGACTGAGCTGTAGTCAATGAATAGCATTCTCACATAGGTGTTCCTTTTGTCCAGGTTGTAAAGGGCAGTGTGGAGTGCAATAGAGATTGTATCATCTGTGGATCTGTTGGGGCGGTATGCAAATTGGAGTGGGTCTAGGGTCTCTGGGATAATGGTGTTGATGTGAGCCATTACCAGCCTTTCAAAGCACTTAATGGCTTCGGACAGGAGTGCTACGGGTCTGTAGTCACTTAGGCAGGTTGCCATTTAGGCTAGTTGCCTAGATGAGCAAAAAAGACTGTATAAAATAAATTAATACAATTAAATAAGGCAGTCCATATAGTGCAGACAGAGGATATCAATGTTCTGGAAAGATGCTGTATGGAGGAATAGTCTAAGATCTCACCAAATGTGTTCACCAATCTCATAAAACATTTTAGAAAAAGGCTCAGTGCCGAGGGCGCCGGAGTATTGATAACGAACGGGTGCCAATCATTTTGACCCCCATTTTTTACAATCAAAATCTCTTTCTCTGAGCAGTTGTATTAGTATAAAATAATATAATTCGATTTTTGTCTTCTTCATACAATAGGGTTCAGTATTTGTATTGTTTATTTTAAACAGTCTTTTTTTGCTCATCTTTATCAAGGTTGCCATAATTTTGGACCTGACTGTACTTAACATATCTACATGTACTAATTTGCCTGACAATGGAATTCAGGCATGACACAATGACAAGATAAAAAAAGTATTATTGTGGATACTGGCTCTCTCACAAGTCTAACATATCCGATACTTCGCAAACCAAACTAGAAGAGAAGCATTTTTAGCTCTCACAGTCTTCAAATGATGGATTATCATGGGACCCTTTAACATAAACATCTTAAATCAGACCTCACAGTCCCACAATTTTTCACTGGCTCATTCCTTAAAGAGTTTAAGGTTCATGTTTGGTTTGGGAGTGGTTTATGTAATGGTTGACAACTTGTCAATGACTCATGACCTAAAATCACAAATTCCACTTCTGTCCTTTCCCAAATGTTGACTTAAAAAGGACCAAATTAAGTGGTTGTGATAAAACGAAGTCACTTCTGAAGAGGAGGGCGCTATAAAGTAGGGTTTCCCAAACCTGGTCCTGGGGACCCCAAAGGGGGCACGTTTAGTTTTTTTGCCCTAGCACTACACATTTGATTCAAATAATCAACTATTCATCAAGCTTTGAGCATTTCAATCAGCTGTGTAGTGTTAGGGCCAAAACCAAAACATGCACCCCTTGGGGTCCCGAGGACCAGATTTGGGAAACTCTGGCCTAACGTTCTGTCTTTTTCACAAATGGAACTCATCAGACAATAGTTTACTTGAGTTATAGCCTACTTTTGATAGACAAAAAGACAATGACGTACCCCCAGTGAGCATTATTGGTTGATATTTGTTTAGTCCGCCCTAGCCTGGATTTCAAAGTCCACAGACTTAGATTTTTAGTCTGGTCTGGACCGGCCTACGTTTGGCCCAAAAATGTATTTGGCCAAATGATATACCCCACTGAGCACTGACTGACGCAGGACATCCATGGACATTGATAATTGGTTGATGTTTGTTCTGTCCGCCATGGCCTTGATTTCAATGTCTACAGACTTAGATTCTTAGTCTGGTCTGGACCGGCCTAGGTTTGGCCCAAAAATGTATTTGATTTTGCCAAATGATATACCCCAGTGAGCACTGACTGACGCAGGACATCCATGGACATTGATAATTGGTTAATGTTTGTTCCGTACGCCATGGCCTTGATTTCAATGTCTACAGACTTAGATTTCTGATCCATCTGGACCTGTCTTTATTTAGCCCAAACATAGACTATGATCTGTTCAGATTTGGTCTGGTCCAGGCCGGCCTTGTTTTGGCCCAAACATAGACGTCTATGATTGGTTCAAATTTGGTCCAGCATTTGGCAAAAATTGGAGACATATGGTTTTCAGTGGAAAAGGAAGAGAGAATATGAATCGACTTCCGCTTTAGAATGTGTGAAAAGATGAAAGATAGAAATTTATATAATATTGCCTGTTTTTCTTTGAGATTAAATTCTTGACACAAAGTCAACAGACACCACATAACAATTTTGTTGATGTCTTCTTTGGCAGAGATTACATTAATGCTAGATAACACTTGCTATCTTGCTCTCTGAAGTTGTTTCCATCCTGAATATTAACAAGGTGACACTCCATCTTAACTCCTCCTCCACATTTACTGGATTGGTTGAACAGTCCAGAAGAGAACCTTCCCCGACATTTGACCAGAATATGGGTAATTTAGTTTCAGGTGTTTCTTTTACCCGTGCTACGTTAGGTTAATCCAGACCTGCCAAATTTGGTCTTGTTTGGGGGCAGAGCTCATTGGAATAATACCCAGGGTGCTTTGCAAGTGTTCATTTTTATATTTACAATTTGGTCATTTAGCAGACACTTATCCAGAGCCACTCACAGTGCATACAACTAAAGTAGCTAAACAACTACATATCACAGTCATACACTCCCACAGTTTTAATTTGAAGAACCCCTAAAGGACACTCCAGGAACCTTTTTCTTTTTAGAGTGGAGAAAGTAAAATGTTTCTGTAACCCATGCTGAGAAGTTAAAGAGTTCTGTTGGTGGTGTCAGAAAACTTTGAACATGTTCACTGCCAATTCTAAAGCATTTGAAAAGGCTAAGGTAAGTGCAAGTGACAGATTGTAGCAATAATAACTGTTCTCCATTTTACTCTAATTTGATATTTTATTTGAAAAACAAAATGTATGAATGTAACATAATGACTTTTAAATGTACATATAGAAGTGAAATGAGGTATGGTTGAAATGTAGCCATAGAAATAACGACCAAATAAATACTTATTTTCAATGTTCATATATGATAATACATATGATACACTTTTCAACTTTCACTTAGAACTGAAAATTAACGTGACTTCAACGTCAGACAAAGACGTCTTTTCAGTGTCTTTTTAATGGCAATAGCCTCACTCTCAGAAACATTGATGCTTGTTGGCTCCGGGGTGAAGAATTCCACTAGATACAGATCTATGATCAGCTTCCCCTCCTCCAACTTAACCTTAACCATTAGTGGGGGAAATGGAAAATTGACCCAAGATCAGTGTCTAGGTGCAGCTTCACCCTTTACCTGCTTGTTGAGGAATTTCAGGAGTATTTTTCAAGGTCCCTGTCCCACTGAAACATGTATATGGAACGTGTGGGAACAGGATGAAGAATTGTTAACATATTTGGAATACACACTCAGAGAAAGAAAATGGAGCTTCCCCATCTGTGCTTTTCCTGTTTGGAATTCGTCAAAACTGAGCGATTTCCTTCTGATAACGATTAGTGTGTAGAACCAGGAAGGCGTGGGGCTTTGAATGCTGATTGTATCCCCTTTATGTAATTCTGACAATTACCATGAACTCTATGGCTGTGTTTTCACAGGCAGCCCAATTCTGATCTTTTGCCCAATTATTGGTCTTTTGACCAATCAGATCTTTTAACAATAATTGGTCCGAACATCAGATTTGGGCATCCTGTGTAAATGCAATCAATGTGGTCCATAGAATAGATCAGGTTAGAATCATAATTTTGTCTCTATTTCATTCCATTCATTGTAAAAAAGTGGAATCCCCTGGTTTGTACTCAGTACATTTTTTTTCTCAATACATTTATAAATCAATTCTAAATAACCATAGGATTTCCAATTCTACATTATGGATAGGCCATGATTAATCCTCTCTATCAAGATGTCATACTATGTACTCGTCAGATATCCAGGTTAAAATCAGATGAAGAAATATTTTCTGGTTGCTAAAAAGTCAGGCAAAATATCCTCTAACAACCAGTATACAACTTGAACATGAAGATGTCATTGCAACCTTTTGCCTACTGTGTAGTTTTAATCCATTTAGTGACACTGAAAACACATCATGGCTTTCAAAACAGTTTGATCTTCCCGGATTTCATGGTGTACTAACTTTTGTTCACAAGAGATCAAAGAGTAACAAGCGTGGCCCTCTTGAAATGATTTAACTCACACAGCCTTCTCATGGCCCATCAATCACTGTGCTTCTTCACGAGCCTACGTTTGCCTACTAAATCATTTCAGATGCTTCTGAACTTTACCACCAGCCTCACCAAGTCTTTGTGTGTGGAGCCCAGTGTCATGCTATTTTTCCTTCTTGTCCTCTCGTTGCTCTTTAATCCATTTGTAAAAATGCATGATGATTTTATTACTGTAAATTCCAACCCACCATCATTTAAAAAGTTGTTGACAACATTATTCCAGGAGAAACTATGGTAACTATTACTGATCATTGTAGAGGTTTACTTTTTTTCCCAATACATTCAAATGAAATAATTCACTGACTGCTGGTTGGAGAGAACTAAGTTTATAAAGAGATTGATACTATGAGGTATCTAGTAAAAATGAGCCTATACCTGCAGTATCACATTTGACCTAGTGACTCCCAATTAAATGCAAATTACCACTATAATGTATGAGACCACTCCCTCAGTATTTTAATGCTATGGGGCTCTGACTGATAAAACATTGATCTGTCGTAGGGACTGTTTGTTGGAGTAGTAGCAGAAGGCAGCAGGATCAGGTGCAAAATAAAGTTCAGTTTATGATAATCAGACCAGGGGCCGTCCTTGCCGTTCTGCCACCCTAGGAGAGTCCAGAAACTAGAAAAATTTCAGTAAGCAAAATGACAATGAAAAGATGTCTAAAATACGTATTTTCCGGATGTTGAAATCAAGCAATTTTTTGGTTCTGAATGAAAATAGAAAAGACATCTATAAATGTATTTTCTATTTATCTATATTTGGGCCAAATCAAGGCTGGTCTAGACTGTACAAAACTTGAAGCAAACAGACGTCTATGATTGGTTTTTGGTCCGCACCAAATCTGAACCAATGGCAGTGGATGTGGAAATCAAGGCCAGTCCGAACTGCACCAAAAAAAATGTTTGTGAATGCCCATCTATGTGGTAAGCCTACCGTTTGTAAAACAAAAAAAAGATGTCTGGTCTGGACCAAAAGAAAGACATCAGCTCGTGCTTACTGGGTTGTAGTGTAACAGAGACGCTGAGAGTCGAGGTGCAGGTGAAACGTTGAATAAAACGAAACAGTAGCATAAACACAGGAACGATACTGACTGGGGAAAGAACCTAATGGAGTGCCAGATAAAGGGGAGGTAAGTGAGGTAATGTAGTCGAGGTGTGCCTCAAGACGTGCAGGTGTGTGTGATGATTGATCCCAGGACCGGTGGTTAGTATACTGGCGACGTCGAACGCTGGAGGGGAGGAGTGGGAGTCGACATGACAGTACACCTCCCCGACGCACGGGTCCAGCCGCAGGACAACGCCGACCAGAGGGACGGTCGATAAAGGTGGAAATCACAGATGTTGGGATCCAGAATGTCCTCCAACGGAACCCAACACCGCTCCTCTGGGCCATACCCGTACCAGTCCACCAGGTATTGGAGCCGACCCCCATGACGTCGGGGGTCCAGTAGAGATCTGATGGCATAGGATGGACCCCCTGATGTCCAGAGGGGTGCTGTGGGGGACAGCATCAGCTAGCGGACCAGGAACCACTGGACTGTGAAGGGAGACATGAAAAGGTGAGATAATGTATAGGTTACAGCTCCCAATGACTACATCACCTTGTTGACCCTCCGGAGAACGGTCCCACAAACCCGGGGGCTCAGCTTCTTGCAGGGCAGGCAGAGTGGGAGGTTCCTGCTAGGGAGCCAGACACGATCCTCAGGGTGGTACGCAGGGGGGGGGGGGGGGGTTGCACTGCGGTTCTCCTTTTAATGGTGGACGGCACGCTGGAGTCTTACGTGAGCGTCGCGCCACACTTCTGCGTGCCTGAACTATCTGCCGCAGGAGCGTTGGTCTGGTCAGGGGGCCATGGATCCAGGGCCGGCTGAAAACACTGGAAGGGGGGGGGGGGGGGGGGGCTCAACCCAGTGGATGAGTGACGTAGCCAATGGAAGGAGTCAAGCCCACTCTCCCTGCCGGTGACTCCTCAGGAACCTCCCCAGCTCCTCGTCCATCCTCGCCACCTGCCCATTGGACTGATGCCTATACCCGGAAGTGAGAATGTGACCCCCTGGACCTCTTCCCTAGCCATCCCCAGTTGTGTCAGCTTGTCATGATGTTGACAAGCAGGGGCTCGTCGACCATCTGGGAGATATTTTGTTTTCCTGCTGCCTCCATTGTTGGAGTCAGTATTCTGTAACGGAGACACAGAGTCAAGAAGCAGGTGAAACAACAAACATTTACCAAGATAACATTAGCACCTACGCATAACCACAGGAACAATACTGACTGAGGAAAGAACCTTAGGGAGAGACAGATATAGGGGAGGTAATAAGTGAGGTAATGGAGTCCAGGTGTGCCTCATGATGACGTGCAGGTGCGCGTAATTATTGATGCCAGGTGTGCGTAATGATGGATCCCAGGAACTGTGGTTAGTATACCAGCAATGTTGAATGCCGAATGGGAGGAGTGGGTGTAGATGTGACATGTAGCCTATCATGTCAGCCCACAATGGAATTTTATGAGACCCACCATTTGTAAAGCAAGCCTTTGCTTGAGCTTTATTAGTCCTGATTCCTGTGACTAATACATCTGGATGTTTAAGCTCTGAATATCGGCTACCCAACTTTATCAGGAGTAGCCGATAACATCTTTTAGTGATGGGTCGTTCACAAATGAGTTTTTTTAGGTAAACGTTGGGAGCCGACTCGCATATCAGAAGAGCCGAATCTATTTATAAAAATATTGGAATACTTCCACAGGAGCACAGTAGGTGCTGAGAAACTAAAGTCTACACAACGCCAGATGGGGATGCCTGAGCTGAGGCTTAAACAAAACTGCACTACAAGGTGGAATTCAACATTTTATATGTTGAAGCGGTTTCTTGAGTCAAAGGATGCCATCATCTCTACCCTGGCCATTGTCAATGCACCTGTTGATGCTCTGACCCAAGAGGAATGGGAGGTGGTGGAGGAGGTGTGCAGAGTCCTGGAACCCTTTGAGCAGGTCACTGTGGAGATCAGCGGAGAGAGGTACAGTAAGCAGTTATTACTACATCATTATTTAATCCAGTATTATATATGTATATGAGCAGCAGATGGGAATGTAGTAGACAAAACATGAACCTGAACTAATAAGTTACTGAACACCCTATGTTCATCAATGGACAGAAAGTTCCACAGAATGGAATATAATCATGTGCTATCAGAAACTGCTGCACTTGACCCCAGGTTTAAGAAGTTAGCCTTCAGTGATGCCAGAGCGAATGATGAGGCTCTTAAAAATAATAACCTCAGCAGCAGGGAGGGACAGCCCCAGCAGCCAGTTGGCTCAAGCACCAGGGCAACAGGAAGAAGAGGGATCAGATGGAGCAGAAGCACCAGCAGTAGTGCCACAAACGTCTGCTGTTTGGATGCTGTTTGAAGAGAGAGCAACTGGGGATGCAGCACAAAGGAATCCCTCAGCAGATGCCATAATGGAGGTCCGATCCTATTTGGAGGAGCAGATCCTCCAAAGATCTGCAGATCCTCTGAGCAGGTGTAAGAACAAGGCCTCTGTCTACCCACTGCTTACTAAAGTCATGACAGGGAGACTCTGCATAGTGGCCACATCCGTTCCCTCTGAGAGGGTCTCCTCGAAAACGGGACAAATAATTACTGAGAGAAGGAACCACATCAGCCCCTCGAAAGTGAGGCAGTTTGCATTTCTGAATGCAAATCTCTCATAAAAGCTAAATATGCTCAGCATTGCTGTATGCTGCTGGCTATAACATGGCAATAAAGAACAGAGAGAAAAGAGGGACCAGTTTAATGTTTTAAGTGGGATGCTGCAGTTTTGCATCATTGTTTTTTATTTTTCTTTGATATGGTGCAATATTCTATTATGCTGTTCAGATTGTATTCGTTTAAATTGGTTAGATTTATATGCACTTTGTTTATAAACATTAAAAAGTTATACTTTACATGCAAATGTTTAATAGCATTCTTTTTCATAACAAACCAATGCATTTTTAAAC
The DNA here is from genome assembly GCF_013265735.2 of Oncorhynchus mykiss. Taxonomy (NCBI): domain Eukaryota; kingdom Metazoa; phylum Chordata; class Actinopteri; order Salmoniformes; family Salmonidae; genus Oncorhynchus; species Oncorhynchus mykiss. Next base: position 24,726,681 of record NC_048580.1, on the reverse strand, counting down.
ACATTGTGGTTAAGGTAGACTATGATTTCATTTAATAATTTCATTTGAATTGTTCTAACACCAATCATAGTCAAACTATCGGCAAAACGGTTTGACTTGAAAAAATACACTTTTTTTTAAAGAGACGTTTGGGAGCCAAAAGAGCCAGAATGCCCATCACTAGAGTCTATTTGCAACACGTTTACACTGCAGGAAATACAGATGTAATTTCTTCTTCGCTATGATCAGCTTGTTAAAAACTGACGGATACAAACTTGAAACCACTGATCATGACAATGGGGTGACAACAGTTGTCCATTCCATATTGTCCATTTCACTTTGACCTGTCCTGTTTTTAGGATATGTTGTTAAGATAACAATGCATTGTTTTATTTGATTGGGCGCAATTTAGGTTAGGCTATTTGATCGGAGAAACCTGCATGATTTAAAAAGTATCCGTCTCATTACTGTCACACCCTGATCTGTTTCACCTGTCCTTGTGATTGTCTTCACCCCCTCCAGGTGTCACTTATTTTCCCCAATGTATTTATCCCTGTGTTTCCTGTCTCTCTGTGCAAGTTTGTCCTGTATGTTTGTCAAGTCAACCAGCATGTTTTTTTTCCTGTACTCCTTTTTCTTCTTCTCTTTGCTAGTCCTCCCGGTTTTGACCCTTGCCTGTTTTCTGGACTCCATTCCCACCTGCCCTGACCTCGAGCCTGCCTGCCCTTCGCTACCTACTGGACTCTGAACTGGTTTGGACCTTTTGCCTGTACACGACCATTCTCTTGCCTATCCCTTTTTGGATTAATAAACATCTAAGACTCCAACTATCTTCCCCCTGTGTCTGCATGTGGCTCTCGCCTTGTGCCCTTATACATTACATTGTCATACATTTTATCTCCAGCCTGTAGGCTACAGAAAAGGCCACATACTCTTTCTACCATATCCTCTATCTGCTACATGAATTACGTTCTATTATTTTTGGGGGATGGAACGTTGGTGGAGCGCCGCAGAGATGCGTTTCGCTGACAGCACCCTGGAGCTGGCGCCCCTGCCTTTGACAAAGTGGGCGCTGCTTATCACAGGGCATCAACACTCACCTAACTAAAAATCCCTTATGCCACTGGTTGAGAGAACTTGCCATTTGTTTAGGGCAGAATTGTAAGGTTTTACATGTTGTTGGAGGTGCATATTGGTCAGTTTAGCTCAGAAAAGGCCGCCCTCGTCAATCTGCCGCCGCAGGCGGCCGCCTAATCCTGCCTAATGAGCGGGCCTGCCATGAATCAGACTCTCATGTAATTTGTTTTGATAATCTGATATCAAAACCTAAACCTCGATCAGGCCTCCCCTGCCAAAATAACCACAGCAAGTTGGGGTATACAGTACCTTCAGGCTATGGACAGCCTCTCCACACAGCTCACATACATGAGCTAGAAGATAACAGGTACAGGTACATATATACAGATGACCCCTCCCTATGGACCATACCCCATGGAGCTCTATTCACCAAATGTACATATCCCGGCTAAGTAGACATTTAAAATGTTCCTGGCTCAATCTCAAAACAGGAACACTTTTAACAAATGAATATACGCTTCACAATAGTTCTGCAGGTCAACAGGCCGAAAAATGTAGGCGTATTACTAATGAGCCGAGCACTTGCGCAGGCTCCCATTAGGAACGAATGACGTGCATGGGACTAGAGCGAGTGCCCATTTGCACCTGCACATCCCATGGACTTGGAGGATTGCAAATGGTTAGACCTAAATTACTGCACTCAAATATGAAACTGAAAAGGCCAAAATGTGACTTGACCAAACATTAAAGGGGCAATATGTTTTCGGGCAACCTGACCAAATTCACATTGAAATAATGTGTTATAGATCTGTAATTGTCATTTAACATCTACAAATGGTTAGATCTTTTCTATGGGCGGTATTTCTATGCTCCCTGTTCTTTAATTTAGTTTGGGCTTTTACTTTCGGTTTTGTGCACCAGCTTCAAACAGCTGAAAATAACATATTTTTGGTTATGTAAAAGGTATTTCAGAGCGGTTTTGATTGTACAATGATTCTCTACACTATACTTGCTTATTTTGTCACAAAAACTAAATATAAAATATGAACGCTCCAAACCATTTATAAGGGGAAGTAAACAATGTGCCTTCCAATGATAAGAGTGGCAAGTCAGCTTCTTCACACAGTCCTTTACATATGCATGAGAGAAGATGGACCTAGCAATGGCCCCAGCTAGCAGGCAGAGGGACATTCTGTACTACAACTGTGAACCAGTGTTGCCAGACACTATTGACACTTTCCTGCCCAATGCACAAAAAAAGTAACATTTTTTTTGCCAGCCCAATGACAAAACAAATGTTTGTAAAACTGCCCAATCTGGCGAAACTGCTGTAAACCCTGGAACCATGGAACACACCGTGAACGACAGACACAACAAGACACTCTCGGAAACAGCAAGCCTGCATTGGGATTTCCAAAAACAAGTGAACATATTCAAGTGAACGTATATCACCTATACCTCAATTCTATCCACAACGTTCTATCGCTGTGAGAAATCCCTAACTGTAAGATTCATTCAGCTAGAGTGGAGATTATTATTTGTAGTGTGGTTTGACACAGTGGGTTAGACAAATGTAAAAAGCTGTCCTACTTGCTCTCCTAGATTCCTGTGATGTCATTAGTGGCGTAGAGATTGCCAAACAACATGCCACAGAGGAGCACAGCGAGGCAGTTTTTTTTGTTTGTTGTGTTGTGTGTTCTGTGTCTATGTGATTTATTGTGACAGTTGGCTCGGTGTGCTTGGCAGAGGCGTTTGGTGATCGTGTTTGGTGAAGGACATAACCAAGTAGGTGAACTTTCTCTGTTCATTTCTCTCCATGTCTCTCTTTCTCTTGGTCTCTCTCTAACTCTCTTTGTTTTTGATGTATGTGTGTGGGTGTGTGTGCGTGCGTGCGTGCGTGCGTGCGTGCGTGCGTGTGTGTGTGTGTGTGTGTGTGTGTGTGTGAGTCTGTTTTCTCTCTGTCTGTTGTGTTGTGGGAGGGGGAGGCGGTCCACTGGCTAGCCATATAATTGAACCTGATAAATATAGTGGTTTCCTGTGTTGGGGTTGAGAGCTAGCCAGTGGGCTGTAGCCAGTGTGAAAGCAATGCCAGATGAGGTGTGAATTGTGAACCAAAGGGAACATAAGAGAGTTTCACACATCGCTTTGCAGAGAGATGGAAAGTGAAAGAGATAAGAGTGAGAGAGAGAGAGAAATCAAGAAGAAATAAAAGGAGACAGCCAATAAGAGGAGAGGGCGAAAAAGGGGTTGTTGACAGACAGCGAATCGGAAACCCTGTCGTGTATGCTTAACATTGAATGGTTGCCTCTTCAGATTTGGCTATTTTCACCTGGCAAAGATGGACAAAGGCAGCATGGGCCCCAAGAAGACTTTCGTGTCCACTTTTCGCATGGATTTTAAGCCTGCCGCCCCTCGGCAGTTTGTGTTGAAGGGGATCAAGAATGACCTAGAGGACAGGGACACTGCTCGGGGGGGTAGCAGCAAGCAGGGAACCATATCAACAGGTAAGGAATCAGTTCGAACTATTTTAAATAGTTTACTGTTGTCATCAATCAAATATTTCTGGCTCTTAAAGAACGGGATTCAGACCTTCTTTAAAAATAGCATAGTGCTTTATCGTGGCAATGGTAGTAATTATTTTAGTCATCATTTTGTAGTTATGTGGACGCTTTTGGGCATTGGTCCTATGTGAATCTCAGTGATTGAACTCAAGCATCTGACCCTCAATGATCATCCGAAACCTAATTAGCATATGATTCCGAGGTGTTTGCCTGACTCTCGAGGTAAGCAAGCCCCTAGACTAGGGCTGGATGTTTGTTGTTATTATCCTACCTTGCTGTATGGCCAGAAAGCTCTTTTTTGTTTTGTTGATTTGACAATATCAACATGTTCAAAGGCATTTGTGTATCTATACAACTGAACCACTTATAACATTTTCTAATAATTCCAGTTATAATTATTACATGTTTGAATGCATGAGCCTATTGCCAAAACATTGGTGACGTAAAACAAATAACACACTCTTCTTTAGAAGTTCAAGCCAGCAAAGCTGCCTTATATTTAAATCTAAGAAGGTGTCACGTCCTGACCTTAGTTCCTTTTTTTATGTTTCTATTTTAGGTTGGTCAGGGCATGAGTTGGGGTGGGCAATCTATGTTTTGTTCTATGTTTGTATTTCTATGTGTTTGGCCTGGTATGGTTCCCAATCAGAGGCAGCTGTCAATCGTTGTCTCTGATTGAGAACCATACTAAGGCAACCTGGTTTCGCCCTTGAGTTGTGGGTAGTTGTTTTCTGTCTCTGTACCAGACAGGACTGTTGCGTTTGTTTCGTTTTTGTTCTAGTGTTCAGTGTAATTAAAAGATCATGAACACGTACCACGTTGCACCTTGGTCCTCTCCTTCTTCCACCTACGACGATCGTTACAAAAGGATTACATTTGTTTGTTTTTTCCCAGCTGATCTACCCAACAAACAAAGAAAAATGATAGACGTTTTCTAATATTTATCAAAAAGCATGACTTCTGCCACGTTCAAAATGACTGGGAAATCTCTGACTTCAGTGAGTTCAAGACAACTGGGAACTCGGGGGGGGACAAGCTCCGACTGGGAAAATACGTTTTGAACGGTCATCCAAGTCAGGAACTCAGGGCTCTTTGTAGAGCTCCGACCTGAAGATCACCAAAGTCATGATTCAACCTTGTTTTTTTCTGAGTTCCCAGTTGTCTTGAAAGCACCATAAACCCAGAGAATGCCAGAATTTGATGACGAAGTTTGATGACAAAATTTACCCACGAAGGACCGCCGCGCCACCTTCCTGTTCAAGTGACCACAGCACAACAAGGTTGTACAAAAATGTATTGTATCCTGCTGCATAAATGATGTAATATGCCAGGGAGATATGTTTACTGCAGCTAAGAAATAAATACTAAGTGTATGTTGTGTAGTAAGCAGTTAGTAGCCAAATTAGTCACCCGAATAATTTGGTCCCTTTTCCCCTCATAACTTAGCCTACTGTTCTGACCATTGGTCATGTGAGTACCTTCTGTATGCAGTGTCTCAGCCTGTTCTGTGAGGTTTACCCTCACTCTTTTGTTTGGGTACATCCCAGTGTTTTGTATATGTGTTTGTTTTGGGTCTATTAAAAACCTAGATGTATTCCTGCGCCTGTCTCCAAATCCTTTATACCAGCATGACAGGTATATTTTCACCTCTTAATTTCACCTACGTTCCGACTTGGTGGTGCACATTTGGCCTATAGCCTATTTTAGAGAAATGTCATCACATATTTTATGAATGAACTGTTTCGCTGCCAGACAAGGCTCAGCTGATAGCCAGGTGTAGCAGTGGTAAGGTGTTGAGACTGCTGTTGGGACTTTATGTAGGTGTCACCTTTATAGTGTTTGTGTGTTTGTCACCTTTATAGTGCAATTAATGTATTGTTTACTGTTGTGTTGGGTAGTGGCTTTGATGGCAATCATCACAATTTTTGGGGGAGTTGGGCCCCATCAAAATGGACATGCTAAAATCACCACTGGATAGATCCCAAATTAATACAATCACTAGCATCAAAAAACATTTTAAGAAATGAGGCTGAGGCAACAGATAAGAACATTTAGCTTAAAATGTTGATAAACTATTAGGCTATTTTTTTTTCACATAAGCACAGCAGTGCGCACAGGGCAGTAGGCTATAAGCGCAAATGGAACATTTGCAGGTATAAACACCATTCTCAAAAGTGACCACAAATGTAATGCTTTTATTATAAAGGTGCATTTTTATGGTGAAAATGATCTTCCCCAAACTTGAAACTCACTCGCTGTGTATGTATGTCAGTTAGGCTCTACACCCCTTGTAAAACGGATTAATGTCCTTCATTTTAAGAAGTTGATTAGCCACTTTAGATGTGATATGGGCCGGCAGGTAGCCTAGTGGTTAGACTTGGACTTGTAACCGAAAGGTTGCAAGATCGAATCCCGAATCCCCGAGCTGACAAGGTAAAAATCTGTCGTTCTGCCCCTGAACAAGGCAGTTAACCCACTGTTCCTAGGCCGTCATTGAAAATAAGAATTTGTTCTTATAAATAACAAGTACAGACCTTATCAAAAAAATATAGGCCTACGGGCTAGGCTACATGAGTGTGTGTGACTTTGATTTGAAAAAGTTGGAATAAAAAGCATGCGCAGTCTCGTGCTTTAAGCTGAGCACTAAGACGGCACTCAACGAGCTGTATAAGGCCATAAGCAAACAAGAAAATGCTCATCCAGAGGTGGCGCTCCTAGTGGCCGGGGACTTTAATGCAGGGAAACTTAAATCTGTTTTACCTAATTTCTACAAGCATGTTAAATGTGCAACAATAGGGGAAAAAAACCTCTAGACCACCTTACTCCACAAACAGAGACGCGTACAAAGCTTTCCCTCACCCTGCATTTGGCAAATCTGACCATGACTCTATCCTCCTGATTCCTGCAACACAAACAAAAACTAAAGCAGGAAGTAGCAGTGACTCACTCAATAAGGAAGTGGTCAGATGACGTAGATGCTACAGGACTGTTTTGCTAGCACTGACTGGAATATGTTCTGGGAATCTTCCGATGGCATTGAGGCGTACACCACATCAGTCACTGGCATATCCCAACATATCCCAACCAGAAGCCCTGGAAAACAGGCAACATCCGCACTGAGCTAAAGGCTAGAGCTGCTGCTTTCAAGGAGTGGGACACTAATCTGGGCGCTTATAAGAAATCCCGCTATGCCCTCAGACAAACCATAAACAGGCAAAGCGTCAATACAGGGCTAAGATTGAATCGTACTATACCGGCTCCGACGCTCATCGGATGTGGCAGGGCTTGCAAACTTTTATGGACTACAATGGTAAGCACAGCCGTGAGCTGCCCAGTGACATGAGCCTACCAGACGAGCTAAATAACTTCTATGCTCGCTTCGAAGCACGCAACACTGAAGCATGCATGAGAATATCAGCTGTTCCAGACGACTGTGTGATCACGCTCTCTGTAGCCGATGTAAGACCAGACGGATTACCAGGATGTGTGCTCCGAGCATGAGCTGACCAACTGGCAAGTGTCTTCAACCTGTCCCTGACCAAGTCAACCTGTCCCTGACCAAGTCAACCTGTCCCTGACCAAGTCTGTAATGCCAACATGTTTCGAGCAGACCACCATAGTCCCTGAGCACAAGAACATCAAGGTAACCTGCCTAAATTACTACCGACACATAGCAATCACGTCTGTAGCCTTGAAGTGCTTTGAAAGGCTGGTCATGGCTCACATCAACACCATTATCCCAGAAACTCTAGACCCACTCCAAATTGCATACCGCCCCAACAGATCCATTGATGATGCAATCTCCATTGCACTCCACACTGCCCTTTCCCACCTGGACAAAAGGAACACCTACTTAAAAAAAATAAAATTACTTCAGTTTATTTTAGTAAATACTTAAACTTTTTTCCTTAAAACTGCATTGTTGGTTAAGGGCTTGTAAGTAAGCATTTCACTGTAAGGTGTTGTATTCGGCGCATGTGACAAATTACATTTGATTTGATTCGCAAGTGATGGGCTAATATTGTCACCCATCAGACCATTCTTGATGTAATCTTGTCTTTACATATACTAAATAATATATGTGTGAAATTAGTTTTGATTTAGAATGGACCATTATCATTCACCTGTCTCGAAACAGGGGCAGAAGAAACATTTTTCCTTCATCTATGCTCTTAAATAGTGAATAGAGGACGCTTTTCCCATGGTTCATTTTCATGCCAGCCATGTAGGCTATACTCCTGTTGTAAAGAGAAGCAATGTGCTTAATATTAGGAAAGTTGTGAAATAAATATAGTAGGCCTAGCCTATAGAAAGCTGATGGGATCCTCCTCTTTTTAATAGAGGCCTTCAGTCTGTTTTCTCAATACAATTGAATAGCCTATTGAATTGCTGTGCAACGTGTTTGATGAGATGCTCAATCGCATTTGCATTGATGTCAGAGTGATTAGAGGGACAATAGAGTGCTGTGTACCAAGCAGTTAGCACGTTTGGAAGGCTACTAATGACCATCGGTAGCATCAGAGCTTGGAGAAGCCTAGTTACCGTGACTAAACGGTCACGTGGAATTTGACTGCCGGCATGACCACCGGTGTGACAGTAATAGTAAAATCACCGTAACAGCCCTGGATGTGTGCACCCAAAAGTTGGATGCGATCCGCCAAACAAATCCCAAAGAAGAAGAAGGAGACGATGAGACAGGAGAGAGGATGCGAGAAGTAGGCAATTGCGATCTTCCACCCCCCCCCCCCGCCCCCCCCAAAAAAGTTTGAATATTAATTGCTATCTTCCCATAATCAATCACCCATGTAATGTGACACTTTTCTTTTCAGATATCACCTCAAAGAGAAGAGTCTCCACTGAAAAGGGTGAGTTGGTCCATTGACAACTGCTTGTCTTCCAGTCAGATTTAGAATAACAAGTATCAAGACAAAGGCCCTCCTATTCGCATGTGAACACTTAAAGTACCAAGAACAAGTCAAACTTTACCCAACTTGAAATATGCTTCAAACCGGCAGTTTGCATGCTTTGCAAAAAAAAGAGTTGAGCTCAGTGATGTAGTGTTAACCACTCGTTGTCTCTGCCTCTTCCAGGTCCCCTGCTGGAGTTTCTTGACCCCCAAGAGCAGTTGGAGGTGCGGGTGGGAGGGCAGGCCAGACTCCACTGTGCATTCAGGAGCTGCAGTGTTCCTGTGGCTTCCTGCTGGATCTACAACAGAGAGCAGGTCTGGGTTGAATTGGTTTGGGGTCAGAAATAAGACTGTATTCCTTTACCATATCTATTGTTGATACTTTAAATAAATGTACAACTTTTCACAGATTAAGTTAAATGTCAAAACATCTGGGAACAGTTTACCGGATTCAGATTAAGTCTAGTCCTGGATTAAACACCAATCTCAAGTGCATTTTAGTCCAAGAATAGGTTTATTCTTCCTCTTCTCCCTCTATGCAGGTGGTTGCAGGCGGGCCGAGGACTCGTGTAGAGAGCAGTGACACTGACAGCAGTGTGGAGATATCTCAGGCTTGTCCGGACGATGCGGGTACATACACTATATTGGTGCGGAATCGCAGGGGCTTGGCTCAGCACACAGTCACCCTCAGTGTTATCGGTGAGTATCCTGGGGCGTGTTCGTGATCACTAAAGTTTCAACCGTTCCTTAAACTAGCGTCATATTCCCTAGGCACCAAATGAAAGAAAACGTACTGAAACAGAGAGGGACTAGCTGAAATCCAGCTTGTCCCTCTCTGTTTAAGGTTTTTGTTGCAAAACATTTTGCTACAGTGTACACTAATGAATATGACCCTGCCTTATCCCAATTGACAATTATTGCTGATAGATTGCATTACCACAACATAATACCAATGAGCCTCGATTCTGCTCCTGGAGAACCACAGAACAAGACGAGATGGTTACTCACACGTAGCAATTCCAAGAATAGTCCTGCTAGTAAACTCAATGTCAACGAACCCTACGGGTCGGGGAAAGTGTCTTCATCTTGAATAGTCTTGTTCAGGGTGAAGCAGGAAAAGTTCACAGCTGCTGACCTCGACTACGTCAAAAGAGGTTATGCATTTGGTCTCTCGGAGCTCAATTGCTTCCATCTAAAGTTGACCATGGGCCCTCTTCCAATAGTTTTAAATGGCTTCCTTCCTTCTTTCCTACATTAAGGTATCATCACTGCTCTAACATGACTGAACTAATGAGTTAAGTCAAGTATTAGGAAACCACATCTAACTTGGGCCCTGTTCAAATTCTATACCACATCTACCTTGGATCCTGTTCCAATGCTTTCAAATGGCATCCTTCCTTAGGAATCCAAATCCACCACACCAGTCATGTTAGATTAATGCTTTCAAAAGGAAGCAAATGTAATCTCACAGGCTCTGTGTTTGTCTCCCTGTCTTCTCAGACCGGCCTCACCCTCCAGCATCTAGTCCCATGGTCTCCCAGCTCTCCTCTTGCTCCCTGGTCCTGTCATGGTCGGGGCCCAGCTACGACGGGGGCACTGCCGTCACAGGCTACGTGGTGGAGGTGAGACGAGAAGGCACTGAGAAGCCCGAGGACTGGACTGAGGTGACGACCCGCTGCAAGAACACCTCGTACCGGATCCGCTCAGTCCTGGAGCCCCTGGGGGAGTACCGCTTTCGCGTTCGGGCCTACAATTTGGCAGGTGTCAGTGAGCCGAGTGAGGTGTCAGACTGTATCAAGATGGACACCAGAGGTTGGCGGATATTGATTTTCTCCAAACAGTGACTTTGATGAATACTACAAGTTTAGATCTTAATCAGTTGCTGATCTGATTGGTTGTCTCTGTCTATTGGTTTTTCCTTTAAATGTCTCGTATCTACATTCTGTTGAATTCAACTACACATATACTGTACAGTAGTTCTTGTTGACTAATCTTGATTCTGTGCTTTTGAAGGAGAGCCAAAAGAGGAATCCCAATCGTATGTGACTGTCACCATTGACACCACGCACAAAGTCAAGGATCATTACAATGTGCATGAGAAGCTGGGAGTGTAAGCATTAGATGGTCACTCACTCAGTATATTGACTCATTGCTAAACTGGGTTGTGTTCAGTTGGCATGAAACGGAACAAAACTGTCCGAAACTGAAGTACTATCTGGGTTGTATTAATTTGTGCTCATCATAGCAAACAAAAAGTGACAATGAGTGTTCTCATTGGACAAGTTCAGGTATTCCCTCCCAGTTTTGTTTAGTTTTCTTCTGTTTGGCGTCTAGTGAATATGACCATGAACTTGTCGATTTTCATTTTCTGTGGCGACCCATTTTAAAACACTTGAAAACGTTTTGCTGCTGTGTGTCCTAATGAACACAACCCTGCTAACTGCCTTCCCCCCTCAACAGGGGGAAGTTTGGCCAGGTGTTCAGGCTGAGTCACAAGGAGACAGGTCAGGTGTGTGCAGGGAAGTTCTACCGGGCCCATAGCTCCAAGGCGAAGGCTGTGGCGCGCAGGGAGATCGAGCTGATGAACTGTCTCCACCACCCTAAGCTGGTGCAATGCCTCGGGGCCTATGACACCCGCTCCGAAATCATCATGGTGATGGAGTAGTAAGCACAGCCAGTTCCAATCATCAAGATTATTATAGGAGTACAATTGCATTGATGTCTTTACTGAGTTTCCATTACAATATAATGTGTGCATGTCAATATGTGTGCATGTTTATAGTGTGTTTCTCTTCTCTTCTGCACTTTCCTGGAGATAGGATTGAGGGCCACTGCTTGTAGCCTGGTACCTAGATCTCCTATGGTTGTTGTCATTGCCAAGTTTGGTCTTGGCAAAACCACACAAACAGATCTGGGACCAGGCTGCACGGCTGTCGAGAGATCTACATAGTTTACATTGAACGTGCATATGCAAGGGATCAGTCTAATAATGGGCTTGTATCATCGAAGCCTATCCAATCTTCTAGAGCAACAGGATCTATGGATTGGTTTGACATGAGGACCTTGGTCTTCCTTATACCTTCTATATCTCTAGCATTGCCGGCGGGGAACTGTTTGAGCGCATCGCGGACGACAACTTTGAGCACACGGAGCCTACCAGCGCACGCTACATGCATCAGCTCCTGGAGGGCATGCAGTACATCCACCGGCAGAACATTGTCCACTTGGACCTCAAGCCAGAAAACATTGTGTGCGTGGACACCACGGGCACGCGGATTAAGATCATCGACTTTGGCCTGGCAGCCAAGCTGGGTGAGTGGGTTTGGAGAAGAGACTAATAGCGTTTTCAAACTATCGTGCTGACCCGAACGTTATTTTGCTACTTTCCTGGCTCAGATATTTTGTTTGCACAGTACAGCTTGGCTGAAGCTCAACCCAGTAGTGTAAAAAGGGTCTTCATAGTGTCCTGCAGATTCAAGGGCCATGTGCCAGTAGGGCACAACGTTGTGGAACGTTCAGAATCAGGTCAAAATAAATATTGCGTAGAACAGACCTACAGTGCCTTCAGGAAGTATCACACCCCTTGACTTTTTCCATATTTTGTTGTCTTACAGTCTGAATTTAAAATGGATTACATGGTGTTTTTTGTCACTGGCCTACATACAATACCCCATAATGTCAAAGTGGAATTATGTTTTAAAAAATGACACTGAACCAAAACATTAACATCACATGTACAGTGTTGGTCCCATGTTTCATGAGCTGAAATAAAACATCCCAGAAAGGTTCCATATGCACAAAAAGCTTATTTCTTTTTTTGTGCACAATTTGTTAACATCCCTGTTAGTGAGCATTTCTCCTTTGCCAAGATATTCCACCCACTTGACAGGTGTGGCATATCACAAAGTTGATTAAACAACAATCATTACACAGGTGCACCTTGCAGTGAGGACAATAAAAGGTCACTCTAAAATGTGCAGTTTTGCCACGCAACACAATGCCACAGACGTATCAAGATTTGAGGGAGCGTGCAACTGGCATGCTAACTGAAGGAATGTCCACTAGAGCTGTTGCCAGAGAATTTAATGTTCATTTCTCTACCATAAGCCGCTTCCAAAGTTGTTTTAGAGAATTTGGCAGTACGTCTAACTGGCCTCATCACACCAGACCACATGTAACCATACCAGCCCAGGAACTCCACATCCGGCTTCTTCATCAGCGGGATCATCTGAGACCAGCCACCCGGAGCTGATGTAACTTGGGGTTTGCACAACTGAAGAATTTCTGCACAAGCTGTCAGAAACAGCCTCAGGGAAGCTGAAGGGTTTTGACCTGACTGCAGTTCGGCATCGTAACTGACTTGATTGGGAAAATGCTCACCTTCAATGTCCACTGGCACGCTGGAGAAGTGTGCTCTTTCAACTGTACCGGGCAGATGGCAGACGTGTGGGCGAGCGGTTTGCTGATGTCAACATTGTGAAAAGAGTGCTCCATGGTGGGGGTGGGGTTATGGCAAAGGCAGGCATAAACTACGGATAGCGAACGCAATTCCATTTTATAAATGTCAATTTGAATGCACAGAGATACCGTGATGAGATCCTGAGGCCAATTGTCGTGCCATTCATTCATCCGTTACTACAACAATTGGACACCACGAAATTGGGGAGAAAAAGGGGTAAAAATTTACAAAAAAAAATTAACAAATAAAAAAGGTGGTTTCCATAAGTTTGTGTTCGATACACTCCATTTATTCCATTCCAGCCATTACAATGAGCCCGTCCTTCTATAGCTCCTTCCATTAGCATCCATTGGGCATGTGAGAGCATGTGAGTAGAGTTGAGCGGTTGGAAACTACTATCCTAGCTCATGGAGCGGGGCTTGCACACCACTTCGCCGCTGACATTTAATCCTAGTAAAAATGTCCTGTTTTAGGTCAGTTAGGATCACCACTTTAATTTAAGAATGTGAAATGTCAGAATAATAGTAGAGAGAATGATTTATTTCAGGTTTTATTTCTTTCAACACCTTCCCAGTGGGTCAGAAGTTTACATACACTCAATTAGTATTATTTGGTAGCATTGCCTTTAAATGATTTAACTTGGGTCAAAAGTGTTGGGTGGCCGTCCACAAGCTTCCCACAATAAGTTGGTTGCATTTTGGCCCATTCCTCCTGACAGAGCTGGTGTAACTGAGTTAGGTTTGTAGGCCTCCTTGCTCGCACACGCTTTTTCAGTTCTGCCCACAAATTTTCTATGGGATTGAGGTCAGGGCTTTGTGATGGCCACTCCAATACCTTGACTTTGTTGTCCTTAAGCCATTTTGCCACAACTTTGGAAGTATGCTTGGGGTAATTGTCCATTTGGAAGACCCATTTGCGACTTAGCTTTAACTTCCTGACTGATGTCTTGAGATGTTGCTTCAATATATCCACATAATTTTCTTTGCCACATGATGCCATCTATTTTGTGAAGTGCACCAGTCCCTCCTGCAGCAAACCACCCCCACAACATGATGCTCCCACCCCCATGCTTCACGGTTGGAATGGTGTTCTTCAGCTTGCAAACGTTTCCTCCAAACATAACAATGGTCATTATGGTCAAACAGTTCTATTTTTGTTTCATCAGACCAGAGGACATTTCTCCACAAAGTACAATCTTTGTCCCCATGTGCAGTTGCAAACCGTAGTCTGGCTTTTTTTATTTGTTTTTATTTTTTATTTTACCCCCTTTTTTCTCCCCAATTTCATGGTATCCAATTGTTAGTAGCTACTATCTTGTCTCATCGCTACAACTCCCATACGGGCTTGGGAGAGACGAAAGTCGAAAGTCATGCGTCCTCCGATACACAACCCAACCAAGCCGCACTGCTTCTTAACACAGCGCGCAACCAACCCGGAAGCCAGTCGCACCAATGTGTCGGAGGAAACACCGTGCACCTGGCAACCTTGCCCTTAACCACTGCGCCACCCGGGAGGCACCATAGTCTGGCTTTTTATGGAGGTTTTGGAGCAGTGGCTTCTTCCTTGCTGAGCGGCCTTTCAGGTTATGTCGATATAGGACTTGTTTTACTGTGGATATAGATAGTCTTGTCCCTGTTTCCTCCAGAATCTTCACAAGGTCCTTTGCTGTTGTTCTGGGATTGATTTGCACTTTTCGCACCAAAGAACGTTAATTTCTAGGAGACAGAACGCGTCTCCTTCCTGAGCGGTATGACGGCTGCGTGGTTCCATGGTGTTTATACTTGCGTACTATTGTTTGTACAGATTAACGTGGTACCTTTAGTCGTTTGGAAATTGCTCCCAAGGATGAACCAGACTTGTGGAGGTCTACCATTTTTTTCTGAAGTCTTGGCTGATTTCTTTTGATTTTCCCATGATATCAAGCAAAGAGGCACTGAGTTTCAAGGTAGGCCTTGAAATACATCCACAGGCACACCTCAAATTGACTCAAATGATGTCAATTAGCCCATCAGAAGCCTCTAAAGCCAGGTAATTTCCAAGCTTTTTAAAGGCACAGTCAACTTAGTGTATGTAAACTTCTGAGCCACTGGATTTGTGATACAGTGAATTATAGAATTCACTTTCAGAACAACAGCTATCTGGATTTGGTTGAAGGAGAAGTGAGGGTGGGCTTGGGCAAGTTGCTGCAGGGGGGTAGGGGTAGCCAGGTGGAAAGCATGGCCGGGCGTTGAAACATGCTTATTGAAATTCTTGATTATCGTAGATTTATCGGTGACAGTGTTTCCTAGCCTCAGTGCAGTGGGCAGCTGGGAGGGGATGCTCTTATTCTCCATGGTCTTTACAGTGTCCCAAAGCCTGTGCTTTCCTAACTGACTGTGTTCCTGACTTCCCTGAAAAGTTGCATATTGCGGGGGCTATTCGATGCTAATGCAGAACGCCACAGGATGTTTTTGTGCTGGTCAAGAGCAGCCAGGTCAGGAGTGAACCAGGGGCTATATCTGTTCTTAGTTTTACATTTTTTGAACGGGGCATGCTTATTTAAGAGGGAGAGGAAAGCACTTTTAAAGAACAACCAGGTTTCCTCTACTGACGGGATGAGGTCAATATCCTTCCAGGATACCCGGGCCAGGTCAATTAGAAAGGCCTGCTCGCTGAAGTGTTTTAGGAAGCGTTTGAGGGGTGGCCGTTTGACCGCGGACCCATTACGGACGCAGGCAATGAGGCAGTGATCTCTGAGACAGCAGAGGATGGCCAACAGCAGAGAGACAGCAGAGGTGTATTTGGAGGGCAGGTTGGTCAGGATGATATCTATGAGGGTGCCTGTATTTACAGATTTAGGGTTGCACCTGATAGGTTCTTTGATCATTTGAGTGAGATTGAAGGCATCTATCTTAGATTGTAGGATGGTCGGGGTGTTAAGCATATCCCAGTTTAGGTTACCTAACAGTACGAACTCTGAAGATAGATGGGGGGGAAATCAATTCACATAAGGTGTCCAGGGCACAGCTGGGGGCTGAGGGGGGTCTATAACATGTGGCAGTGAGAGACTTATTTCTGGAAAGGTGGATGTTTAAAAGTAGAAGCTCGAACTGTTTGGGCACAGACCCGCACCGCACTCACTCTCTTGCTCTTGGTCCTCATCTTAGTAAGTCACCTTGATTTAGCATCTGTGTGTTTCGATCAATTTCTTTATGAAACTCCATGACAGTAGAAGTAGACTACAAATGCATGCTGGGGCGGGCATGCCCTGAGCTCAGTTGTGAAGTGAGGCTGGAGCGGAAAAGAAAGCCTACACACCAGCCTTTGGTCATTGCTCACGTACTCTGCCGGGCACAAACTATCAGCAGGGGGGACAGAGGTCAGTAAACAGGAAAGGGCAGTCCACATATCCTGCAGCTGCACTGGCTAGCATCGCTTGTCAGCAGATGCATGCATGGGCCCTACACTACCTGCTATCCAGTACCAACTACCCTTTTTCGTTTTTGCATTCTGATATCCACTACCCATTTTTATTTTTGTATTTGACTACTGGACATTGGGAGAGCATAACTCTTGAGACGCTTGCTGCCATCCGTTAACGTATTGTTGTCGATGTATTTTATTGTTTTACTGTGAAGTATACTGTATTTAGATGTGAAATTCACTTTGAGTTTGTTCCATTGTGATTTCATCTGCTCTGTGCAGAGATGGATGAAAAATCTTGACCACAATGGGCACGTTACAGGTCATCTTTATTACAGGCTTGCTGCGCAATTGACCAGATCTCACAATACCACATTAACGTGACACAGCAGTCTTCTGAGACTGCATTAAAGGGAACCTGGAACGTGGACGGTATCAATGTAATAACCTTGACCAGCATGTTTTTCAACTGTTTTCCTCTCCAATGCCAGAGCCTGGTACTCCACTGATGGTGATGCATGGGACACCTGATTTTGTGGCCCCTGAGGTGATCAGCTACGAGCCGGTAGGGCTGGCCACTGACATGTGGAGCATCGGAGTCATCTGTTTCATCTTGTGAGTTATGAACAGGCCCACCGACTTGCTTCTATTCAAGTACACCAGGGTGCGGTGTTCAGTAGGGCGCACTGTGGAATAAAATGTCTAGGTTGCGTTCACACTGGTGCAACATGCTTAACCTTTCAGATAGAAATACCATCAATAGAGCAGTTTTATTTGCTGACTCTACATGTCACAGAGACATGGCTGGTGTACACCATATATTTCTATCAGACAGTTTGCAACATTGTGCATTATTGAACATGGTCAAGCGTAAGTTATTTTGTGGCAATGGGTGTAAAGCTTGCCTTTACTGCCATCTGCTGGCTATAAAAATATAACAAACAGTGCCCCATAGGAACTGTTGAATGGTTCAATAAACACAAACAATGGGCAATGTGACCCTGCTTCTCTGCTGCCTCCCAGGCTGAGCGGTGAGTTGCCCTTCCAAGGTAACAGTGATGCAGAGACCCTGAGCCTGGTGACGGCTGCCCGCTATGAGTTTGACCAGGAAAGCTTCGAGGACATCTCGGACCAGGCTAAAGACTTCATCACCTCTCTGCTCAAGAAGGACACAAGGTTTGTGTCTCCTACTGTCAAGATGTTGGCTGACTGGATGGCTGCTTGCTGGCATCCATATTGTCTTATGCACTGGGGACACGTGTACATGCGTGCCTGCATGTTTAGTCTGTCAGGCTAGATTTTATACTCCACCAAAATGTTCTCCTTAGCGAAACATTACTGACACTTGCTTAGTTACGACCTCTGACACGCACCCAAATTCTGTGTGGAGACCTGCGGCGTGTGGTGAAGTCACAGAGCCTCTATGTAGTACATCTAGTGGAGTATAAATCCAAATAAATGGCTAACAATATACTACTGGAGTTGGAGCAGTTTATTCTGTGTTGTGCTTGCAACTGAATGCGAGAAATCGTATAAGGGTGTGTTCTTGCCCCTCCCCAAACCTTGACCCCGTCTTCAGGTGTAGGCTGTTGTGTGACGAGGCCCTGGCCCACCCCTGGATGGCCTCTTTTACCCTTCTGGTCCGCCGTCCCACCAAGTCCCTCAAGAAGGACAAGATTTGACGTTTCTTGGCCAAGCGCAGATGGAAGGTATATTACCTTACACAAATCAATTCTACATCACATTCCATTTGAAACGTTTTCTGCCCTAATGAACACATCCCTGGCCCCATACGGTATGTGCTGAAGCCAACTCTTCAGTCGTTATCATGTCCAGCCATACAAACATCTTTGGCACGACTATGAACAGAGATGAGTGAGCTAAAGCACAAACAGACTGGGCCAGCAGGCTAACTCAGTGAATGAACCAACAAGGGGTGTGTTAATTGCGTCTCATTGATTCAAATGGCAGATGCCTGGTTCTCAGTGATGTGGTGTTTTATCTCTCTCCATAATTATAGAAAACAGGCAAGGCTGTCCTGGCGCTGCAGAGGATGGCCAACCTCACCAACGGACCCGACTCTCCTGGCAGCCCTGGGGAGGGTAAGAGACACATCCATTGATCATCCAGGGCTCAATGTCAGTGTTTTGCCTTTTTAATGTTAAATCGACCTCTGAAAAATAGTACGCTCCATGGTAGTGTGCTCCTGTTCACTAACCATTGTTGGAAGATGACAGTATTATTTTCCCTCTCTCCTCCCCCCCACCCAGAGGCTAGCTGGAGCCCGGCGGCAGAGCAGGCCATCCAGACCCTGGATCAGGAGCTGCAGAGCGAACCCCGCTTCCAGCAGGTCCTAAGGGACACCAGCCAGCCCCGGGGATCTTCCGCCCGCCTGGCCTGCCGCGTCCAGGGTACGTTTGGTTGGAAGCTTAATCAAGAGCAGTGGTTGGGGCCAATTTGAATTGAAGTCAATTCAGGAAGTAAACACATTCGATAATTGAACAAAAAATGTAATCTATTTCCAATGACTTCTCAATAAATGGAATAGGAGAAGCTATTTTTAAAAGTGTTTCCATTTTGGAATTTTCAATTCAAATCATTCCAATTTGAGCGACTTCAGTTAGATTTGACCTCAACCCTGCTCGAAACCCATTTGCTACACACGATCAATGAGAGCACTCTGTTTCCAGTGAAGCAGTCTTCCCATCGGCGTGCTCAGGGTGACCCTTGTGAACTTCAAGTTTAATTTTAACCCTGGTCTCATGTTGCTTGTTATTGTAACCTTAGTTTTCCGTCGCTCGTCATTTGAACCCGTCACTCACCATTTTAACGCTATCCCCGTCACTTGCCCTTTGCACCATTGACAAGCCACAGGGCGAGACATTTCAACCCTGCTCGCCCTTTCACTCATCATTTTAACCCTGGTCTCTCCCCATCACAGGCTACCCCGAGCCGGAGGTGGTGTGGTTTAAGGATGAGGAGACCGTGGAGTCATCGTCGAGGGTCACCATGGAGTACGACGGCATGTGTGAGCTGGTCCTGACTGACCTGGGACCTGCCGACACTGGGGTTTACAAGTGCAGAGCTACCAACGACCTAGGGGAGGCGCTGTGCTCGGCCAAACTTACCGTGGAACTGTAGCCTGAAAACACAAAACAACATCTGGATCCCTAATCTCCACCCATTTCCCCAAAGTGTGCACTTTCCGTTATGGATTTAACAATGCTGGAAACTCCCTAGTAGCCGATGATAACACCAATCCAATGTGTTGAATCCATAACGGGAAGTGTGGAAGTGCACACTTTGGGAGAAGGGTGCAGAATCGGGATGTAGCCAACAATCAATGTTGGGGAAGCTACGCTGAAAAGATAGTTTCCCAAACTACCAATTACTTCACACTGGAAGAAGTTAAGCTACAAATTGCAAGAACCGATCACTCCTGTTAATAGAATGTTTTTGTGCTTAATAGGACAAATTACACAAATGTTTCAAGTGAGAATTAGACAGGTCTGATGTCGAAAAAGAAAGGAAATTACCTACTTCACCCATATTTTAGCAAAATAAGTGTGTAGTAGTTAGCTTAATGGCGAAAAAAAAGTAATTAACTGCTGAAAACACTATCAAGATTTTAATTTAGCTTAACTACTATCAAGCTACTGCAAAATATAGTTTCATTGGCAGTTTTTTGACCCTGGGATAGATTGACCACTGTCGGTCATGTTTCTTTCCCATCTCCTAGGACTTCCGATCATTGCAAGATGTAGGAGAGATGAGAAGGCCACTTTAGACTTGAGATACGTTCATTGTCCAACTGTCCACAGATGTCAAGGGTGGCTCAAAGACAATAGAATACACAATGGACTGAACTGAGGTCTAAAAAAAGTCACAGTAAAGCTTAATGTATAGTAAGGGCAAACTAAGAACTTTCCATTCACTTTGATTCAGTTGTGACACTTCATTTGATACACTAACTTTCAATAACAGCAAAGTACAACGCTTTACCAAACCCCTCGACTTTTTCCACATGTTGTCACAGCCCGAATTTAAAATTGATTAAATGTAGATTTTTTTGTTGTCGTCACTGGCCTACACACAATACCCCATAACGTCAGTGGAATTATGTTTTTATAAACGTTAACAAATGAATGAAATGCTGAAATGTCTTAAGTATTCAACCCCTTTGATATAGCAAGCCTAAATAAGTTCAGGAATAAAACTTTGCTTAACAAGTCACATAAGTTTCATGGACTCTCACTGTGTGCAATTATAGTGTTTAAAACTTATTTGGGATAGGGAGTGGTATTTTGAAAAGCGTGCCCAAAGTAAACTGCCTGTTACTCAGGCCCAGAAGCTAGGATATGCATATAATTGGTAGATTTGGATAGAAAACACTCTAAAGTTTCTGAAATAATTGTCTGAGTATAACAGAACGGAAATGGCAGGCGAAACCCCGAGGACAAACCATCCCCCCAAAAAAGAATTTCGTCCTACCACTGATTTCAATGGCTGGCACTTTTATAATAGGGCGAAATCATGCCCAATTGCAGTTCCTAGGGCTTCCACTAGATGTCAGTCTTTAGTTTCAGGCTGGTTTTTGGAAAAATAAGATAATCACATGGTTTACTTTCGCCGTAAAGCCTTTTTGAAATCTGACAAGGTGGCTGGAATAACAATAAGTTAAGCTTTGTTTTGATGTATTGCACTTGTGATTTCATGGAAGTTTAATATTTATAGTACCCAGTCACGACAAAGATACAGGTGTCCTTCCTAACTAAGTTGCCAGAGAGGAAGGAAACCACTCAGGGATTTCACCATGAGGCCAATAGTGACTTTAAAACAGTTACAAAATAATGGCTGCGATAAGATGGAAAACTGAGAATGGATCAACAACATTGTAGTTACTCCAAAATACTAACCTAATTGACAGTGAAAAAGGAAGCATGTACAGAATAAAAAATATTCAAAATCATGCAACTAGTTACTAAAGTAATACTGCAAAAAAAAAAATGTAATGCAATTCACTTTTTGTCCTGAATACAAAGTGTTATATGTTGGGAAAATCCAATACTACTGAGTACCATTTTCAAGCATTGTGTTGGCTGCATTATGTTATGGGTTTTTCTTGTAATAATTTAAAACTGGGGAGTTTCAGGATAAAAAAAGAAATGGGGCTAAGCAGGCAAAATCCTAGAGCAAAACCTGGTTCAGTCTGCTTTCCACCATACACTGGGAGATGAATTCACCTTTCAGCAGTAATAATCTAAAACTTAAGGCCAAATCTATACTGGAGTGGCTTACTAAGAAGAAAGTGAATGTTCCCGAGTGGCCGAGTTACAGTTTTGACTTATATCTGCTTGAAAATCTGTGGCAAGACATGAAAATGGTTGTCTAGCAATGATCAACAACCAATTTGAAAATAATAAAAATGGGGAAATGTTGGACAATCCAGGTGTGAAAAGTGCTTAGAGACTTACCCAGAAAAACTCACAGCTGTAATCTCTGCCAAAGGTGATTCTAACACACTCAGGGGTGTGAATACTTACAGTAATAGTCAAAAGTTTGGACACATTCAAGGGTTTATTTTTAATATTTTCTACATTGTAAAATAATAGTGAAGACATCACAACAATCAAATTATTTTTTTGGTTACTACATGATTCCATGTGTGTTAAACAAATCAAGATATTTTTTATACTTGAGATTCTTCAAAGTAGCAACACTTTGCCTTGATGACAGCTTTGGACACTTTAGGCATTCTCTCAACCAGCTAACACAATATCAGGAATAAGTTGAGGGGTATGAATACTTTGAAGGCACTGTATCTACGCTCTCCTAAACTGGTCCCAGATCTGTTTGTCCTGTCATGTTTAATCTATCTTTTCTCAATCTAGAAACAGCACAAAATTACTGCTACATTTTTATTCCACAATTCCTTATAAATATCCCAAACATTATTTTTCACTATACTCAACACTTTAAGTTTATTTTTTACTTAAAGCTATATTAATAAATACTTGATTGACCCTAAGCACTACAAAAGAAACTGTAGTCAAAATGCCCAAAGCTATTTGACTCGATTTATGCATTCTCGTGTCTGAAATATTCGTATTTACAGTACAGTTTGGTCTTTAGAGTATATTATACCTAGGATTGTCTGATGTCCGATGACCCATTTAAACATCCATATAAAACCAGGTCGCGAGGGACTTTTATTTGTTCGTTAAAACAGCAAATCTTCAAACTTATTCACTAAGTAGTAACATTAAGAGCTCGATTCCATCCATATCACGGAAGATCTGAGGTATAGCGCATTTTAAATTGTAAGGCAATTTTTTTTCCTGCGTTCGCAGAGACTGCATTCACAGTAAATGCTGCATATGTCGGTACAATCGGAAATGATCTTTAAATTTAAATTGCGTAACACCGCAGATCTTCTGCAATACGGATTGAAATCGAGTCCTAATTCTCTGGCCATGTTTCGTCTCCCACTATATCCACCCAAATGAGAACTATTTCTAAACGAGTGTGTGAAAAGTCAATCAGACACACACTGGGGCCATACTTACGAACATTAGAAACAGAAAATCGTAGATGACAGAACATTGCATTGTAGCTGGTCGCATCAGATAACCTGGTACACCAGATGACAGTGATTATTTTCTGGAACAAGTTCTGCATCAGCCAATTGCAAATGTTGACCTAGATGGACATGAACAAATACTTCTCCATGAGAGCGTCCTTAACAAAGTCTCTCGTTATCATCCCACAGATGACAGTATTGCGGCAATGTTGTTATTTTCAAGATGTATCGCGAGTCCGGACTCGAACTCACGTTAGCAAGCATCCACACTAGAGGAAAGGTTCCTTGTTTATTGTTCTACAGCACACCTGTCAATCGTCTGATCAACACATCCTACTGCACGGGGTAGACATATTAATAAGGTCATAAGACAATTCAGTGCTTTCAGAGTGTGTTTGTTGTCATAGCGACAACCGCAAATAATACTTCATTATACATACATTGAAAAATATAAAAACGTATATTTAAAAAATGTACCAATTCAAGAGCAAACACCGTTCAGCCTGCATATCTTTTACAGCACGTCATTGCTTACCTCGTTACTCAAAGCTCCGCTAACGATTCTACAACACAAAGCAATGAGGAATGTATTATTGTTATCAAGCGAGTAATCTGTGGTCTATAGATCAAATTTTAATAACCGCTCAAATGTCCTGTTTTGTTTTAGCCGAAATAACTGCATACGACCTAGGCCTGATAATGCAACCATTTGGAACAGTTTTGGGTATATTCTAGACAGTTTAGGAGGTCCAGAAAAGGAGTACATTAGCAAGCCACTCATAAGTTGTATTTTGTCAGGATGTATCGGTGCTAAGATAATATGGGCTTCTTCTGACACAAATGTCTCTCTCGCCTTTCAACTCCCCGCCAGTTCTTAAAGCTGTAGCCTATTTTACATGTACATTTTAGCAGACGCTCTTATACAGAGCGACTTAAAGTAGTGAGTGCAGACATTTTCTTATGCATGTATGTATGTATATACATACACATATTTACACTGCTCAAAAAAATAAAGGGAACACAAACAACACAATGTAACTAAGTCAATCACACTTCTGTGAAATCAAACTGTCCACTTAGGAAGCAACACTGATTGACAATAAATTTCACATGCTGTTGTGCAAATGGAATAGACAACAGGTGGAAATTATAGGCAATTAGCAAGACACCCCAATAAAGGAGTGGTTCTGCAGGTGGGGACCACAGACCACTTCTCAGTTCCTATGCTTCCTGGCTGATGTTTTGGTCACTTTTGAATGTTGGCGGTGCTTTCACTCTAGTGGTAGCATGAGACGGAGTCTACAACCCACACAAGTGGCTCAGGTAGTGCAGCTCATCCAGGATGGCACATCAATGCGAGCTGTGGCAAAAAGGTTTGCTGTGTCTGTCAGCGTAGTGTCCAGAGCATGGAGGCGCTACCAGGAGACAGGCCAGTACATCAGGAGACGTGGAGGAGGCCGTAGGAGGGCAACAACCCAGCAGCAGGACCGCTACCTCCACCTTTGTGCAAGGAGGAGCAGGAGGAGCACTGCCAGAGCCCTGCAAAATGACCTCCAGCAGGCCACAAATATGCATGTGCCTGCTCAAACGGTCAGAAACAGACTCCATGAGGGTGGTATGAGGGCCCGACGTCCACAGGTGGGGGTTGTGCTTACAGCCCAACACCGTGCAGGACGTTTTTCATTTGCCAGAGAACACCAAGATTGGCAAATTCGCCACTGGCGCCCTGTGCTCTTCACAGATGAAAGCAGGTTCACACTGAGCACATGTGACAGACGTGACAGTCTGGAGACGCCGTGGAGAACGTTCTGCTGCCTGCAACATCCTCCAGCAACCGGTTTGGCGGTGGGTCAGTCATGGTGTGGGGTGGCATTTCTTTGGGGGGGACGCACAGCCCTCCATGTGATCGCCAGAGGTAGCCTGACTGCCATTAGGTACCGAGATGAGATCCTCAAACCCCTTGTGAGACCATATGCTGGTGCGGTTGGCCCTGGGTTCCTCCTAATGCAAGACAATGCTAGACCTTATGTGGCTGGAGTGTGTCAGCAGTTCCTGCAAGAGGAAGGCATTGATGCTATGGACTGGCCCGCCCGTTCCCCAGACCTGAATCCAATTGAGCACATCTGGGACATCATGTCTCGCTCCATCCACCAACGCCACATTGCACCACAGATCCCTCAGGAGACCATCCGCCACCTCATCAGGAGCATGCCCCAGGCATTGTAGGGAGGTCATAAAGGCACGTGGATGCCACACACACTACTGAGCCTCATTTTGACTTGTTTTAAGGACATTACATCAAAGTTGGATCAGCCTGTAGTGTGGTTTTCCACTTTAATTTTGAGTGTGACTCCAAATCCAGAACTCCATGGGTTGATAAATTTGATTTCCATTGATCATTTGTGTGTGATTTTGTTGTCAGCACATTCAACTATGTAAAGAAAGAAGCATTTAATAAGAATATTTCATTCATTCAGATCTAGGATGTGTTATTTTAGTGTTCCCTTTATTTTTTTGAGCAGTATATATATATATATATATATATATATATATATATATATATATATATATATATATATATATATATATATATATATATATATATTTTTTTTTTATTTTTTTTTTATTCAGCAAGCAAGAGAGCATCTCTCCTCCAATAGGCTATTATTAAATAATATAACGTCAAAACAAGTGTCCAACAAGCAATTGTAATTTGGCTTTACCTGGAAATCCACACGATTTAAGACGAATAGCCGAGGCAGCGAAGATGCCAGGTGCATAATTGAGCAACAAAACCACGAACACAGACCGGCTCGAAATGTGTAGCCTAAGTTGTAAGTGTATGCATATTAGGCCATAATTCATTAGCTCAATGCTAGGCTTAATACTGCAGTGAATATATCCAGTGAATCTACACACACGAAATAAAACAAACGTTAACGAAATCAGAAAACGAAATCACAGGTAGCCTACACTTTGAAAAGCTAACCTATTGATTATATTTTATATTCATTTTTATAAATCTACTTTGTCACATATGCGTTATTTGACTCGAGGCCCAACAGTGGAGCGTTTTTTCCCCTTCAATAAAAACCTTGCCTTCATACCTTGCAGTGTCTGGGCCTTCATACCTTGCAGTCTCTGGGCCTTCATACTTTGCAGTCTCTGGGCTTACAGCCTTAGAGGTTCACACCACCAAATAGTCATAGTGTCTTTACTTTACTTTTTAATATTTTTTTTTAACGATATATGAATATAAAACATACATGTTGTATAATCCTCCTACATCTTTACTGTTGTGAAAGCACACGAATGTGTGTGAAATGGACAGGCCAAATTTGGGATTTTGTCATATTTGAAAACGTGAACATTTTGTCTAACGTTAGTACTAGTAGCCTAGTCAAGGATGCATCACTGCAATATTGGCACACAACATTGTTACATACCAACGGGAACAAAAGTAAACCTTAAATTTGTAGGTTTAAAATATCCCTTTAGTGACCTGGGTTGACCTATTTTAAGAAATGCCAAAGACAGGTTCTCTTCCAACGTCACGAAAACAACGCACACACTTCAATGGGGCAGAAGTCGGTGTTGTTGTGATTCTGGATGGCCAGATATCAAGCAACAATGACAAGAAGCTGCCATGTGGGGAATTGTAGGTGGCTCGTTTCATCTAGTTTTTATCTTGTTCTTGATACAATGTCTTGTTTTGAGGTGTTGACTGATGTAAAGTCTATGCTAATATGGATCAAAGTTGTGCAAATGTATTAATGTCTTCAATAAATATTGGAGACAAAATTAGTTTACATGTTGTCAACAATCAAAGTTTTGTCCCATAATTGCGTACTTGTCGGTTTTGTTGCTAAACAACCAACATGTCTATTGGTTGGTGGAAATAAAGTCTATAAGATATTTGATAGGCTGATGAGGGATTTTGTTCCAGGAAATAATCACTGTCATCTGGTGAGGTTAGCATAGGGCTAACGTGTGCCAGGTTATCTGATGGAACCAGCTACAATGTAGCGTTCTATTCATTTTAATTGGCTGATGCTCATTGAGACGGAGAAACTGTTTAAATTTAAACTGTTTCTAAAGTTCACAAGTATGGCTTCAGCGTCTTTTGCAGGCACACCAAAGCAACCGCTGTGGTGCTCTTTTTAAGGCAGACACGTCCCTAACATGATTGCACCCTGGCAGTTTTGGAGCCACCCTCGTCCCTTGCAGGGCTTACAGTCGGTATGTGTGCAGTTCACTGTTGTTGTTGTGGTGTGTATGCGCGCGGAGGTCTGACTCAGGACGGTGGCTTGGCTCCTTCCCGACTCTGTTGGATCCGCTTCTGAAGAAGATCCCAGGCCTTCCGTACCTGGGATTTAAATGCAGAGGTAGACGTGAGAAAGGGTTCGTTTATACAATGCATCGACTGGTATCTACATCCTCCCTGAAAGCCATAATGAAAATACTTGGTTGTTAAACGTTAATGTGTAAGCTGCGTCCAGATTCTTCACTTTTCCCCCAAAGTGTTCACTTCCACACTTCCTGTCATGGATTTAACAATGGTGGAAACTAGGGATGTGCCAAACTTGCCATACTCTTATTTGTAGCCGTAAATTCACAGGGATAATACTCGTAATTGGAAAAACTGCTTTGAAACGCCTAAATAGAGGTTGACAATACCTAATCGTCTCTCTGCATTTTCATATAAACCAAGGAAGCTGCAGATCAGGAGCAGCGGGTAGATGCGTTTGCTGTCACTCCGTCAGAACGCAGGGGTTAAAGCAAAAATTATTTAAAAAATACTAAAATAAAACATCCCATCTCCATCTCAGATCGATTGTCTGCAGGGCCAAGTTAACCTCCCAGGTAAAAATGTCAAGACCATCATGCTTTTAAGGAAAGAGGATAATTTTGTACATTAAACTGCAAGTTTGACCAATTCCAATCTTTTTCAATAATGTAAAACACAAAATCATTGACGGAGAACTTTAACCCCTGAGAACGTGCGTCAGCCTTTCATCTTTTTTCCTACCCTCCCTCCGCTTGTTAGATATTTTATTAAATCCATGTTTGTTTTTCCCAATCATGGAAAATAACAAAAAAATACATCCGTTACGATACTCGTTTTGTCCGAGTAGTCACCCCCGAAAGGCGTCCACATACTAGGTTCGGTTTTCTCCTAGCAGAACTCGGCTACGCGAAGCGAGCATCAGTGCCTCGCATACTGCCTTAAAAATACATTTGCTTAAAAAAACAAGGAGAGCGGAAAAATTAGTTTTTCCCCTTGAGACGCCGTAGCAACAACATACAGTAACACTTCCTCAAAATAGCCAGAATCAATCTAAAGATAAATCAAGAACTCTGTAATATTTTTTGTTACTGAGGTCTTAGCCGCAATTTTACATCTAAGTGCAGTATTTTTAAGGTGACAAAATGTGCATGAAAGTTGTCATTCAACAACAGATGACTAGTTAACACTTAATTAAAGAAACCCTACTGTCGACCACTCACCGACGAAGGGATGTAGGGTATCGAACTTGGGCTTGCCTCAAGAAATACATTTGTGTGCTCGAACAGCTGTAAGAAACTAAAACTGCCGAACACCAAAGTCATAGAATTTAGTCATAATTCAAACTGTTTTGACTGGGAAGCATACGGTAAGCTTTAGTGGAAACTCTCTCCAGCCAATGTTTACACCAATCCAATACTTTTTAATCCATGATTGGAAGTGTGCAAGTGGCATGCCCACTTTAGAAGAAGGGTGGAGAATCCGGACGCAGCTTAAGATACATAAAAATGATTGTTCCTATAAAAATGCAAGAAGCCTTTATGTGTGGATGGTAAAGGTTTCAGGACTTTTCAAATGTGCTTTATCAAGCCATTTTCCCCGTCAGTGTGTTTGGCTTCGCCCTGGGTCATGTTCATTAGGGAATACCGTAACAAAATGTTTTGCAATGGGAAAATGGACCAGTCCCTCCTTGTTTTCTTCCTTTTGGTTCCTAATGAACAAGAACCTGGACTCCCTCTCCCTTCCTTACCTGTTTCTGGGTGATCTCGGGCTCCCACAGAGTGCAGAGCACCACGTTGGCCTGCTCCACCTGCTGCGTGTTGGGCAACTGGCTCTGCAGCCGGCGCACAGCATCCTCTTGGCTGACACCATCCCTCACCATGATCCGAGACACCGCCTGGGGGGGTAGGAGTTTTGGGGTGGATAATAAATAAATAATTTATAAAAAAAAGTCTGTATCAGTGTTGTGTCTTTTAGCATTAGATGTTATGCAAGGGTCTTACTCACAGTTACTGTGATAAGAGCATCTGCTAAATGACTCAAATGTAAAATGATCATGTAATTGAACAACCACTGTTTAAGTACCATTTTGTTCTGGTTCTGGTATGTTGTCACTTTGACACTGAGGACAAAGTTGTGTTGAGGAGTTAAGATAAACCCTATGCCTAAATTCCAGGTTGTGTAATGCATCAAAATGAAAGAGTGCCCTTTGCGCAGTTATCTATGAGGTTATTCTCAGACGTTCAAAGCACAGATGTGGGATACCTCTTCCTCAGGAATGACGGCGACCCAGACCTCGTGCACGATGTCCGTCCAGCCGGCCTCCAGCAGCACAGCCGCGTCCACCACACACACCTGTTTACCTAGGGGGAATAATAG
The DNA here is from genome assembly GCF_013265735.2 of Oncorhynchus mykiss. Classification (NCBI taxonomy): domain Eukaryota; kingdom Metazoa; phylum Chordata; class Actinopteri; order Salmoniformes; family Salmonidae; genus Oncorhynchus; species Oncorhynchus mykiss. The sequence goes on along the minus strand of NC_048580.1, from coordinate 24,697,053 downwards.
AATACATGCCGTTTAGAAGACACTTTTATTCAAAGCGACTTACAGTCATGCGTATATACATTTTATGTTCAGAACCCACTCTTCTGGCGTTGCAAGCGCCATGCTCTACCAACTGAGCTACAGGGGAACACAAGCCCACCGTCTGTACACACAGGTGAAAGCACACAAACACTGACACACACAAACATACATACATACACACACACACACAACTTTGACAAGTATCAATCAGCAACATACCTTCCTCTCGGGCCTGTTGGATCCTTTCCTTGACGAGTAGAGCTATCTCCGGCCACACAATGTCGGTGAGGGCTTTCAACCTCTCCTGCAACAATAGTAATACTAATTTATTACTTTCATTACAAGTGTAATCTTAATGTGCATACAATACAAATGTTACAAGACAAAACAAGTACAGATAACATATCATAAAAGCATACAAGCATAGTTTGAGGATATCAATTGATATAATGATTAACAGAAGCCGATGCCATTAAGTCACAGAGCCAAACTGACAACACATTTTCAGGCCCGATAATGTTTTGGGAAAGAAGCCCACAAAGTGCCTTTAGAAAGTATGCATACCCCTTGACTTCTTCCACATGTTGTGTGTTGCAGCCTGAATTCAAAATGGATCAAATACAGTGCATTTGAAAAGTATTCAGACCTCTTGACTTTTTCAACATTTTGTTACGTTACAGCCTAATTCTAAAATAAGGTAAATATAAATCAATCTACACACAATACCCCATAATGTTAAAGTGAAAACAGGTTTATATTAATGTTTGCTAATTTATTAAACATAAAACACATAAATACCTTATTTACATAAGTATTCAGATCCTTTGCTATGAGACTCCGAAATTGAGCTAAGGTCTATTGATCATCCTAGTGATGTTTCTACAACTTGGTTGGAGTCCACCTGTTGTAAATTCTATTGATTGGACATGATTTGGAAAGGCACACATCGGTCTATATAAAGTCCCACAGTTGAAAGTGCATGCAAAAGTGCAGAGCAAAAAGTGCAGAGCAAAAACCAAGCCTTGAGGTCAAAGGAATTGACTTGTTAGTAGAGGGTATTGGGGAAGGGTACCAAAATATTTCTGCAGCATTGAAGGTCCCCAAGAACACAGTGGCCTCCATCATTCTTAAAATGGAAGAAGTTTGGGTGGGGGTTTACAAGAACCCGATGGTCACTCTGACAGAGCTCCAGAGCTCTCTGTTAAGATGGGAGAACCTTCCAGAAGGACAACCAACTCTACAGCACTCCATCAATCAGGCCTTTATGTTAGAGTGGCCAGACGGAAGCGACTCCTTAGTAAAAGGCACGTGACAGCCGGATTGGAGTATGCCAAAAGACATCTAAAGACTCTCAGACCATGTGAAACAAGATTCTAGGGTCTGATGAAACCAAGATGAAACTATTTGGCTTGAATGCCAAGCATCACATTTGGAGGAAATCTGGCACCATCCCTACGGTGAAACATGGTGGTGGCAGCATCATCATGCTGTGGGGATGTTTTTCAGCGGCAGGGACTGGGAAACTAGTCAGGATTGCGGGAAAGAAAATAAAGTATGCATACCCCTTGACTTCTTCCACATGTTGTGTGTTGCAGCCTGAATTAAAAATGGATCAAATACAGTGCATTTGAAGTATTTATACCCCTTGACCTTTTCAACATTTTGTTACGTTACAGCCTTATTCTAAAATAATATATTTGCTAGCTAAGTACAGAGAAATCCTTCACGAAAACCTTCTCCAGAGCGCTCAGGACCTCAGACTGGGGCAAAGGTTCATCTTCTAACAGGAGAACGACCCAAAGTACACAGCAAAGACAATGCAGTAGTGGCTTCGGGACAAGTCTCTGAATGTCCTTTAGTGGCCCAGTCGAGCCAGGACTTAAACCCAATCAAACATCTCTGGAGGGACCTGAAAACAGCTGTGTCGTGACGCTCCCCATCCAACCTGGCAGAGCTTGAGAGGATCTGCAGAGAATAATGTGAGAAACTGCCCAAATACAGGTGTGCCAAGCTTGTGGCGTCATATCCAAGAAGACTCAAGGCTGTAATTGCTCCCGGGAAAAAAAATCTAAATCTAAAAACCTGTTTTTGCATTGTCAGTATGGGGTATTGTGTGCAGATTGATGAGGGGGGGAAATGATTTAATCCATTTTAAAATAAGGCTGTAATGTAACAAAATGTGGAAAAAAATCAAGATATCTGAATACTTCCCAAATGCACTGTAGTTCCCTTGTTTTACATCACTCAAATATCCAGGTGACCAATACTGAGAGATATCGTGAGGCTACCCTCACATATCTGAAATTACATCATCAATTGATGTTTACCGATCATGAAAGCAGTTACTTGCTGTTTAACTGATGACAGTGCTAATTGTGCGCAATTGTTTTGCATGGAATAATCAGAAATATGAAGTTCTGACTATGCTTTTCAAGAGGTGATGACATTACAACCAAATAGTTAACATTTATTTACAATCCCATGAAAATGGCAGGCAGTTGTCCATGTTTTTAGCGGAGGTAAAGCGAATAAACTATTGAAGGGAAAGCTGTCCCCCTGGAACTTTACAAAGGACTTAACGGTACAGTAGGCATCTACATCTGGTAAATCAATAACAACTAAACGGATGAAGACAGTTTGGTTTCTTATTTGCTAGCTGACGTTAGCAAAGATCAAGGTGTCTTATAGTTATAGAAATAGGACAATTGGAGGAAATATGTGTTTAGCTAGCAAGCCTAAGTTACTCCTTTGTTTATTTGTTAGCTAGTTAATTGCAGCCAATTAGCTGAGGCCGGACAAAGTTGAATTACTATTTCACGGATGCCCCGCCTCACTTTTCTCCACACACCCAATATATGCGTCTCTTTGTGTATAATGCATTGTCCGCTCTCCCAAGTTGATGCCCAAGAGACCAAACAGTCTCAGATAAAACGCTCAGATCTGTTCCGAGCATCGGATTGGAAAGTGACACACACACGCTCACACCTGCAGATGTTTAATTTCTCTCATGTCGTCATGGCTGAAGCCAGCGCAAAGTCCTACTATTTATGTGTCCAGGTTAAACGTGGGACGTCCCTCATAAACAAATAGTCAGTTAAATGAATGGCTATTGCATAATTTCCAGATCTATGTTAAAGAACATTATTCACATAGAATATTGCATTCTATTTATTATACATCCTATCATATTCAAAAATTATTGAAAGGTTATGAATGTATTATCAGTTTATGAATCTACTTAATTGTATAGCCTAACAAATTCAAGAATGATTAACAATAAATACTTGTAATCCAATTAAAACGTTGATGTATAATAATGAGTTCATTACCTGAATGCGTCTCTATAGCCTAGGCGTTAACAAAATATTCATACAAATATGATTAGGCCTCTCATAGACTAGAGGCCTTGTAGAAAGAGGGTCAATCAAGTTAGCATTGGAAAAAATACATAAATCCAGCCATAGAGTGTAACCTTTAACCTTTAAAAAAAAAGTTTAACATGCACAATTAGAAGCATCAATCTATATTGAGCAAGCATGACTAAATTCGAGCACAGTAACTTTGCTCACCGTATCCTCCTTCAATTGTCTCGCCTGGCTGCCTCGAAAAGGCCCCACCTGCTGATCTACACGAAGTGTGTGCGTGCCACTGGCGATGTACTTTGCTGAACATGCTAGCTGTTCTCGGTGGCGCATTATCCCTTCAAACGCATTCCGTCGTGGTATCGGTTGGCCTATTACTACTGGTAGTACCGGTAAAATGTAAGTTATGAATTGCAAATCACCGTAGAGCTGACACTGCGATTTCATTAATAATTTTGACAACAATGTGGTTGTCCAAAATACTATCAGCTTGCACTGCGTCTTTGCTGATGAATGCCATGCTCTCTGGCCAGTCAATTGGTTAAATTGCATTGTATTCAACGAATCTAATAGATCTGGAAATTATGCAATAACCATTCATTTAACTGACTATTTGTTTATGAGGGACGTCCCACGTTTAACCTGGAGAGACCCCTTGATTGGTTGAGAAATGTATTTAGGGACAATATTTGCACATTATTCTTTTAAATTCTTCAAGCTCTGTCAAGTTGGTTGTTGATCATAACTAGACAGCCATTTTCAAGTGTTGCCATTTAATTCAAAACTATCTAGGCTACTCAGAAACATTCAATATCATCTTGGTAAGCAACTCCAGTGTATATTTGACCTTGTGTTTTAGGTTATTGTCCTGCTGAAAGGTGAATTTGTTTCACAGTGTCTGTTGGAAAGCAGACAACCAGGTTTTCCTCTATAATTTTGCCTGTGCTTAGCTTTATTCCATTTCTATCTTTTTTTTCCTTTACCCGGTTTTCTCCTCAATTTTGTGGTATCGAATTGGTAGTTACAGTCTTGTCTCAACGCTGCAACTCCTGTACGGACTCGGGAGAGGCGAAGGTCGAGAGCCGTGCTTCCTCCGAAACACAACCCAACCAAGCCACACTGCTTCTTGACACAATGCCCACTTAACCCGGAAGCCAGCCGCACCAATGTGTCGGTGGAAACACTGTGCACCTGGCGACCGCGTCAGCATGTATTGCGCCCGGCCCGCCACAAGAGTCACTAGTGCGCGATGGGACAAGGACATGTCTTTCCCGGCCAAACCCTCCCCTGACCCGGACGACGCTGGGCCAAATGTGTCTCCCAGGTCACGGCCAGCTGCAACAGAGCCTGGACTCGAACCCAGAATCTAGTGGCACAGCTAGCACTGGCACTGCAGTGCCTTAGATCCCTGCGCCACTCGGGAGGCCTATTCCATTTCTTTTTAATCATAAAAAAACTCCCTAGTTCTTGCCGATGACAAGCGTACCCATAACACGATGCAGCCACCACCAAGCTTGAAAATATGGTACTCAGTTATGTGTTGGATTTGCCCCAGTTAATTTCTTTGCAACATTTTTTACAGTTTTACTTTAGTGCCTTATTTCAAACAGGATGCATGTTTTGGAATATTTGTATTCGGTACAGACTTCCTTCTTTTAACTTGGTCATTTAGATTAGTATTGTGTACTAACTAGAATGTAGTTGATCCATCCTCAATTTTCTCCTATTAAACTAACTGTTTTAAAGTCACCAAAGTCATGGTGAAATCCCTGAGCAGTTTCTCCTCCGGCAACTGAGTTTGGAAGGACACTTGTATCTTTGTAGGGGCAGCATGTATTGATACTACATCCAAAGTGTAATTAATAACTTCACCATGCTTAAAGGGATATTATTTATTTTTTACCCATCTACCAATTGGTGCACTTCTTTGCGAGGTATTGGAAACCCTCCCTGGTATTTGTGGTTGAATCAGTGTTTGAAATTCACTGCTTGACTGAGGGACCTTACAGAGATTAGGTAGTCAGTCAAAAATCATGTTAAACATTTATTGCACAGAGTGAGTCCATGGAACTTTTGTGACCTGTTAAGCAAATGTTTGCTCCTGAACTTATTTAGGCTTGCCATAACAAAGCGGTGGAATACTTATTGACTCAAGACATTTCAGCTTTTCATCTTTAATTAATTTATAAAAATGTATAAAAATATAATTCCACTTTGACATAAAGGGGGTAGTCTTGACAAGTGACAAATGTAAGCTTTGACACGTCAAGGGGTGTGAATCATTTCTGAAGGCACTATATCTCTGCTGATATAGTCCATTCCATTGATATTTGAAAAGAAAACGCTAAATACAACAACAACAAAAAAACATTTTGTTTTTACATCCCTTGCCATTTTTATAAAATATTATGTTCTAAAATATTATTGGGCTGTATTTCACACATGCCACACACAAACATTACCTTGTTTCCAAAAACTTTCCTGCCTAGTGCGCGTCTGTTGATAGTTTTGTCCTCATTAATAAGATCTGCAAATGATAAGAGTCATTCATTGAAACAGATGCTTTGGGTAAAGCCCTACATTATATCTGTTAAATCAATTCTCTACTATACAGAATATGATGACAGCTTCTGTTGGCTATGTGAACAGAAGACCCACCCGCACCTGATCCAAACTCCTCCAGCACCCTGTTGTAGGCAACCTCCCCCGGCCGGTAGGTCTCATGGCCCAGCTGGTCGCTGTCGATGCGGACCGCACCCAGGGCCTCCAACTGCTGGGCAATGGAGCTCTTCCCGCTGCCACTGCCCCCGGTCAGGCCAATCACGTAGGGCACCAGGGGGAGATGGGACTTGTTCTGCTTCACAGGGGATAGGTAAGAGGGGTAAAGGTGAACGGGGCATCAAAATGCATTGGCAGTCATATGGGGGCTTGTGTGTAAATAATCACACTAAATGTCTGACATATCATATATCTACGATACTGACTACACATTTAATCATATACTAACTTAAGGCTCAGGTCCAATTAGACTACAATGAGATAAGGAGAAACTGAATTGTGAAAAATCAGGTCTTGTGATACCTGATGCATCCCAACAACGTGCTTGACAAAGCACTCGCTGGCAATTAGGGAATAGTAGTCTATTGTGTGACTGCAATTGCCACTGAAAGATCATTTGCGGTTAGCGAAGCTGGATGAAAAGCATGTTTCTTCTGCTTGAGGAGAAAGAGTCCCTGAATATAGCCTTCTCTACCCTGGTAACCTTGCTGGAGTAACTATCAGTTGTTCTGAAAAAGCCCTGTCTGCGTCCCTAATGGCCCCCTTTTTTCCTATATAGTGCACTACTTTTGACCAGAGCCCTAGTCAAAAGAATTGCACTATATAGGGCAGGAATCAACTAAATTAAGCCGCTGGTCGATTTTTTTTCTTGAGTGGATGATCGGGGGCTGGAACATGATTACAGATAATTAGTCAATTGCAAATAGACCGCAAGCAGCACAAACAGATGCAATATTTGACTAAAACAATCATTTCAAATCTTGCTTACATTTGTCTACGACGACATGTGTCTGTCTCTATTATGCATGGAAAAACGTGGGAACAGATTTCCAAAATTAAAATCACTTGGAGGCTGATTTCCTGGTGTTTTTGGTCTTTTATGTCCAACAATGAAAATTGGGGGGGCAAATAAAACCACCTGAGGGTGAAATTCAGCCCTCCAGTTGGGTAACCCTGATATGGGGAATAAGGTGCCATTTGGGACACAGTCCCTGTTATTTGCATAGAGATCAAAAATACTGAAATTAGCCCCATCTTTTGCCGGTGTCAGCGACAAACTACTCCCAGGGGTACACAAAATCCCTTTCTGTCTCAAATACCAAGTAGAAATTAGTATGGTATGTGTGACACCCATGAGCAGGCTGGAAGGGAAGAGGGGGAATGTGTGTACTTTTGGGTCTGTGAGGAGGGTCCCCAGGAGGCGTGAGCGGAGGCTGGAGGAGCTGATCTTCTCCTCCTCCATCTCAGTGTGGTGGGCATCCTTCAGCAGCTGGATCTCGTGCAGCACCAGTCCTGGAACACCCTAATAGGGCAGACAGTTGATGACAAGGACACCAGACATAAAGACAATATATAGGCTACGTTCAGACATCACACAAACAATACATAGCCAGCCATCCCTCAGCCTGTGCTGTATCAAGAGGCCCGCTCACAACACTATGACTGTCTTTGCCAGCTATTAGACACCACTGAAGCTTGTTCAAGTTGTACTGTATGTTTATAAACCCAGAGACGCAACGTCACGAGACTTCCGGGAATGCTTGCGAAACAGACCAGGCCTGAATTTGGGATTCGAGAAGTCAATGAGAGAAGTGAAGAATTCTTCCTTAGTAGTTTGTTAATTGTCTTGAAATCTAAAGTCACAACCTGGATTTGAGCCAATGTCTTTAGTTCAACATGTTATTACTCCAACCTCTGAAAGTGACAAACTAAAATGTTTTAAATTATATCGAAGGAGTGCTTTTGATTTGACGGCCTGCACATGTGCAGTTTGGCGCGAGAAGACCATTAAACCCAACGCACTTACATTTTCGAGGCGCTTCTTGTTCACAGCCTCGCCTCCCCTGCGGGTCTCCTCGCTGACCACAATGCATTGCAGCTGGGCATCAATAACGGAGGGTCCAAAGGGTTCCGAAAGGGGTACGAACTCGTACTGCAGCGAGGGCTTGACGTCCTGCAGGAACTCTTGGAGCCGCTGCACCCGCAGAGCATATGGCTCAATTAGCTCCCTTAGCACCTTCTCTGAGGATAGGCAGAGAAAGATAAGAAAAAGAGGTGGAGAAAGAAGAAGAAGAGAACGAAGAATAAGAGGCAATTTTATTCCGCTATTGCGCAAGCGTATCCGTAAATCCCCACTCTTCAATGTCAAGGATGAGTGCAGGGAATTTTCTGCCGCCTAAACATTTTTTTCCCGGGTCTCCTAAATCCAAACAGTGTACAAAAATATATATAATAATAAAAAACTAACTTTATACATTTGTGATGGGAAAACGCTTTCAGTGTTAACTTAAATGACTAAAAACAGAAAATATGTAGAAAAGATAATCGACCTCTATGTTTTTCAATAATATCCTCTTTGAGAATTAACAATCCCCAAAATAAAAACTAGAGAATCGGGGGGGAATTTAAAATACCAAAAACAATGAATTTAGCAGTATTGATTTTGTTATTATGTTTGCGCAAAACACAGTATTAGCCATGGCAAAATGCATAGGAAATTAACTTTCTCAAACAAAACTATTTTCTCTCAGCTCCAAGAATTTGAATAACAGGAAATGGCCTTAAAAATTCAAAAATGTCTACATTGTCAAGATGGGGGACCTCATATTTTGCACCGCCGACAGTCTGCACCCCCTGCCCACCACCTGAAACACATTTTGATCCAGAGAAAAAAACCTGGAGCACAGTGAATTCCAAAATCCTTTTAACAATGGCAATCCAGATCAGATTATATAGCCCATTATGGGGTAAGGAACCCAATACCTTGTGTATGGATAGAAGACAAGGAGACCTAATAATGCCCAAAGAAACTTGTTTACACAGCAAACATTGTCCTTTCTCATCATTCCACTTACTTTTTAGAAGTTCTTGGTCACACACCCCGATAAGGAACCGCTTGTTCGCCAAGAGGCAAGAGATGTTCAGCAGCGTCTTGTGCGCTCCGTGGAGGCGGTCGAACGTTCCCCCTACCACCACGTCACTGTAAGTCTCCATGCGCTCCGACCTACTATCCCAGTCGTCCTTTTGGCCCTCCTCTACCTCTTCCTCCAGCTTCTGCAGCTGCGGGTGGAGTAGCACCGAGGCCAAGCCGGGCGTGCAGACGTAACAGTGGCCCGTGTACTTCTGCAGACACTGGGCCACCAGCGGGGACTGGCCCGGGTCCTGCGGGGCGAAGTCTGTTAGCACCACCTCGGGGGAGTGGGAGAGGGGCTGTGGGGAAGGGAAGGGGTTACATGCTACCCCTGTCCCACCTGTCTCTGGGCTGGAGGCGTTGTTGGGCTGGGCGCGGACGTTGGTGAGGAGCACTCGTACGTCCAGGTGGCCGCACACATAGGCAGCATTGCTGTAGAGCCCGGTGATAAGGCTGGACAGATCCACCACGGGCTGGATGAAGACAGGCCTGGGCTGGCCCCCGCCTGCACCCAGGTTCAGGCCTGGATGGAGATGGACGTAGAGGGTGCGCTCCACCACCTGGGCAGCCGAGCTGAGTACAGGGGCAATGCGCAGAGGGAGGGTGTGGAGGGGAGAGGTGAGCACCAGGATGCCCGTGCTGAACATGGACATGTTGGCCAGATGTGTCACCGGAGCAGGGACACACACTTGGCACAATGTCTGGGGTAGAGCAAAAGGCAGGGTCAAACCATCACAAAAAACACTGAGAAAACCTATACCTATTTATTAGTTACCTAAGCTAAAGGCCGTTATCAATAAAACGTCACAATACCGTGCAGAGCATTCAATTTGGCTGCTGGGGAGCAAGGAGACCAGCGCCGCCGAAATGTTTAAATTTATTTAACCTTAATTTTATCAAGGAGTTATTTTTTAATCTATCCAGATATCTGTAAGCAGGGATGGACACCTTTCAAAGTATATGTTAGTACTAATATGGACACCTTTCAAAGTACATATGCTTAAATCAGAGTTATTTTTATGCGCTCTTCAGAACATTTACAACATATACTTAGAATAGACCCCTGTGGGACACCTTTCGTAATATTCAGGAAACCTGATTTAACACCATCAGTGGATACACTAAGTTCTGTCAAGTAATTTTTAAACCAGTTACATGCAGCCTGGTCTAGGCCAATTGAGAAAAGCCTCTGAATTAGCGATCAACCGTATAGAAAGCTTTGACAGGTCAATGAAGATTTGACAACTACATGCAATTTTCAAGGGATTGAAAATAACAAATGTTATCTATTTGGCTTTAATATCATCACCTCTTGAAGAGCATAGTCAGAACTACACATTTCCAATTATTCCACATGTAACTATATCATCAGCGTTATACAGCAATGCTTTTCCTGATCAGTAAACATCAATTGATCATCTATTTTCAGATTGGATAGGCTACCCTCACCTATTGGCATGTACTGTACCTAGCTAGCTAAGCAAACAACATGTGTCATTTAGCTTGCTTCATCCGAGATTAAGCTTTTGGAAAGAGCTTTACATGGGTAAGCACTCCTGGTAAAGTTGTAAATCGGACTACTGTCTTCAGCACTATAGATGGCGAGCAAATATAGCCATCGAATTTATCCCCTGAAAGATAACGTCAATATAACAAGCTATCCCTTATATTCTGCTCGAAAATTTGACACGTAGCCTATCATGTCTGTCAGCTGCAATCTTGATGAAACTCTTAAAAACTAATTTTAGGTCTACTTACCAATATGCTCAACCAACTGTGAAAAGTTTCTACCGGTAGAAATTGCAAAGTAGTTTCTACTATGCAATTATATCTACTGGTAGAAACTTTGCACAATTGGTTAAACATATTGGTAAGTAGACCTAATGTATTTTTTAAATAAAGGATGGGAAATTAACCCAAACCACTCATACCTGTCAGGTATAGTTCACTTTTATATCACTCAAATATCCAATTAGTTGTGGCCAATATTGAGAGATACCGTGATGCTACACTCATGTATCTGAAATGACATTATCAATTTATGTTTACTGACCATGAAAGCAGTTAATTGCGGTATAACTCTGATAGCGCTAAATGTGCGCAATTGTTTTGCATGGAATAATAAGAAATGTGTAGTTCTGTGATGATATTTCAACCAAATAGTTTACATGTATTTAACAATCCCTTGAAAACCGCACGCAGTTCTCAAAGCTTTTAGCGGAGCTGGGGGGTCTGCACCTTAATGTGACGTTTTATTGATAACGACCGATAAGGGAAAGCTGTCACCCTGGCCTTTTACCAAGGACTAAACCGTAGGTAGCTACGTCTGGTAAATCAATAACGACTAAACAAACGGATGAAGACGAATGATTTCTTATTACTATAGCTAGCTAAGTTAACTATAAGACACATTGACTTCCGCTAAAGAAATAGGAACATTCGACGAAATGTGTTTAGTTAGCTTTTCTACTTGACTTGTTTTTGTTAGTTAGTTTCTGGTACTTGCAGCTAGCTGGATAGCCAAGTAGCTAACGTGAACTAGCTAGCTACGTTAACGTTAGTTGGTTGGTTGGTTATGATCAGGACATTGCCAACAAGTCAACCTCAACTCCGCGTTGTGGAGTAGCTAGCTACAGTTTCCATTAGAGTGGAGTTTTACTTGACAACGACGTACACCCCGGAATATTGTCAAAATACTACACCTTGAATTTACTACCATGACATACACAACCCATAGCTATCATTGAAGTATGTCGCTAACGTTAGCTGGCTAAAACCGAGCAAGCTAACGTTAGCTACTGTAGGTTGCGGCGTAAGCAAGCTAGTGCGTAGAAATAACATGAAGAGTGACAATAGTTAGTTACTTTACCTTGTGCAAATGCTGTAGCAAGGTAACGTGAGTTAAGTTTAAATCTGGTCTGCAACTGGCTATTCCTAATGGCTAACTACATTGTTGTACCACTGTCCAATATTGTTATTATTCTTTCGATAAAGAGACATGCCCATTTGACCTAGCTAGCTACCGGTTGCACATGGACAACATTCATTGGTTGATAAATTGATTTGGGGACATCTGGGTAATGCAGTCAGCGAAAATATCTTGCTATTCATTTCCATTTCATAATCAGCCGACAGAGGTCACTATTGATATGTTGGTGCTATTTGTGAAATACGAATTTAAAACAACATTTCTGCTATTGATAGAATAAATCTGGTTCCATTTTATTATATAATGTATATTATACAATGTTTTATTTATTTGTAGGCTATCTATTTTATTGCATCACACAGGAGTGTCATTTAACCAGGCAAGTCAGTCAAGAACAAATTCTTATTTACAATGACGGACTACCCCAGCCAAACCCTAACCTGGACGACGCTGGGCCAATTGTGCGCCGCCCTATGGGACCACGGCTGGTTGTGATACAGCCTGGAATCGAACCAGGGTCTGTAGTGACACCTCTAGCACTGAGATGCAGTGCCTTATACCGCTGCACCACTCTGGAGAAAGAAAGAATACAATCACAGACAGGAAATGGACAGTAGGCCGACCACCTGTAAAAACCTGCTTGGCATCTCAGCAATGAACTTTGTAATGAACCTCAAACCCAGTCATGTTGCAATTCCCACCATCATAGACTATAATGTTTATTTTAAAACAGATCAGTGTCCAAACTTCAGTTCAACATTTATAAGTTGCACCACAAAGCATCTAAGAGTCGGAGTGCAGATCTAGGATCAGTTTGACCTTTTAAGTCATATTGAAAAAAGGTAGAACCTGAGCCTAGATCAGCACTACCGCTCTGAGAAGCTTTATACGCACCCGTCTCACCGGTCTCAGTCCTTATTTCTGCTGCAGATGAGAAATCATGGCCTTTATCCATTGTCAAAAGATAACAGATCAAATCAGTTTATTTGTTACGTGCGCCGAATACAACAGGTACAGTACAACCTTACAGTGAAATGCTTACTAACCATCAGTGCAATTTTTAAGTAAAAAAAAAAAAAAAGAGGTATTAGGTGAACAATAGATAAGGAAATAAATAAAAAAAAACAGTAAAAAGACAGTGAATAATAACAGTAGCGAGGTTATAACAATAGCGGGGCTATATACAGGCACTGGTTAGTCAGGCTAATTGAGGTAGTATCTACATGTAGGTATGGTTAAAGTGACTATGCATACATGATAAACAGAATTTATATTATAAAGCAGTTGCATAAAAGAGTGGGTGGCAGGACACAATGCAGATAGTCCGGGTAGCCAATGTGCGGGGGCACCAGTTAGTCGGGCTAATTGAGGTAGTATATACATGAATGTTTAAGTTAGTGGCTATGCATATATGATAAACAGAGAGTAGCAGCAGCGTAAAAGAGGGTGGGGGGCACAATGCAAATAGTCCGGGTAGCCATTTGATTGCATGTTCAGGACTCTTATGGCTTGGGGGTAAAAGCTGTTAAGAAGCCTTTTAGTCCTAGACTTGACGCACCGGTACCACTTGCCATGCGGTAGTAGAGAGAACACTATGACTGGGGTGGGTGGGGTCTTTGACAATTTTTAGGGCCTTCCTCTGACACCATACACACTACCCTCTGTAGTGCCTTGCGGTCAGAGGGCGAGCAGTTGCCGTACCAGGCAGTGATGCAAACAGTGCTCTCGATGTTGCAGCTGTAGAAACTTTTGAGTATCTCAGGACCCATGCCAAATCTTTTTAGTTTCCTGAGGGGGGAATAGGCTTTGTCGTCCCGTCTTCACAACTGTGTTGGTGTGTTTGGACCATGTTAGTTTGTTGGTGATGTGGACACCAAGGAACTTGAAGTTCTCAACCTGCTCCACTACAGCCCCATCAATGAGAATGGGGGGCGTGCTCGGTCCTCCTTTTCCTGTAGTCCACAATCATCTTCTTAGTCTTGGTTACGTTGAGGGATAGGTTGTTATTCTGGCACCACCCGGCCGGGTCTCCGACCTCCTCCCTATAGGCTGTCTTGTCATTGTCGGTGATCAGGCCTACCACTGTTGCGGGCGGCCCATCAGGAAGTCCAGGATCCAGTTGCAGAGGGAGGTGTTTAGTCCCAGGATCCTTAGCTTAGTGATGAGCTTTAAGGGTACTATGGTGTTGAACGCTGAGCTGTAGTCAATGAATAGCATTCTCACGTAGGTGTTCCTTTTGTCCAGGTGGGAAAGTGAGAGTGGAGTGCAATAGAGATTGCATCATCTGTGGATCTGTTTGGGCAGTATGCAAATTGGAGTGGGTCTAGGGTTTCTGGGATAATGGTGTTGATGTGAGCCATTACCAGCCTTTCAAAGCACTTCATGGCTACGGACGTGAGTGCTACGGGTTTGTAGTCATTTAGGCAGGTAGCCTTAGTGTTCTTGGGCACAAGGGACTATGGTGGTCTGCTTGAAATATGTTGGTATTACAGACTCAGACAGAGACATGCCGAAAATGTCAGTGAATACACCTGCCAGTTGGTCAACACATGCCCGGAGCACATGTGGTAATCCGTCTGACCCAGCGGACTTGTGAATGTTGACCTGTTTAAAAGGTCTTACTAACATCGGCTACGGAGAGCGTGATCACACAGTTGTCCGGAACAGCTGATGCTCTCATGCATGCCTCAGTGTTGCTTGCCTTGAAGCGAGCATAAAAGTGATTTAGCTCGTCTGGTAGGCTTGTGTCACTGGGCAGCTCGTGGCTGTGCTTCCCTTTGTAGTAGTGTGCAAGCCCTGCCACATAAGACGAGCGTCAGAGCCGGTGTAGTACAATTCAATCTTAGCCCTATATTGGTACTTTGCCCGTTTGGTGGTTTGTTGGAGGGCATAGCAGGATTTCTTATAAACTTCTGGGTTAGAGTCTCGCACCTTGAATGTGCTAGCTCTATCCTTTAGCTCAGTGCGAATGTTGCCTGTAATCCATGGCTTCCGGTTGGGGTATGTACGTACAGTCACTGTGGGGACGACGTCCTCGATGCAATTTTTGATAAAGCCAGTGACTTGTGGTGTACTCCTCAATGCAATCGGAAGAATCCCGGAACATATTCCAGTCTGTGCTAGCAAAACAGTCCTATAGCTTAGCATCTGCTTCATCTGACCACTTTTTTATAGATTGAGTCACTGGTGTTTCCTGCTTTAATTTTTGCTTGTAGGAATCAGAAGGATAGAATTGTGGTCAAATTTACCAAATGGAGGGTGAGGGAGAGCTTTGTACGCATTTCTGTGTGTGGAGTACAGGTGATCTAGATTTTTTTCACCTCTGGTTGCGCATTTCACATGTTGATAGAAATTAGGTAAAACTGTTTTAAGATTCCCTGCATTGAAGTCTCCGGCCACTAGGAGCACCGCCTTTGGGTGAGCTGTTTCCTGTTTGCTTATTACAGCTGACTGAGTGTGGTCTTAGCACCAGCGTCCATCTGTGGTGGTAAATAAACAGCCACGAAAAGTATAGATAAACTCTCTTGGCAAATAGTGTGGTCTGCAGTTTATCATAAGATACTCTCTACTTTCTATACTCTAAAATCTTGAGACTTCCTTACATTTTGTGCACAAGCTGTTTACAAATATGCACAGACTGCCCACCCTCGTCTTACTTAATAATAAATCATGAAGGGGGCAAATACTTTTTTCACAGCACTGTACAACCAGCCTCACAACTGCAGACCACGTGAAACCACACCAGCCCAGGCCCTCCACATCCGGCTTCTTCGCCTGCGGGATCATCTGAGACCAGCCACCCGAGCTCCGACTGATTTATGTTCAAAATGATTTTTCCCAAACTTGGAATTCCAACTCGGGAACTCGGACCTCTTTCTAGAGTTCCAACTTTCCGAAATGAAGATCACGGATGTCATGATTTGACCTCGTATTTTTCAGAGTATCACAGTTTTTTTAATGTGGCAACTGTGTAGGTGTAGACACATGGTGTTCCATGATCAGAACTCTGTAATCAGAACACTAAAACTGCATGAGCTGTCAAGTCAACCACCTGATAGAGGTCCTAGATGGCAGGGAGCTCAGCCCCAGTGATGTACTTAGCTGTCCGCACAACCCTTTGTAGCGCCAGGCGATCGAGGGGGGTGCTATTGCCATACCAAGCAGTGATGCAGCCAGTCAGTATGCCATTTAGCAGACACTCTTATCTCTACCAACTGAACTAGTGTCAGAGGACTAAATTAAAGCATAAATGCTTCAAATGAGTTTGCAACTAAAGTTTATTGTCAATATAACTTATGACATTGCATATGTTTTGTGATTGCAATGTAATGTGTCCTGACCCTCTTATGACAAATGCAGGTTATACAACAAAAAGTTAACATAATTTGCAGGAGATTCTTGTTCCCTATAGTCATGTTTTTTTGCTTGTCATTATCAACATATATAGAATAAAATTCACACAACTGGAGCTATCTAGTAAACACATTCAAACATTAAAGAGATTTCTGGGTAAAAACAATTCAGGTAGTTTCAGTGTAAAAATAACCATCCAATTAACCAAAATCACTGTATTAAAAACAAAACATTGAATTCCTATGCTGTTTTTAAACCAAGGATTAAACCATGAGAATATTGTGCCTCTAGTATTCCTAAGAAAAATGTGAGCCTCCTCAAGGTTTCCCCATCGGCAGAATTTAGACAGCTGAGTTTTCGCTAGTGTTTGACAATGTAGAGAGACATTACTACCACACGGAGACCATGACTTTTATAATTTGTGAATTTTCTGGTGTGATTTTAGGGAAGATGCCGTTGTGAAACTTCTCCCACAGTCCGAGCAATAGTATGGTTTCATTCCAGTGTGTCTCCTCTGATGATTTTTCAAATCTGTTGAAAAAGCAAAGCTTCTCTCACACTGAGAGCACTGATATGGTTTCTCTCCGGTGTGAATTCTCTGATGCTGTGTTAAGTTTCCAAATGAAGAGAAGGCTTTGCCACAGTCAGAACATCCGTACGGCTTGTTGTCTAGCCTGTGCACTCGCTGATGTGCCGTTAAAGAGTCTGCCCTAGCAAAACCCTTCCCACATTCAGTGCATAAGTGAGGCTTCTCCCCTTTATGAATTTGCTGATGTGTTTTGAGGTGATGTGATCTGGAAAAACCTGTCCCACAATCAGGGCACATGTATGGTTTCTCTCCAGTGTGCACACGCTGGTGTTTTTGCATGTTACCAAAATGTGAGAACCCCTTTCCGCATTCAGGACAGTTGAAAGGCTTCTTTCCTGCATGCACAGCGCTCTCATGCGATTTGAGGTTTCCCAATTGAGAGAACCGCTTTCCGCACTGAGAGCAGGGATAGAGTTTCTCTTTGGTGGGACGCTGCACCCTCTCTGAAGTGTGAACTCTCGTGTGTATGGTTAAGATGTCTGACCTAGCAAATACCTTGCAGCACACAGAGCATTTGTATGGTTTCTCTACACTGTGAATTTTCGCATGTTTTTTTAAATAGTCTGACCTTGCGAAACTCTTCCCGCATTGAATACAGCCATAGCGTTTCTCTCCTGTATGTGTTTTATTGTGTAATTTCAGATGTCCCAATTGGGAAAATCCCTTTCTGCACAGAGAGCAGTTGTGCGGTCTGTCTGATTTGGGCAGCTCTCTGTCTGATTCCCCTGACTCCGAGGAAGTCTTCCCACTGTCGGAGTGTGAGTTTGGGCTCCCTCCTGGCCCTGGCAAAAACAAACAAGATCTTGAGTTAGACAGATAGAGCTTAGTAAATCTCCACATGATAAATTGTCATGTGACCAATTCAAATCAGGGGTCTAGACTCCCTATTCCTAGGTTTACGTTAGTGTAGGGGACTGATTTAGACCTGGGACAACAGGTGGGAACAATCAATTATCTGGTAGAACAGAAAACCAGCATTACTCTGGACCTTGCAGGGTAAAAAGCGCTGCATGGTCAATACAACGTCTGCATTGGCCGTGCAGTATTTACGCTCATACTTCTTGTGCTTCGCAGAGCAGCGCAGAGCTGTTGTCAATGAAGTGAGTTTGTGTTTATACAGGAACTCCCGCCCCCACCTACCATCAACCAAACATGTCAATGCAGAGCTATACAGAACCTCTGCATTGTTACAAAATTTGGGATGAGCATGGCAATGCGGTTCGGAACTCAATTTGGCCTCTGCATGCCTCCGCCATTGCGTCGCACCCTTTGAGTTCTAAGTCTCAAGTCTTAGAACTCAAGTCCCAAGTCAAGACCGACAAGTCCCAAGTCCTTAATTCATATTTTTAACAAGAGTAATAGTTAGTGTATTATATTTACACAAATCATGAATGCTTTTAAAAATATATATATTTATTACTTTCCAAATAAACTTGATATTTTCATGGAAATATATGGGTAGCCATGAGATAAACATCAATGAAACAAAACTAATAATATAGTGCTCTCTCTCTCCAGATATACTCTAGACACCTAAAAACAATCCTGTCATAAAGTTACAATAATTTAATAAAATCTTCTTCGGGATCGGTGTCCCTTCCATGAGCTAATGTAGGCTAATTTCATTAGCATGAGGTTTAAGTAACAAGAAAATTTCCCAGGACATAGACATATCTGATCTGTCAGAAAGCTTAAATTCTTGTTAATCTAACTGCACTGTCCAATTTAGAGTAGATATTACAGTGAAATAATTTCATGCTATTGTTTGAGGAATGCACAATTTTGAACATGAAAAGTTATTAATAAACAAATGAGGCACATTTGAGCAGTCTTGATACAACATTTTGAACAGAAATACAATGGTTCTTTGGATCAGTCGAAAATGTTGCACATACACAGCAAATTGCACCTGGGCTGGAATAATACATTATGGCCTGTCTCTTGCATTTCAAAAGGTTCAATTAAATACAAAATAACTGTTGGTTTATTCTTTGTATTACCATTTACCAGATCTATTGTGTTATATTCTCCTACATTCCTTTCACATTTCCACAAACTTCCAAGTGTTTCCTTTCTTTGTGCAGCTTCAAATGTCAAACAAAGTTGGAAGTTGTTGCGCCGCAGTCTAATTTTCTTCTCGCATGTTTTCCAAGTTGCAATCTGTTTTTTGTTGACTACATCGTAGTCTTTATATTCAAAAATAATAATTTGGGGTATCATCTTTCCAAGGGCTCCGTCTGAATTCACCTGCCGACGTTCCTCTGCACTGCCACGCGCAACTTTTTCTCCGCTGGCACAATTTGATTGGCTGCTGTAATCCGTTAAATGAAGAATTGATGCGCTGAACACTTTTTTAATAGCATAATATTTATATATTTGGGCTTGGGGAGGGTATCAAGTCAGTTCGAGTCAAAAGGCTCAAGTCCAAGTTAAGTCACAAGTCATTGGTGTTAAAGTCAAAGTTGAGTTGCAAGTCTTTTTTTGATTTTGTCAAGTTGAGTCTAAAATCATCATGTGACTCGAGTCTGACTCAAGTCCAAGTCAAGTGACGAGTCCACACCTCTGATATATCATACACTGCATTTGAGGAAACAATGGATAAGTAATTTGGATTTGAAAGTTGATCAACTTGTAAACTCACTTTTGAGAAAACCATCTTTCAATGTTTTGGTACTACTATTAGAGAGCCCTTCTTTGTCTACACCCATTCACACCCTCTTAAGCCTTAGCCCCACCCATCTCTTTAAGGGTTGATCTGATCATTCTGTACTAACTTGCCAGCTACTTCCAGACATCTAAGTGAGAGAGAACCGCTCACTGAACATTACTCGCCCTAGCAGAGCTGGTTAGGCTGTTATGTTATCTTCTTATGGCTGGGGGCAGTATTGAGTAGTTTGGATGAATAAGGTGCCCAGAGTAAGCTGCCTGCTACTCAGGCCCAGTTGATAATATATGCATATAATTAGTAGATTTGGATAGAAAACACTCCGATGTTTCTAAAACTGTTTGAATGATGTCTGTGAGTATAACATAACTCATATGGCAGGCAAAACCTGAGAAGAAATCTAACCAGGAAGTGGGAAATCTGAGGTTTGTAGTTTTTCAAGTCATTGTCTATCGAATATACAGTGTCTATGGGTTCATATTGCACTTCCTAAGGCTTCCACTAGATGTCAACAGTCTTTAGAACCTTGTTTGAGGATTCTACTGTGAAGGAGGGGGGAATGAGAGCGGATTGAGTCAGGGGTCTACCAGAGTGGCATGAGCTGATCGCGTGCGCTCATGTGAGAACGACCTGCGTTCCATTGCGATTCTAAAGACAAAATAATTCTCTGGTTAGAACATTATTGAAGATTTGTATAAAAAACATCCTAAAGATTGATTTTGTACATCGTTTGACATGTTTATACGAACTGTAATATAAAACTTTTTGAACTTTTTGTCTGAACTTTCGCCTGGACTTGCCCGCGCCTCGCGAGTTTGGATTTGTTTACCAAACGCGCTAACAAAAGGAGTTATTTGGACATAAATTATGGACTTTATCGAACACATATATATTGTGGAACTGGGATTCCTGGGAGTGCATTCTGATGAAGATCATCAAAGGTAAGTGAATATTTATAATGCCATTTCTGACTTCTGATTACTCCACAACATGGCTCGTATCTGTTTGGCTTGTTTTGTTGTCTGAGCGCTGTACTCAGATTATTGCATGGTGTGCTTTTTCCGTAAAGTTTTTTTTTAAAATCTGACACAGCGATTGCATTAATTAAGGAGAAGTGTGTATGTAAGTCCATGCATAATAGTTGGATCTTTTATCAAAGTTTATTATGAGTATTTCTGTAAATTGATATGGCTCTCTGCAAAATCACTGGATGTTTTGGAACTACTGAACATAACGAGCCAATGTAAACTCAGATTTTTTGATATAAATATGAACTTTATCGAACAGGCTGCATTCATTGTAGCTGGGGATTTTAACAAGGCTAATCTGAAAACAAGACTCCCCAAATTTTATCAGCATATCGATTGCGCAACCAGGGGAGGAAAGACCTTGGATCATTGTTACTCTAACTTCCGCGACGCATATAAGGCCCTGCCCCGCCCCCCTTTCGGAAAAGCTGACCACGACTCCATTTTGTTGATCCCTGCCTACAGACAGAAACTAAAACAAGAGGCTCCCACGCTGAGGTCTGTCCAACGCTGGTCCGACCAAGCTGACTCCACACTCCAAGACTGCTTCCATCACGTGGACTGGGAGATGTTTCGTATTGCGTCAGATAACAACATTGAGGAATACGCTGATTCGGTGTGCGAGTTCATTAGAACGTCCGTTGAAGATGTCGTTCCCATAGCAACGATTAAAACATTCCCTAACCAGAAACCGTGGATTGATGGCAGCATTCGTGTGAAACTGAAAGCGCGAACCACTGCTTTTAATCAGGGCAAGGTGTCTGGTAACATGACCGAATACAAACAGTGCAGCTATTCCCTCCGCAAGGCTATCAAACAAGCTAAGCGCCAGTACAGAGACAAAGTAGAATCTCAATTCAACGGCTCAGACACAAGAGGCATGTGGCAGGGTCTACAGTCAATCACGGACTACAGGAAGAAATCCAGCCCAGTCACGGACCAGGATGTCTTGCTCCCAGGCAGACTAAATCACTTTTTTGCCCGCTTTGAGGACAATACAGTGCCACTGACACGGCCTGCAACGAAAACATGCGGTCTCTCCTTCACTGCAGCCGAGGTGAGTAAGACATTTAAACGTGTTAACCCTCGCAAGGCTGCAGGCCCAGACGGCATCCCCAGCCGCGCACTCAGAGCATGCGCAGACCAGCTGGCCGGTGTGTTTACGGACATATTCAATCAATCCCTATACCAGTCTGCTGTTCCCACATGCTTCAAGAGGTCCACCATTGTTCCTGTTCCCAAGAAAGCTAAGGTAACTGAGCTAAACGACTACCGCCCCGTAACACTCACATCCGTCATCATGAAGTGCTTTGAGAGACTAGTCAAGGACCATATCACCTCCACCCTACCTGACACCCTAGACCCACTCCAATTTGCTTACCGCCCAAATAGGTCCACAGACGATGCAATCTCAACCACACTGCACACTGCCCTAACCCATCTGGACAAGAGGAATACCTATGTGAGAATGCTGTTCATCGACTACAGCTCGGTATTCAACACCATAGTACCCTCCAAGCTCGTCATCAAGCTCGAGACCCTGGGTCTCGACCCCGCCCTGTGCAACTGGGTACTGGACTTCCTGACGGGCCGCCCCCAGGTGGTGAGGGTAGGCAACAACATCTCCTCCCCGCTGATCCTCAACACTGGGGCCCCACAAGGGTGCGTTCTGAGCCCTCTCCTGTACTCCCTGTTCACCCACGACAGCGTGGCCACGCACGCCTCCAACTCAATCATCAAGTTTGCGGACGACACAACAGTGGTAGGCTTGATTACCAACAACGACGAGACGGCCTACAGGGAGGAGGTGAGGGCCCTCGGAGTGTGGTGTCAGGAAAATAACCTCACACTCAACGTCAACAAAACTAAGGAGATGATTGTGGACTTCAGGAAACAGCAGAGGGAACACCCCCCTATCCACATCGATGGAACAGTAGTGGAGAGGGTAGCAAGTTTTAAGTTCCTCGGCATACACATCACAGACAAACTGAGTTGGTCCACTCACACAGACAGCATCGTGAAGAAGGCGCAGCAGCGCCTCTTCAACCTCAGGAGGCTGAAGAAATTAGGCTTGTCACCAAAAGCACTCACAAACTTCTACAGATGCACAATCGAGAGCATCCTGGCGGGCTGTATCACCGCCTGGTATGGCAACTGCACCGCCCTCAACCGTAAGGCTCTCCAGAGGGTAGTGAGGTCTGCACAACGCATCACCGGGGGCAAACTACCTGCCCTCCAGGACACCTACACCACCCGATGTCACAGGAAGGCCATAAAGATCATCAAGGACATCAACCACCCGAGCCACTGCCTGTTCACCCCGCTATCATCCAGAAGGCGAGGTCAGTACAGGTGCATCAAAGCTGGGACCGAGAGACTGAAAAACAGCTTCTATCTCAAGTCCATCAGACTGTTAAACAGCCACCACTAACACTGAGTGGCGGCTGCCAACACACTGACACTGACTCAACTCCAGCCACTTTAATAATGGGAATTGATGGGAAATGATGTAAATATATCACTAGCCACTTTAAACAATGCTACCTTATATAATGTTACTTACCCTACATTATTCATCTCATATGCATACGTATATACTGTACTCTATATCATTGACTGTATCCTTATGTAATACATGTATCACTAGCCACTTTAAACTATGCCACTTTGTTTACATACTCATCTCATTTGTACATACTGTACTCGATACCATCTACTGTATCTTGCCTATGCTGCTCTGTACCATCACTCATTCATATATCCTTATGTACATATTCTTTATCCCCTTACACTGTGTACAAGACAGTAGTTTTGGAATTGTTAGTTAGATTACTTGTTATTACTGCATTGTCGGAACTAGAAGCACAAGCATTTCGCTACACTCGCATTAACATCTGCTAACCATGTGTATGTGACAAATAAAATTTGATTTGATTTGAAAACATACATGTATTGTGTAACATGAAGTCCTATGAGTGTCATCTGCCATAAGAAGTTATCCAGAGTGTTAGTGACTGCAACTCTGCTGTCAGATTGTCCGTTTGTAAATTCAGAGTGTTTCACGTTCAGAGCGCACACTGGATCCTCAATAAGTAGGCTTGTTCTGAAAGCTCAGACCTCACAACTACAGTCAAGCACCCAAGCTAACTGGCTAACTACTTCCAGACACAATGAGAAAACACCCCACTCTGACCATTTTACTCACCCTAGCAGAGCTGGTTAGGCTTGTTTCATGTTATCCAGAGCATTGGTGTCTAACTGTGCTGCTGGCAACAATTGAATTACACTTTGTTGATGACGTTTACTGACACCGGACATATTCAACGGGTGTTGAACGTTAAAATATTATTCTGCGCTCTGGCACACTAAGACAAGCTTTTTTTGTTAAGAAATATAGCTAGATAGCTAGCTAGGTAAAGAATGAATCCAATGCATGACGTAATGTTAGTTAGCAAGCCAGCCAGCTTCATTAGCTAGGTAGCTAACAGTACACTAACTTGAAATGAAAATACTTTGTCAAAATTAGAGTGGAGTCTTTTGTTAAGACACGTAGATAGCTAAACAATGGACCATAATCACAATGTTACTACCCTGCATGAATCTGCAGCTAGCTAACCAACCAGGTTATATGGCTATAACTAGTCAAGCAAATGTGTCTGAGATACGAAGAATAAGATCATACACATAACGTTAGCTAGCGACCCAGCCAGCTAACGTTAGTTAGCTAACAGTACACTTGAAATGAAAACACTGTCAAATTTAGAAACGTGTAACATCTGAAAATATAGCTAGCTAGACTATCTTATCAGTATACATGGTTGGACGCATCTCCTGTCTGATGCCATACATGGTTGCTCTTAGTTTGACAATGTATCCAGACTGGTATTTTCTCCATCTCCTTAGCTATCATTCTCCAGCTAAAGTTAGCTGGCTAACAGCAAACTTTAACTTGACATTAGATTTATGCAGTTTTACTACGCGATACATTTTCAAAAAGCCACGTTCGACACGATTACCTAGAAATACTGACCAGCTCCAATAGACAGATATGTGCTATATGGCAGACCAATCCAAACTCCTCTCTCGGCGTGTCCAGCCCACTCATTATCTCAGCCAATCATGGCTAGCGGGAAGGTTGCTCACTTCTTCTGTGGCTAAACCAACTAAGCTTGTAATTTAACGATTTTATTTGTATTTACAGATGGCATACACGTTTGATAATAAGGCACATGAAAGTTCACATGTTCGAGAAGGCATTTCGTAAACATTTTAAGTCCAAACGGCTCTCCTGTGAAGTCGTGACTTGCGAAATACGCCTAGTTTCCTGAATCGGGTCACAAATCTTCAAGGCAAGTTATGCTTGAATGGGAGAGACTAAGGCAGGGGTCTCAAACTCATTCCATGGAGGGCCTGGAGTCTGCAGGTTCTTAGATTTTTCCTTTTAATTAAGCCCTAGACAACCAGGTGTGGGGAGCTCCTTACTAATTAGTGGCATTAATTAATCAATTAAGTATTATGTTAATAATATAGCCTTGTTCTGTTCAATGTTCTCTACCTAGTACTCTTAATACCCCCAAATTCATGTTATATTCAAAAGAATACAATATATAAATTGCTGACACCATTCAAACCAATGAAGGTTCGGAACTTTAAAGCCAATTATCTCAGAATCATCTTTTTGCAGATAGAACCTTATACTGTAGCTCTCGAATTCCCTTCTCAGAGAAGGACATGTACACTTCACAGGGAGGGAAAGAATATGGTTGCCTACGCCTGCACTCTGGTCCTGGAGTGCTGCAGGCACTTCATGTTTTTGATTTAACTGACCTGGAAGACCAGGTCAGGTGTTCATTTTTTAGCTCAGTTGGTCAGGGCTGCGTTCAGCACATAAAAACGTAATAGAGTGTTCAACTGAACAGAAGCCATGAGGCACTGATCGACCAGTTGAAAAACCGGGAAGGGCTGGGTTGCGAGTTCAAAATGCATCCTTGCCCTTTAAATACGTCACTCGTTGCTTCAAGTCTGTTAAAGAACGTTTTGTGAAAAAGTTCCGCAACGTACCAAACGTTCAAACGAACTGAACGCACCCCTGATCAGGGCCTAGATTGAACAAAATCCAGCAGTACCTGTGGCATTCCAGGAACATGATTGCCTACCCCTGCAATAGTGTGTGTCATTTTCAGCGCGTGGGCCACTTATTCTGCCAATATTCATTGATTTGTTTTCTCTATGTAATCTAAATGCAATTAACCAGTCCCATAATTCATCTTCCATATAAGAATAAACTAAAGTAAATAGCAAATTAAGAAAAAAGGTAATTGAGGATTATTTTTGAACCACAACACTTATCCAGTAATAATCATCAGCCACCACTCTTACTTTGATAACTGAAATCGCCATGGTCCTCTTCTTCTTTGACTTTCAACTCCGTCGGTTGGTATTTATTCACCGATATCCTGCCATGAGGCTGCGTAGATAAATGTATAGATTAATGAGCATGAACGCATTCTATAAAAAAGCACGAGTAGCCTATATCGCGCGCAAAATCCTACAAGAGCTCCACGAGAAGTGTGTCTCCTGCCTCAAAGTTGTAGCAGACATTAACCAAAGCAAAGGGGCAATGGTGAAACAGGCATGCCAAATGTACCTCTTCTTCCATCGCGTCCCGCAAAATCTAGTAAAGAAAATGAAGCCTATGTAAGAGGCTATTATTTTGAGCAAACTTTGTGTTAAAGTATAGTCTGTAAACTAGTCTGTGTCCGGTAAAGCGTCGACTAACGATGTAAACGCTCCCATGGGGCAGAAGTCAGCTTGTTGTTGTGATTCTAGATGGCCGGGACGTCACGCTCCAGGAAATCGATGAATCCGGGAGAAAGAGCCCGCGTGTTTGAAAAAGGGAAATCGTCGTGGTAGCTATTGATAAAGAAGAACATCGAGATGAAGCAGCTGCTTTAGAAGTGGGACGCACTTTTGAGCGCTACATCCGGAGGGGTTCGTGCTGATTTTAGGGAGATTGTGAGGTGGTAGTTTTTGGAAAAAAGGGACCCTTGCCCTTTGGCTGATCCATTTGAAGTTTGGGCTCCCGAATGGAGCAGCGGTCTAAGGCACTGCACCTCAGTGCAAGAGGCGCCACTATAGTACCTGGTTAGAATCCAGGCTGTATCACATCACACGGTTGTGAGTCCCATAGGGCAGCACACAATTGGCCCAGTGTAATCCGGGTTTGGCCGGAGTAGGCTATCATTGTAAATAAGAATTTGTTCTTAACTGACTTACCAAGTTAAATAAATAAAAATGTAAAAAGTTGGGTGCTGTGGAATAGATTTTTTTTTATTTGTATTTTTTTATTTCACCTTTATTTAACCAGGTAGGTTAGTTGAGAACAAGTTCTCATTTGCAACTGCGACCTGGCCAAGATAAAGCATAGCAGTGTGAACAGACAACACAAAGTTACACATGGAGTAAGTAAACAATTAACAAGTCAATAACACAGTAGAAAAAAAAGGGGAGTCTATATACATTGTGTGCAAAAGGCATGAGGAGGTAGGCGAATAATTACAATTTTGCAGGTTAATAACACTGGAGTGATAAATGATCAGATGGTCATGTACAGGTAGAGATATTGGTGTGCAAAAGAGCAGAAAAGTAAATAAATAAAAACAGTATGGGGATGGGGTAGGTAAAAATGGGTGGGCTATTTACCGATAGACTATGTACAGCTGCAGCGATCGGTTAACTGCTCAGATAGCAGATGTTTGAAGTTGGTGAGGGAGATAAGTCTCCAACTTCAGCGATTTTTGCAATTCGTTCCAGTCACAGGCAGCAGAGAACTGGAACGAAAGGCGGCCGAATGAGGTGTTGGCTTTAGGGATGATCAGTGAGATACACCTGCTGGAGCGCGTGCTACAGATGGGTGTTGCCATCGTGACCAGTGAACTGAGATAAGGCGGAGCTTTACCTAGCGTGGACTTGTAGATGACCTGGAGCCAGTGGGTCTGGTGACGAATATGTAGCGAGGGCCAGCCGACTAGAGCATACAGGTCGCAGTGGTGGGTGGTATAAGGTGCTTTAGTGACAAAACGGATGGCACTGTGATAAACTGCATCCAGTTTGCTGAGTAGAGTGTTGGAAGCAATTTTGTAGATGACATCGCCGAAGTCGAGGATCGGTAGGATAGTTTTACTAGGTTAAGTTTGGCGGCGTGAGTGAAGGAGGCTTTGTTGCGGAATATAAAGCCGATTATTGACTTGATTTTCGATTGGAGATGTTTGATATGAGTCTGGAAGGAGAGTTTGCAGTCTAGCCAGACACCTAGGTACTTATAGATGTCCACATATTCAAGGTCGGAACCATCCAGGGTGGTGATGCTGGTCAGGCGTGCGGGTGCAGGCAGCGAACGGTTGAAAAGCATGCATTTGGTTTTACTAGCGTTTAAGAGCAGTTGGGGGCCACGGAAGGAGGGTTGTATGGCATTGAAGCTTGTTTGGAGGTTAGATAGCACAGTGTCCAAGGACGGGCCGGAAGTATATAGAATGGTGCCGTCTGCGTAGAGGTGGATCAGGGAATCGCCCGCAGCAAGAGCAACATCATTGAAATATACAGAGAAAAGAGTCGGCCCGAGGATTGAACCCTGTGGTACCCCCATAGAGACTGCCAGAGGACCGGACAGCATGCCCTCCGATTTGACACACTGAACTCTGTCTGCAAAGTAATTGGTGAACCAGGCAAGGCAGTCATCTGAAAAACCGAGGCTACTGAGTCTGCCGATAAGAATATGGTGATTGACAGAGTCGAAAGCCTTGGCAAGGTCGATGAAGACGGCTGCACAGTACTGTCTTTTATCGATGGCGGTTATGATATCGTTTAGTACCTTGAGCGTGGCTGAGGTGCACCCGTGACCGGCTCGGAAACCAGATTGCACAGCGGAGAAGGTACGGTGGGATTCGAGATGGTCCTGTTTGTTGACTTGGCTTTCGAAGACCTTAGATAGGCAGGGCAGGATGGATATAGGTCTGTAACAGTTTGGGTCCAGGGTGTCTCCCCCTTTGAAGAGGGGGATGACTGCGGCAGCTTTCCAATCCTTGGGGATCTCAGACGATATGAAAGAGAGGTTGAACAGGCTGGTAATAGGGGTTGCGACAATGGCGGCAGATAGTTTCAGAAATAGAGGGTCCAGATTGTCAAGCCCAGCTGATTTGTACGGGTCCAGGTTTTGCAGCTCTTTCAGAACATCTGCTATCTGGATTTGGGTAAAGGAGAACCTGGAGAGGCTTGGGCGAGTAGCTGCGGGGGGGGGCGGAGCTGTTGGCTGAGGTTGGAGTAGCCAGGCTACAGCATGGCCAGCTGTTGAGAAATGCTTGTTGAAGTTTTCGATAATCATGGATTTATCGGTGGTGACCGTGTTACTTAGCCTCAGTGCAGTGGGCAGCTGGGAGGAGGTGCTCTTGTTCTCCATGGACTTCAGTGTCCCAGAACTTTTTGGAGTTGGAGCTACAGGATGCAAACTTCTGCCTGAAGAAGCTGGCCTTAGCTTTCCTGACTGACTGCGTGTATTGGTTCCTGACTTCCCTGAACAGTTGCATATCGCGGGGACTATTCAATGCTATTGCAGTCCGCCACAGGATGTTTTTGTGCTGGTCGAGGGCAGTCAGGTCTGGAGTGAACCAAGGGCTGTATCTGTTCTTAGTTCTGCATTTTTTGAACGGAGCATGCTTATCTAAAATGGTGAGGAAGTTACTTTTAAAGAATGACCAGGCATCCTCAACTGACGGGATGAGGTCAATGTCCTTCCAGGATACCCGGGCCAGGTCGATTAGAAAGGCCTGCTCACAGAAGTGTTTTAGGGAGCGTTTGACAGTGATGAGGGGTGGTCGTTTGACCGCGGCTCCGTAGCGGATACAGGCAATGAGGCAGTGATCGCTGAGATCCTGGTTGAAGACAGCGGTGGTGTATTTGGAGGGCCAGTTGGTCAGGATGACGTCTATGAGGGTGCCCTTGTTTACAGATTTAAGGTTGTACCTGGTGGGTTCCTTGATGATTTGTGTGAGATTGAGGGCATCTAGCTTAGATTGTAGGACTGCCGAGGTGTTAAGCATATCCCAGTTTAGGTCACCTAACAGAAGAAACTCTGAAGCTAGATGGGGGGGCGATCAATTCACAAATGGTGTCCAGGGCACAGCTGGGAGCTGAGGGGGGTCGGTAGCAGGCGGCAACAGTGAGAGACTTATTTCTGGAGAGAGTAATTTTCAAAATTAGTAGTTTGAACTGTTTGGGTATGGACCTGGAAAGTATGACAATACTTTGCAGGCTATCTCTGCAGTAAACTGCAACTCCTCCCCCTTTGGCAGTTCTATCTTGACGGAAAATGTTATAGTTGGGTATGGAAATCTCAGAATTTTTGGTGGCCTTCCTGAGCCAGGATTCAGACACGGCGAGGACATCAGGGTTAGCAGAGTGTGCTAAAGCAGTGAGTAAAACAAACTTAGGGAGGAGGCTTCTGATGTTGACATGCATGAAACCAAGGCTTTTTCGATCACAGAAGTCAACAAATGTGGGTGCCTGGGGACATGCAGGGCCTGGGTTTACCTCCACATCACCCGCGGAACAGAGGAGGAGTAGAATGAGGGTGCGGCTAAAGGCTATCAAAACTGGTCGCCTAGAGCGTTGGGGACAGAGAATAAAAGGACCAGATTTCTGGGCATGGTAGAATATATTCAGGGCATAATGCGCCGACAGTGGTATGGTGGGGTGCGGGTACAGCGGAGGTAAGCCCAGGCACTGGGTGATGATGAGAGAGGTTGTATCTCTGGACATGCTGGTTGTAATGGGTGAGGTCATCGCATGTGTGGGAGGTGGGACAAAGGAGGTATCAGGGGTATGAAGAGTGGAACTAGGGGCTCCATTGTAAACTAAGACAATGATAACTAACCTGAACAACAGTATACAAGGCATATTGACATTTGAGAGAGACATACAGCGAGGCATACAGGTGTCACAGGTGTTGAATTGGGAGAGCTAGCTAAAACAGTAGCTAAAACAGTAGGTGAGACAACAACAGCTAATCAGCTAGCACAACAACAGCAGGTAAAATGGCGTTGACTAGGCAGGGGGCGTCGGATTAACTACACACCTGAGTGCCTAGAGCCTGAGTGCAGCTGGGGCCGACAGATAAAACATAAACAAGCAGAATGGGGGTAACCATAAGTGGTCTTGTGATAATTGTTGGTGTTTCTGCTGGTCAGAGGGAGCAGGTGCTCCATGTTAAACGAGTGGGGGCAAGAGATGTGAATTGTTGTTTTGCTCTCTCAAGAAAAGGGCACCATTGAAAGTAGTGATTACTGGGGTAGCGGTAAATGTGAAAGCTGACCAACTGAAGGGGGAAATTCACAGTACCTTGTCAGCTCGGGGATTTGAACTTGCAACCTTCCGGTTATTAGGCCAACGCTCTATCCACCAGGCTACCCTGCCGCCCCGTTTGAGGTGACACAGATAGGGTGGCATGAGTGGAGAAACAGAAGTCATTGTCTTTCCTGTTGAGTTTTGATGTTGAGTTTTTGCCCGACAAAGTGATGTTAGGATATAGAAGTGCATTTGTGCTGACTGCATTACGTTGTTACAGGTGTCAAGATTATGGGCATGTTGCAGCAGTGTGTAGGAGGGAGGTTCCTAGGTGTGAGGAGTATGCAGAAGGGCAGGAGACAAAATAATGTGTAGCATTGGGGAAAGTACTGGTATGTGTTTAATTGTGGGGTTGCCCATGGGGCTGGGGATCAGAAATGTCCTGTGCGAGAGAGGCAGGTTGAGGTTTCCAGGGTTAGAGTAGTGAAGAAGTTGTCATACGCTGAGGCAGTGAAGAAAGTAGAGGAAGATGGATCAAAGGGGAGGGATCCTGAGAGGAGTGGTGTGAGTAGTAGATTTGTACCAGTACCAGAGGGATAAACCAACAATTGATATGTTTCAGTAAGATTGGATTTTTGGCATTTGTGGCAATGGTTATCTGTACTGGTTATCTGTTAACTGTACTGCAGGGATGGATTGTGAGTTGCAGAAAATAAAGGTTGCAGAAAGGTATTTGAGTGTGTGAGACTTGACATCAGAAGAGTTACAGGGTGTTTTAAGTGGTGGTGTCCCATCCTTCAAGGCTGTCGGCCTGAAGTAGGACTAAATAGATTTAAATAGTGGAGTAGGGTATTTATTATTTTTAGTGTGTAGTGTTTTTTAATTTTACATTTTTTTAATTAAGCAAAGTATAAGGGAGTTTTCAGTCTAGTAGGTGGCGGTAATGCAACGTGTATTGGATGCCAACCGCAGTTAAACCTAATCGAAGAATTCTAGATGGCCAGATTGCTAGCAAGATTTACAAGAAACTGCCATGTGGGGAATGTTAGTGGCTCATTAAATCTGGTTCTTGATACCATGTCTTGAGGTGTTTTGACTGATTTCATGTCAATGCTCTATGGTTTAAAATGGCTAGCTAGCTAACCAATAACTGTAATGATGTATTTGAGACAAGTGGTCATTGTGCAAATGTACTTATGTTTTCAATAAACATTGGAGATGAAATATGCTTTACATGTTGTCAACAATCTAAGCCAACCCTGTCTGTTTTGCCCCATAGTTGTGCACCAGTAGGTTGTTGCTTAACCAACCCCTCTGTTCACCTAGCTAGAACATTTTGGTTTCTAACCTTGGCATTTTAACACAATGGGCACAGAGGTGTAAATTGCTATTGGGCAGATGGAGCATGGCCATGAAATGCCAGACAGACCACCTGAATACGGTTCCTGTCTTTGTGAATTGGTGCATTAACACAAAGTGTTGACCAAAGATATAGAACCTTGTTGATACTTTAAAATAGAGGGTTTCACTCTGTTTTTGTGTTGTATGCCTATTCGATTTGAATCAAACCTGTAGTTTCTAATTTAAGCCAGAAAGTTCATTTCTGTACCATGTTGTCTTGAAGTAGCCTTCTTAACGCCTTAGAGTACCACAATATGAGTCATAATACCCATAAAACCCATTGGTCAAACAGGGAAATGGTTCCATTCATTTTTCCCATTTGAGGATTTTAGAAACACTTAAAGTAAGGTCTCTGTTTTGTTTAGGCTTGCACTGGCGTGACGTTTTGATAACTGGGTAAATCTCTCTAGGACAAGGTGACTTTTATTAATATATTAGTCTGTATTTACTCCCCCCAAAATGAAATGCTAATTAGCTGCAAATATGGCTACCATAAAGAACTACAAATGCCATCATGATCTGGACGAGACTGCCGAATCAAGGCAAAGGTAAGAAACTGGATTAACTATGAATAAACAAACTGGCAAAAAAAAAATGTAATGGACAATTCTGTGAACTGTCTCGTGCACATTTTAAATTAACGGTACCTGGTAGCAAAGGTGTCGGCTAGAGATAACGTGCAGGAGCTTGCAGGGATTTGACGTCTACTTTGATGCAAATCAGGATTTTTGAATCAGAGGAAATAGAGCCAAATATATTGATAAGTCACCTTGTCCGAGAAAGATTTACGTGGTTATCGAAACGTCACGCAAGGGTAAGCCTACACAAAACATAGCCCTTATGTCTTTCTAAAATCCCCTGGGGAAAAATGAATGGTGGAAAAACATTTGGAACCATTTCCCTGTTTGACCGCTAGGTTTTATGGGTATTATGACACCTCCACTGTGGGGCTCTATTGCAAACATAATGGATGCTTTGGAGTGGATTATTTAACGCAGGCTTCTTTCTTTTCACCTTTTCATACAGGCCAGTAAATGTGGAGTGAATGCAATGTTGTTGATCCTGTATTTTCAAGTATTGTGGTACCCGTTATTGGTATGCTTGTCACAGCATTGTGGAGTTTGTCAGGATCAAAATAAATATCAAAAGGAGCAAAGCCCAGGTAAAACATTAGGTCTTCTGAAAACCTAACCCTGGGATAAAGTAAACATTTTCAGCGGGGCAATTACACAAATGTTTTTTTATTTAACTAGGCAAGTCAGTTAAGAACAAATTCTTATTTACAATGACACCCGGACGACGCTGGGACAATTCTGCACTGCCCTATGGGACTCCCAATCAGGGCCAGATGTGATACAGCCTGGAATAGAACCAGGGTCTGTAGTGATGCCTCTAGCACTGAGATGCAGTGCGCCTTAGACCACTGCGCCAATCGGAAGCCCAAATGTTCATGCCAAAGACACACCAGAATGGCTTTCCAAGTTGACTGAGCCTGAAAGGTCCAGTCTCAGTGACTTAAAGGCCCAAATGCAGCAGTTCTTTATATCAACAGCAAATCATTTCTGGTTAACAATTAGTATACCTTACTGCAATAGATTTCCATTAAAAAATGAAAACTTTCTCAAGCAAGATTATGCTAGGGCTTTCTACGAGTGGTCTGAGTGGGGAAGGGAAAACTGAAACTAGCTTTTATTGACAGAGGTTTGGAACACTTTGATATAGGTCTATTAACCAATTTACTGCATGGTGATGTCACCACGGAAAGCTGAAATTCCCTCCCATGTAAAACCTGCTGATTTACAAGGTTATGTGTAAGTTGCTCGTTGAAGATACAATCATCAGGAAATAACACTGACGTCACACTTTTGCAGTGTTAGTTTTATCAGCTGTTGTACAAAATGATATAAAACACAAGCAAAGCTGAATTTTTACCAACCTGGGCCTTTAGATCTGCTTGAAAATCAGTTGTAAGGTTTGAATATTGCTGTCTGAATGATTCCCAACCAAATGTGCTGAGCTTGATCAATTTTGGAGAAAAAAAAACAATGGGTATATGTTACTCCGAGTTATGCAAAGTTGGTAGTTTATTCACAGCTGTATTAGCTGCCAAAGGTGGTGCTTTCACAATTAAAAGAAAGAGTGCACTCAAATGTTGATAATGCTCTTTATTGCAAGAGCTGTCTGGAAAGATGACTTGAAATTTCAGCCTGTCTGTGGCATGGAGTTTTCGCCTTCCACAGTGATATCACCATGCAGTAATTTAGTTAATAGACCAATAAGAGAGTTCCAAACCTCTGCCAATAACAGCTAATTACATTTTTTCCCTCCCCACTTAGACCACTCCAAGACAGTCCTAGCACAATTCTCGCTTAAGATATTGCCCTTTGATAAGAAGCTATTTTTGACCATTAATAAAATAAAAATTACAATAAAGGTACTTAATTGAATTTGAGCCCAAAAAGGGCTGCATTGTACCTTTAAATCCAAGCTGTTAAAACACAGTGCCTTCATAAAGTATTCACACCAAGACTTTTTCCACATTTTCTTTTGTTACAGCCTAAATTGTAATTCATTAATTCGAGATTGTCACTGGCCTACACATAAATGTACTAATTAATTAAAAATTAAAAGCTGGAATGTCTTGAGTCAAGTATTCACCCATTTTTGGTAAGCCTAAATAAGTTCAGGAGTAAAAATGCCCTGAACAAGTCACAGAAATTGTATGGACTGACTGTGCAATGTGTTTAACGTGATCATCTCTATACCCCACACATACAGATAATTGTAAGGTCCCTAAGTTGAGCAGTGAATTTCAACCACAGATTCAACCACAAAGACCAGGGAGGTTTTGAAATGCCTCTTAAAGAAGGGCACCCATTGGTAGATGGGTAAAAAATAAAACAGACATTGAATATCTCTTTGAGCATGGTGAAGTTATTAATTACACTTTGGATGGTGTATCAATACACCCAGTCACTACAACGATACAGGCATCCTGTCTAACGGAGTTGCCGGAGAGGAAGCAAACTGCTCAGGGATTTCACCATGAGGCCAATGGCGACGTTAAAACAGTTAGGGTTTAATTGCTGTGATAGGAGAACTGAGGGTGGATCAACAGCATTGTAGTTTCCTGGGTTGGGGTCAATTCCACAAATTCAATTCTCCCTCCCTGTAAATACCATTTAAATTCCAGGTCAGTCTTTTGTATTAGAGAATTAAATTCCTCTGAAATTGAATTCCAAGATTTCAGTTCCCAATTCAATATTATCACCAACAATTCCACATATTCAATTTCCTCAGGCTTTCAGGCTGATCAATGCACTGTTCAGATAGCCAAGCGATACTGGAAATAGGAATGCAGGTTGAAACGATTGAAACGATTAAAAACAAATCCTATAGTAAATTGTGTTCCATTAACATTGGAAATGTAAAAATATTTAATTTCAATTCAAAAGATTCAATGTTTTTCCAATTCAAACACAATTTTAAAGAGTCCAAACAGTTTCATTCCAATTCAATTCTAAATTCAATAACTTTGAAGTTAAAATAATAATAATAATAATAATAATAATAATAATAAATACCTACCTACCTACCGCCTTCGGAAAGTATTCAGACCCCTTGACTTTTCCCACTTTGTTACGTTACAGCCATATTCTAAAATATATTATTTTGTTAAATCCTCAGCAATCTACATACAATACCCCATAATGACAAAGCAAAACCATACCTTATAAGTATACAGACCCTTTGCTATGAAACTCGAAATCCTGTTTCCATTGATCCATTGATCATCCTTGATGTTACTTCAACTTGGAGCCCACCTGTGGTAAATTCAATTCATTGGACGTGATTTGGAAAGGCACATCCCGGTCTATATAAAAAGGTCCCCACAGTTGACAGTGCATGTCATGGCAAAAACCAAGCCATGAGATCGAAGGAATTGTACGTAGAGCTCTGAGGCAGGATTGTGTCGAGGCACAGATATGGGGAAGGGTGACAAAAAATGTCTTTAGCACAGGAGGTCCCCAAGAACTCAGTGGCCTCCATCATTCTTAAATGGAAGACGTTTGGAACCACCAAGACTCTTCCTAGAGCTGGCCGCATGGCCGAAGTGAGCAATCGGGGAAGAAGGGGGTTGGCAGCGTAGCCTAGTGGTTAGAGCGTTAGACTAGTAACCGTAAGGTTGCAAGAACAAATCCCCGAGCTGACAAGGTACAAATCTGTCGCTCTGCCCCTGAACAAGGCAGTTAACCCACTGTTCCTAGGCCGTCATTGAAAATAATAATTTGTTCTTAACTGAATTGCCTAGTTAAATAAAGGTAAAATAAAAAAGGGCCTTGGTCAGGGAGTTGACCAAGAACCCTATGGTCACACTGACAGAGCTCCTCTGTGGAGATGGGAAAACCTTCCAGAAGGATGACCATCTCTGCAGCACTCTACCAATCAGGCCTTTATGTTAGAGTGGCCAGACAAAAGGCACATGACAACCCACTTGGAGTTTGCCAAAAGGCACCCAAAGACTCTCAGACCATGAGAAACAAGATTCTCTGGTCTGATGAAATCAAAATGGAACTCTTTAAACCTGAATGCCAAGCATCACGTCTGGAGGAAACTTGGCACCATCCCTACGGTGAAGCATGGTGGTTGCAGCATCATGCTGTGGGAAAGTTTTTCAGCGGCAGGAACTGGGAGACTGGTCAGGATCGAGGGAAAAATGAACAGAGCAAAGTACAGAAAGATCCTTGACGAAAACCTGCTCCAGAGCACTCAAGAACTCAGACTGGGGCAAAGGTTCACCTTCCGAACAGGACCACAAACCTAGGCACACACCCAAGACAATGCAGGAGTGGAGGTGCTTCAACAAAGTACTGAGCAAACTGTCTGAATACTTATGTAAATTATCAGTTTTATTTATTTTTTTGTAATACATTTGCAAACATTTCTTAACCTCTTTTTGCTTTGTCATTATGGGTTATTGTGTGTAGATTATCCTCAATTAATTATATATATATATATATTTTAGAATAAGGCTGTAACGAAACAAAATGCAGAAAAAGTCAAGGGGTCTGAATACTTTCCGAATGAACTGTATATACACACACATAATTCATGTGTACATTACTCTTTATGACAACCTGAACCTCCCTGTCATCCAAGTGAAGATAAGTACAATGTAATTACTTGGTGTTACAGTTCATTTTAACTAGCTAAATCCTGTGCATCTTGGATGTGTATTTACTTGTAATTATTGTGTACCTACAACGCACATTACCCATTCTGACTATCTAAAATAACCACAGTAATACACCACAGAGTACACATCTGCATAAGTACAATGTTGTCGCTAGTTGTTACACAGGAGTTAGCTACTTAAAGGTGAAGTGTAACTTTAGATTTACTTATGACCATAGCCGCGGGAAGATGTTTGGGGGTGCTGCAATTGTTTTTGCATGCACTACAGACGCTATATCAGTCTGCTATCAGAGGAAGAGTAAAAGCTCAGTGAACAACTTGTGAGAAAATATTTTCTAATAAAATGTAAAGATGTTTTTTCAGGAGTGCAGCACCCTCAGCACCCCTACTTCCCTTGGCTATGCCTATGAGGA
The DNA here is from genome assembly GCF_013265735.2 of Oncorhynchus mykiss. NCBI lineage: Eukaryota > Metazoa > Chordata > Actinopteri > Salmoniformes > Salmonidae > Oncorhynchus > Oncorhynchus mykiss. Next base: position 24,659,069 of record NC_048580.1, on the reverse strand, counting down.
ATTACTATATAATGACATATTACTCATTACCAAATGAAAATACCTACAGCCAAAAGATGAGTTTCTACTTTGGTTAACTTTATAGCAACATGTAAAAAAATAACTTACATTTCTTACAAAATAAGGATTTTTATTGTTAGATTAAACAAAGATTTTAGCCTACTCAATAACATAAAACAAACTTTTAGTGGTGACTCAAATCTATAGTCTATAGTATGGCGAGTAGCGTAGATCGCTAACTAATTTTGAAAAATGGGATTGTCTTTTTCTTCCCTTTAACATTACAACAATGGAAATTGACAACTCTTTCTCTTCTCGGTATTCATTTGATTATTTCTTGTAAGCATTTCCCATCCTGGAGTCTGAGACCTTGTGTTTTAGGTTATTGTCCTGCTAAACAGTGAATTCATTTCCCAGTGTCTGGTGGAAAGCAGACAACCAGGTTTCCTCTAGGATTTTGCCTGTGCTTAGCTCCATTCAGTCTTTTTTTTCCATCCTGAAAAACCTCTGTCCTTCAAAATTACAAGCACACCCATAACATGATGCAGCCACTACTATGCTTGAAAATATGGAGAGTGGTACGCAGTAATGTGTTGTATTGGCTTTGCCCCAAACATAAACCTTTGTATTCAGGACAAAACGTTAATTGCTAAGCCAAATGTTTTGCAGTGTTACTTTATTGCCTTGTTGTAAACATGATGCAAGTTTTGGAATATTTGTATTCTGTACAGGCTTCCTCCTTTTCACTCTGTACATTTGGTTAGTATTGTGGAGTAACTACAATGTTGTTGAGCCATCCTCAGTTTTCTCCTATCACAGCCATTAAACTTTAACTGTTTTAAAGTCACCATTGGCCTCATGGTGAAATCCATGTGTTGTCCTTCCTCTCTGGCAACAGAGTTAGGAAGTACGCCTGTATATTTGTAGTGACTGGGTGTATTGTGCCGTGACTAACAATCTAAAGACAGTTAATTAGATAACACTCTTTAATCGTTACCCGATTTAAAATTAATCATAACAATTAACTCACCATCTGGGGCACCACGAGAGCGGTTCTTTAATGAGTTACCATCTCTCGAATTAAACTCAAAAAGGTCTTTACCTATCACGTCTATAAACAGTCAATTTGTTAGTCATAACATCATATCATCATTGTGAAGTCGTAAACTGTTTGCATCTGAAAAAAACAGCCTTCAGTACTACACATTGTTTTCATTTTTTATTTACTAGCTATTTAAAATGGGAACACAGGATAAACACACAGTGTAGACCGGTTGACTGGAGAATTAATGCGCTGAAAACAGGTCCCTAGCGGAATGACAACATGGATGCTTGTTAATGAAGAGAGAGAGGGACAGAGACACTTAACATTGCCACATTCAGAAATGACTCCCACCTACAGTAATCATATACTTTGCACACGAACCTCCACCCGCTTTGAACAAGAAATCATGAATGTATTGACGTGAAATGCCAGGGTTCGCCGGGGATCTCTCGGTGAACGTGACAGCCTTGGAAAGGGGATTGGGCCCTTTCGCGGCACGCTTGTGAGGCTCGGATTGTCTGAAATGGTTCCAAGAACACTTCTCCGGTTCTTCTTGTAGTTGTCCTGTATCCAGTAATTTGTCGTGCAGCCCTGAATAGAACTACAGAGTTTAATGTGAACTCACTACATATTCGTCGCCAAACCTACTGGGTCCAGGTCTTTGCTAGGTAAAGCCCCGCCTCATCTCAGCTCACTGGTCACCATAGCAACACCCACCCTTAGCAGGTATTTTTCACTGGTCACCCCCAAAGCCAATTCCGCCTTTCCTTCTAGTTCTCTGCTGCCAATGACTGGAACGAATTGCAAAAATCACTGAAGCTGGGGACATATCTCCGTCACTAACTTTAAGCATCAGCTGTCAGAGCAGCTTACCGATCATTGCACCTGTACACAGCCCATCTGTAAATAGCCCACCCAACCTTCCCCAAATTGTTATTCATTTCTGCACCCCAGTATCTCTACTTGCACATTATCATCTGCACATCCATCACTCCAGGGTTAATGCTAAATTGTAATTATTTTGCCACTATGGCCTATTTATTGCCTTACCTCCCTAATCTTACTACATTTGCACACACTGTACATATACTTTTTCCTATTGGTGTTATTGACTGTATGTTTGTTTATCCCATGTGTAACTCTGTGTTGTTTTTGTCACACTGCTTTGCTTTATCTTGGCCAGGTCGCAGTTGTAAATGAGAACTTGTTCTCAACTGGCCTACCAGGTTAAATACAGGTGAAATTAAAATAAAATAGAGTGAATGTTTGAATGCATCCCACGTGCGACGACATGCACACAAGAAAAGCTACATCAATGCACCCCTCCAAGACACAAATCTCATATTTTCATTGCATTTCTTATGAGGCGAAATCAGCCATTTAAAAAAAAAATAGCTTCACAGAAAAGAGCAATTTCTCAAGCAAGAATTTTTCTGAAACTGTTGGAGTAGTTTGAGTAGGGAGGGGTGTTGTAACTCTAGGGGTCATGGGATCACATTCCCATAGTGTGATTGTCATGAGACGGGGTGATCTCTCTCTATGTTCACCCCCAAGACCCCTTTTTGCCCAACCCTCATATCATGAGTCATAAACCTTTCAGGAATCAGGGAAGGGACTTGTTTCTGGCCAACCAGGAATAATTATAGGCAGATGGAATCAGACAGACAACTGACTTGTCTTCCTGCTCTTCCGAGATATTGCTGACAGAGTGTTCACTAAGATGTATAAACAAAAGGAAGCAGTCACACCAGGAAAAGTTTGAAATCTGTCCCTCAAGAGACACGACCGAGGTCATGTGGTGTGTCTAATAAAGGTTTCCTTGTTCAACATCCCATGATGTTGGACAGGAAAACACCCAACTCCCTCTCACAAGAACTTTCGTAACACAGACAAATGATGAGGCCATCGTAAGAGTCACACCCACCCTAATAAAAACTGCTCCCTGGCAGTTGTAAATGGAGATAATCTCAGACCGACAGGAGACTGGGAAAATACCTGTCGAAGAAGAATAGACTAAAAACAGAGGGTCTGTTCAGGCGGGGCCATGCTATGGCTTCCCAACGACACCGACTAATGGAAAATTTAACCGACTTTGAGGAGAAAGAGACATCTTGCAAGACGGAGAGAGGAGTGTAGGCATGAGAGTTGTCAGTCTTGAATTGAAACTTTAGGAAACGGCCTCTGAACTCAGAGGCACGTCTTCCTCACAGAGAAACAGAATACTGACCAGGACTAAAAAAGAAATGGACAGAACTTAACACTTAGCTGAAAAACAAAATGGCCCACGTGTGGGGTCTTACACACCTTCATACCATGTGCTGCAACACAAAGTTGACTGCACCAATAGACGGTACTGACACGGGTCGAGTAGAGAGAGGACCTGACTAAGGCTGGGTGTATACCGTATTTTACTAGATACCGGTATTGATGCACGGACCGGTTTGGGTTTTTACCTTCTAACGGTATTTAAATGTTTAGTTTGTTAAATGTGATACAATGTGTAACGTCCATTTGTAGTTTACTCCGCTACTTGAGTCATCCTTCTCCGCTCTCTCTCTCCCCCCATGCAGCTTTTCATACAGACCTAGTCCCACCCCGTCACTCAAGGAGCGCATCTGTTTTTGCTTGACAACGAGACATTTTCATTCAGTCTGCATGGTCAGTGCAGCACATGCAACAATGTTGACAACGATGTTTCCACTTTGATCCACAAGCATTCTATAATTACCCATATTAGTTTGTGTTTCTTACATCTGCAGCTAGTTTGTATTTTCTTGGCAAGTTAGCACTGTTGCTTCATACTCATCGCCAAACCCACTGGCTACAGGTTATCTACAAGTCTCTGCTAGGTAAAGCCACGCCTTATCTCAGCTCACTGGTCACCATAGCAGCACCCACTCGTAGCACGCGCTCCAGCAGGTATATCTCACTGGTCACCCCCTAAAAAATGTTTTTTTGAGAGGATGCTCAGGGGACCGTAGTGTAGTTACAAATAAATCGTAGACTGCAAATTCACAGCAATAAGCCCAAACAAATCATATTTAACTAAAACGTAATAATTTCAAACCTTGCTTACATTTGTATATGATCACGTCTCTCTCTTATGCGTGGAAATACTTGAACAGATTTCCCAAATTAAAATCACTTGGAGCTGATTTCCTGGTGTTTGCACAGTTTATGGCAAAAAAAAGTTGCTTACTGAAGGAGCAACAACGGCTTAGCCGAGAAGTGGTATGCCACACAAGCTCACAGAACGGGACCACAGAGTGCAGAAGAGTGTGGCGCATAAAAATAGTCTGTCCTCGGTTGCACAATGCACAATGCCAAGCGCTGTCTGGAGTGGTGTAAAGCTCACCGCCATTGGACTCTGGAGTAGTGGAAACACGTTTGGCGGATGCCAGGAGAACGCGACCTGCCCGAATGCATAGTGCCAACTGTAAAGTTTGGTGGAGGAGGAATAACAGTCTGGGGCTGTTTTCATGGTTCGGGCTAGGCCCCTTTGTTCCAGTGAAAGGGAATCTTAACGCTACAGTATACAATGACATTCTAGACGATTCTGTTCTTCCAACTTTGTGGCAACAGTTTGGGGAAGGCCATTTCCTGTTTCAGCATGACAATTCCCCAGTGCACAAAGTGAGGTCCATATAGAAATGGTTTGTTGAGATCGGTGTGGAAGAACTTCACTGGCCTACACAGAGCCATGACCTCAACCCCATCCAACACCTTTGAGATTAATTTGAACGCCGACTGTGAGCCAGGCCTAATCGCACAGCATCAGTGGCCCGACCTCAATAATGCTCTTGTGGCTGAATGGAAGCAAGTCCTTCCCAGAAGGCTTCCAAAAGGCACGCATCAGCAGCTTGTGTGCATAGAGGCCTGGGGATTCTAAAAGTGTTTGTTAATTAATGGTCAATTACCAAGAAACCAGCAGTCATTTGCATGATTTCATGACCGCCACAACCGATACCATTCCATTCAATAATTTAAAAAAAGACAACTCAAGTCTCTAGTAAAATATTGATGCCGAGTGCCAGGTCTCTCTATTCAGAGACATCAGTATCAAGCCCATCCGTCAGTCTGGACTTCATCACATCATCTTGCAAGTCTGTATTATTAGTAATCTCTAGGGATGTGCATCTTTTCCATACGCGTTTCTGTGAACACATACACAGTGTCACTGTTTTATAACCAATGGCAGTTAGGATAGGTAATATCTGACACACAAACGGGTGTGATCAGATTAAACCTAACCCATCTGGCAAAAGCATCTCCAGACCATGTGTAGAAATAGGAAGAGTTGAGGCACATGGAATGAAAAGGGTGTAATTATTGCTGGACATTTGTGCTGTACTGTATTATTAGTATTCCCTAGGAGTGTGCATCTTTCCCTTTCAAGGCGATTTGATACGTTGGCTATCAAGATACATTGGCGCCGATAAAATACAGGAACGATACGTAGAAGTATGAAACGATTAGGTGCGAATTGGTTTGATTAGAGAACGAATTGATGCAAACTCGTTCCATGCAATAAGATACGATTCCATGCACTAACATCTGTTGCAAAAACACATTTTTCCATTGTAAATTAAAATCTGCTGCTGATGGAGCTCCCGAAGCCACTTCTGCTTTGTCTTGGCTGTCTACTTAGGGTCGTTGTTCCGTTGGAATATTAACCTGCTCCAGAGCGCTCAGCACCTCAGACTGGGGCAAAGGTTTTAATCAAGGATCTCGCTGTACTTTTCTCCGTTCATCTTTCCTTCAATCCTGACTAGTCTCCCAGTCTCTGCCTCAGAAAAACATCCCCACAGCATGATGCTGCCACCAACACCGCTTCCGAGTGTATTACTCGCTAATGTTCAGTCTCTGGACAATAAAGTAGACCAGCTCAGGGCGAGGATCTCGTTCCAGAGAGACATCAGGGACTGTAACATACTCTGTTGTTTCACATAATCATGGCTCTCTCGGGATATACTGTCCCAGTCCATAAAGCCAGCTGGGTTCTCAGTTCATTGTGCAGACAGGAATAAAGAACTCTCTGGGAAGAAGCAATGTGGGGGTGTACGCTTCATGATTAACTACCCAGGGTGTGATTGTGATAACATACACGTATGTATGTACTATGTAGGCACCTGTGCAGAACCATAAGGGAGACTAGGCATCTACTACCACAATCAGATAAAAGAGGTGCTACATTGCACCCCCTTTTGTCCCCCCAACTTTGATTCTGAAATCCCCATCACCCACTAAATAACTTGTAATCTTGCAGATGAAATGTTTGAGCTTGTGACGTCTCAATCAATATTTGTTTACAAATTAGCTATGACATTAATATTTAGCATTATTAATAACCTAGCTAATTCCATAGGTTGTCACTCAACTAATTAAAGCCTAAAATCACGCAAGCCATTTTAGCATTTGAATGCTGAAGGTCCTGCGTAGAGATGTGCAAGAACAGGCTGCCTACCTAGTGTTGGTCAGCGTTTAAAGCTGGGCAGTGTGCAGTTTGACTACAGCAGGCTACTGATATTGCCTGGGGCGTGCAAAATTACTTGTAGATCAATGACTATCAGCAGTTACATGCTTAGTTCGACACTGGAGAGGTTTTAATGGGAATTGTTATGTTTGTGCTTATAACAAATGTCTGGGTTATATATTCATGTGCTGTTCTATAAACCAATTTCTGTGTTCATTCAAGTGGCTGACTGTACAAATCACCTATCAGTAGCTGCAATTTGGCAGTACACCCAGACTGTTTTGAGAACAAAAGATCTGTTTCAAGGTCTCAGCTTAGAGAGAAGCTTTGTGAGGTGTTGGTAGGTCACATGAATGAAACAAAACGGTAATGATGAATTAATTATGCTAAATCATGCAAATATAACTTGTCTGTGTATAGCCGTATATAAGACAACTGTTGGGACTGCCCCAGGAGAGCTCCTGATTGACATGTGTACTATGGTGCATTGAGTTGGTTGGAACCTCTCCAGCGCGCTGACAAACAATGATTCATTTAAGATTGACTTCAAGTGTCCCTGTGTAAGAGTTCTTCAACAACAAGGTATTTTCGGGAGGTAGAATTTTATTTTTTTATGAGCAAGAATAAAATGGTGAATCAGCAATTCATAATGTTTGAATCGATTCTCTGACGGATGCATGCTACATATGGACAGGTTTGGGGTCTACGGACCAATGCACTTGACTAGAATCTTAAACATTTGAATCGTGACGATTCGTATCGGTGAATGTTACACACCTAGTAATCCCCTCATTGTGGATACGTTGAGTGCCAGGTCTCTCTGCATCTGAACACATACACAGTGTCACTGTTCTATTACCAATGGCAGTTAGGGATAGGTGATATCTGATATTAAGCTTTATTAATTTAAATCGGTTTTAGAATAAGGCTGTAACGTAACAAAATGTGAAAAGGTCTGAATACTTTCCAAATGCACTGTAAATTATGTTTCACAATTTGGTTATCAAATGTATCAAAGTAATGACGTGGGTTTACGTGAGGGCATGTCTGCATGATGCTGATGCGGGCCCCCTTGCTGGTATACTCTATACATGTTCGGCTCAAACTGGACATCTATCGAACAACTGCAGCAGGCAATCGTATGAGGTGGTATTGACTTGGAGGGCCTGTGACAGGGTGATATAATAGATAGCAAAGTAGTAAATTGCATTTTGTTCTACAGAAAGGACAACGCTTTTGCTAATTCACTTCATAACCAAAACGGACTCTAGTAGTTATATCTGCTTGGCTGGGGAATTAGACTAGTTTATCAAGCAGGGTATTTTTGAATACAACTTTTCACTTAACACACACTACCTGTTGTTGATGAAGCCGTCTGTGTCGTCAGGGCAGTAACAGTAACTGTCAGAGGCCTCGGTGTTGGAGTGTCTTTTTCATAGGAATCGAGGGATACTCTGGCAACAACGAAGGTGTCACAAGGGTACTTGTGTCACATGACACTTATTCTGAGGTCTTGCCTGACAAACTGTGAAAATAGAACGTAAACAGTGAATTCGATTATTTTTGGAGGTCGCTAAACCATTCCTAAAAATGTTATGATACCCACCTTTGCGCCTTCTGGTAGGTCCTGGCATCCGTTCATGACTAGGGGATCAGTCTGGCACCCAATTGTGCACTTTGTTTAACAGAAAAGGGGTCAACGATTGTCATAGCGCGATAAATAATGTAATCTCATATGGAAGCTAATTCTATGCTTTACAGATGTAGACTGACTGGCTCGAGATCGGATCAGACTCAGGCCGGTGATGCCATTACACCATGCAACACTATGCAACCAACTGTGACATGTTTTGCTATGTCCCTGGGTTGGTTTGAGTTTGTTGCTGCTAGTTACACTGTTGTAGTCAGACATGACAGACATGAGTTAGCTAGTACCACCATAGCTGCATCCGATATTGATTTGTGCCCAGGATATGGGTTGACCCTCGGAGGCTAATGTGACTGTTTCATCTGAATTACACTAACTTAGTGGCATGGAAATACGATGACATTGCTAAAATATGCAAATAACTAGTAGGAAACAACATTCTCATATCATGTTGTATGAGGATTCTGTGTTATGCACTATAGCCTGTTACCATATATGTGATTGAATATTATTTGCTGTTGGCTTGTGTGGGTATGTATGTTATGCAACATAGCTGACTTGAGACATTGTTAACAGTTTCAGGGCCATGGGCCTTTCTCATGATGGAAAAATACAGAATAACACGACAGGAACTGTGCAATGAGTAGGGGGGGGCACATTCAGAACGTAGTGTTGCGAGAACAAAGTATTTTGTTAGATAACAGGAGCCAGGTGCCTGATAACTGTATATTCTACACAACTACAACGACTGACCGCTGAAGCGCTTAGGGGGCTGGTACCAGCTCGTGCGCCAACAATCAACGATAGGCTGGGTGAGTCTAAACCACGCCCAGTCACTACTCTGTGACAGGCCGCCTCGGAAGCAGGAACTACCTCTGTTCAGAGTATATTATAATATCTTTGTCAGGAACAAGTCAGTTCTCTGTTTTGCCCTGCGAGTTGTGACAGAGAGCCCGTATATACGAAAATTGCATTTACCATTTATTGCTTAGCTAATAAAAAAATACATAGCATACAATACGGTGACTCAATGTCATATTTATCCTGACACCAGATTCGATTGACGCAACCCTAACAGTTGTAAAATTTACTTTAGAGAGTTGGAAATGTTGACATTAGTTACTAACAAAGTTTGTTTAAAAAAGCTAGCAATGCTAATGTTAGCTAGCTAAAATATAGTGGTCCCCTCAATTGTAGTTAGCTGGCTAAAGTTATACTGCATCTGAAGTCAATTTGGTGACATCACAATCACAACAAAAGGTTTTCCTACTAATCATTTTCCTACTTTTTAAATGTTTTCGTGTTTCCAAGCCAAATCCTAGTTGTATTGAGCTAGCTAGTTACCCTAACTAGCTGGCTAACATCAGCTATGCTAGCGGTGATGATTGTCAAAATATACATAACCATCAGACTATGGTCTATTATATATTGGCACGGTTTCGACTTCGTTTTGGGCCTAACACTAGCGGCAATATATCCTCCAAACACTGGCATTATCACTTATATTCACCACCACTAGGGACCAACGAACCCTAACCATCTATTCTGCATAATAGGGTCCTTTAGCAGGGCTTGCAAACGAGTTGGCTGTGGATCCTGCTGGAAGTATGCATTACATGGTCAATTCATATAGGGCTTTTCAGTCTAAAACGTCTGTGATCCTTTGAACGTGTTGGGGGCAATGAAACAACAGAGCCCCATTGAATGAAGGAAGGCGACGGGGACATTTGAACGTGGAGCATGATTTGATGACAATTGTAATTCAAACCCAACCTTCATTTACTCATGGTGACGAACTGAGGTTCCAAACTCAGTTTTAGACCAGATTGACTTTACGACCAAAATGATCCTATTTACACTTTAGTCAAATTTGACACTAGAATAACTGCTTTTGGCTCATATTGATGCCACATAGGCCATTTTCAAAGGGATTAGTTGGTTTTTAGGGGGAGTCCCTCTTTCACATATTTCCCCTGAAGGTCCGATAAGAGGTGACACAAACCAGTTGAGTGTGTATAATAAATATTTATGCAACTTGTACCTCCCCTCAAAGATATTACAAGCAGACTGTAGATAGTTGCCTATGTTCTTTGGCTTGTCATTTTTATCTCAGAATTTGTTTTTCTTAAAAGACAAAACAAGCTTTACCTTGATAAAGTCCTTCTACATCAGAAAGAGGATGTCATACTGATCTCCCAGGGTGGACCACTCTCATACAGTTATTTCAGAAAGTATTCACATCCCTGGACACGTTGTTACACCCTGAATTAAACATTTATTGACATTGTTTTCTTCCTAGGCATAATGCAAGGCATTATCACTGGGATACGAGGTGACAACAGGGCCTAAAAGTACAACGTGTTTGTTAGGTTTTAAGCCTGTTAAAATATGCTTACAATTATTAAAAAGACAAAAAGTGTGTGATTGAATTGTGTTTGGGAAATAAAGATGGTAATATTTCATTCAGTACAGACATTTTTAGGCAGCTTAACTTACCCTGTCCCATGGCTCAACTTACCCCATCCAGTGTACTTTTTGCCAAAATACCACTTTCTTTGGACAAGCTATATTTTCAAAAGTGTTTACATGAATTCTGATTATTTCCAGGGATATACAACATCCTGAAATATATGTAGATATCTTTGTTAGAAAACTATATTTCCCTTGACAGTGATGCTAAATGTAATAATGGCTCAACTTACCCCACAGCAAGTTAGGGTGTTTTTGTTACTATAAAAAGGTGAACAGAGACTGTTTTCCTGATTCATCATTGAACTGTTCCGTGCGATAGTTTGATAAATCCCAATAAATTTGTTGCGCACGAAAATCCTAGAATCTATATGTACGCCTGAATTTAATAAGAAATGTATGCACGGTTGATGAATGAGGCCACTGCAGATTTCTCCTATGTCTCATAGTTTGAGCTAAGGAACCTGGCAAGAAATCCCATGTGGGAACAAACAGTGAAGAGCAAATAGCAGAACTGAGGAGTTTTTATGTCTGTAATAAAAAAAAAAACTTTTGTGGGGAAAAAAAACCTAATTCTGATTGGCTGGGCCTGGCTGTCAAGTGGGTGTGCCTACACCCTCCAAGGACCACCCCCATGGATGCGCCCCTGCTCAGTTGTGATATCCATAGATTAGGGCCTAATTAAATTTAGGGCTGTCCCCTGACTAAAACAAATCTTAGAAAGATGACGTTCGGTCGACCAAGATTTGTTTAAACATGTATTTTTTCATATATAGACACACCCTATGTGTTTTAATAAAATCAACTACAGTGCATCCTGAAAGTATTCAGACCCATTGACTTTTTCCACATTTTGTTACGTTACAGCCTTATTCTAAAAAGGCAAAAAAATGTACATTCTTATTCTACACACAATACCTCAATTTCAAAGTGAAAACAGGTTTTTAGAAATGTATATTAAAAAAAAAAACATTTACAATTATTCAGACCCTTTGCTATGAGATTTGAAATTGATTTCAGGTGCATCTAATTTCCATTGATCATCCTTGAGATGTTTTTACAACAACTTGGAGTCCACCTGTGGTAAATTCAATTGATTGGACATGATTTGAAAAAGGCACACACCTGTCTATAAAAGGTCCCACAGTTGACAGTGCATGTCAGAGCATAAACCAAGCCACGAGGTCGAAGAAATTGTCCATAGAGCTCCAAGACAGGATTGTGTCGAGGCACAAATCTGGGGAAGGGTACCAAAAAATGTCTGCAGCATTGAAGGTCCAATAACAGTGGCCTCCATCAATCTTAAATGGAAGAAGTTTGGAACCACCAAGGCTCTTCATAGAGCTGGCCGCATGGCCAAACTGAGCAATTGGGAGAGAAGGGCCTTGGTCAGGGAGGTGAATAACCAGAAGAAGAAAAACAACCTGGCCCAACTATTCTCCTCCTGCTGCTAACTTGAGTCCGGTCCAAAACCAGTGAACGAACGTGCAAAACTGCAAGTTTTGAAAAGAGCAATGACGGCTCTTTGTTTATAATGCACTGTCCACTCTCCCAAGTTGATGCCCAAGAGACCAAACAGCCTCAGATCACATTCGACACTCGGATTGGACAGTGTAACACACGCGCTCGCACCTGCAAGCGACGCGCAGATGTTTCATTTCTCTCTCTTGCCGTCATTGCTGAAGCCAGCAAAAATTCCTACTATTTATTTATGAGTCCAGGTTATAAACAAAAAGTCAGATAAATTCATGGTTATTGCATCATTTTCAGATATATTAGAAGCGATTTAAGACGAAACAACAATGTCATTTTACCTGGCCAGAGAGCAGGGCATTCATCAAATACTGCTAGTTGTTCCCCTTGCAAGGGCCGCGGCATTTGTGGAGCAATGGATAATGTTGCATCGAGTGTGGCTGTTTTCGATGTGTTCCTGGTTCAAGCCCAGGTAGGGGCGAGGAGAGGGACGGAAGCTATACTGTTACACTGGCAATACTAAAGTGCCTATAAGAACATCCAATAGTCAAAGGTATATGAAATACAAATGGTAGAGAGAAATAGTCCTATAATTCCTATAATAACTACAACCTAAAACTTCTTACCTGGGAATATTGACTCATGTTAAAAGAAACCACCAGCTGTCATATGTTCTGAGCAAGGAACTTAAGCTTTAGCTTTTTTTACATGGCACATATTGCACTTTTACTTTCTTCTCCAACACTTTGTTTTTGCATTATTTAAACCAAATTGAAGAGGTTCCATTATTTATTTGAGGCTAAATGGATTTTATTGATGTATTATTATTAAGTTAAAATAAGTGTTAATTCAGTATTGTTGTAATTGTCCTTATTACAAATAAAAGAAAATATCAATTTTTTTTATAAATAAAAAAATTAAATAAAAATCGGCCGATTAATCGGTATCGGCGTTTAAAAATCATAATCGTTCGACCTCTAATCATAATCTGTCAAATTGAATATTTCCCCAATTGTTCGTCCATATAGCCTAGGGCAATGTGGTAAAGTATGTGGTAAAGTACCCAATTCGTTGTAAAAAAAATAAATAATAATTTTTGCTCGCTCACCTCACTTTTCTGGGGGGGGGGGGTCCATTAAACAGTGAATTTTTTTTTGTCTGGCCTTAAATAAATAAATGGAATAAAATAAACTGGCCATGCAGCATTTATGGTGATATGGCCTAAGGAGAAGTCAGGGCATTCATACTTCTTGCGCGTCGCAGAGCTGTTGTCAAGGAAGTGAGTTTGTGTTTATACAGGATGTACCACTGCCACCGATCGGCAACAATTCATGTCAATGTGGAGCTATACAGAGCCCTCCGCATTGATACAAAATTTGGGAGGTGCATGGCGATGTGGAACAGAGCTTGTTTTTGGCCTCTGGAGGCTCAGCAATTGTGTCACACCCTCCTACCACATTTTTGGATCAACCATAAATTGGCTTTTAGTGTAGGCCTCTGCAATGGATTAGTTCACTGTCATTGTTTTAGTCGCGCAGTGAACCATCTCGGGCGACCAACAGCCTAACGATCAAACAATCGACTATTGGGGTCAGCCCTAATTTATTTAAATTGACTGATTTCCTTATGAACTGTACCTCAATAAAGTCTTTGAAATTGTTGCATGTTGTGTTTATATTTTTGTTCAGTATATCATAACGCACTACCACTAAAAAAATGTTTACAGCTGAAGCAAGCACACATTTCTTAAATTGACCATTTTTATAGGTCGTTTTATACCATTTTTATAGATCGTTAAGCCATGCTAAGCCGCTTCCACATGAAACGTCTTAGAATGTCTCAAATGTTTAATTGTAAACAAGATTAGAAGTAATGTATTTTGTAAATCACAGAGCATAAGGGCGAAGACCAAGAAGGCGGAATCACTTTCCTTAAACGTATTCATAATGGAAAGAAAATAGCCTTTATTCACGTGTACGCTAAATGCATATGATCCTACATTTCTTGATTCTCTGAACAGCATATTGTTAAAATTAACTGAATTCCATCTGGTTATTTGGACAGACATGAATACCATTTTTGACATGGGAGAAATCTAATAAAACCAACTACAATCCAAATGCAACCAAGGCTCTCCAGCATATACTCTCTGATTACAACCTCATTGATGCCTGACGAGCACATAATCCTAAATAAAAAAGTAGTACACTTTCTCCTCAAACAGGCATATAACATTCTCACAAATCGATTTCATACTATTATCTACACCTGTATTTGATTTAATTAAGAAAATAGAAATTCAACATATGAGCATGTCTGACCACCACGCTTACTACTGCCTACTTCAGAATCTCCTAAAATAGCCACAAGATGGCGTTTCAACGTTTCTTTACTACAAAATCCTGAATTCTTTGATCAATTTGAAATTAAATTAATTCATAATGACCAATAAAATATTTCAGTCGATCACCCCTGGATTCTATGGAATGCCACCAAAGATGTTATTAACAATAAGGCAACTGCATTTGGATCGAATAAATCACAATTAACATTTAAAAATCGGATTTCTTTAACTGTGTTAGAGCGTTCTCCACAAACTCTTTAGACCAGGTAGCCATTTTTCCAAAGTCAAGACAGAACTTAACTTATTGATTAGACAGAGAGCAGAATTTGCCATCAATAGAGTAATACTCAACCATTACTTCCATGGTAATCGTCCCAGTTGTTTACTAGCCAACAAGCTAAGTAGTAACGATCAATTGGCTGATATTAGCAACTATTGAATCTGAAACACGGTAATTACTATCAGAACACAAATGTATTCAAGATTCTCTCGCTTCTATAAAGACCTGTACACCTCTGATGGCTCCTTAACGCATCGAAGATCATAGATGAAGCTGAATTGAGCTCAAGCTATAAAACGTATTTTATCAAAATCAGTCCTAATGCCTCTCAAGGCACCGGTGGAGGACTCCATCTCTACTTATGGAATCCCAATAGTTCCCATTTAAAATATTTGGGAGTAGAAGGCTCCCCTTCTGGCTATTGGGATCCAATCCATAATGCGGTACAAAGAGGGAAAGACGCAGGACTATCCGTGCCAAGCTTTCAATTGTATTTCCAGGCACTGGCATTTCGCCACATCCTAAATTGGTTAAGACATGATTCTTCTGCACACCGGCTGAGTATAGAGAGACATACGGTGTCTGCTATTGCCCTGGAAGAGGTAGTCTTCACTGATACGGTATATCCCTTCAACAATGTAAACTACACTTTGGTCCTATTATTGCTCACACAATTTATATTTGGCGCAAAATTGAAAAAAACAATGTAACTGGGAATCAAAATGGCATGCCCATACGCCAACATTCCACAATAATGCCTTGCCATCTGGAGGACGGCGTTTTGCGTCACCCCAATAGTCCAAAGGTGGAATCCGTACCCTTATCGATATCATGAACAGTAATGATTTGAGAACATTCCAAAATTTGAAAGATACATTCACATTACAGGGCAATTCCTGTATTCAGCTATGCTGGCCTATGGAGTCCCTTGGGAAACCCAACTACTGAAACATCCAATGATGGGATTCATAAATAAATGATCTGGGCTCCGAAAGGACTGCTCTCTATAATACACTGAGTATACAAAACATTAAAAACACTGCTCTTTCCATGACAGACTGACCATGTGAAAGAGCAGGTGTTCCTAATGTTTTCTACACTTAGTGTATTAATTAATGGTTCAATTAAGTCATATATTAATCTATGCCGGTTATAGTAATTAAGTTTAAGGCCCAGTGCAGTCAAAGTTCAGATTTTCCTGTGTTCTGTATCATTTTTGTATAATGGCTGATGAAAAGAACAATGTAAAAGTGTGAAAAAGAATGTGATCAGTGTTATTTCCCGATAGTTGCTGGTTGAAAAATACAACCCAGGACCTTCTATTCAGCAGGTTTTGTATGGGTTCTGGCTCGCCTCGTGTTTTGGCTCGTCTTATCGAGGCGAAATAAGTTTTTAGACCAATAATAAAAATAGACTTCCAAACCTCTGCAAATAACAGTTCGTTTTCAAGTTGCATATCCCTCCCATTAGGCCTCTCTGCTTCCTTCCACAATCCTGACTGTGATTAATGCACCACTCT
The DNA here is from genome assembly GCF_013265735.2 of Oncorhynchus mykiss. Classification (NCBI taxonomy): domain Eukaryota; kingdom Metazoa; phylum Chordata; class Actinopteri; order Salmoniformes; family Salmonidae; genus Oncorhynchus; species Oncorhynchus mykiss. The sequence goes on along the minus strand of NC_048580.1, from coordinate 24,642,818 downwards.
GGTCCCCTTTCCCCGTTCCACACCCAGACAGTCCTAGCAAAATGCTTGCTTGAGAAATAATTGTGCTAAAAAGCTATTTGTTTATTTAAAAAAAAAAGTTAATGTAAAACTCCTTAACTTAGTTGTTACCCAGAAATGATTTGATATTGAGCCAAATACAGCTGCGCTTGGCCTAGGGATAGTTCAGTGAAATGCATGCCAAGGCTCAAGCAAGGCTACTTAACAGTGAAATATAGATTTAAATATTTGTTTCCTTACCTTGAAAGCAGCCTAATTTCATGCCCAAATCATCTCCCTTTTTTTTGTTGTTTAAACCAAGTAATTGGTAAGCAATTAGGCAACACAATCCATTTAAGAGATCATTAGGGCATTATATTTAAAATATGCTAAATGAGGGAGATTGACTTGCATTCGTTTTTTCTCTGAAAATGCACATTTTACCGTTTGTTGGCAGTGGTAGTTTTACAAAACCGAATAGTGGATTGCAGTCACTCCTTGTCCATAGACTGCTTCGAAGGTAAGAAGAAAAATATTGAAATGGCATTTTGCTGAACTCTCTATTTAATGTCATAGTTTTTTTTCCTTACACATTTAACATATGTTTGGATGTTTCATCTTCAATATGTACATTTGTATGCTGCTCTAGTAATCTCAACAATCCACAATATAATTATTTACAAAATAAAAGGGTATTTTGAGCCTCTGAGTACATTCTACAGAAAAGTGATTGGGGGGGGGGGGGGGGGGGGGGGGGAGAGACATTCTTCTCGCTGTGAAAGGAGATAAGTCTTTCGGCAGATTACAGACAGGCTCACTTTAGTCTCTCCAAAGCCTGTGGATAATACTTGAGGAAGATTCTGCTGACTATGTCGTAGGTGTCACCCTGTGGTTTGGAGGGGTACTTCCGCTTGTTGAAAACAAAGCCCTTCTCCACCTGGAAGACGGCCTGGTTGAAAGCGTCTTGCCTGAAGGGTCGGCCTCTCTCCAGGCACTCCACCAGGGTGTTAACAAACAGGCTCCATCGCTGGGAATAGTAGTCTTCCATCAGGCCACCCCACTCCTTGCTGGCATAGTCCAGAATGTTGCCCTCGGGCCCCCACAGGGTGATCTGGTTCCGGGCGTTCATGTCGTACAGCCGTGCCTCCGCCTCATCCAGGGCCAGGGAGCGTGCCTGCTCCAGCCACGTCCCCAGCAGGAAGTGGCCGTCGCTGGACAGCAGGCGCTCCAGCTCGGGGAGGAGGTCGTACACCAGCACGCCCCCCGCCGTCAGGAGTTCCGGAAGCTTCTGGGCCTGGAAGGCATCCCGGATCTCGTGGTAGTAGTCGGTGGTGAGAAGCTGCAGAACCTCTCGGGTGACGTCCACCAGGTCGTATCGGAACGTCTCTTGGGCCATGAGAGGCCAGGCCGCCTGGTACAACAGCCTCCAGGCCTCGTACAGGTTGGCCCGCTGGTACCACACCTCTGTGGTCTTGTGCAGCGAGGGCCGGTGCACCAGTGGACTCTTGTTGTGGTTCTTGTAGTGGGGCACGGTGCAGTTGTAAACGCTACCAAAAAGCAGTCTCCAGGCGGCCGTCAGGTTCTCGTGGGTGCTGCCGTAGCGGCGAACCGCATACAGCGACACCCACTTGGCCAGGTTGACTGGCTCTTTGCGCCACGCCAACTCGCTCATCAGCTCGTACACCACAGGGTTCTGCTCAATGCCCTCCGGCGCCAGCCCGAGCCCAACCAGGGTGGAGTTGGGGAAGGCGAGAGCATCGAAAGGCCCCGAGTTGATGCTCTCCACCGTGCCAAAAAGCCCGCTATTGCCGCCAAAGTTGTGAAGCATGCACCATATGAAGGGCTGGCCGTAGAAAGACTTGGTCAAGGAGAAAGCCGGCGTGGACTCTGCAAACAAGTCCAGCACGATCATCCGACCGATGGGCACTCCGTGCAGAAGGGCCTGAATCTGGGCAGGCTTCCAGAATGCTGTGTCAAACACAAAGAGCCAGCCCTGCATCAGCCAAATGGCCCGGGGATCCACTGGAGACAAAAAAAGATTTTGGTGTGAGAGAGAAGAAAGGCAGAGCTCTTGATATGGCTAGGAGTATGGGCAAGGGGTCTGTGTACAACCCCCACAAGTGGCACTATGGCAGGGCACCCTGGGGTTATGAAAGTAGGACGATTACAGTAATTACGACCCAATGTATACTGACATTTTAACATCCGCTAACTGTTGTGGCCGGAATTCCCGGAAGAAAAACTACTTAACACATTAGAGGGTAACGAAGCTAGTGTCAGCTAATTAACAGACAGCGGTTTATTTTGCGTCGTTCGGCATGCTTGTCTCACCAGAGGTCATGGTGTCGAAGACTGCGCGGCTGACCGAGGACAAGTAGGTGGGGTCCGAGGAGGTCGGCGTCATCTCGTTGAAGGTGTCTGTGTTGTAGATGTGGTCTGTGCCAAATTGCTTGACCAGCTGGGACAGGAACAGGGAGCCGATCGAATGGAAGAGGGGGTCACGGGGGTCCAGGGTATATGCGCAGGAGTAGCTGCAGTTGAAGTGGCTCCAGGGCGCCAATTTGGTCACGTTGGCTTTCGGAAAGAGCCTGGAAAATGGAACAAACAAGGACTGAACAATCTAGGAAAATATTGTTGCCGAGCACATTGATCTTAACTGATTCAAATACCTCCAAATTGCTATTTATTTTGTATTCCAACAACAAAAATATAGAACGGAAGCCATGGATTGATGAAACGGTTTTGAATAAGCAGTCATACCTGACGATGCCCTGAGGCACAATCCCAGAGAATGCAGGCAGGACAGGCAGCATTCCAAAGGATCTCATTCGGTCTAAAATCTTGAACTGGAGTGCAGAATAAATATACAACATATATATCATTATTATTCCCAATGTAGGAGGGAACCAATGTGTGTATGGAGACCAATCAAAATGTTAGTACTTGAAGGTAGAGCTGCTTCACATGCCAGGACTGTGGTAGGGGTCCGCCCCACTGGAACAGGTTCCCCATACGGTTCCAGGCTAGGAAGGCGGGGCCAGTGAAGAAGTGGTCAATTTCAGTCTGGTTCAGCCCCAGTGAGAGGTACACCTAATCCATCAAAAACAGCTAATGTCAGAGTTGTTCTAAAATACAATACAATACAGTTAAGACAAAATGTGTGTTTAAATAGGAAAAAGTTAGCAAAAAATTACTTTGCACTTTTATCTGGCATTACCCCCACCTATTAGTAGGAAATTAGTTGTAATATGCATTCCAGTTTGCTCCACCTCAGCACACACACACTATGGGATCTCATTACCTCTTGCCACAAGGCCTCTTGTCCAGTAAATGCCAAAGGCAGATTGATGCCATTCAGTGCCATCCAGTCGATCTCTCTCTGCCATCGTGGCCAGTCCCACCACAATGTGGAGTAGCTCTGAGTGCATACGTTCTGATAGTACCTGAATCTAGAAACAAGAGAAAGGCATTACCAGGGAGCTACACTGGGACGTCGGGAAAACATTGGTGTTTAGTTGCTACACTGGACACAATGTGTCCTCAATCCCATTGAGCACATTTGGGACCTGTTGGATCGGAGGGTGAGGGCTAGGGCCATTCCCCCCCAGAAATGTCAGGGAACTTGCAGGTGCCTTGGTGGAAGAGTGGGGTAACATCTCACAGCAAGAACTGGCTAAACCAGGTGCAGTCCATGAGGAGGAGATGCACTGCAGTACTTAATGCAGCTGGTGGCCACACCAGATACTTTTGATGGATGTGCAAACTACAAGCAAGCACAGGCTGCTGGGTTAACATTTCATTGGTTGCCTTACTAAGAAGTCGAGCAGAGGTAACGTAGTGTTTATCTAAACCAAAATCTAGCTAGCTTTCATAATATGCTGGCTAAACATTCCGAAGCAAATCAATGTAATTAGCCAGCTGCTATCTGGCAATGTGATTTGTAACTTTGCAAGCAAATGTAAGCTACGCTAAGTTATTTTAGCTACCGGACCATATCTATCTATTAGCTAGCCAACTAACTACTGTAGAGGCTAACTTGACTGGCCTGTGTGTTCGATTAATATCTGCAGTGACATCAACCGATCCCATTAATATCTGTAGTGACATCAACCGATCCCATTAATATCTGTAGTGACAACATCAAGCTCAGCACCAGGAACTAGCGCAAGTCACCTTTGCTAAATCTTTCCCTGACTCCGTGATGAGCAAATAAATAGTGTATTCAGAAAGTATTCAGACCCCTTGATTTGTTCCACATTTTCTTACGTTACAGCCTTATTCTAAAATTGATTAAATAAAAAAAATAATATATATATATATATACATACACATACTCAATCTACACACAATACCCCATAATGACAAAACGAAAAACAGGTTTAGACATTTTGAAAAATATATATAAATTAAATACATTTACAGTGGGGCAAAAAAGTATTTAGTCAGCCACCAATTGTGCAAGTTCTCCCACTTAAAAAGATGAGGCCTGTAATTTTCGTCATAGGTACACTTCAACTATGACAGACAAAATGAGAAGAAAAAAATCCAGAAATTCACATTGTAGGATTTTTAATGAATTTATTTGCAAATTATGGTGGAAAATAAGCATTTGGTCACATACAAACAAGCAAGATTTCTGGCTCTCACAGACTTGTAACTTCTTCTTTAAAAGGCTCCTCTGTCCTCCACTTGTTACCTGTATTATTGGCACCTGTTTGAACTTGTTATCAGTATAAAAAGACACCAGTCCACAACCTCAAACAGTCACACTCCAAACTCCACTATGGCCAAGACCAAAGAGCTGTCAAAGGACACCAGAAACAAAATTGTAGACCTGCACCAGGCTGGGAAGACTGAATCTGCAGTAGGTAAGCAGCTTGATTTGAAGAAATCAACTGTGGGAGCAATTATTAGGAAATGGAAGACATACAAGACCACTGATAATCTCCCTCGATCTGGGGCTCCACGCAAGATCTCACCCCGTGGGGTCAAAATGATCACAAGAACGGTGAGTAAAAATCCCAGAACCACACGGGGGAACCTAGTGAATGACCTGCAGAGAGCTGGGACCAAAGTAACAAAGCCTACCATCAGTAACACACTACGCCGCCAGGGACTCAAATCCTGCAGTGCCAGACGTGTCCCCCTGCTTAAGCCAGTACATGTCCAGGCCCATCTGAAGTTTGCTAGAAAGCATTTGTATGATCCAGAAGAAGATTGGGAGAATGTCATATGGTCAGAAGAAACCAAAATATAACTTTTTGGTAAAAACCCAACTTGTCGTGTTTGGAGGACAAAGAATGCTGAGTTGCACCCAAAGAACACCATACCTACCGTGAGGCATGGGGGTGGAAACATCATGCTTTGGGGCTGTTTTTCTGCAAAGGGACCAGGACGACTGATCCGGTGCATCCTTTTTCCATTATTCATCCTTGAGATGTTTCTTCTTCAACTTGATTGGAGTCCACTTGTAGTAAATTCAATTGATTAGACAGGAATACAAAAACATTTCTGCAGCATTGAAGGTCCCCAAGAACACAGTGGCCTCCATTATTCTTAAATGGAAGGAGTTTGGAACCAGCAAGACTCTTCCTAGAGCTTGCTGCCCGGCCAAAATGAGCAAGGGAGAAGGGCCTTGGTCAAAGATCAAGAACCCGATGGTCACTGACAGAGCTCCTCTGTGGAGATGGGAGAACCTTCCATGAGGACAACCATCTCTGCAGCACTCCACCAATCAGGCCTTTATGGTAGAGGCCAGACGGAAGCCACTCCTCAGTAAAAGGCACATGACAGCCGGCTTGGAATTTGCCAAAAGGCACCTGAAGGACTGACAAAATTCTTTGGTTTGATGAAACCAAGATTGAACTCTTTGGCCAGAATGCCAAGCGTCACGTCTGGAGGAAACCTGGCACCATCCCTACGGTGAAGCATGGTGGCAGCATCATGCTGTGGGGATGTATTTCAGCGGCAGGGACTGGGAGACTAGTCAGGATCGAGGGAAAGATGAACGGAGAAAAGTACAGAGAGATCCTTGATGAAAACCTGCTCCAGAGCGCTCAGGCCCTCCGACTGGGGCAAAGGTTCCCCTTCCAACAGGACAACAACCCTAAGCACACAGCCAAGACAATGCAGGAGTGGCTTCGGGACAAGGCTCTGAATGTCCTTGAGTGACCCAGTCAGCCCGGACTTGGAACATCTCTGGAGAGACCTGAAAATAGCTGTGTAGCAACGCTCCCCATCCAACCTGACAGAGCTTGAGAGGATATTCAGAGAAAATGGGAGAAACTCCCCAAATACAGGTGTGCCAAGCTTGTAGTGTCATACCCAAGAAGACTCAAGGCTGTAATCGCTGCCAAAGGTGCTTCAACAAAATACTGAGTAAATACTGAGTAAACGCCGATACCGATTATTGGAGGACCAAAAAAGCCGATACTGATATATTTTATTTTCAAATCAGTCGATTTGTTATTTATTTATTTGTAATAATGACAATTTCAACAATACTGAATGAACACTTATTTTAATTTAATACATCAATAAAATCAATTTAGCCTCAAGTAAATAATGAAACGTTCAATTTGGTTTAAATAATGCAAAACTAAGTGTTGGAGAAGAAAGTAAAAGTGCAATATATGCTATGTAAGAAAGCTAACGTTTCAGTTCCTTGCTCAGAAGATGAGAACATATGAAAGCTGGTGGTTCCTTTTAACATGAGTCTTCAATATTCCCAGGTAAGAAGTTGTAGGTTGTAGTTATTATAGGAATTATAGGACTATTTCCCTCTATACCATTTGTATTTCATTAACCTTTGACTAATGGATGTTCTTATAGGCACTATAGTATTGCCAGTGTAACAGTATAGCTTCCGTCCCTCTCCTCGCTCCTCCCTGGGCTCGAACCAGCAATACGACAACAGCCACCCCTCGAAGCAGCGTTACCCATGCAGAGCAAGGGGAACAACTACTATTAGCGCGCGCTAACTAGCTAGCCATTTCACTTCAGTTACACCAGCCTCATCTCACGAGTTGATAGGCTTGAAGTCATTAACAGCGCAATGCTTGACGCACAACGAAGAGCTGTTGGCAAAACGCACAAAAGTGCTGTTTGAATGAATGTTTACGCGCCTGCTTCTGCCTACCACCACTCAGTCAGATACTTAGATACTTGTATGCTCAGTCAGATTATATGCAACGCAGGACACGCTAGATAATATCTAGTAATATCATCAATCATGTGAGGTTAACTAGTGATTATGATTGATTGTTTTTTTATAAGATAAGTTTAATGCTAGCTAGCAACTTACCTTGGCTTACTGCATTCGCGTAACAGGCAGTCTCCTCGTGGAGCGCAATTGAGAGGCAGGTCGTTATTGGGTTGGACTAGTTAACTGAGGTTGCAAGATTGGATCCCCCTAGCTGACAAGGTGAAAATCTGTCGTTCTGCCCCTGAACGAGGCAGTCAACCCACCGTTCCTAGGCCATCATTGAAAATAAGAATGTGTTCTTAACTGACTTGCCTAGTTAAATAAAAGGTATAAAATAAAATAATAATAATAAAAAATAAGTCACATTGGCGCCCAAAAATACGGACATCCGATTGTTATGAAAACTTGAAATTGGCCCTAATTAAATCGGTCGAGCTCCAGTCTGAAAACTTATGCATTGAATTTTTTTTGAATTGCTTTGTTTTTGCTTTGTCATTATTGGGTACTGTGTGTAGATTGATGAGGGGGAAAAACGATTTAATTAATTTTAGAATAAGGCTGTAACGTAATAAAATGTGGAAAAGGTGAAGGGGTCTGAATACTTTCCGAATGCACTGTGTACTGCATAAACATGGTGTGTGTCCTGTGGTAATACATGGTGTGTTATAAGTAGGCTACAACGTCTACTGTAGTATCTCTGTCTTGTAGCTGCTTAGTTGATTGTTTATGCAAAGCTTGAAGTCTAAATTGGAGAAAATTAGTAAGGAGGAGATGGGGTGGGTGACTGACTGGTGCCTGTTAAGTGTGGGTAGTGTGTGAAGGTTAGTATGCATGATCTATTAACACGAGTGGGGTAGGTGGGTGGATATCGTTCTTTGTGTGCGTATTGATGGGGACAAAGTAGTAAAATGTTGGCTAATCACCAACTTGTGTATGTTCTACAGACTAATCCTGCTGCTGACCTTTACACCAGCGTTTGTCATACAGATCCTGTAGATTCATTGGATGAAAGCTTTCAGCCGGGAACAAGCTCGAGCTCAACATCTGATCTCAGCCAAATCATAGTTGACTTACACTTCACTGTTAATGTCGTGTCATGGAAAAAAACTGCCCCATGCGCTTTACAATCCAACCACTTAACATGATGACATTGCTGGGGTTAGCTGATGTGCGACTAATGCACTATGGTTAATTGAAGGGCACAAATGTCCACAGCCCTCACGATAAACAAGGAAAACTCGATTGTAACAACACTCCATTCTTCACGTCCCACTGATTTTCGCTTTAACAGGGCCCAGCCACAGCACAAATGTCTACAGCCCTCACAGTAAACAAGGAAAACTAAATTGTAACAATGCCCTGTTCTCCCCCCACCCTCCAATTTTCACTGTGCCATAAAGCAGCGAAAGAGAGCCCAGAACACTGAACTGGTCATATGCAAATGCTGGCACTCCGAAAGAGACTACGCACATATTTCACATGCAGGGTCAAACATAATGTGCAATATTTTTCTTTCCACATTCACCGCTATTGTCTGTCAATTTAATTAAAAGAGCATTGATCGTGACAAGACTACATACAGTGGCTTGCGAAAGTATTCACACCACTTGGCATGTTTCCTATTTTGTTGCCATACAATCTGGAATTAACATTTATTTTTTGAGGGGTTTGTATCATTTGATTTACACAACATGCCTACCACTTTGAAGATACAAAATATTTTCTACTGTGAAATAAACAAGACAAAAAAACAGAAAACTTGAGCGTGCATAACTATTCACCCCCCTAAAGTCAATACTTTGTAGAGCCACCTTTCGCAGGAGTAACAACTGCAAGTCTTTTGGGGTACGTCTCTATAAGCTTGGCACATCTAGCCACTGGGACTTGTGCCCATTCTTCAAGGCAAAACTGCTCCAGCTCCTTCAAGTTGGATGGGTTTCGCTGGTGTACAGCAGACTTTAGTCATACCACAGATTCTCAATTGGATTGAGGTCCGGGCTTAGACTAGGCCATTCCAAGACATTTAAAATGTTTCCCCTTAAACCACTCGAGTGTTGCTTTAACAGTATGCTTAGGGTTATTGTCCTGCTGGAAGGTGAACCGCTATCCCAGTCTCAAATCTCTGGAAGTCTGAAACAGGTTTCCCACAAGAATTTCTCTGTATTTAGAGCCATCCATTATTCCTTCAATTCTGACCTGTTTCCCAGTCCCTGATGCTGCCACCACCATGCTTCACTATAGGGATGGTGTTCTCAGGGTGATGGGAGGTGTTGGGTTTGCACCAGACATAGCGTTTTCCTTGAAGGCCAAAAAGCTCAATTTTAGGCTCATCTGACCAGAGTACCTTCTTCCATATGTTTGGGGAGTCTCCCACATGCCTTTTGGCAAACACCAAACGCGTTTGCTTATTTTTTTTTCTTTAAGCAATTGCTTTTTTTCTGGCCACTCTTCCGTAAAGCCCAGCTCTGTGGAGTGTACGGCTTAAAGTGGATGTGGCGGCAGGTAGCCTAGTGGTTAGAGTATTATGCCAGTAACCGAAAGGTTGCTAGATCGAATCCCCGAGCTGACAAGATAAAAATCTGTCATTCTGCGAGCTGACATGATAAAAATCTGTCATTCTGCCCCTGTTCCTAGGCCGAATTTGTTCTTAACTGACTTGCCTAGTTAAATGAAAGGTAAAATATTTAAAAAGTGGTCCTATGGACAGATATTCCAATCTCCGCTGTGGAGCTTTGCAGCTCCTTCAGGGTTCTCTTTGGTCTCTTTGTTGACTCTCTGATTAATGTCCTCCTTGCCTGGTCTGTGGGCGGCCCACAGGTCAGTACTTCTCCACAACTTCATACCCTGACCTGTTTGGAGAGCTCCTTGGTCTTCATGGTGCCCCTTGCTTAGTGGTGTTGCAGACTGGGGCATTTCAGAACAGGTGTATATATACACTGAGCTCATGCGACATATCATGTGACACTTAAAGTCCACCTGTGTGCAATATTTTGAAGGTAATTGGTTGCACTAGATCTTATTTAGGGGTTTCATAGCAAATACATATGCACGCACCACTTTTCAGTTTTTTAGAATGTTTTTAAACAAGTTATTGTTTTCATTTCACTTCACCAATTTGGACTATTTCGTGTATCTCCATTATAATCTCCAAAATAATTTAAATTACAGTTTGCAATGCAATGAAATAGGAAAAACAATAAGAAAAACACCAAGGGGAATTAATACTTTTGCAAGGCACTGTAGGCAGGGGTCGTTACACTATCCTCTCCATCTATAGCAGTGCATGAGTAAAATCACTGAGGAAGCCAAGCCAGGAAAAAAAGCCATATCACAACCTGTGTTGTGATAATTGCATGGTTTGCTCTATAACCTGTTAGTTCATATCCCTTGCCACCGTGATATATAAGCCTAAGGCCGAGACAGTAAGAAGACAAAGTGGCAGAATAAATTCAACCACACCTTTGTTTCATCACAAAGTCGGAGAGCAACAACTGTCCGGTGAAGTCCACAAGCAAACAGTTACATGACCTACTAGAGACTGGTCAAGCAAGTTAATGTTTGAGATATTTTCGGAGTACTAAACAACTATTGATTTAGAACCACAGAGTTACCGTACGCAATTCATAAAGAAAAACAGGAGCTGCCTCCACTATTCCAACATCATCAAATCATCTATGCTTAGTCTAATACAGCCACAACTAAGATACCAGAAACTATTTAGTCCAATCAATGTAAGCTACATATGATACATCTGTCCATGGTACTGATTTCTCTGTGTGTGTGTGTGTGTCCCTATATAAAAACACACCCTATGTGTTTTAATAAAATAAACTATATGTAGGTTACTGAGCTTGTCTGATGCTTTAAGCACACTGTGATTAAATCATTAAGACACAAATGACTGGAGGGAGCCAGAGATCAAGATAGTCTAACAAAAACATTAATACATTTTTTTAAAGTGACCAAACCTTGGCCTTTGCAGATTCTGCTGTTATGCTCCTGTTGTTAAATTCCAAATAAGCTACACCGAGGGTCGGCAACCTTTTCCATTTGGAGTGCCAATTTATCTTACCATTTCTACCAATCTGTGTGCCAGTTATGATATGTATATGCACATTTTCATAGACATCATAATACATTAAACTGTTCTATGTATCTCAAAATCATCATGTGGTTAATAAAAATTCTAAAAGTAACTTATATTGCCAACTATGTAAAAAATAGCCCACATAGAGCCAACAAATAAAAACATTGCAGCCTGCAGGTAGAAAATATCCTGATAAAACGTAAATATCCTATAAATCAGATTGGCTACTCATGGCCTGTCTGCAAGGAACTTGAAACATTATATCCACTATTATGTTGGGTCAGGCCTGAAGCTTGAGCTAGCAATCTTGCAACATTGTATCAAATATTCTGGGCCCTCAGAGTTTTCTGCAGACAGACAGACATAGCTGTAGGATATTTGCGCAAGGAATAAGAACTAGTGATGCACCGATATTACATTTTTGGCCAATACCGATATTTTCCTTTCCAAAAAAACAATATCGATAACCGATATTTAACATTTTAGTGGCCTTTTAAGCATTCTAGTGCAGTTAAACACACACAATCTCAGTGCAAGAGGCATCACTACAGTCCCTGGTTCGAATCTAGGCTGTATCACATCCGGCTGTGATTGGGAGTCCCATAGGGCGGGGCACAATTGGCCCAGCATCGTCCGGGTTTGGCCGGGGTAGGCAGTCATTGTAAAGAAGAATTTGTTCTCAAATGACTTGCCTATTTAAAAGGTTACACACACCACAATGACCAAAAAGGCATTTTTTGGGGCATTTACGCATGTCCCCATTACCAGTAAAACAATCAAAACCTATTTCTTTCACTTACTTCCTGTGCTGTTTTGTGGTTCATTTGTTCATTTGTTTGATTTTCAACCAGGATTTCTCATTCTATGGCACACAGTTTGGGTCTTTGCGTGTCAAATAACACTATTTGACGTGTAAAATAAGCTTGTTGACCAATCAGGACCTGAATATGACTGCACATCATAATTTAACGTGTTCATACATTTTTTATGTTATTACACCATCACTCGTATTTCATATGTCACAACGATTCTTCAATACGTATGCTATGATGCTAGTAAAGTTGTCTCGCGCACCTACACTGCTGGTCATTAAAAAAAAGCTAGCTAGCTCATGGATGCAAACAATGTTCTTCCCACAAAACAACAATCTGTTTCAGTAGCTATAGTTAGCTAGCTAACTATATAGTTGGGTGTCATGAACTAAAATAACCCTAATTTATAAGACAGTTCTTGTTTGATTAATGGTGGTTGGACCCATCTATGTGAAGCTTGCCACAATAAAGATTAGCCACAATAGTGGACTTTGTGGTTAGCCTTAGAAATAAAAGTATGTAATTGACAGTGATGCAAATGAATACAAATAGTAGAATTATGCCATAATTGAATATAAAATGCCAGACGAGGTTGTTTAATCACACTGTACAGCCTTGCCTATGGATTGTGGATCAATGACATGGGGTATCAGCCTACTCAGTGACACCCAGAGGACATTAGCGTCATAGCTCTTATTGTGGGACTCTGAAACAACTGAATTGAGCCACATGTTGTCAACCTATGTGCATTGAACACTATTCCCGAGGAAAAACAATACCGCGTGGATGTCCCATAACTGAGGAGGACATTGGGAAAAAACTTATTGGGTATTGAGTAGACTGATACCCCATTTCATTGATCCCCAATCCTTATTTAAAGCTGTACAGTGCAATATGAATGGCAATACACACAATAGGCCGACTGGGGAGGTGATTTCACACAGTCAGTCTCGCAATAAGAGCTAATATTTGCATAAACCTTTAACAGTTGTGTTCTGTGGGTGTCACCATGTAGACTGATACCCAATTTCATTGCTTCACAATCCAACCTTGTTTAACATTATCTTGTCTAAATATGGCACAATTCCACCAATTGTAACCTTCTGCAACACTTTCAAAGAGGTACTTTTATTTTGAAAGCAAACCGCAAATTCCACTATTGTGCCTAAAATCCTTATTGTGGCTAGATTCACAACACATAACCCGGCGAACCTCGCTAGCCAGATGAAGCTAGCTGGCTGCTTATAACGTCAAGCTTTGGGCAACAGGGTTAAGTAGCTGGCAAGCTATTTATTTTCATGAACTGAAGTTCAATTTCAATAGGCGAACAAGTGGCTACCTAGCTAATACTTCCTCACAAGGATTCCTAAATCATTGCTAAGAATCATGAAAATGACTGCAATTTCTACTGGTCATCATTTTCAGGCTGGTTGTATTGGTGCTAGCTAGGTACCAAGCTAAAGCTAACTACCCCAGAAGTTGCAGTTGAACAAATAATGCTTTATTACCAACATGGTATTGTAAACACATCATTCGTGGCCTGTGTTTGCAGACTTTTTTTGTACAGCTTTGACAGCGCTACGTATAGTAGTGGTGGCGCTTGGCTTGCACGTGCAAATTCAGAACACACAACATTCTATAATAGAACTGTTATTTGACTCGTCAAATAGTGTTATTTGACATGCATCTTTTTTGACACGCAAAGCCCCAAAACGGCGTTCCATAGTATGCCGTGAAGCTAATAGCAGTGACGCTATTACTGTGTAACTCTGGTAGGGCAACATGTGTACCGGTGCTCGAACAGTCGGTGAAAGCCAACATCACAACAAAGAACGGTTGATTGTCAAGGGCAATAAATGCCATTATCTTGGCGTTATAATGGATTTCACCTTCGAGTTACTTGCTGAAATTCTTTCTCTTTCAAATGACTGCTCGACTTGTTGACTGCTCGATCCACCCAGCAGACATTGTGGGCTAGGTTAGGAATGCTGTTTTGCATACAATTGTATCTTACGTCATTACGTCATGTATATATACACACACGTTATATAGGTATGCACATCAGCTTTGACATCAGTTTTGCACATCGACGTTAAACTAGACATCGATGTCGCCATTTTTAGCTAATAACGTATGATTCCAATATATTGTGCATCCCTAATAAGAAGTAATCGGGTAGGCCTATTTTACGACGTTTCCACCGGATCAGAGAATGACACCCTTTCACACTGAGTGATTATCGAAAGAGAGCTGCAAATATTTTTTTAATAGGCTACGTTGAGGAACTATTGTCATTCACAATGGGTGTAAAAATAGACTTTGTTTACTTGCTGTCTGAGGTCAATAAAAAATGATTGAGAAGTAAGCAGTGGTGAGTTAAGACAATCAGAAATTCTATCAGATCACCAAATGGGCACATTTATAGGCCTACATTTGCACGCAGGTCAGGTAGCCCAGGCCTACGTTTATGGATAAATCAGGTGCGCTTCCTTACTCAACATTGACAGGAACGCTACAAACAAACAACAATGAATAAATTGACAACTCCTAAATGGAATGAAATAAACCAAAACTTGTTCCTCACAAGTGTAGCTTAGGTTGTGCAGTCAGCAAACAACGTGTCCACTTCGACAATGAGAATGGTAAAAGACTAATAAGAATATATTGAATGCATTAAAAGAAATTACCGTAACCAAACAAACATTGTACATTAGAAATTATGGGAAATAACGGTAAATGTGATACTTGTGTGCCATCCCCGTGGCCTCCACAATCGATTAGTCCACTGAGACAGGCGTGAATCAGACCAGTGTCTCATATCATAAAATCTACCAACAGCCAACAGCCTATCGACCGAACAATACTGAGACCAAGTATCTCAGATGCTTTCTCCAGTGAGATACTGTACATTCAGCCTCTTGCGAATTGAAGGAAAATTAGGAAACAGACTAAAGACCAATTATTTTATTCATAGTCAATTTTGGGGGGTATACCTGGCTTCCCTTGGCATCCATGAATGAATACACGCCACTGCTCTCTGTACAGGAGGAGCGTGTCCCCATGCTTAACAATAGCAAGTCCCTTATGTATGTGCCTTTCTGATGGCCTCATTCCAGCCATATCCCACTTCTGACTCCAATGTAGCGAATGGCTACATTACAATGCTTCTTGCGGGTCACGAACCCGGGTCTTCCAAGCCACAAAAGTCCACAAAAATATCTGTGATGAGTTTCAAACTTGCAACCTTTGGGTTAGTAAACATAACCTTAAGTAACCATCTCGCTTATGTAACCATACCAATCATAACAGATCATACTCTGATTCAGAAGGGTTAGGTTAAATGCAGAAGACACATTTCAGTCGAAGGCATTCAGTTGTACAACTGACTAGGTATCCCTAATTTAAGTGTCTCGTGTTTACTATGTTACGTCTAGTCTATGAGCCCAGGTTGCCCTATTACATCCTGAGAGGACAGATGTATCTCCGGATAAAGTTTCGTTCACTTACATGTGTTGGGTGCTGATGCGCAGTACGCCTGTGAGTTGCGGCAACGGGCGAGGAATGTTAAGTTGATTACCTGACCACGATACGTGACAATTGCAGAAGTATTTTAAGTAGTTGTAAATCCCAGAGGCGACTGCCACCCCAGTGCTGCCTGTGGCTATGATTTTATTGTTTTTCGCCGACCGGAGCTCACACACTTCCAAATTATCATTGGATAAAGTTCTGTTGACGGACACTATGAACTCACGAGATCTATTTCCAAGTAGACGTCTCAGAAGTTCCACTACAGCTCTTCCCTGAGTCTTGTCGTTGGCTTGCGGTTTTAAATGTGCGAGAGTCTGAAACTCGCAATGTGCTGATAAATTAGAGACTACTACAAGTAAAGCAATGCTATAAATACATTTAAATCTCATTTTGATCAAAATCAACTTAAGCGAAAGAGTCGTATGCGTCCGTGTAATAAAATACGAGTTTGGTCAATTTTCAGGCAATCAGGAAGTTTTCGTTTTGAGAAATGCTCTGTGCCAATCAGAGTGTGATTTGTTTGGAGTCAATCAAAGTATTAAACCAATCACAGTCGAGAGGTTGGTAAATGGTAAAATCGCGGGGGGAAAAATAGTCACCCGATAAAGTCTGAGGACGTTTTATTTTTAGATTAGATGTATTTGGGTATAGAAAGGCACAGGGAAATTCCTCAGCAAAACGTCACAAATTATGTTATTTGCGTTTCAAGGCTGGACCTACAGTAGGCCTATATGTAAAACAAAAAAAATATATATATATATATATAACAACGCGAATCATATTGAGAGGACATAAAAAACACGGTCCTCTCAATATGATTCGCGTTCATCCGCCCATTCAAACCAATCAGGACGTTTACGCACTCCACGGCCCGCCCTGACACTTCATTTTAATGCTTGTTTACTTACATTCACTGTCTGGTTGTATTTACCACATGCATGCTACCTCGTCCATTTAGTATTGTTTAGTGAGTGAAGAGTATTTATTGAATGCAACTAGCATACTAATTATTAAGGGATATAGCAATAGTTATATTGTTTACGCGCTACTTCTGTAACGTGTTGCCTCTCTCGTGCCCCTGCACATGCGCATTTACTAATTGCCTCATAAGGGCTGTTGCCAGGCCAGAGAGGGCCATAAATCAATAGCCCTAGTCTTAGTTCTCTCTCCCTCTCGGTTTAAATTGCTGATGTGTGAATATTCCTGTGTTAGCCTGTAAAATTATTGCAGTTGTTGATATGCTTTTATCAGGGCATATGTTCACACATCCTGATATATATTTATAGTTTGCATGTCTATTTTTGATTTGCATATATGTATATCTTAGTATCTTGTAAATGGATCCTGATGATTGCATTGTCTCTCCCTTTTTCAGAACCACAAATATATGAACATCTTCAAATGGAAAAGCTCTGTCAGCGCTTGTGTGTGGTGACCATCAAGAGTACAGGCCTCCACATCATGAATATGACCGGACAGCACTATAGTAGGCAGAACCAAAACATATCAGCATTAAGCACTAACGGGTGAGGGCATTCACAACTGACCGTTCAGACGAGCTCCAGCTAGCCGTTTTTACAGTAGATCACTAACTGTGTACAACAAAGGCTTGAATGAATTCAGTCACAGGTTGATCACATTGCAGAAAACATTTGTCACAATTAAGCATATTTTTAAGTAAACAAAACATTTGAACATGTTTTAACCAAAACCAATTGGGGCCATACTTGCAAACACTAGAAACAGTTTAAGTTTCACAGTCTCAAAATGTGCATCAGCTAATTAAAATGGTTGATTTACTTGCACTTGATAGAACGGTATATTGTAGCTGGTCCCATCAGATAACCTGGCACACATTAGCCATATGTATGCTAACCAGTCATCTTAAGTTACCACAGCCACAAAGTCATAAGGCCTGCCTACTCTACCAATCAGATGAGTTCTTGGTTCAGGGAAGCACACCACAGTATTTTTTATTTAACCCCTATTTTACCAGGTAAGTTGACTGAGAACACATTCTCATTTACAGCAACAACCTGGGGAATTTAGCCAGGACACCACTTACAATAAGTGCCATGGTATCTTTAGTGTCCACAGAGAGTTACACCCGTTTAACATCCCATCCGAAAGACAGCATCCTACACAGGGCAATTGGGATATTTTTTAGATCAGAGGAAAGGGTGCCTCCAACATCACTTCTAGCAGCATTTGGTCTCCCATCCAGGACCAACCCTGCTTAGCTTCAGAAACAAGCTAGCAGTGGGATGCGGGGTGGTATGCTGCTGGCAGTCTGAGTCATTAATACCCATAAAACCTAGCAGTCAAACAAGAAAATGGTTCCAATCATTTTTCCACCATTCATTTTTCCCATAGGGGATTTTAGAAACAATTAAAATAAGGTCTGTGTTTCATGTAGGCTTACCCTGGCATGACGTGTTGATAACCGTGTAAATCTCTCTAGGACAATGTGACTTTTGCCAATATGTTTGCCTGTATAATATATTGTGTAATTTTGGAGTTACTTTTATTGTAATTAACAATAGAATATGTTTCTAAACACTTATACGTTAATGTGGATGCTACCATGATTACAGATAGTCCTGAATGAATCGTGAGTAATGAGTGAGAAAGTTACAGGCCCACAAATATTATACCTCCAAGACATTTTTGGGGGGAGGTATGATATTTGTGGGCCTGTAACTTTCTCACTCATTATTCACGATTCATTCAGGACTATCTGTAATCATGCGGTATGCATGAGACGGTAGCTTCAGTCTTTACTAAGTCTTTATTAACAAAATTATAACAACTCTCATATAAAGTAAATTCGGAGTTTCCCTTCAAAACTCGGTAGGTATATTTCAAACAGTTTCTTAAGGACTTACCAGCCAAACCAGATGTGAAATGTCTCCAGGAGACATGGCTTAAACCTACTCTAGATTTTGTATAACAAGGTTATGTTGGAGTCCATAGAGATAGTGTGGCAGGGGGGTGAGGAGGGTGTGCTACCTTTATAAAACAGGAGATCCCATATGCAGTACCAGTCAAATGTTTGGACACCTACTCATTCAAGGTTTTTATTTTTATTTGTACTACTTTCTACATTGTAGAATAATAGTGAAGACATCAAAACTATGAAATAACACACATGGAATCATGTAGTAACCAAAAAAGTGTTAAACAAATCAAAATATATTTTAGATTCTTCAAAGTAGCACCCTTTGCCTTGATGACAGCTTTGCACACTCTTGGCATTCTCTCAACCAGCTTCATGAGGTAGTCACCTGGAATGCATTTCAATTAACAGGTGTGCCTTGTTAAAAGTTAATTTGTGGAATTTCTTTCCTTCTTATTAATGCGTTTGAGCAAATCAGTTGTGTTGTGACAAGGTAGGGGTGGTATACAGAAGAAAGTCCTATTTGGTAAAAGACCCAAGAATATATTATGGAAAGAACAGCTCAAATAAGCAAAGAGAAATGACAGTCCATCATTACTTTAAGACATGAAGGTCAGTCAACATGGAAAATTTCAAGAATTTTTAAAGTGCAGAGCTACCTCTCCTGCAGAGGATACGTTCATTAGAGTTAGCAGCCTCAGAAATTGCAGCCCAAATAAATGCATCACAGAGTTCAAGTAACAGACATATCTCAACATCAACTGTTCAGAGGAGACTGAGTGAATCAGGCCTTCATGGTCGAATTTCTGCAAAGAAACCACTACTAAAAGACACAAATTATGAAGAAGAGACTTGCTTGTGCCAATAAACATGAGCAATGGAAATTAGACCAGTGGAAATCTGTCCTTTGGTTTGATGAGTTAAAATTTGAGATTTTTGGTTCCAACCGGCATGTCGTTATGAGACGCAGAGTAGGTGAACGGATGATCTCCACATGTGTGGTTCCCACTGTGAAGCATGGAGGAGGAGGTGTGATGGTGTCGGGGTGATTCGCTGGTGACACTGCCAGTGATTTATTTAGCAGCGATACGCCATCCCATCTGGTTTGGGCTTAGTGGGACTATCATTTGTTTTTCAACATGACAATGACCCAACACACCCCCAGGGTATGTAAGGGCTATTTGATCAAGAAGGAGAGTAATGGAGTGCTGCATCAGATGACCTGACCTCCACAATCACCTGACCTCAACCCAATTGAGATGGTTTGGGATGAGTTGGACCCCAGATTGAAGGAAAAGCAGCCAAAAAGTTCTCAGCACATATGGGAAATCCTTCAAGACTGTTGGTAAAGCATTCCAGGTGAAGCTAGTTGAGAGAATGCCTAGAATGTGCAAAGCTGTCATCAAGGCAAAGGGTGGCTACTTTGAAGAATCTCAAATATAAAATATTTGTTTATTTGTTTAACACTTATTTTTGGTTACTACATGATTCCATGTGTTATTTCATAATTTTGATGTTTTCACTATTATTCTACAAAGTAGAAAATAGTAAAACATAAAGAAAAACCCTGGAATGAGTAGGTGTGTCCAAACTTTTGCCTGGTACTGAAAGTGTGTGGGAGAGGGAGTTGAATGTGAGTATGTAGTGGTAGAGGTGTAGTTGGGAGGGGGAAATATGGTAATAGTGAACTTTTACAACCCCTGTAAGAGACTAGAATTGCTGGCCCTTAGGAATGTAGAAGGTCAAGATAGGAGACGGGTAATGTGGTGTGGCGTCTTTAATGCTCAAGGTACGCTCTGGGGAGCGTTACGGACTGATGTAAATGGACAAGTGTTGGAGTAACTACTGCATGAGAAAGGGCTTGTGAGTCTTAATGATGGCCGGGAACCAGGATTGACCCATTAACTGAAAATGAATCTGCTCTGGATGTTACTTTGACCTCAAGTTCAATGGCAGGCAGATGTAGTTGGGAGGTTTTGGAGGAATCTACAGTGGGCAATGATCACTATTTTATCATGTGTACTAGAGGTCGACCGATTATGATTTTTCAACGCAGATACCGATACCGATTATTGGAGGACCAAAAAAGCAGTTACAGATTAATCGGCCGATTTTTATTTTATTTATTATTTATTTGTAATAATGACAATTACAACAATACTGAATGAACACTTATTTTAACTTAATATAATACAGCAATAAAATCAATTTAGCCTCAAGTAAATAATGAAAGATGTTCAATTTGGTTTAAATAATGCAAAAACAAAGGGTTGGAGAAGAAAGTAAAAGTGCAATATATGCTATGTAAGAAAGCTAACGTTTCAGTTCCTTGCTCAGAACATGAGAACATATGAAAGCTGGTGGTTCCTTTTAACATGAGTCTTCAATATTCCCAGGTAAGAAGTTTTAGGTTGTAGTTATTATAGGAATTATAGGACTATTTCCCTCTATACCATTTGTATTTCATTAACCTTTGACTATTAGATGTTCTTATAGGCACTTTAGTATTGCCAGTGTAACAGTATAGCTTCCGTCCCTCTCCTCGCTCCTCCCTGGGCTCGAACCAGCAATACGACAACAGCCACCCTCGAAGCAGCGTTACCCATGCAGAGCAAGGGGAACAACTACTAGAAGGCTCAGAGCGAGTGACGTTTGAAACGCTATTCGCGCGCTAACTAGCTAGCCATTTCACTTCAGTTACACCAGCCGCATCTCACGAGTTGATAGGCTTGAAGTCATTAACAGCGCAATGCTTGACACACAACGAAGAGCTGTTGGCAAAACGCACGAAAGTGCTGTTTGAATGAATGTTTACACGCCTGCTTCTGCCTACCACCACTCAGTCAGATACTTAGATACTTGTATGCTTGTATGCTCAGTCAGATTATATGCAACGCAGGACACGCTAGATAATATCTAGTAATATCATCAACTATGTGTAGTTAACTAGTGATTATGATTGATTGTTTTTTATAAGATAAGTTTAACGCTAGCTAGCAACTTACCTTGGCTTACTGCATACGCGTAACAGCTTGTGGAGTGAAAGGAGAGAGGGGCAGGTCATTATTGTGTTGGACTAGTTCAGTGCTTCTCAATTAATTTCTGTTACAGGAAGAAGTAAACATTTCGCGCCCCGTAACTCTCCGCCGTGACTGTAAATAGTATCATTTGTCTATAAAATTGTTATAAGTACACCTCTGCATAACATTGTATCCATTGTATTTGATACTGAAAAATACAATTAAATATAATCAATAAATAATACATTCAAATTGATCAGCAACATTAACTCAGGAGCACAATATATGAAACACACAAAAATGAATAAAACAATTTGTGCTGATTTAAAAAAAATCAAAATGAGGAAGTCAGGATTAATGGCTACAATGAGCACGTTTTGCAGAGCACAGCTTTTCGAAGAGGGGTTTGAAGCATGATACTGCAACTCTCAGCTCCTGCTCAATGTTTAGCTGGGACCTGTACTTGGTCTTCAGTGCAGCAACAGCAGAGAAGCCAGTCTCACAAAGATAAGATGTTGCACCACCAGTCAGCTACTTGCCCCCTCTGTCCCTCAGACTTCCTTAGCTGACATGGGCTAATTGAGTGACTTTCAGTGATTGACATAACGATTAAAACTGCTGATCCACAACCAAATTTCAAAATTGCACCTAGTGTATTATACTATTCTAGTATTGGCTTGGGGTGCTCAGGCTGCATGACCCCGAATGCAGGCTGCATGACCCCGACTGAGGGGGGCACGCGGCCTGTGGGCCACCAGTTGCCCATCGCTGAGCTACAGGCTATGGTAAAAGTTTAATGTATCAAGTGTGGCCGACAGTCTGCAATTTATTGAAAAATTAAAGTGGAGAAATCTATGATAATAGTAGTTTCTCCTCTGATGTCAATCATCGAGGATCAGGTTCATGTTCTGAACTCTCAAGGAACGCATACAAAGTGAGATGGAGGATGAGTACTTTTGTTGGCTCAGAAAAATGGCGATGCCTACTTTAAACGTAATTTTTCCGCCAGCGTCTCATTGGAATGGCTGTCGGTGAATTATCTGTGTGTAACTAAAATGTGTTTTGAGCATTTTTGGCTAAGTTGACTAAAACCAGGGCTGGCTCTAACCTTTTGTGGGCCCTGAGCAAGATTTGCTTGCCCCCCCTCCACCTCGCGGGCAAGACATTTTAGTGGCTGCCCCCTTCTTGACGACAGAGAGAAAAGTTTACGTTTTTAAGTGAATTTCCTGCAACTCTACCAATTTTGCCATGGGGCAAAGAGAGAGAAATGTGCAGTTCTACAGCTTTTGCCATGGGGTGGGGATGCATTTTTTTTCAGTTTTAAAGCAATTCTACACACTCTGCCATGACTTGTGCCATGTTAATGATATTTGAGTGAGAGTGACTAACAAAATCAATGGGGCCCCCTGGAAGTCAGGTCCCCAGGGCACGTGCCCTGCCTGCCTGGTCGGTATTCGGCCATGATTACTACAAGAGATAGCTGGCTAGACTAACTTATCTAATTGAGTGACTGTCATAATAAGCAAAAAATTGCTGATGCACAACCAAATTTCGAACTTGCAACTTGTGTATTCTACTATTCTAACTCTCAACAGTAAGGGATGGGTATGGTTGCTCCTATGTGGGTAGAGTATGTGTGTATATGTTTTACTACATTTCGAACTCGAGTTCTTACTGTGCTATAAACTGTCTCCAGATAGGACCACTGAATAATAGTCCTGTCATGGCCATGGCAGGCAGTGATTGGCCCCTCCACACCATGATGCATAATGCCCCACCCCCGAGGGTATAATACGCACTATCCTGCCTGAGAGTGTCACTCTTGTTTTATTCAGCCACCGCTGTTCATCGGCGCTATCATTCTTATCATCTGTAAATTAATCTATTCTTATTTTGGTCTAAACTGCTACATTTCGGCAGAGTGGCTAAGAAGATATTTTAGATTTTTTTTAAAGATTCCGTTGACGTTGTTCCGTTTAATAGCCTGAGTCAGCTAGCAAGCTAATGTGTCGTTCTTGCAAGAGACCAAGGTTTCTCAGGTAATTCTTTCATAATCACCTTCCCAATCACACTCAAACAGTGAAGGAAGTAGACAAAATCACACTCAAACCGTGAGGGAAGCAGACAAAATATTGGTCATTATCAGAAATATTTTCTAGTGCCAAAGAAAGACGGTGGCATGAGACCAATCTTAGATTTGAGGGTGTTGAAC
Source organism: Oncorhynchus mykiss (assembly GCF_013265735.2). NCBI lineage: Eukaryota > Metazoa > Chordata > Actinopteri > Salmoniformes > Salmonidae > Oncorhynchus > Oncorhynchus mykiss. The sequence goes on along the minus strand of NC_048580.1, from coordinate 24,619,062 downwards.
AAATTATTACGAAAACGACCTTTTCGCATGTTAACACACCTCCGTTTATTCAAAGTAGTCAGACATGCAGAATATTTCACAACAGTGGACCTCAAGCACAAGTTATTTTACGTTCCTATTGTGGAAAGGCACAGGACATTTCTCAAGTTCTCATTTCAGAACAAAGAATAAAGTTTTGTGTCCTCCCGTTCAGCCTGAGCTTAAGCTCTCACTGCTTCACCGTTTCCGTGAATGTAGCTATTGCCCCCTCTACGATCACAGTGGATACAGATAATGTGCTATCTAGATGACTGGCTTATAATAGCGAAATCGAGAGAATTGGCCAAGACACACACTAGGATAGTGATAAATCATATCTGCAATCTGGGTTTCCTGATAAGCCAACAGACAAGCTTTTTAGGCTTGAAACTGAACTCTCTGTCCATGTGCACGGGTCTAACAGTCAACAGACAGAGGTGCATTCTGACTGCAGGATGCGCACTCCACCGGAGCCGGACTCTTGCACGTAAACAACTTGCAGACTTGTTTACGTGTTGCTGTGCGTTTTGTTGTCAACCTTACTTTGCTACCTGAGAACTTTACGTTTTTTACTTTTTAATTACCGTTTATATTTTGGGTTTTTCCCATCACTCAACTTTTTTTCAATCAACTTTTTCACTCCGGACGTTCTATCTGGACGTGGTTCGTCAGGACCTCCAACAGCCGAAGCTAAGTAGTAACATTAACATGATGCCTTCTAATTGCAGTCGCTGTACTCTGTACGCTGTACTGTAATATACAGGAGAGCGATCACCTTACGGCGAGGATAGCTGTGCTGCAAGCCCAGCTTCAGACGCAATCGTTAGGCAAGGGTCATTTCAGTGTAGGAAAGGATGAAACAGCGTCTGTGCCACCAGTAAGTACAGATAGTAACGTTAGTATAAATCCCCTCGCACGGTCCCCGCAGCCGGACAACTTTCTCATGGTTTCTGGAGGGAAATGCTGTTGGAATGCTCAACCGGTGTCGCTCATTCAGCCAACAAACTTTCAACTGGTTTTCCCCATTAAGCAGTGAGTAGGAGTCTGAGGCCGAGCCTTCTCTTGTCTCTACTCCTCCCGTTACAGGGTCTGAGACGCCCGAAGCTTCCCACCATTAGCTCTGACAAATTAAAAACCCTAGTCATTTGCAACTCCATTCCCCGCAGTATTAGACTTAAAACGAATCATCCAGCACTGTTTACCAGGGGGCAGGGCTACCGACGTTAAGGCTAATCTGAAGATGGTGCTGGCTAAAGCTAAAACTGGCGAGTGTAGAGAGTATAGATTTATTGTTATCCACGTCGGCACCAACGATGTTAGGATGAAACAGTCAGAGATCACCAAGCACAACATAGCTTCAGCGTGTAAATCAGCTAGAAAGATGTGTCAGCATCGAGTAATTGTCTCTGGCCTCCTCCCAGTTAGGGGGAGTGATGAGCTCTACAGCAGTCTCACAACTCAATCACTGGTTGAAAACTGTTTTCTGCCCCTCCCAAAAGATAGAATTTGTAGATAATTGGCCCCCTTTCTGGGACTCACCCACAAACAGGACCAAGCCTGACCTGCTGAGGAGTGACGGACTCCATCCTAGCTGGAGGGGTGCTCTCATCTTATCTACCAACATAGACAGGGCTCTAACTCCTCTAGCTCCACAATGAAATAGGGTGCAGGCCAGGCAGCAGGCTGTTAGCCAGCCTGCCAGCTTAGTGGAGTCTGCCACTTGCACAGTCAGTGTAGTCAGCTCAGCTATCCCCATTGAGACCGTGTCTGTGCCTCGACCTGGGTTGGGCAAAACTAAACATGGCGGTGTTCGCCTTAGCAATCTCACTAGGATAAAGACCTCCTCGATTCCTGTCATTATTGAAAGAGATCGTAATACCTCACATCTCAAAATAGGGCTACTTAATGTTAGATCCCTTACTTCAAAGACAATTATAGTCAATGAACTAATCACTGATCATAATCCTGATGTGATTGGCCTGACTGAAACATGACTTAAGCCTGATGAATTTACTGTGTTTACTGTGTCACTGGTTACACTAGTGACCATATCCCCGTGCATCCCGCAAAGGCGGAGGTGTTGCTAACATTTACGATAGCAAATTTCAATTTACAAAAAAATATATATGTTTTCGTCTTTTGAGCTTCTAGTCATGAAATCTATGCAGCCTACTCAATCACTTTTTATAGCTACTGTTTACAGGCCTCCTGGGCCATATACAGCGTTCCTCATTGAGTTCCCTGAATTCCTATCGGACCTTGTAGTCATAGCAGATAATATTCAAATTTTTGGTGACTTTAATATTCACATGGAAAACTCCACAGACCCACTCCAAAAGGATTTCGGAGCCATCATCGACTCAGTGGGTTTTGTCCAACATGTCTCTGGACCTACTCACTGTCACAGTCATACTCTGGACCTAGTTTTGTCCCATGGAATAAATGTTGTGGATCTTAATGTTTTTCCTCATAATCCTGGACTATCGGACCACCATTTTATTACGTTTGCAACTGCAACAAATCATCTGCTCAAACCCCAACCAAGGAGCATCAAATGTCGTGCTATAAATTCACAGACAACACAAAGATTCCTTGATGCCCTTCCAGACTCCCTCTGTCTACCCAAGGACGTCAGAGGACAAAAATCAGTTAACCACCTAACTGAGAAACTCAATTTAACCTTGCGCAATACCCTAGATGCAGTTGCACCCCTAAAAACTAAAAACATTTCTCATAAGAAACTAGCTCCCTGGTATACAGAAAATACCCGAGCTCTGAAGCAAGCTTCCAGAAAACTGGAAGTTTGGAAACTGGAAGACTAGCTTGGAAAGACAGTACCGTGCAGTATCGAAGAGCCCTTACTGCTGCTCGATCATCCTATTTTTCCAACTTAATTGAGGAAAATAAGAACAATCCAAAATGTATTTTTCATACTGTCGCAAAGCTAACTAAAAAGCAGCATTCCCCAAGAAAGGATGGCTTTCACTTCAGCAGTAATAAATTCATGAACTTATTTGAGGAAAAGATCCTGATTATTAGAAAGCAAATTACGGACTCCTCTTTAAATCTGCGTATTCCTTCAAAGCTCAGTTGTCCTGAGTCTGCACAACTCTGACAGGACCTAGGATCAAGAGAGACACTCAAGTGTTTTAGTACTATATCTCTTGATACAATGATGAAAATAATCATGGCCTCTAAACCTTCAAGCTGCATACTGGACCCTATTCCAACTAAACTACTGAAAGAGCTGCTTCCTGTGCGTGGCCCTCCTATGTTGAACATAATAAACGGCTCTCTATCCACCGGATGTGTACCAAAATCACTAAAAGTGGCAGTAATAAAGCCTCTCTTGAAAAAGCCAAACCTTGACCCAGAAAATATAAAACACTATCGGCCTATATCGAATCCTCCATTCCTCTCAAAGATTTTAGAAAAGGCTGTTGCGCAGCAACTCACTGCCTTCCTGAAGACAAACAATGTATATGAAATGCTTCAGTCTGGTTTTAGACCTCATCATAGCACTGAGACTGCACTTTTGTGAAGGTGGTAAATGACCTTTTAATGGCATCAGACTGAGGCTTTGCATCTGTCCTCGTGCTCCTATACCTTAGTGCTGCTTTTGATACCATCGATCACCACATTCTTTTTGAGAGATTGGAAACCCATATTGGTCTACACGGACAAGTTCTGGCTTGGTTTAGATCTTATCTGTTGGAAAGATATCAGTTTGTCTCTGTGAATGGTTTGTCCTCTGACAAATCAACTGTAAATTTCGGTGTTCCTCAAGGTTTTCACTATATATTTTACCTCTTGGGGATGTCATTCGAAAACATAATGTTAACTTTCACTGCTATGCGGATGACACACAGCTCTACATTTCAATGAAACATGGTGAAGCCCCAAAATTGCCCTCGCTAGAAGCCTGTGTTTCAGACATAAGGAAGTGGATGGCTGCAAACTTTCTACTTTTAAACTCGGACAAAACAGAGATGCTTGTTCTAGGTCCCGAGAAACAAAGAGAGGAAGAGTGGCAAGAAGAAAGCCATTTCTTAAAGATATCCATAAAAGTGTGACCTCACTCATATTATCAGAGAACCGGGGTTACACAAGTACTGTAACCTTAGGTTATTATACTCAAATGTGGATAAATGCACGGCTTCTTTTGACCAAAATCCTGGGCCCAGTTTTTTAAAATTCTTAATCTGGATCAGAATGATTTTTTGCTGTCCAAAATCAGATCGGTCTTTTTTTTAGCAAGTTCTTCAGAAAATAAGTGGATAGGATCATTTTGATCCCGATACTACAATATAAAGATCACAGATCTGAATTTTCAGTGTGTTTTTTAAACCTCCCACCTTAGTTACATTGACATTGTTTAGTTGTAGTGCCTTTCACCTGTCTAAATCCAACCTGAATCCACCCATCCATTAGAATCATGATCATCCAGATTTTTTCAGCATTCAAAACTATCCTAATCACTACTTTTTTGAATTTTGAAAAACATTTAATCTTGATTGAAGTTCAGATTGTATTAGCAAATCCGAATCCGAATGTTCCTAATTCTAATTCTTCAGTTTCGAAAAATCCAAATATAAGATTTATCTGATTGCTAAAATCCAATCAAATAAATGTTTTTAAAAACTGGGCACAGGGCTGACCACCCACTACTGACCACCCAGTGAGCACAACTGGTTGTGTCTTCCACTGCTCACTGTGCACCAACCATTGGATTGGTGGAGGCATAGCCTAGTGGGGGTTTCCCCCATATTTCTTATACCAGTCATTTCCTTTCAAATCAGGGAAGTAGACAAGTTCACACTTTGGGAGGAAGGAGAGATCATTTTGTATATATAGTGTATGTGGACACCCCTTCAAATTAGTGGATTCTACTATTTCAGCCACATCCGTGGTGTATAAAATAGAGGACACAGCCATGCAATCTCTATAGACAAACACTGGCAGTAAAATGGCCTTACTGAAGAGCTTCATGAAATGGGTTTCCATGGCCGAGCAGAGGTACACAAGCTTAAGATCACCATGTGCAATGCCAAACGTCGGCTGGAGTGGTGTAAAGATTGCTGCCATTGGATTCTGGAGCAGTGGAAATGCGTTCTCTGGAGTGAGGAATCACGCTTCAACATCTGGCAGTCCAACGGACGAATCAGGGTTTAGCAGATGCCAGGAGAACGCTATCTGCCCGATTGCATAGTGCCAACTGTAAAGTTTAGTGTAGGAGGAATAATGGTCTGGGGCTGTTTTTCATGGTTCGGGCTAGGCCCCTTCGTTCCAGTGGAGGGAAATCTTAACGCTACAGCATACAATTACATTCTAGACAATTCTTTGATTCCAACTTCGTGGCCACAGTTTGGGGAAGGCCCTTTCCTGTTTCAGCATGACAATTCCCCCGTGCACGAAGCGAGGTCCATACAGAAATGGTTTGTCGAGATTGGTGTGGAAGAACTTGACTGGCCTGCATAGAGCCCTGACCTCAACCCATCGAACACCTTTGAGATTAATTGGAACGCAGACTGTGTGCCAGGCCTAATCACCCAACATCACCTCGACCTCACTAATGCTTTTGTGGTGGAATCCTGCAGGTACTTGCTTCCAATGTTCCAACATCTACTGGAAAGACTTCCCAGAAGAGTGGAGGCTGTTACGGCAGCCAAGGGGGGACCAACTCCATAGTAATGCCCATGATTTTGGAATGATATATTTGACGAGCAGGTGTCCACATACAATTACACTACATGACCAAAAGTAAGAGTAAAATAAGAGTAATTCGGACATAGCCCTGAAGAAGGCTACTGTCACCATTTTCTGTGTCAGTGGGATTGACAAAGCTTCTAATAGGTTCTAGTTGTTTCTCTGTAGAGAGGGTACAGAGTTTGTGTCTCGGAATATACTGTGTGCAAAGATGAATGACCTGCAGCTTTGATTTGAATGACCCACTTACACTCACTGGTAAAACATGGCAACCAGAGGAGGAGAGTGTATTTATCTGACGCTCTTCACCATTGGTTCATAAAAGATCCACCCCTTCCCCTTTAAAAGTCTATGACTTTTACAGTAAAAGAGAAAGACGCGGAAGAGAGCTCGAGTAAAACTGGTATCCTGGACATTTGCTTAATCAAGTCTTTTAAAAAAGAAGACATGGAAAGGTAATTTGAATGACTTTACTAAAATATAATAGTTTTTCAATTGATTATGCAGATCGGCAACATTTAGCACTGTTTTTTTGTGTACAAAGCACTCAGAATGGTTCTTGAAGGCAGGTTTAACAGGCAGCAGATGTCATACTTTCAGTACCTTTTGTTCTCTTTTTACAGTGTACTAAAGTGGATGGAGAAGCTGCTGGTTCTGCTGTTTCTGATCTATGGTTGTTATGCTGAACATCAAGGTGAATGATCTCTCAAGTTTTCACTTGTAATTTTAACCATGTAGTAGATCTGGCCCTACATGGACTTAACTGTGCAAATATTTGCTGTCACTGAGTGTCCGCAACTTCTCTTCCGATCATGTTGCATTGCAAATATTGTTAAACTAATCTGTGGTGAAATAACAAAAAAAAAGCTCTATATTTTCATCATACTGGACATCAAGACATACTAGGTCAAGTTGATTTCTGTTACATTTCTGTTGCTGAGCTTTTCTCCTTCTCTCATTTTTAACCCATACAGATCTCTCAGGGAAAAAGTTAATCATCCCAGTCGAGACAAGCAACTCGTTTGTAAAACTCTCTGGCAACGTCTCAAAGCCTGTTACTGCTATGACCATGTGTCAGAGGTTCTTCACTGAGGAACACCGAGACCAGTCCCTTTTTTCTCTAGCAACCCCCTCTGATTCCAAAGATATCAATCTGTGTATGCAATCAAAGGGTGGGTATAAACTGAATATCAGAGGAAATTCTGTTACTATCAGCGGTTTGCCAGAAAATAGAAATGCATGGATCTCTTTGTGTGGCACCTGGGACTCTAAAACTGGTCTCACCCAGATGTGGGCGAATGGGAGACGAAGTGCATCGAAGATTCTTAAGCCAAATGGCCCTATAAATGGAAAACCAAGTATAATCTTAGGTCAAAACCAAGGCAGTTATGGTGGAAGTTTTGTAGCATCACAATCCTTTGTGGGGGATGTTACTGATGTACACTTCTGGGACAGTGTCATCTCTCCTTGCCAAATCAAATTGTATATGCAAGGGAAAAACTTTACTCCAGGAAATATTCTCAACTGGAAAGCATTGGAGTTCACTACTGGGGGAGGGGTGTTCAAGGAGATAAGTGACTATAACTGTTAGTGAACCAAAAGCAATACATTTGTACCAGGTATTGCTAATGTGTTAAAATGTATTATGATTACTGTCATCGTCATTTGCATGTTCATAGCAGCTTTCACTTTAAAAGCTCTGTTACGAATCGATATCCCATATTTTTATGTTCCTGAGTATTCAATTCATAGAAAAGAATAGTGCAATAAAGTTTCAATCATTTCTGATAAATGTTTGTCTGTCTTTCATTTAGCGTTTGTATGCAGATGACCTCTGAAATTGTGTAAAGTGTTATTTTCAGAGGAGAATGAAACCGAAAAAGCAAGATGTCTTTATTGACATTTTTCCAGTGTGTCTGTGTGCACAAGGTCGTTGTGTAAACAGAAGATGAATGACTTTGCTGGCCAATTGCAACTACCAGGCAGAACCACATGCAGCTCTGTATTAACGCTGGAGTTCATGCACCAGCGTGTTGAAACCACTTCCCTGCAACTAAAAACCCACAAGAATAAACCAGCAGATCAGTTGATCTCATGTTACCGTGTCAAGCTTTGATTCCAAACAGCTGTGTCTAGGTTCTCTACTCCCGCTCCTTATAGGCCTATAACTCCTAGTCTGGTAATTGATCTAAAAAAAAAAGACTTATTGTAAGAATATAGGATTATATTTCATACAAACATGTCATCTTAAATATCAAGATAATTATAATATAATTTGTCATTTATTTTAAATAACTTGATGAGACAATTTGTTCGAAAGCCACCGTCCGCCATATTGGTAACCTACTCCTCATGTCCCCTATTCAGGGGCGCAACTTTGGTTTTTAGAAGTGTTTACACTTTTGAATCCAGTCGGATAAACACCCCAAACAGCCTACCCGACCGCTCGGTGGCGTCTGCATGGTCATAAAGCACACCGTTTCCTCGTTTTGTATCACATTCCATTGATTAAACTGAGCAGGACAATTTCAGAATGTGGGTGGAGCCCCACCGTCCCCAGTGAAAGTTGCACCCCTGCAACTGTACACCGGGTGTACAAAACATTAGGAACACCTGCTCTTTCCATGACATAGATAGACTGACCAGGTGAAAGCTTTGGTCCCTTATTGATGTTATCTGTTAAATCCACTTCAATCAGTGTAGCTGAAGGGGAGGAGACAGGTTAAAGAAGGATATTATAGCCTTGAGACAATTTAGACATGGATTGTGTATGTGTGCCATGTCATGGTAGTAGGTGCCTGGCGCACATGTTTCAGTGTGTGAGTTCTTCATGCTCAACTGTTTCCCATGTGTATCAAGAAAGGTCCACCACCCAAAGGACATCCAGCCAGCTTGACAAAACTGTAGGAAGCATTGAAGTCAGCATGGGCCAGCATCCCTGTCGAATGCTTTAGTCAGCTTGCAGATCCATAACCCCCCCCCCCCCCCCCCCCCCCCCCCCCCCGAAATGAGGCCGTTCTGAGTGCTAAAGGGGGCGCAACTCAATATTAGGAAGGTGTTCCTAATCTTTTGTACACTCAGTGTATATCTGTGCAATAAGTAGCGTAACATAAAACCTGAAATCATGGCTAATGTTTCGCCTGTTGTGACCGAACATGTTTTCAAGTGTCCTTGACAAAAGTCAAACTACTGCATGGGTCTGCTCATCTTTTGCGCACATGCATGTGCTTTGCGCAAATAAGTTTTCCTCAAATATTATATAGTGTTACGAATCCCTTTTGGCCCGACAGTCTAGGGGGGGATGGTAATGAGACCAGTAACATAACTCATGCAATTCTAATAGTGACAAAGTAAAAGTGTGAACGAAATAACCAGAACAACTGAAATCTACCGTCAAACTCAAGGTTTATTTGAAAACACACGGTAATGGGGGGAGCAGGAAAAGGGGCTGAGCTGGACCCAAGGAAAGAAACAATAAGTATACAAAAACACCCCTAAGCTAGACTGGCTAGTACTTTAACAACAGCTAACTAACTAACCAAAAATACAGTGGGTGGTCCACCCAGTTCTAACTAGTGTATTTAACAAAGTTCACCTACGGGTAGTGTATGCCCATGGGCGACTTGTCTTGGTTTCCCCCTTTTCCCACCAGCAACAAACAAACACCATAACCAAAACGAGAGCGTGACCTACAGACATGGCATTTACAGAGAGATTGAGCTGTAGAGCAAACAACTGATGGGGTTTTTAAACCAAGGGAAAGGAACTGTGATAGGGTAGGAAACAGGAGGAGGTGTGTCTTCTGATTGATGATTGGATTGGTGACTGATTGGGGAGTGATGATTTTCACCTGTGAGGGGAGAAGGAGAGAAAAGAACACAGGACACACACAGGATAATGGTATCCGTAACACATAGCCTACGTGTTATTCCTTTATTACTGTACATAGTCAATTGTCAAAAATGCAGAATGATATTTGACAAAGGACTAATAAGAGTACTTTTTAATAAGAGTACTTTTTAATAAGAGTACTTGAAAAAGGACTGGCCAGGTGGTAACCTTCACTGTGAAGTGTGCTAGGCATCCCAACATTTGCGCTGCTTGCTTGCACTAATTGACTTTCCATTATGGATTTTTTTTTAAACTTTGAAATGTACAAATATTACAAAAATGTACAAGAAATATGTATTATTATAATGACCCTCTTTGTCACTATGTGTTACGTTCATTGACACGCATATGACAACCAGTGCCGGTCAGTGCCATTCAAGATGAGGGAGGACAATTTTTTTTAATGAGCATAGCCTTATTTCTATTACAGCATATTGGATGACTGTCATTCATATTCCATTCACCCAGTTCAATGTAACAGCAATAGATTTAGGGTACTACATGATACACACATTTTCCATATACCCATCATGAGGTTCAATGGAAGCATATGAATGAAAGTTTACAATGTCGGTACACACAGGTCGAGAGACAAATTTGAGGACACAGACAGTGACACATGCACACATTCAATAGCGCCTTGCGCACTCTTGCCTGCATCTAGCTGATATAGGATGTAATCATTAGTCCAACAGTTACAGACGAGAGTTTCTATTGGACAAATTCATGTTTATCCCTGTTTTGTTCAATTTACTTCCGTTTAAGAAATGTTTTTCAACAGAATAGGCGGAATGAATACACCCCTGATCACGTGTGAACACACAGGCAAGTTGTACTCGTTCTCGCATCTTTGCGCTCTCGTCCTCTCCCCCTTTCCCTTCGCTTGTGGAATTCAATGCACAACACATCAGCTGTATGTGACCAGGCTAAAAATCCTTTCCAAGCCACAACCTACATCGTTGTCACCATATTAGCTAAAGTAACGTCCTAGTCAACATAGCTGATATAACTAATGCGCTAGTAAACCCGCTACAATCATGCATTAACATTAGTGTACAATCAGCAAGCAGTTACATCGGCGGGCCAGGTGGCAATAAATTAGTAAAAACAAAAGCTTACCTTGACTTGGAAGAGTTTCAGGGTTGTGATGGATAGTCATAGCCAGCTAGCTAACATAGCATCCCTCTGCTTGAGCAGGGTGTTTCAGTAGGCCAAACGAGCTAGCTGCATTACTAGCTAAGTAATTGAAACTGAAAGTGAAAAAAAAAATGACAATCTCTATATATATTTCTCTCTTGCTTCTCATTCATTTTGGAGTAAATTAATTAGTTCAAAATTGTTAAATTATTATTTTTCTCTCTCTTTGAGTCAACTATTCACTACATTTTATGCCCTGCAGTGCTAGCAAGCTGCTTTCATTACTATATTCATTTTCTGATCCTTTGATTGGGTGCACAACATGTCAGTTCATGCTGCAAGAGCTTTGATAGGTTGGAGGACGTCCTCGGAAGTTATCATAATTACTGTGTAAGTCTATGGAAGTGAGTGAGAACCATGAGCCTCCTAGGTTTTGCATTGAAGTCAATGTACCCAGAGGAGGATGGAAGCTAGCTGTCCTTCAGCTACCCTACAGAGTGCTGTTGAGGCTACTGTAGACCTTTGCAAATTGTGTGTTTTAATCAATTATTTGGTGGCATGATTATATTTAGTATAGTTTTATCTAAAAAGGATAACTTTGAAATGTTTTAAATTATACTTTTATGATTTCAGTGAGGAGGATGGTCCTCCCCGTCCTCCTCTGAGGAGCCTCCACTGATGACAACATGGCGCAATCCACTCGACTGCCTTCATCATACAAACGCAAGTCACGTAACCTTATCCAAATACTACTTGGGTGGTGGGATGGCTCACCACTGCCATCTGCTGTATGGTAACTAAACTGCTCCATGGCACTCCATAATGCTTTGGAATATATATATCCTTGACTCTTGAGTTTGCTCATTCTGATATTTATTAATTTCTTTATTTTTACTTTTTGGATTATGTGTGTATTGTTTTGTGTTACTAGGTATTACTGCACTGTTGGATCTAGAAACACAAGCGTTTCGCCGCACCTGCGATAACATCTGCAAATCTGTGCATGCGACCAATAAACTTTGATTTGATTTGCATCAGGGGAATATTACATTTTCTAATTAGAAGAGTGTATTCAGTAAATACTCAGGAAGCAAGAAAATCGTATTATAGCATATAATAATGTTGAAACAGCTGAAACAGTTATCACACACATTGAAAGACAGATAAAAAAATCATGCTAGTGTTCAGGCAACATTATCAAAGTCACTCTTCTCCTTGAACATGTTCCCCTCAGTTATGTACTCTAATGCTTTCCAGTTTAGAATATTTCCAGGAGTGAAGGAATTTCCCTTAACATAAAAATCGAATTTGTCAAGGAGGGAGGACACTATCCCATAAGTGGACATTGGCCAGGTCCCCCACAAAGGACTGTAATCTATGAAAGCCCCACCCCATATGTGTATTGCTCTTAACCTAAAATAATACTTGGCTTTCCAGTTATAGAAATGTCCGAAGTAACAAACTTCCATGTACTTCACTTCCCATTTATCCAGAGTTGGGTCAGACCAGTGTAAGAGTCCCAGGTCCAGCAGATGGAGTTCCATTCATTCTTATTATCTGGCAACCTCAAGAAATCCAGTCCAGCTTCTTTGATGTGCACTCAGTATGCTCCCCTCACATATGGTTTGAACAACAGCAAATCCTTATCATGACGGGCCTGCCAGTGAGACAATGGACTGGCCTCTGCCAACCTCAGAGAAGAACCGCAAGCACACGGTCATAGCGGAAATGGGCGTCTGGATTTTAGCAGAGAGTTTCACATGGAAAGTGTCGCTCTCCAACAGGAACGAGAACACTGTCCCTGAGAAATTGGAAAGGGTGTGGAATTGATTACAACATGATATCATGTGTCAAACATAGCCTGAATTAGAGATCATCAACTAGATTCAGCCTTGGGACGATTTTCTGTTGAGTGTATTGTCAGGGAGCCGAAACTTAATTACAAACCATTTGTAGACTGCAAATTGACCGCAGGAAGCCCAAACATACAGTGCATTTGGAAAGTATTCAGACTCCTTGACTTTTTCCACATTTTGTTATGTTACAGCTTTATTCTAAAATGGATTCAAATGTTTTATCCCCCCCTCATCAATCTACACACAATACCTCATAATGACAAACCAAAAACAGGATTTAAGAAGTGTTAGCAAAGTCATTAAAAATAAAAAGCTGAAATATCACATTTACATAAGTATTCAGACCCTTTACTCAGTATTTGGTTGAAGCACCTTTGGCAGCGATTACAGCCTCGAGTCTTCTTGGGTATGACACTACAATCTTGGCATACCTGTATTTTGGGGAGTTTCTCCCATTCTTCTCTGAGGTCCTCTCAAGCTCTGTCAGGCTGAATGGGGAGCGTCACTGCACAGCTATTTTCAGGTTTCTCCAGATGTTCAATCTGGTTCAAGTCACTCAAGGTTAGAAGGTGAGCGCTCTGGAGCAGGTTTTCATCAAGGATCTCTCATTAATCTGCACCGTTCATCTTTCCCTTGATTCTGACGAGTCTCCCAGTCCCTGCCGCTGAAAAACATCCCCACGGTATGATGCTGCCACCACCATGCTTCACCAAAGGGATGGTAACAGGTTTCCTCCAGAAGTGACGCTTGGCATTCAGGCCAAATAGTTCAATCTTGGTTTCATCAGAACAGAGAATCTTGTTTCTCATGGTCTGCGAGTCTTTAGGTGGCTTTTGGCAAACTCCAAGCGGGCTGCCATGTGACTTTTACTAAGGAGTGACTTCTGTCTGGCCACTCTACCATAAATGCCTGATTGGTGGAGTGCTGCAGAGATGGTTGTCCTTCTGAAAGGTTCTTCCATCTCCACAGAGGAACTCTGGAGCTCCTTCAGTGTGACCACCTCCCTGACCAAAGCCATTCTCCCCTGATTGCTCAGTTTGCGGCCACTGTGTTCTTGGGGACCTTCAATGCTGTAGAAATGTGTTGGTGTCCTTCCCCAGATCTGTGCCTCGACACAATCTGGTCTCAAAGCTCTATGGACAATTCCTTCAAACTCATGGCTTTTGCTCTGACATGCACTGTCAACTGTGGGACCTTATATAGACATGTGTGTGCCTTTCCAAATCATGTCCAAACAATTGAGTTGACCAAAAGGTGGACTCCAATCAAGTAGAAACATCTCAAGGATGGTCAATGGAAACAGGATGTACCTAAGCTCAATTTTGAGTCTCATAGCAAAGGGTCTGAATACTTATGTAAATAAGTTACTTCTGTTTAAAATGTTTAATAAATTAGTAAACATTTCGAAAAACCGGTTTTTGCTTTGTGATTATGGAGCGTTGTTTGTAGATTGAAGAGGAAAAATATTTATTTAATCAATTTTAGAATAAAGCTGTAACATAAGAAAATGTGGAAAAGGTAAAGGGGTCTTTACACATTTAGGCTAGACACATTTAGGCTAGATACATTTAGGCTAGACACATTTAGGCTAGACACATTTAGGCTAGACACATTTAGGCTAGACACATTTAGGCTAGATACATTACTACCGTATAAATATTACAATTCCTAAGGCTATTGACAGGAGAAAAGACCTGTTATCGCAGTTATAAAATAAAGAATGATAAAAAATAGTGCTTTAGCGGAGACCAGACGTTTCTCCTCTTTCATTTAAAATGGATAATTAAGTTCTCCTGGACATGCTTATGCCTATCTGATTTTCTTTCAAATACAAATAGTGCTTCCATGTTCCAGAGAGCTCGAGACTTGTACCAATCTTCACAGGAATTTGTATGCTTTGAAAGGGAAATGAAGTCTGCCAAGTTTATGGAGGGAGGGAGTGGGCTTGGGGTATCCCCAGTCCAAATGTGCAGTCATATGGTGGTTGTTGGTCAGCTACTCTCATATCTCCCACTCATCGACTGAAGGGTTGAGCTCCCTCTTGTGTTACCTCTGGCAGCGTTTCTTTGCTAAATAACTTTCTCGGGTGTTCGCCTGTTTTATTACTCAAGATTCTTTATGACTTGCCTAGTTAAATAAAGGTTAAATATATATATATATTTTTTAATCTCCTTCATGCTTCTCTGGCCATCACGTCAGAAAACTCAAGGAGCTGATGGCCACGAGCGTGCTTGCTATCCATTTGGCGGAAACCAGCTAATAGTGTGCAACTGCAACCCACAATGCGGGCGTTCCTGCGTGGGTGGCGTTCTTGTTCCTGCATGAACACCCCTCCCTCAAGCACCCCACTGGTCTTGCATGAATGCACCCCCTTGAGCACAACATCTTCATGCTTGTGTGACACGTTTGAATGTGGGTCAAAAGGGGAATAAAAGTATTATGTGTTTTTCGCCCCCAACCTAATTTCTACCAGAATCCTCCTTCGGTAAAACAGTGACCGACAGGCGGGCGTGAAAGACATTGTCTACCGGTCGTCCCTACCCCGTGTACTGGCTATAGCTAGCTATTGTTGTCACCCTCTGCCGATTCTTTATCGGCAGTTGGAATCCAACATTATTTACATTATTGCCACCTACTGTATTGGATAGCTCCAGCCTCCCTCCTGTGCCGGAGTCATAGCTTAAAAATGGACCAATAAAAGTATAAAAGGGGGTTTCTGCAGATGCAGGAATGCCCACATTGAGGAATGTCCGAAATTGCGGGCGGGGGAATGCGGGAGTGCACCCTGGCACATTTTATTTTGCAGTGGATTGTTGCCACGTGCCTCATGCTAGCCTAGGCAGCCGCTAGTGGGCGCTATGGATCTCCACTATCATCTGTGCTCAGCTGGTAATACACTCATGTCCCCCGGCAACCAGGTTGTACATAGAACATCCTCCAAGGCCTCTAGACTAATTAGCCTACGAAAAGAGGGACAATTAGGCCAACGTCATTCCAAAAACAGTCCACTTCAGTTGTGATTTAGTTTATTTTTGTCAAGACCCGTGGTCCGTATTGACCCCGTTCTGTGTTCGGATGCAGAATGCGGACCGCCTATTGAGTATAGCTGTTGTATGCCTGGATTTGATCAGGAAGAGGCATGAGAGGTTAGCCTGGAGTTCCCATTATAACGATGCATTGTCCTAACAGGTTGTTTGTTTCCACAGGCTTCTGAGGCCATATGGAAGGGGGGGATTGGGAAGTGGGTGGGATGGCTTGGCAGAGGAGCTCCCATTTTGTGTATTCAGGGCCATGTTGATGTTGTTCCTCTTGTTTCAAACAAAGGAGGCCTGTAAATCTCTGAGGGCTTTACCTTCATACATGGAAATCAATTACTGAAGTATT
This sequence comes from Oncorhynchus mykiss, assembly GCF_013265735.2. Classification (NCBI taxonomy): domain Eukaryota; kingdom Metazoa; phylum Chordata; class Actinopteri; order Salmoniformes; family Salmonidae; genus Oncorhynchus; species Oncorhynchus mykiss. Next base: position 24,603,070 of record NC_048580.1, on the reverse strand, counting down.
CAACAATAGACCAGGGAATCAAAAAACCAGGAACCCTAAGAAGTGAGTTCAGAAATCCAGGGATGATGAGGGTGGATGGAAGTATGTGCTTGACCATGGGAATTTGAGTTATCGATGACTGTTAAATGGATAGTTCACCCAAATTACACAAATACATATCGGTTTCCTTACCCTGTAAGCAGTCTATGCTAAAAAGTTAGCATTTGGAGACAGTAGACAGGTACACAAAACCGAAGCATGGATTCCTGTCTTACCTTCCATAGACTGCTTACAGGGTAAGGAAACCAATATGTAATATTGTCATTTGTGTAAAGTACCTTTTAAAGCTGATGGGTATACCTCTGAAAAACTATAGTTACTGTAAACAATGAATAACAATCACAATATGAAAGTGAGGACACTAGGGCCATTCCCCCAAATACTTTGTTTTAATAGTTAGCTTCACAAACACATCTGACTGATATCATGTACAAACATCAACTGACAGAGCACATGTTACACTGCAGAGTAAATTTGACCGTTAACAGGACTTTGTTTTAAATAGGCCAATCCTTCTGCAGGGCATGCACACGCGCACATGTACACACCGACTATGAACACAACACAACAATTCAGATGACCACATTAACCAGTTAAAATATGTATTCGCAGAACGAAAATAATACAAAATAAATATTTGTCGATGACTACATACCATAGGATTGTACTAGAGAGGACTTAATGTGTGTATTTTGATAGATATGTTTCATTACTTGACAGCCCACATCACACACAACCACCGATATGAACCAAAGAGAGTGTTGTTTTCATCACATGAGTTTGAGGGTAGAATAGGCTTCAAACCTAGCATTTAAAATAATATATGTGTAAGTACTACAGTATAATAAACAACAATACAGTTGCTGCGAGTTAGGGGCAAGTAAATGAGTACAGTACAGTAACCAATAGAAAGGCATTTTATGTTTTGATTTAAATATCGCTCTGCCTGCTCCTCAACGGAGCGGGTTCAGAAAATACAGTCAAATCAAACTGCTCCTGAACATGTCCCCATAATCTCCCCCATCTCAATTTGGTCATATCCTTAGCAGGAAGCATCTGTTATGATTTCCTCTTGACACGGTCACGCTAATAGCTAGATCATGCTGCACAAAACAATATATACAGGGAGAGCCACAACACACAGAGGACATTCTCTTTGAATAGATACACCAGAACATTTTACACCAGTCACATTGAGGGAATGCCATAGGATGCCATAGGATGCCAGAGAATAAAACTTGACAGTGTTGCTACTTTGTCACCGACCCATCGTTTGTTCTCTTCACCACTTTCACAAAATTGTATGATGTTAGTACCAGCAGTGCTACGGGATAGCATCATTACATACACATGTTGTCAACAGCTGTCATTACATAGCCATGCGTTTTGGAATAAACACTCCATGACCATCTTTCATATGAATGAAGAGCGACTGATAAGCTCATGGGTGAAACGCGACAACACACAATATGTAGCAACTTCTTATGGCATCGCGGAAGGAAGGAGGGAGTTTCGTGAAAATGGAAAAACAACAACAACACTTCACAACATTGCGAGGCTGGAGTGGGGCAAAGAGGAGCGTAGACACACAACTCACGAAACCGACACGTCACAACATGGCTCCTAGAGGGGGTAAGAGAGCTGCAGTTTGGGGGGTCCATGCAGAAACGTTTATAGAGGGAAAAGTCTGGGGGTGGGGGGGTGGGAGGGGGTGTTGGTCTGGGATTTGTCAGGGATGTGGCCGAGCTGGTTTACTCGTCAAATCGCCCCTCCAGGATGCTCTCGAAGGAGAAGGGGACGAACTTGAAGCCCTGCCCCGTGTAGAACTTATTCTGGAACTCCACCCTAAAAAAAGAGACAAAAAGGACCGCAAAAGATCAGAGGTTTATTGAACAGGTCGATGGAGTTTTGGGACGAGGCCTCGAGCCAGCCGCCACAACACAAAACAAAGAAATGGTTGCCTCTCGAATGTCAAGACCAATTACAAATGATCATAGTCAATTATGATACTTCGTCCAACATTTCCTGGACATGAGTCAAAAAGCCTCAAATAAACTTGGACGGTCTTTGGACGGCACCATTATACCACATTTCGGGCTTTAACGAGCAGCATGTTCCTTCCTCAGTTACGAGGCCAGATGCTTGGCAGTAACACCATCTCCTCTCTGAATGAGAACAAACCTTAAAGAAGAAACATTTTAAATCGTGGAACAACTGCTGTCCCTACTTCGCTTTCAAGCTGGATTGTCCTACCGACAGTAGCTGAATATCTATTCAACTGGCTGAAAGCAACATACACAGCATCATCCACTTGCTGACAACTGGTGAGAAGCCAAGTGAAGTCAACTTCTTTTTTTGTGCTTACCCAACATTATTTACATTAAGAAAATGATAAAATGGCTTTTTAACAAGTGGAACACTTCCATTTGCATTTGATTTAAATAACCTGATGTTATACTGCTAAGCTACATGTAGCTAGCCACTTGTCGATCATCCCTTTCTCCAGAGAGGGGGTGGGGGGGGGGTGGGGGGGGCAGTATCTTGCCAGTGACTGAGGCTGCACTTCATTCCCTCTCTCCTCTGTCCTCGTTCACTCCTCTGGCAGATCTGAGATGCATGGATGGGTGGAAGGAAGCAATAGCTCCAACTAGTTTCCATCATACTGATTTCCCACAGTTCTATAAAATCTGCCAAGGGAAGTAAGCAAGGGCAGATGGATTAAGATAATGATAATCAATTGCACACAAGGTTCAACTGAAATCGTACTTCCGCTTTTAACCCTTTTTCCACATTTTGTTATGTTACAGCCTTTTTCTAAAATGGATTCCAAAAATGTTTTTCCTCATCAATCTACACACAATACCCCATAATGACAAAGTGAAAACAGGTTTTTAGAAATCTTTTCAAATTTACTAAAAATAAAAAACAGAAATACCTTATTTACATAAGTATTCAGGCCCTTTGCTATGAGACTCGAAATTGAGCTCAATTGTACGGAATTGTCCGTAGAGCTCCGAGACAGGATTGTGTAGAGGTACAGATCTGGGGAAGGGTACCAAAACATTTCTGCAGCATTGAAGGTCTCCAAGAACACAGTGGCCTCCTGTGTTCTTGGAGACAACCAAGACTTTTCCTAGAGTTGGCCTCCTCGCCAAATTGAGCAATCGGAGCAGAAGGGCCTTGGTCAGGTTGGTGACAAAGAAAATTTGTAACATGCGCTGAATACAACAGGTTACTGTGAAATGCTTACAAACCCTTTACCAACAGTGCAGTTCAAGGAAGAGTTAAGAAAATATTTACCAAATAAACTGAAGTAAAAAAGAATAAAATAGTAGCAAAATAAAATAACAATAACTAGGCTATACACAGGGGATACCGGTATCGAGTCAGTGTGCGGGGGGGGGGGGGGGGGGGGGGGGCAATTTGTACATGTAGGTCCTGGATGGCAGGAAGCTTGGTCCTGGATGGCAGGAAGCTTGGCCCCAGTGATGTACTGGGCCGTACGCACTATCCCCTGTAGCGCCTTGCGGTCAGATGCCGAGCAGTTGCCATTCAAGATGCTCTCAATGGTGCAGCTGTAGAACTTCTTGAGGATCTGGGGACCCATCCCAAATATTTTCTGTCTCCTGAGGGGGCAAATGTGTTGTTGTGCCCTCTTCAGGACTGTGTTGCTGTGTTTGGACAATGATAGTTCGTTAGTGATGTGGACACCAAAGAACTCTCGACCTGCTCCACTACAGCTCCGTCGATGTGAATGGGGGCCTGTTCGTCCCTCCTTTTCCTGTAGTCCACAATCAGCTCCTTTGTCTTGCTCACATTGAGGGAGAGGTTGTTGTCCTGGCACCACACTGCCAGGTCTCTGACCTCATCCCTATAGGCTGTCTCATCGTTATCGGTGAACTTAATGATGGTGTTGGAGTCGTGTTTGGCCAAGCAGTCGTGGGTGAACAGGGAGTACAGGAGGGGACTGAGCACACACCCCTTAGGGGCCCAAGTGTTGGGGATAAGCACGTCAGGAAGTCCAGGATCCAGTTGCAGAGGGAGGTGTTTAGTCCCGGTGTCCTTAGCTTAGTGATGAGCTTTGTGGGCACTATGGTGTTGAACGCTGAGCTGTAGTCAATGAACAGCATTCTCACATAGGTGTTCCTTCTGTCCAGGTGGGAAAGGGCAACGTGGAGTGCGATTGAAATTGCATCATCGGTGGATCTGTTGGGGCGGTATGTGAATGGGAGTGGGTCTAGGGTATCTGAGATAATGCTGTTGATGTGAGCCATGACCAGCCTTTCAAAGCACTTCATGGCTACCGACGTGAGTGCTACGGGGCGATAATCATTTAGGCAGGTTACCTTCGCTTCCTTGGGGACAGGGACTATGGTGTTCTGCTTGAAACATGTAGGTATTACAGACTCGGTCAGGGAGAGGTTAAAAATATCAGTGAAGACACTTGCCAGTTGGTCCACGCATGCTCTGAGTACATGTCCTGGTAATCCGTCTGGCCCCGCGGCTTTGTGAATGTTGACCTGTTTAAAGGTCTTGCTCACATCGGCTACCATCACACAGTCGTCCGCAACAGCTGGTGCTCTCATACATGCTTCAGTGTTGCTTGCCTCGAAGCGAGCATAAAAGGCATTTAGCTCGTCTGGTAGGCTCGTGTCACTGGGCAGCTCACGTCTCGGTTTCTCTTTGTAGTCCGAAATAGTTTTCAAGCCCTGCCACATCCAACGAGTGTCAGAGCCGGTGTAGTAGGATTACATCTTAATCCTGTATTGACGCTTTGCCTGTTTGATGGTTCATCTGAGGTCTTATAAACGTCCAGATTAGTGTCCTGCTCCTTGAAAGCGGCAGCTCTAGCCTTTAGCTCGATGCGGATGTTGCCTGCAATCCATAGCTTTTGGTTGGGATATGTTTGTTCGGTCACTGTGGGGACGTCGTCGTCGATGCACTTATTGACGAAGCCGATGAGGTGGTATACTCCTCAATGACATTGGATGAATCCCGGAACATATTCCAGTCTGTGCTAGCAAAACAGTCCTGTAGTGTAGCATCCATGTCACCTGACTACTTACGTATTGAGCAAGTCACTGGTACTTCCTGCTTTAGTTTTTGCTTGTAAGCAGGAAAACTTGGAGGATAGAATTATGGTCAGATTTGCCATATGGAGGGCGAGGGAGAGCTTTGTAAGCGTCTCTGTGTGTGGAGGTAAGGTGGTGTAGAGTTTTTTTCCTCTGGTTGCACATGTGACATGCTGGTAGTAATCAGGTAAAACGGTTTTAAGTATTCCTGCATTGAAGTACCCAGTCACTAGGACCGCCACTTCTGGGTGAGCATTTTCTTGTTTGCTTATGGCCTTATACAGCTCGTTGAGTGCGGTCTTAGTGCCAGCAGCGGTTTGTGGTGGTAAAAAGACGGCTACGAATAATATAGATGAGAACTCTCTTGATAGATAGTGTGGTCTACAGCTTATCATAAGGTACTCTACCTCAGGCGAGCAATACCTCCAGACTTCTTTAATATTAGACATCGCGCATCATCTGTTATTGACAAATAGACACACACCCCTGCCCCTCGTCTTACCAGACGTATCTTCTCTGTATCTTCGCTGTAGTCGCAGCCAAAGGTGCGTCAACAAAGTACTGAGTAAAGGGTCTGAATACTTATGTAAACGTGAAAAACGGTTATTGCTTTGTCATTGTTGGGTATTGTGTGTAGATTAATGAGGGGAAAAAACGATTTAATACATTTAAGAATAAGGAATAAGAATAAGGCTGTAATGTAACAAAATCTGGAAAAAGTCAACGGGTCTGAATACATTTTGAATGCACTGTACATACACATACTGTACATGCAGTACACATTCAGTGCCTTCAGAAAGTATTCATACCCCTTGACTTTTTCCACATTTGTTGTGTTACAGCCTGAATTTAAAACGTATTAAATTGAGATTCTGTGTCACTTACACACAATACCCCATAATGTCAAAGTGGAATTATGTTTTTAGAAATGTTTACAAATTAAAAATGAAAAGCTGAAATGTATTGAGTCAATATATATTCAATTATTTTGTTATGGCAAGCCTAAATAAGTTGAGGAGTAAAAATGTACTTAAAAAGTCACATAATAAGATGCATGGACTTAACTCTGTTTGCAATAATAGTGTTAACATGATTTTTAAATGACTACACCCCCTCTGTAGCCCACATATACAATTATCTGTAAGGTCCTTAAGTCGAGCAGTGCATTTTAAACACAGATACCACCACAAAGACCAGGGAGATTTTTCTACAAGAGCAGACATTGAATATCCCTAAAACTCAAGGCCAAATATACACTGGAGTTGCTTACCAAGACGACATTGAATGTTCCTGAGTAGCCTAGTTACAGTTTTGACTTCAATTGTCTTGAAAATCTATGGCAAATGGCAATGATCAACAACCAACTTGACAGAGCTTGACAAATGTTTTAAAGAATAATGGATAAATATTGTACAATCCAGGTGTGCAAAGCTCTTAGAGACCCAGAAAGACTCACAACTGTAATCTCTGCCAAAGGTAATTCTAACATGTTTTGACTCAGGGGTTTGAATACCTACAGTGCCTTGCGAAAGTATTCGGCCCCCTTGAACTTTGCGACCTTTTGCCACATTTCAGGCTTCAAACATAAAGATATAAAACTGAAGAATCAACAACAAGTGGGACACAATCATGAAGTGGAACAACATTTATTGGATATTTCAAACTTTTTTAACAAATCCAAAACTGAAAAATTGGGCGTGCAAAATTATTCAGCCCCCTTAAGTTAATACTTTGTAGCGCCACCTTTTGCTGCGATTACAGCTGTAAGTCGCTTGGGGTATGTCTCTATCAGTTTTGCACATCGAGAGACTGACATTTTTTCCCATTCCTCCTTGCAAAACAGCTCGAGTTCAGTGAGGTTGGATGGAGAGCATTTGTGAACAGCAGTTTTCAGTTCTTTCCACAGATTCTCGATTGGATTCAGGTCTGGACTTTGACTTGGCCATTCTAACACCTGGATATGTTTATTTTTGAACCATTCCATTGTAGATTTTGCTTTATGTTTTGGATCATTGTCTTGTTGGAAGACAAATCTCCGTCCCAGTCTCAGGTCTTTTGCAGACTCCATCAGGTTTTCTTCCAGAATGGTCCTGTATTTGGCTCCATCCATCTTCCCATCAATTTTAACCATCTTCCCTGTCCCTGCTGAAGAAAAGCAGGCCCAAACCATGATGCTGCCACCACCATGTTTGACAGTGGGGATGGTGTGTTCAGGGTGATGAGCTGTGTTGCTTTTACGCCAAACATAACGTTTTGCATTGTTGCCAAAAAGTTACATTTTGGTTTCATCTGACCAGAGCACCTTCTTCCACATGTTTGGTGTGTCTCCCAGGTGGCTTGTGGCAAACTTTAAACAACACTTTTTATGGATATCTTTAAGAAATGGCTTTCTTCTTGCCACTCTTCCATAAAGGCCAGATTTGTGCAATATACGATTGTTGTCCTATGGACAGAGTCTCCCACCTCAGCTGTAGATCTCTGCAGTTCATCCAGAGTGATCATGGGCCTCTTGGCTGCATCTCTGATCAGTCTTCTCCTTGTATGAGCTGAAAGTTTAGAGGGATGGCCAGGTCTTGGTAGATTTGCAGTGGTCTGATACTCCTTCCATTTCAATATTATCGCTTGCACAGTGTTCCTTGGGATGTTTAAAGCTTGGGAAATCTTTTTGTATCCAAATCCGGCTTTAAACTTCTTCACAACAGTATCTCGGACCTGCCTGGTGTGTTCCTTGTTCTTCATGATGCTCTCTGCGATTTTAACCGACCTCTGAGACTATCACAGTGCAGGTGCATTTATACGGAGACTTGATTACACACAGGTGGATTGTATTTATCATCATTAGTTATTTAGGTCAACATTGGATCATTCAGTGATCCTCACTGAACTTCTGGAGAGAGTTTGCTGCACTGAAAGTAAAGGGGCTGAATAATTTTGCACGCCCAATTTTTCAGTTTTTGATTTGTTAAAAAAGTTTGAAATATCCAATAAATGTCGTTCCACTTCATGATTGTGTCCCACTTGTTGTTGATTCTTCACAAACAAATACAGTTTTATATCTTTATGTTTGAAGCCTGAAATGTGGCAAAAGGTCGCAAAGTTCAAGGGGGCCAAATACTTTCGCAAGGCACTGTATCTTATCAAGATAGTGTTTTATATTCCACGAATTAACAAAAATATAGAGAATTTTTCTTCCTCTTTGACATTGCAGAGTATTTTGTGGCGATCGTTGACAAAGATGTTACAATTAAATTCATTTTCATCCCACATTGTAACACAACAAAATGTGGAAAAAGTCAAGGGGTGTGAATACTTTCTAAAAGCACTGTACATGGACAGGTTGCGGGGGGCTGACACACTGGGTGCCCAGGGAGCTGTTGTTGTGGGGAGTTAAGTGTTTTGCTCAAGGGCAGGCAATGGCGTCTAGGATCTGATAACAGCAACCTTCCTGTTGCCAGCTCTCACCTTCCGGTGGCTGTCTCGCCTCTCGAACCGCTTAGGTTACCTGCCGCCTAGGGGGCAACGTCCTGGAATGGAACGTCGTATCAGAGCGGTGGGTGACCAAATATGGCCAAAATAAGCACAGTATCCAGAGGCAGACGATCAGATGAGACCCTTCACGTCTTAACATTCCCCTCCTCATCTACACTGGAACTGGAACCCAACCAGATATTAAAATGACATTCATTATGAGAGATTACATTTATTCTCAAATAAGATAATCTTGGAGGTTTGTGGTATTTTTCATATGGCACCAGGACCAGAAACATCAATGGTGCATGCTTCGAATGATATAGGCTATGGACGTTATTGTCAGAATCATCGGTAAACCCAGACCAATGTGACGTACACTGACCACCTTTACATAATGACTCTGGTCTTTGTGCACCCAAAAACTAATTTTTTCTATCCTCCTCTGCTGGACAATTTAGAAGTTCACTTCAATGTTTACATGTTCAGTCAAGTTTTTAATTTATTTATTTATTTTTATGTTCAGTCAAGTTACCGAAAGCCAAGGTGAGAAACTTCAGAGTTAAACGAACAAGGTCAGGCTCTGGTATAGTCACTCTTTCTGGGGTGTGTCCCAAATGGCATCATATTCCTTATATAGTGCACAATTTTTGACCAGAGACCTATGGGCCCTGGTCATAAGTACTGCAGAGCACTATGTAGGGAATAGGGTGCCATTTGGAACGCAGCCTGATGTCTTGATGCATTGAAAAAACAAAGAGTGGATTCCCAATTCCCGCTCCTCCTCTCCGGCCTCAGCTGACAGCCATACGAGGGAAGCACGGGAAGTGCCAAGGAATGTCCCACCGCCACAGCAAATATTTAGCTGTCAGAGTTGAGAGGGCAGCATTTAACGGCCCAATGCAGTCAATGACTTGATTTTCCTGTGTTTTATTTACAGTATATTTCCACACTATGATGTTGGAATAATACTGTGAAATTGTGAAAATTATGATAATGCCATTTTAGTGTAAGAGCTGTTTGAAAAGACTGTCTGAAATTTCAACCTGTTTTAGTGGGATAGAGTTTTGGTCTGCCCGGTGACATTTTCATTTACTATATATATATATACATATATATTCAGTTTCATTTACTATATATATATATATATATATATATATATATATATATATATATATATATATATATATATATATATATATATATATTCTCATCAGCTGTAGTACAATATGATACAAAACATAGAAAAACAAAACTTTTTCTGCACTGGGCCTTTAATATATTTAGCTGGGCCCTGGTCAAAAGTAGTGCACTATAGGAAATAGGTTGCCATTTTGAATGCACCCATTATTTATGTGAGGTGGTCTACATAGCATTTCCCTGGAGGCCATTTTGAGGAGCTGATAAACTGACTGATGTTTGGGAGAGAGAGCGGTATGGCACTGCACCATTCCAACACTGACAGACTACAGTACAAAGGCAGGCAAGCAGGCGTAAGACATTAGGCTTATACTGGCATCCAACAAAAACACACTCTCCTATACCTCATTTCACAACCATGAGGTAAGATGGTCATTAGTGCTTAATAGCCAGTGCCAGACGAGGAAGGTTTTAAGAAAATAAACCCAACTCTGTACGTAACATGCCAAAAACCTTTACCTAAGAAAGATAGACCACTAACAAAGTAAAAAAGAATGATAATGAGTTTTTTGTTTATTTAGTTTTCCAATTCTTAAAAATATCACCTCTCGCCTGTCTACCTACAGTATATGTCTATTTGGTTACACTGCGCAGAGCTATTTTTCCACATGACCTCTATCACTGGAAAACTCAGGGGGAAAAGGACACTTTGGAGAAAGTGAAAAATGGAGTATCGCATGAAGACTGGACAGTTAGTCTGCATCCCAAATGGTACCCTATTCCCGACACATGGGCCTTGGTCAAAAGTAGTGGATTATGTAGGGAATAGGATACCATTTGGGATGCAGCCAAGATAGACTGTGGGGGCTGTGAACTGGATCATCAGTCAGTGGCACACTCCCCTCTGCTAAGGCACTGGATTCACTCCGTGAGTCTTTACCCATCACATTCCACACTCCACTCCACCTCCCGACCATGTGTGCTCTCCTGTGAGTTTACACGAAAACAGATGAGCAGATCCCAAGGTATCTGAACAGCATCAATTTGGAGGTTGCACAGGGCCATGGATACGGTATACAGAGTCTGTCATTGTGTGTGTGTGTAATGTGTGTGTGTGTGTGCGTGTGGGGGTGTCTGTGAGCGTGTGTAATGTGTGTGTGTGTGTGTCTGTGTGTGTGTGTGTGGGTGTCTGTGAGCGTGTGTAATGTGTGTGTGTGTGTGGGTGTCTGTGAGTGTGTGTAATGTGTGTGTGTGTGTGTGTGTGTGTCTGTGAGCGTGTGTAATCTGTGCGTGTGTGTGTAATGTGTGTGTGTGTGTGGGGGTGTGTAATGTGTGTATGTGTGTAGGGGTGTGTAATGTGTGTGTGTGTGTAATGTGTGTGTGTGTGGGTGTCTGTGAGCGTGTGTAATGTGTGCGTGTGTGTGTAATGTGTGTGTGTGTGGGGGGGTGTGTAATGTGTGTGTGTGTGTAATGTGTGTGTGTGTGGGTGTCTGTGAGCGTGTGTAATGTGTGTGTGTGTGTGGGTGTCTGTGAGCGTGTGTAATGTGTGTGTGGGTGTCTGTGAGCGTGTGTAATGTGTGTGTGTGTGGGTGTCTGTGAGCGTGTGTGTGTGTGTGTGGGTGTGTAATGTGTGTGTGTGTGAGTGTGTAATGTGTGTGTGTGTGAGTGTGTAATGTGTGTGTGTGTGTGGGTGTCTGTGAGCGTGTGTAATGTGTGTGTATGTGTGTATGTGTGTGTGTGTAATGTGTGTGTGTGGGTGTCTGTGAGCGTGTGTAATGTGTGTGTGTGTGTAATGTGTGTGTGTGTGTAATGTGTGTGTGTGTGTAATGTGTGTGTGTGTGTAATGTGTGTGTGTGTGTGTGTGTGTAATGTGTGTGTGTGTGTGTGTGTGTAATGTGTGTGTGTGTGTGTGTGTGTGTGTGTGTGTGTGTGTGTGTGTGTGTGTGTAATGTGTGTGTGCAGACGTAGAGTGTCTTCAGAAAGTATTAACACATTTACTTAACACGTCACAAAATAAGTTGCATGGATTCACTCTGTGGGCAATAATAGTGTTTTATATGATTTTTGAATGGCTACCTCATCTCTGCACACCACACATATAAGTATCTGTAAAGTCCCTCAGTCGAGCAGTGAATTTCAAACACAGATTCGACCACAAAGACCAGGGAGGTTTTTGCAAAAGAAGGGCACCTATTAGTAGATGGGTAAAAAAAAAAGACAGACATTGAATATTCCTTTTGAGCATGGTGAAGTTATTAATTACAGTTTGGATGGTGTATCAGTACACCTAGTCACTACAAAGACACAGGTGTCCTTCCTAACTCAGTTGCTGGAGAGGAAAGAAACCGCTCAGGGATTTCTCCATGAGGCCAAAGTTGACTTTAAAACAGTTACAGAGTTGAATGGCTGTGATAGGAGGAAACTGAGGATGGATCAACAACATTGCAGTTACTCCACAATTCTAACCAAAATGACTTAGTCAAACGAAGGAAGCTTTTACAGAATAAAATATTCCTAAATATGCATCCTGTTTGCAACAAGGCACTAAAGTAATACTGCAAAAAATGTGGCAAAGCAATTAACTTTTTGTCCTGAATACAAAGTGTTATGTTTGGGGTGAGTGTTTCAGGATAAAAAATAAATAGAATTGAGTGAAGCACAGGCAAAATCCTAGAGGAAAACTTGGTTCAGTCTGCTTTCCACCAGGCACTGGGAAATTAATTAACCTTTCAGAAGGACAATAACCTAAAACACAAGGCCAAATCTACACTGGAGTTGCTTATGAAGAAGACAGTGAATGTTCCTGAGTGGCCGAGTTACAGTTTTGATTTAAATCTACTTGAAAATCTGTGTCAAAACCTGAAAAAATTGTTGTCTAGCAATGATCAACAACCAATATGACAGAGCTTGAAGAATTATGAAAAGAATAATGGGCAGGTGTGGAAAGTTCTTAGAGACGCACACAGAAAGACGCTAAAGTATTGCTTCTACAAAGTATTGACTCAGGGGTGTGAATATTTCTGTATTTCATTTTCAATCAATTTGCTAAAATTTCTAAAAACAAGTTTTCACTTTGTCATTATGGGGTATTTTGTGTAGATGGGTGAGAGGGGGGAAAAAAACGATTTAATCAATTTTGAATTCATGCTGTAACACAATCAAAAATGTGTAATAAGTGAAAGGGTAAGAATACTTTCTGAAGGCACTGTATGTGTAGTGTGTACGTGCGTGTTTGAGACTCACCAGTGGAGACGGAGCGCGTGCAGGAAGGCGGACAGGCCTTCCATGATGAGCAGGATGCACACGGTGAGCATGGCGAAGGCCGCGAAGATGATTGACAGGCCGAAGAAGCCGCCTCCGCTCCTGGAGGATAGGCCCAGGTGCATCACCATCGTCCAAAGCACCTCCGACAGCTCTGTGGATAGAGAGAGAGAAAGAAGGAAAGAAAAAAAAGAAAGATAGAAAGGGGAAAGAGAGGTAGAAAGAGACAGACGGGAGATAGGGAGGTGAGAAGTGAGCGATGTAAGGCGTTCATTCCACCAGTAGGTCGTTATCCACCAATTAGTGTCAACCCTCTTGCCATGTAGTATGTGCATGATTGAGTAAGTGAGAGATAGAAAAGAACCGTATTGCATGTGCACTATGCTTGTGTTATGAGTGCGTGCCTACTCGTTGTGTGTGTGCGCGCGCATGTATTTCTAGGTGCACAGAGTACGTAGTTACATGCACGTGCACAGTATATTCACCTGTGTGTAGTGTGTGTGTGCAGTGTGTGGGTAACACTCACGTGCATGGGCCAGACTGAGGGCCCAGAGTCGCAGGTAGGAGGCAGTGTTGGAGATGCAGCCCAGGCAGTATTCTATGGTGTGGATGGCCTGGTGGACCGCCACATCTCCAAAGTCAAACTGCAGAGAGAGGAGGTGCTCATCAGGGATGTGTTCTAAGATCAATGCTCCTTCCATTGGAACAGCATGTGCACTAAGACCTACTGCCATTCCGATGGAAACTAGATGTCTACTATTAACAATGGTCATTCCACTGGAAGCTACACAGATCTAGGCTATGGTCATGGTCAGTAGGAACAAAACAGAAAAAAAAGGATTTGAAAGAGAGTAAAAAGGAAAGAAACAGGGAGGTACCACCTGAGCTTGTCTAATAAAAACACAGATTTTTGTTTTCCATTGCAAAAAGGTTTTGTTACAGTGTGCCCTGCTGAACATGACTCTGGCTGGTGCTGTTCAAATTCACTTTACAGTTGACTGTAAGTATGCTGTAATTCCATACTGAGTGAATTGTACCTCAAGAGGTTGCTTTATCTAATCTATCCACAACTACCGGTAATGTGGCTTTCTTCCCTTGCGTATGAGATGTGAAAAACATGAGAATCAAAATCATTCAGTTTAGCTTGGCAAGGGCAAGGCTTCCTTTTTCCATCCCTCTCTTTTGTCCTTCGATCTGCTCACAGTTCACGGAAAAGCCAGCGCTGGCTCTCATTGTTCTACTTGAAAAGGGCTTCCAACGTGATTCGCTAAGAAAAACAACACTACTGCACAGTACATGTTGCAATGGCAAATGTAAGAAGCTGAATAGCTCAGATATTGGTTTTCATCCAACATCCAGATATCAATAGCAAAACATTACAGCAACAATAAAATCATGCCTTTTTGATATCTCAATGCACATTGGTGGGGATGGATGGACTGAGGATTGGTGAGAAAGGAGATGCAGAGAAAAATAAAAAGTGAGCAATCAGATGGTATGGCTAAATGTTAGTTAATGAAAGGGAATCCAATCAAAACTGTTTTTTGATGCACTTGCCTTGCCTTGCTACACACATACACGCATACACACACACACATGCTGTCCCGCCACCCACAACCCGCCAACCCCTCTTTACGCTACTGCTACCCTCTGTTCATCATATATGCATTGTCACTTTAACCATATTTACATGTACATACTACCTCAATCCGCCTGACTAACCGGTGTCTGTGTGTAGCCTTGCTACTGTTATAGCCTCGCTACTGTATATAGCCTCGCTACTGTTTTTCACTGTCTTTTTACTGTTGTTTTTATTTCTTTACTTACCTATTGTTCACCCAATACCTTTTTTGCACTATTAGTTAGAGCCTGTAAGTAAGCATTTCACTGTAAGTGCTACACCTGTTGTATTCGGCACACGTGACAAATAAACTTTGATTTGATTTGATGCACACACACGTCATTCTTGGGTGGTTGACAGAGAGTGGGTAGGTAGGCAGGTTGGGTAAACAGACAGGGCACAGAATACTGTCATTGGGGACAGGCAGACGCACAGCATGCCGGGATGCACGGCCTGGCTCTTACCGGTTCCTCCTCTGCATGCTTGAAAGTAAGCAGAGGTCAAAGGTTAGTGGCAGGGTTCAGGAAGCAATTTGTTATATGACTACCGTGATGGCAAAAAATGATCACAAAAAAATGAATAGCATGCATTACATAACATTCTATGGCGCTTTGCGACAACATAATAACAGTTTTAGTTAATCCAGCATTTTGCTAAATGTTTAAACGTTCAGAAAAGGTGCCAGAGAATGTCTGGTTGGCCTTCCAGTGAATCATTACTTTAAAAGATGCTCCCAACACCCACAATGAAATTATATCATCTTGGACACAGTACACATTTCATAGTAGTTGTAGTTTGTATTACAGAACAAGCCAGCAATTTTGTTGTAAACATACAAACCTTTTCATAAGAAATCATCAAAGTATACTCTTATTGGACTATCAAGTACACTTTCTCTGTAAAAAACAAACCTCTTACCAGGATATATAATGTAACATTAGGCCTACATGAAAAACCCCAGAACCTCTGACTCAGAAACAATATTTTCCAAATTCCATTCCCTGATGCAATGACTCACTGAGGCTGGTTCTCATGCAAAATCACCTCACTGTTTACTTTTCTGAACCCACTGGAAACAGAAAATCCATTTCTTATCTCTTCCATTCCATCCCCCCTGCCCTCACTTGTACCCCCCCCCCCCCCCCTTCACTCAATAACACACAGAAAGAAGCGCTGCTATTTGAAACACACGTCTAAGAGGAAGACGATGTAACGAAGCTACGTAGTGAGGGTACATTAATGGGTTTTATGTAGCTGCGACAGGTTATAGCAAGTCATTGCTGCTGCATAAGGAATAGAGTGAAGCAGTATGTGCTGTAGTCTACAAAGATACCACAAATTCTGTAAAAAGGTCCACAGACTCATCCCTTTAAAAGGGTTTCAAATGGTTTGAGAGAAAGATCCAGAGGAAGAGCTATACTGTAGTTATGAATGAGAGGTTTTAAAAGGTGTGATAAAGAACGGGATGATTTCAAATGAGAGAGGGGAACGAAGTGCTTTCTAATGAGAAAGAGATACAACGTTTGAAAGGGAGAAAGGTCATAATACATGTTTAAGAATGGCAGAAGGAAGTAAGGTCCGAAGTGGGAAGATATTCGATTCTATTCTAAGCTGAGAGAAAACCAGATGATAGATATTTTTTTTAAATTAACTTTCAGTCTGAAATTATGGTACTTCAGAGCCAAAATGTCAGAAAGGTACGTGGTCAGTTAACCCCTTGGCTCACCTCGTCTCCGTCCTCAGAGTGCTGTGAGAGCGCGTCGTGGTCCATGATACCAGCTTCGTCCTCCGTGGGCCCGTTGCCCACCCGCACCCCTCCGAATTTCTGTGTGCCCTGTTGGGTGAGTCCGGTTGATGAGGACACGCCTGTTTGCTCTAAAGATTGCTCTAGATTCTCTGCAGGGCATTCTTCCCTCTTCTGTGACTAGATACAAAAGCCACAAGATCTGTGTCTGGCTTAAAGCACGCCTTGGGGTGTTATGTTTCCGTTTGGCACTTAGGGGGGCACCCAACAAGCAGATTGATATAAAAACAATATGTAAAATATATGTAAAATACATGTAAAAATGTTAATCATGTATGCAAAATACATGTAAAATATATGGAAAAAAAGACATGGAAAATATATGTCAAATATTTAAAATTATGGGGAATATTGTACAAATTGGAGACTTGTTAGGTGCCACTAATATGCCAAACAAGCAAAGCTAGCCCTGTGTTAATCAAATAACAAAATAAATATTTTTTACATGCAGCTAAATTATTTCTAATCTCTTTGTAATCTTTTATCAAAATATAGCAAAGTAAATATACTTGTTTTACTTCACAGATTTTCCAAGGCATGCTTTAAAGCATCATTGTATGGCAAAACACAACCAAGCACAACATTACAGAAATAAAACATACAGTCCATAGAAACGAAAGGCCACGAAAAAAGCGAAAGAAAACGACAACAGGTTCTCAAAAACAGGTAATCAACTAGAGTCGTAAAGGTTAAAGGTCAGATCTGATGAACATACCAGGTGCTTTTTCCACAGGTGCTGGCGCCGAAGCACCATAGTTTTCACTATCAGCATACAGGGAACACATGCAAGGGCAATCAGCACCAAAACAATCTGGATCCCCATCTATAGATTCAAAACAGAGAGAACGTTAACAGACAACATTTTGGGGACATGGAGCCTTATCAGCGACATAGGCTAACTCGCTCTCCGGGACCCTGGCTGCGCCCCCAATAGCCTAAAATAGTGACCACCTTTCCCGTTCCTTTGATTGCACTGGTGTGAGCGAGAGAGAGAGAGAGAGAGAGAGAGAGAGAGGGAGGGGGTAAAAGTGTTGAAAAGCTGAAAGGGTCGTAACAGGCACACCTCAAGGGTCTATCTTCTCATCTGTTAAGTTCTTTCTGATGGGAGCAGACAAAGGAAAGAAGACGAGGAAATTAAGTCACTTTTTGAGTCACTATTGAGATGCAGCCCCATATGCCACTGGGCATCAAAGAGACCAGAGTAGCTAGGAGAGACCGAGGGATGGAGGGAAGGGTCCCCCGGTCACACCTGTCCCCGGTAGAGAGGCTTATTGGTGACGTCGCCGTAGTTGAAGAGACACATGTTGATGAAGGCAATGAGGAGGCTGGGCGCGTCCTTGGAGGTGAAAGCGTCGTAGGCCGTCCACTTGTAGAAGACCAGGATAATGAGGTAGCCGAACAGGCTGGCCATGAAGACAATCTCAGGGATGAAGCCCAGGAAGATGTTCAGGGGCTTCTTGAAGTACCTGGCCCACAGTAAGAGAAAATAAAATATGAGAAGAGGAGAAGAGAATAACATTATTGACCATTACGTTTTCATGAATGAACCTTTTGTCTTTGGCACTCTGGTTTACAGGTAAAAGGTCAAAACGGACATCCAGACCACATACAGCATTAAACACAGAGGGGTACGTACAGGTGGTTGAACAGGCTGAGAGAGACGCCAAACATCATGTGGATCACTCCCAGGATCACAGACATCTTCATCTTGAAGGAGTTAAGGAAGGTCAACTTGTTGGTGGCAATGTTCCAGATCTGAAGATCACAAAGAAGAGGCGTAGATAAAGAGCTCTCATTGTCGAGATGACTCCCGGTAAGTGCAGACAGATAGACAGACACAGAGAAACAGAGGAACGGACAATATAACAGTTCAGACAGACAGACTGACTGGGCAGACAGACTTACCGGGTCTATACCCAGTGGATAGGGGCCATTGAAGACACCCGGCACGGCTGGGTCCAGCTGCAGCACCTTATTTTCATTGAGAGTTTCAAACCTAGATATATTATAGACAATTGAAGTGAACAATTTGTAGAGCGTTGCTATCATTGACAGACAGTATACATAAAGGGGGTTCTAGTATGCATTGCTGGAAAGTGCACCAATATTAGATTTTAAAAAGCCTGGTATAATAAATGAAGTGCCCTGTAATATACCCCAGATGGAACTTTCAATAAATCAGATTTTGTATATAAATAAATAAAGACTTGCTAAATGTCCCTCTGTACACTCACTGTGACTTCTCTGAAGATTTTAAACTCTAAAAGTCAAAGCCGTTGGGGGTACTAAGCTAACATATGAAATTATTTTAAGATGGTCATACTATGGATCATTTAGCAATTTGATTTGGAATTTTAAGACCCCGCAGTGCTAGAGGAGTCACTACAGACCTGGGTTTGATCCCAAGACGTATCACAACCGGCTGTGACCGGGAGTCCCACAGGGAGGAGCACAATTGGCCCAGCATCGTCCAGGTTAGGAGAGGGTTTGGCCGGGAGGGCTTTTCTTGGCTCATCGCGCTCTAGCGACTCCTTGTGGCGGGCCGGGCGCCTGCAGGCTGACCTCGTCGTCAGTTGAATAGTGTTACCTCCGACACATTGGTGCGGCTGGCTTCCGGATTAAGGCGGGTGGATGTAAAGAAGCGCGGTTTGGCGGGTCATGTTTCGGAGGACGCATGACTTAACCTTCGCCTCCCGTTGAGGAGTTGCAGCGATGAGACAAGATCGAAATCGGGGAGATAATTGGGGTAAAATACAAGAAAAAAGAAAAAATATGATACAATTTTGAACTTGGCCTTTAATACTACAGCGCCTAGAAATGCATTGAATTAAACATTCATAAATGGCAAAAAAGAAATAATAATAAAAGTTAAAAAATAAATCATAAGGAATAAGGTTTTGAAGTGTCTGTCCTATATCTAGGCGATATAAGAAAGCTCAGGGAATATTTTAGTTTTTTTGGACACATATTTAACCCCTTATTTTTGTTGCCACAAAACCACCTCCATACTTCCATTTGTTTGTATGGGTTACCTTCAGACAAGTCCCATGACACTTGTGTGGGTCATAGAGCAAAACGGAGCAATGTCTCCCCTTTCCATAGTGGGGTCATATTAGTTTGTATCTCAAACGGTTCCGAGGCACATCAGTGTTACCAACTTCAGAAGAGTTTAACATCCGCTCATCATGACAGTGTTAAAATTAGGTGAATTAAAATGTTTTCACCAAGTTATACTACACAAAAAGGACACCTTTCGTGGAAAAACCCGGCTTCTACATTAACTGGAATGAAAGTTTGAGTATTTTTATTTTTTTACAATATGTTAAACAGCAATCATGCTATTGAAATCTCCCGTGGTGGGTGTATCCTTTTGTTGTTAGCTAATGTCAAAGCTTGTTACCAAGAACTGCCTTCACCCAATTGGCTGTCGCGCAGTCGCGTGAGTGATTGGTTGGTTATTGGTGGATTTATAGGTAGGACAGTTAACTGACGGATAACTTACGTCCAGTTGGCTCCCTTGGGGCTGAACATGGGCCGGACACTCCAACCGGAGCCAAACATGTTGAGGGATTTGGAAAAGCAATCGTTGTAGATGATACCGGTGTAGACAGAGAAGATTCCCATCAGCAGGATGATGTAGCGTCCAGCGAATACCATGTTGAACATCTGCCAGGGCAGGGAGAGTATGAACACACATTGGAGCACTGGCCTGGGTCATGTTCATTGGCACAGAAAGGAAAAAACGTACAGAGAGGGAAAACGTAGACCAGTCCAATAAGAAACAATCATTTTAATTTCCCTTTGTAAAACGTTGGAAAATGTTTTCTGTTGCGTACCCTAATGAACACGACCCAGGCCTCACCGGGTAAAGAATGCATCCGTCATTGCCTGTACTAGCCATCATTCAACACTCAACTACACCAAACACTAAAACATTACTTAAATTGCCCCAAGTTATGTAGCCTACTGTACAAGAGAGGGTAGTTTGCCAAATTAAATCTACAATACATTGGCCTAATTATCTCCTTCCTCCCAAAGTGTGCACTTGCTCACATCCCTTCACTGACTTTAAAGGAACTAAGTGTTATAAGAAACATGGTGGAAACTCCCCCTGGCCCATTCATTCCCCAATCCAATGCTTTTAGGTTTGTGAGAAGTAGTGAACGAGTGCACACTTCAGGAGAAAGGAGATATGAATCGAATCGGAAGCACACAATGTCATCAGCGCTCTTGGTGGGACGTACCTCATTGTCAGTCTTCTGGGAGAGGATGCGGCTCTCTCGGATGACCAGGTAGAGGGCGGCACAGGTCATCAGCACACCGTGACCCATGTCCCCGAACATGACGGCAAACAGGAAAGGGAAAGTGATGATGGTGTACGGTGCTGTAGGAAGGAGCACACAATAAGACACATCGCAGTGGACAGTACAACACAATGGCATGGGGGAAAACAACAAAAAGATACAGATAGAGACACAAGCAACACAAGAGACAAAACAAGAGACAAAGCAACACAAGACACAAAACACACAGAGACATGACAGTTATGTAGACACAACAAAACAGACAGACAAAACAACACACAAAGACACAACAGCATACATAGACACAACAACAACGACAGAAAGACACAACAACAACAACACAGAGGCACACAGTGTAGACGTGTATGTCACCTGGGTTAATCTCCCGGTAATTTCCGATCCCGTAAGCGTCCACGATGTTCTGGAATCCAGAGGTGAACTTATTGGTCTTGTTGAAGGTGGGCGGAGTCTGCTTGGTGGTCATCCTGTTGAGAATGGAGGGCACTGTGGAGCCACTCCTCTCCTGTAAAACACACCAATCCACAATGAGTCACCGCTATGGGGTGAAGTTTGTCCTAGGTACAACTCTAGGATCAGCTTCCCCTCCCCCAATCCTAACCTTAATCATTAGTGAGGAAAATGCAAATCTGACCCAAGATCAGCATCTAGGGGAAACTTCACCCTATACCAGAATTACCTGACAAATGCCAATTCACCTTCGCAAGCCCATTACAAACCTGATACAGCCAATACACAAACACCGTTTTCATATTTTCAGATGACTCAGTGAGGAGGTTGCCACATCACTTAGACCAATGAGTAATGGGAGAAGGAACATACCCCAGGTCAGTTCTGCAGACCAAAGACTGGGCAGAAGCACTGTTGTATTTGGCTACATGATAACATTACATCAACGTTGGCCTATTCCTGTAATTTCATTTAGCTTTAGATAAGAACAGGGCACAGAAAGAGTACATTCCATAGACCTCTGGGTGAACTGGTGAAACTGGTGAAAATTGTGCGTGTTGTTAGTTTAGTTTGCCTGGCAAAACAGATTGCACAATGACAATCTGTATGTATTTGATATCTAGCAATATAATTTATCCCTTTATTATGATTACTGTCCAATTCCAAGTATTTCTATTCAACTCAAATTCTATGGTGTTTATAAAGAATGCAATTTATTTAACAGAAAGTGAGGTAATGAACTAAAGGGAGGTTCCTGCCTCAGAGCTCTAATCCTTCTGATTTGCAGACCCGACTCACCGTTCCTCGGCGCAGGGCGAACTGGATGGAGTCCAGGTCGGATACAGGGCACCACACCTCGGCGATCAGGCACTTCTGGGTGACGTCGATGTTGCACAGGTTCAGCGTGTGGTAAATGGCCTTCATCTTCCTCACCTTGATGAACCACACCCTCATGGTCTTGGCTGCAGCCTGGAGCACCCTCTGTCTGTGGTCCTCTGTCTGGTTCAGCACCTGCACAGGAGAAAAGAGGGTTTTGTTAGCCCGTTGAGCTAAAGCCTACGTATTATTTCGGGGAGCTAACGCAAGTCTTCAGGTCGTTGGTGCAGTTTAATGATTAAATATCTGGTTTTGGACCTGCACAGACAACAAGATGGTGTTGTCTGTGCAGCTAAGCCTAGGTAGTAGGTATTATCTCAGGGGAGCTAAAGCAAGTCTTCAGGCCTCAGATGGTTCAGACATAGACCGTGTCCAAATACCCATACTTGTGTTCTAAATAGTAGTCATTTTAGGTATGCGAAAATATTACGTTTTATAGTATGCTTTAAATGCCAGGATGTTATACTCACTTCGGCTTTTCATCTAGTAGAATTCGCTGCACACTTTTGAGGAAAATAATCGTCTTTCCAGGCACATGTGTTTGACAACAGCTGATAGTCAGCTGATAATGAGATAAGGGGACTTATCTTATCTCACTGTAACCAAGTGAGCAAATAGCGGGTATCAATGAAATTGCACATTAGACGACGCATTCATAGGAAGGGTGAGCCGAGTATGTTGATATTTTTTGCTTACTGTATTAACTTTGACTAAACAGTATGTAGTTTTAGTAAGTAGTAGAAAAAACAGATTTCGGACACGGCCACTATGATTTAATTTATTTTAAAGCTTGAGCACGGTGAATCCCCTGGAGGGCAGGGTTAGAGGAGGACAGAGGGAGTCTTCCCTTTCAAGCAGAACCACATTATTTTTTTTATAAGGATAGAATTCAACACAATTATTGTTATACGAGGCAAAAGACCTCTACCGACTAGTACTGAGATACTGCACATGTGCACATCCCAACATCAAGAACATTGTGCGACTTAAACCAACAGTATCAAGGGACTGTGTAACACAAGCACACACATAGAAATGTGCTTTCCGGGACAATTTATGATTGCCATTGCATATGCTGTTGATTAGCATGCAACACTGTCACACAAACACAAAAGCCCTGTGTAACAAGAATGATGTATTGGAAAATGCAAGCCTGAGAACGGAACAAGGGGTAACTGGGTAACTTCCTCACTTGCAACAGTGAAGGGTGGCGTTCCTACCTGAAAGACGTTGCATCGCATCAACCAATCGTTACGCGCCACACCATCGACTGCATAGTCGGGCATCATAATGCTGTCTCATATGATGTGGTTATTTGATATGCAGGCATCTGCAACGTAGTCAGGCAGGAACAAACCATTTGGGACAGTTCATGGGCCCTGATTGGATGGAACTCCAATCCTACAATCATACAGTGCCTTCAGAAAGTATTCACACTCCTTGACTTATTCCACATTTTGTTGTGTTACATCCGGAATTCAAAATGGATTAGATAGATCATTTTTCTCACCCACCTAGACACAATACCCCACGACGACAAAGTGAAAACATGTTTTTAGAATGTTAGCAAATTTTCTGCACATTATACTTTTATAATTCTTCAAGCGCTGTCAAGTTGGTTGTTGATTGTTGCTAGACAGCCATTTTACAGTCTTGCTATAGATTTTCAAGGAGATTTGAGTCAAAACTGTAACAAGGCCACTCAGAAACATTCAATGTCGTCTTGGTAAGCAACTCCAGTGTATATTTGGCCTTGTGTTTTAGGTTATTGTCCTGCTGAAAGGTCGATGTTGGAAAGCAAACTGAACCAGGTTTTCCTCTACTACACTACCTACCAAGTGAGTTTTCATCTATATTATTTTTGCCGTCTATTTACCACCACAAACCGATGCTGGCACTAAGAACGCACTCAACTAGCTGTATAAGGCCATAAGAAAACAAGAAAATGCTCATGCAGACGCGGCACTCCTAGTGGTCGGGGACTTTAACGCAGGCAAACTTAAATCCGTTTTGCCTAGTTTCTATCAGCATGTCACATGTGCAACCAGATAAAATAAACTCTAGGCCACCTTTACTCCACACACAGAGACGCGTACAAAGCTCTCCCTATGGCAAATCTGACCATAATTCTATCCTCCAAGTTTTCCTGCTTACAAGCAAAAACTAAAGCAGCAAGTACCAGTGACTCGCTCAATATGGAAGTGGTCAGATGACATGGATGCTACGCTACAGGACTGTTTTGCTAGCACAGACTGGAATATGTTCCGGTATTCATCCAATGTCATTGAGGAGTATACCACCTCATCGGCTTCGTCAATAAGTGCATCGACGTCGTACCTACTATGACCGCATGTACATATCCCAACCAGAAGCTTTGGATTACAGGCAACATCCGCACGAGCTAAAGGCTAGAGCTGCCGCTTTCAAGGAGCGGGACACTAATCTGGACACTTTTAAGAAATCCCATTATGCCCTCAGACGAACCATCAAACAGGCAAATATTGAATCCTACTATACCGGCTCTAACACTCAGGGCTTGCAAACTATTACGGACTACAAAGGAAAACCCAGCCGCGAGCTGTCCAGTGATGCGAGCCTACCAGACGAGCTAAATGCCTTTTATGCTCGCTTTGAGGCAAGCAACACTGAAGCAACACTGAAGACTGCGCAGACGGATTACCAGGACATGTACTCAGAGCATGCAGTGTGGTGCCTGGACAACAACCTCTCCTTCAATGTGAGCAAGACAAAGGAGCTGATCATAGACTACAGGAAAAGGTGGGCCGAACAGGCCCCCATTAACATCGGCGGGGCTGTAGTTGAGCAGGTCGAGAGTTTCAAGTTCCTTGGTGTCCACATCACCAACAAACTATCATGGTCCAAACACAGCAAGACAGTTGTGAAGAGGGCACGACAAACACCTTTTCCCCCTCAGGAGACAGAAAAGATTTGGCATGGGTACCCAGAACATCAAAAAGTTCTACAGCTGCACCATCGAGAGCATCCTGACCAGTTTCATCACCGTCTGGTATGGCAACTGCTCGGCATTTGACAGTAAGGCGCTACAGAGGGTAGTGCGAACAGCCCGGTACATCACTGGGGCCAAGCTTCCTGCCATCCAGGATCTATATACTAGGCGGTGTCAGAGAAAGGCCCAAAAAATTGTCAAAGACTCCAGTCACCAAAGTCGTAGACTGTTCTCTCTGCTACAGCACGGCAAGCAGTACCGGAGCGCCAAGTCTAGGTCCAAAAGGCTCCTTAACAGCTTCTACCCCCAAGCCATGACTGCTGAATAATGAATCAAATGGCCACCTGGACCTCCTGGACTATCTACATTGCTGCCCCCCCCCCCCCCCCCCCCCCCCCCAACAAACAGCAGGGTTTCAACATATATGATTTCATCAAACGTAACTACGCTACATTTTATCTCTGGGACCCTCAGGATGACAAATCAGAGCAATATTACTGAATGTAAGTATATAATTTACCTTCAGAGGTGAATGTATCAAACCAGTTGCTGTGATAAAAGTGTTTTGTTGTTGTGCACTCTCCTCAAACAATAGCGTGGTATTTTTTCACTGTAATAGCAACTGTAAATTGGACAGCGCAGTTAGATTAACAATACTTTAAGCTTTCTGCCCACATAAGACATGTCTACGTGCTGGGAAATGTTCTTGATACTTACAACGTCATGCTAATCCCATTAGCGCACGTTACCTCAACTGTCCCGGTGGAGGTACACCGATCCCGTAGAGGTAAAAAAAAAAGGCTCGCGGGTAATAAAAATAATATTTCGATTTTAGTTTTGGGTCAAAGAAAACGGTTAAAATCACCAGCTAAAAATGAGTTGAATTTAGGAAATCGGTTCCCAAATAATACCACAAATAAGATAATAGATATGTAATTGTGTCTCAATGTAATTAAGGTATGAAATGATTGTTATGTTGCGGCCCTCAACCATCAGCTCGGCCAAAAATCGTCCCCCTGCTGAATCTAGTTGCCTACCACTGGGTACGGTGTCCATATTAGGATACATGTAGCATCAAATTAACAAATCTCCCTCTGGTGGCCTCATGGGTAGAATGTTATTAATATGCCTCATCATTATTTCTATGTCAAACAATTTTGTTATATTTCAGTCATCTGTGATGTACATAAAGTGTAATATTGGGATGCAAACCCAAAAGTGAATACATTTTCAACTCTATATCTGACATTTGTTTAAGGTGTATACCTTATACCTGTGTGAAGTGTATACCTTGGTTTCAAAGTAGATTTGTTTGACAACCAAAAAACACTGTGTCTGCACACTGCAGTAAATGGTTAAGTGACAATGTGTTCATTGTCTTGCATACCATCTGGAGGTCGTCAATACGGGTGTTGACCCCAGCAGCCATCTCCTTCCTTTCCTGGGGAGTCTCGGGGCAGGGGTAGAGGGAGGCCCGGAACCTGGAACACACAACCAACAGTTTACATACTGACTTACAATTATACTGTAGGTAACCATAGAATTAGATTTACTGTACTAAAAAACAGACATTCCCAATGTTCTGTGATCAGATAACGAAACGTCACAACTGATAAACTCGGGTATCATCATTCTGGCCCAAGTTTCCCGACTTAAAGGGTCGTTGTAGGGGTTATTTCCGTGTCGGGAACTCGTATATCTACATTTCTGACATCACTCAAATGCTAAATGAATGGACGAACTGTGTACTGACTAGTGGTAGTAACGTACCCCTCACATATCTTCTTGACTCTGTTCTTCAGCTGATCGCCTTGGAAAAAGATGATGAAGACTGACTTGTGGACTTGGTCGCCCTGTAAGAGAGAAAGAGTCAATCATCTCACCAATCATTTTTCATCTTTATTGGTGTATCAAATTTTTTGACAAACTTTTTATACTAAATAATTTTTAGCCTTTTAGGTGCTCAGTTCACAGACAGGCGTGTATACATAATAACATTTCAAAAATACATACACAAAGAATCGAAAGACAGTAGAGAATAAGAACAAACATACAACACAAAGCACACACACACATTATATCTTTTTTTAATATGAAGTAAGATTTAAAAAACGTTATTGACAGACCGTGGCAGGGTCCTCCAGAGGGTCCTCGATTTCTGCCTGACGTAAAAAGACGTTGCCGCGGCACACTCTCCACAGCATCCTCTCAAAGGTAGGGATCCTCTCCCGGCTGATCACCCCAGCAACAAACCTGCTCGGGCCAAATTAAAATATTTCAGGTTCTGGCCAATCAAATGCACTGTACATGATCCCTCTGGGTTGTCGTGACATTTTTCCTGACATAGGTGCCTGGTCCCAGATCTGTTTGTCCTTTTGGCATAACAACAACCATATGAGTTGCTACAGAACAAACTGATCTGGGACCAGCCTAATAGCATTAACCCCAATACGTCAATGGCTAATAGACGCAATAGGCGCCAACGGGAACAGTGCAAAACAAATGTGTTGACGGATGGATGAGCCCAAGTTGTTTGCTGTTCTGTCACTGTGTCACACACCTGAGATATCTCTGTTTTCTTTATATTTTGGTTAGGTCAGGGTGTGATTAGGGTGGGCACGCTAGTTTTTCTATTGTCAAGGGTTTTTTGTATGTCTACAGTAAGTTGTCTTTGTGCACTCCAGTAGCTTCACATTTAGTTTGTTCTTTATTGTTTTTGTTCGGCGTTCATTTAATAAATAGAGAATGTACGCATACAACGCTGCACCTTGGTCTCCTTCATATGACGAACGTGACAGAAGATCCCACCATAAAAAGACCAAGCAGCGTGTTCAAGAGGAGTAGACATCCTGGGCCCGGGAGACAGATGAGTGGAGGACATCCTGAACCTGGGAGGAGGTAATGGCAGGGGACAAGACCCTGCCATGGAAGCAGGTGGAGATAGCACAGGAGTAACAGCGACGATACGAGGGGAGACGTCTAGCACGGAAGCCCGAGAGGCAGCTCCAAAAAAAGATTGGGGGGGGACACACAGGGAGATTGGCAGAGTCAGGGGTTAGACCTGAGCCAACTCCCCGTGCTTACCGTGGGGATCGTGTGACTGGTCAGACACTGTGTTACACAGTGATGTGCATGTGTCTCCAGCTCGCATTCATAGCCCGGTGAGCTCTATTCCAGCTCCTCGCATTTGCCGGGCTAGAATGGGCATTCAGCCAGGATGGATGGTGCCGGCTCAGCGCTCCTGGTCTCCAGTACACCCTCACCAGAATATCCTGCGCCAGCGCTGCGTACTGTGTCTCCGGTGCGTCTGCACAGCCCAGTGAGTCCTGTGCTAGCGCCCCTCACTTGCCGGGCTCAAGTGAGCATCCAGCCAGGACGCATTGTGCCAGCTCTACGCTCCAGATCTCAAGGGCGCTTCCACAGTCCAGTACGTCCTGTGCCCTACTCCCCGCACTCGCCCTGAGGTGCGTGTCTTCAGCCCGGTGCCACCTGTACCGGTCCCACGCACCAGGCCTCCAGTGCACCTCCAGAGTCCAGTACGTCCTGTGCCTCCTCTCCGCACTCGCCCTGAGGTGCGTGTCACCATCCCGGGAACCACCAGTGCCAACACCACGCTTCGGCTTCCAGTGCACCTCCAGAGTCCAGTACGTCCTGTGCCTGCTCCCCGCACTCGCCCTGAGATGCGTGTCTTCAGCCCGGTACCACCAGTGCCGGCACCACGCATCAGGTCTCCAGTGCGCCTTCACAGTCCAGAGCTTACGGCGACAGTTCCCAGTCCAGAGCTTCCGGCGACGTTTCACAGTCGGGAACCTCCAGAGACGGGTACTGTCTACAGTAAGTTGTCTTTGTGCACTCCAGTAGCTTCACATTTCGTTTGTTCTTTATTGTTTTTGTTCGGCGTTCATTTAATAAATAGAGAATGTACGAATACAACGCTGCACCTTGGTCTCCTTCATATGACGAACGTGACACTGTGACTATAGGTCATAATGAGTGTCAATTTCCCTGCTTTGTTGGTGTGGCAGCTTCATATGCTGCCATTGACCTACTGACACGCACTCACACTTACTTGCTTACGGTTGTCCATCGTATCAAAGGATGACTTCCACTTCTGAGTTAACAGTGAATTATTTGGTGACAGTAGAGTCCAATCCGAGATCCACAAACTTTATTGCAGGTGGGGCATATGGGGCATATGCAGTCTGTGTTGGTGGAGGCAGGCATGGTTGTATGTCTCCTGCGCTGTTTTTGCTGTCTCTTTGTGCTCTTCTCCTCCCACCTCTGTACACAGCTCTGGCAGAGCGGAACGGTCGGCAGCAGCATCCTCCAGGTCTGTGGGTTTGATGTTGCACGTCTTCAGCAACGTTTTTAGCTGGTCCTTGTAGCGCTTCTTCTGCCCCCCTATAGACCGCAGGCCAAGATGTAGCTGGCCATACAAGATCTTCCGCGGCAAGCGCTCCTGAGACATTCTAATGACATTCCCAAGCCAGCGCAGTTGGTGTTGGGTCACCATGGCCTCCATACTCTTGCAGTTGGTCTTAGCAAGTATTTCTGTATGGGGCACATGGTTGCGCCAGGTGATTCCCAGGATGCGCAGCAGGCATCTTATGCGGAATCGCTCGAGCTGCTTGTTGTGGTGATTGAGTGACCCAGGCTTCACAGCTGTAAAGAAGTGTGGTGATGCAGACGGCTTGATAAACAGCGTATTTGGTGTGGAGGTGGAGATCCCTGTTTTGGAAGACCCTGCGTCTGAGTTTTCCAAAGGCAGCTGATGCTTGCTTGATCCTAATTTGAATTTTAAGGTCGTTGCTGCAGTCCTCAGAGAGGATGCTGCCCAGGTATTTGAAGGACGTAACGTCACCTTTGCCAGGACCTTGACGGCAACAGCCAGAAGGGATATCCCCCGGCTGTTTCTGCAGATGGACTTGTCACCCTTGTTCTTATAGATGGTGACAATATTTGCATCCCGCTGCTGTTGGCGGACGATCTCCCGGTCCCAAACATCACTGATGTACTGGTGGAGCGTTCTAGTGCAGAAGTAACCTCCCTTCTTAAGTAGCTCTGCCTGGATGCTGTCAGCACCAGGAGTCTTGTTGTTCTTGAGGGATGGATAGCTGATAACACCTCTTGGAAGGTTGGCAAATGATTGAGGTCTTGAATAGGTGCACGGACAGGCAGTTCTTCCAGGATGGAGTGGTCTGTAGGAGAGTGCTGATTGAGTAGTGCTTCAAAGTGGTCAGCCCACCTCATCAGTATCTGGTTTTGGTCCTTCATGAGTGACTAGCGACTTCCCGGGCCATAGATAGCTTTAGTTGAGTTGTAGAAATTGTGCATGTCGTTTTTATCTGCATAAATTTGGATTTCCTTCGACCACCATTTGTTGTTTGCACTTCCTTGCGCGATGCATGCCATTACTTGTGAAGGGTAGCAGATGTGCGGCTGTTGAGAGCAGCCCTGTGCGCTTTGTGCATATTGTCCAGTAAAAGGTTGTGATGGTGTCAGAATTCTCATCAAACCAGTCCTGATGTTTCCTACCTTTGTAGCCAATGGAGTGGGCTGCTGCCTGATAGAACACTGAGCTAATAGATGCCCACTTCTGGTCCATGGGGTCCTCTGCGTTCAGAAGAGGCTCAGTCTACCTCAGCCTTTCAGCGAGAGAGGGGCGGGACTCGACCCTTACTGTTGCTTTCTCAAGCCGGATATAGTGCAGACGCCTCTTACTGGACTTCTGCAGACGTTGGGGGGGGGGGAATTATTCTCACCTGGAGTTTAGCCAGTATCATACGGTGATCTGTCCAGCATTCTGCACCCCTCATGACACGTGTCAGCAGGATGTTATTAGTGTCACAACGTCTCCCTATGACGTAGTCGTCCAGGTGCCAGTGTTTGGAGAGTGGGTGCATCCATTATGTTTTATATTTGTTCTTCTGCTGGAACAAGGTGTTAGTGACAATGAGATCATGCTCGGCACATAGAGTTAGCAGTATCATGCCGTTCTCATTGACCTGGCCAACACAATGCCTACCCAGCACTCCACTCCATATCCTGTTTTTCTGTCCCACCCTAGCGTTGAAGTCACCCAGCAAAAACATCTTGTCATTCCTGGGCATGCGCTGAAGGGCCTTATCTAGTGATTGGTAGAAGCAGTCCTTTGCCTCATTTTCAGATGGTAACATTGGTGCTTATGCACTGAGAAGAGTAGCATAACGCATCTTGGCTAAGGGGATATGGAGAGACATGAGTCGTTCACTTATGCCGACAGGTGTTTCGGTGAGGCTGGGTGGAAGGCTGTTCTTAATTGCCAGTCCCACACCGTGCTGATGTTGTCCACCCGGAGGGTAACCTGACCAGAAGGAGGTGTAACCTTCTCCCTCCTCTTTCAGGGAACCTTCATCCAGGAGCCTGGTCTAACTCAGGGCAGCAATGCCAATATTATAGTGCCTTAGTTCTGCAGCAATCAAAGCTGTTCTCTGACGGGGTCTATTGCTATTATCGTCAGTGTCCAAAAGAGTTCTGATGTTCCATGTCGCCAGTTTCAGGGGAATTATTTTCTTTAGCATTTTTCGACCGCTGAGTGGAACTCCCGATAGGTGCGGAAGCCTATCCACACACACACACACACACACACACACACACACACACACACACACACACACACACACACACACACACACACACACACACACACACACACACACACACACACACACACACACACACACACAGCCCTGACATTATCAAGCATGGATCAATGCCTGGCTCAAAGTTAATTGAAATCAGTCCCTATTAAGAGGCCAGTAGTTTTTTTTATACACCATCCACTACCATCTGTCATTTAAACTGCATGTATATGCCTATAGGCCAAAAAGAGGTGACTTGGACATATATGAGTTAAATGATCCCCACGACAGCTAGAATATATTTTTCCTTGGGCTACAATATAATATTACAGCATGCAATGGTGTATGTATTGTACAGCTGATTGCATTCAATGTACAGTTCAAGTGCCCTATAGGGCGTACTCTAATGTATTGTATGTTAAAAGTACATCTCCTAGAACACCAGTGTTCCCCCTACCGTTATTCAAGCAGGGCGAGCCACCTAACTCTGTTAGACCCAAGCCTAACAAACTTTGGTTTCTATGGATTGCAATTGACAATTTCAGTGCCCGAGGGCTTGGAAGTTTCTTTGGGAAAACTGCTGTACGGTGCGTGTGTGTGATTGTGTGATTGTGTGTGTGTGTGTGTGTGTGTCTCACCCGAGTCGGAGCGGTGCTCCCCGGCCACCCTCGTTACCCTCCATTAGGGCTGACGACTCTTCCATCAGGGCGGGGTCCTCCATCTGTGGAACATAAGGAATATGATGATGATGGAGATAGGAGGAAGATGCCATTTAGTCTGGCGTTACAAACCAGCAACCACTTTGTTAAGATACACTTCATATACAAAAGTATGTGGACATCACTTCAAATTAGTGGATTCGGCTATTTCAGCCACACCCGTGTATGCACCAGGTGTATAAAATCAAGCACACAGTCATGACATCTCCATAGACAAACATTGGCAGTAGAATGGCCTTATTGAAGAGCTCAGTGACTTTCAATGTGGTACCGTCATAGGATGGTAACAACAAGTCAATTTGACAAATTTCTGCCCTGCTAGAGCTGCCTCAGTCAACTGTAAGTGCTGTTATTGTGAAGTGGAAACATCTAGGAGCAACAACAGTTCAGCCACGAATTGGTAGGCAACACATGCTCACAGAACAGAACGGGACAGCCGAGTGCTGAAGTGCGTAAAAAAAGTCTGTCCTCGGTTGCAACCCTCACTACCGAGTTCCAAACTGCCTCTTGAAGCAACGTCAGCACTTAACTGTTCATCGCAAGCTTTATGAAATAGGTTTCCATGGCCGAGCAGCCGCAAACAAGCCTAAGATCACCATGCACATTGCCAAGCGTCGGCTGGAGTGGTGTAAAGCTCGCCACCATTGGACTCTGGAGCAGTGGAAACGAGTTCTCTGGAGGGATGAATCACGCTTCACCATCTGGCATTCTGACTGGGTTTGGGTTTGGCAGAAGCCAGGAGAACGCTACCTGCCGAATGCATGTAAATGTATGTAAAGTTTGGTGGAGGATAAATAATGGTCTGGGGCTGTTTTTCATGGTTCCGGCTAGGCCCCTTAGTTCCTGTAAATAGAAATCTTAACACCTACAGCATACAATTACATTCTAGACTATTCTGTGCTTCCAACTTTGTGGCAACAGTTTGGGGAAGGCCCTTTCCTGTTTCAGCATGACAATTCCCCCGTGCACAAAGCGAGGTCCATAAAGAAATGGTTTATTGATATCGGTGTGGAAGAACTTGACTGGCCTGCACCAAGCCCTGACCTCAACCCCTTCGAACACCTTTTGGGATGAATTGGAATGCAGTCTGCGAGCCAGGCCTAATCTGCCAACATCAGTGCCCGACCACTAATGCTCTTGTAGCTAAATGGAAGCAAGTCCTTGAAGCAATGTTCCAACATCTAGTGGAAAGCCTTGCCAGAAGAGTTGAGGCTGTTATAGCAGCAAAGGGGGGACCAACTCCATATTCATTTCCATGATTTTGGAATGAGATGTTCGATGAGCAGGTGTCCACATACTTTTGGTCATAGGGATTGAGGAAAACAGGGGTTGTGTTCCAGGTGAACTACATTACAGATGTTGCATTGCATCAATCAATGGTTGTGTGCCATGAGCAGTCGGTCATCAAATTGCTATATCAAATGATGTGGGTAGCTGATATGTTAAAAACCTATCCAGGCGTTGTGAGATCTGGCATGCATCTGCAATGTAGTCCGCCTGGAATGTGCCCAAAGTATTGGAGTGGAGGTACTCGCTGACCTCGTCAAAGAACTGCTGGGTACGTCGCAGGATGTGCTTGAGCTCGGTCAGCTCCAGGAAGTTCTTCTTCAGGGCTTCCTGGTTGGTGTTGATCTCCTTCAGCTCGTTCTCCAGCTTCTCAAATGTGGCCTGTCAATCAAACAGAGACAACCAATGAGATTAGGCTTTAGATGGGATGGGGCGTGATTCGAAAACGGTAGAAGGGGTCATAGAAATAAAATCATTAGAACGGACATAGCCTTTACTTCCTGCTTTACTCCCATTGGTAAACCTTTAAAATGGCTGCCGGTACACCCATTACAGACCCATTGATTTGAATGAGGATACCCGTTCTAGTGTTTTTATTTCTATGGAAGAGAGAGTCTATTCAGCTCCATAACAAGCAGTCATGGGCCCTAACATGAGTCCTACCTATATCCTATAATTATGGCCAATGTACGGTAAAGTGTCATCATGGGTCTTAGAGGTATTGGCTAGAGCAGGTGAACTGCTGCACAGTTCCACTTCACTGTCAGGTAGGCCCTTACAGAAAAAACACATGATTTCACATGTGGAAAATCTGGTTTTCACGTTGCTTTAAATGTTGTCACATGTTATTACATTAACTTCACATTAAGAAGTTTTGAAACACGTCACATGTGATCACGTGAAAGTCATGTGGTTTTTCCGTAAATGGAGTAGTAGTATAAGGCAAAAAAAGATGATTAAATGATCTGTGAAATTGTGTTGTGCTAAATTTGGGTTGATGTTTAATGACATTCATCATTTCATATTACTGACATGCAGTATTCAACAGGGATAGATACCTCCAGGTCAATCATATCCCTAGGGAAGGGGACTTCGGGATTCTCTCCTGTATCCACAGTCGGGATGTTGGCTTTTTTAATCTCCTTCTCGACAAACCCTGGAAAGCAAAACACCAGGTAATATTCAATACATGTGCGAGTTTCTACCCTGGTTGCCAGTCTGTTTCTGATCTCTTGCCAACTCCTTATGGAATTGTCATGCCAAATTGATTGACAATGGCAACATACGTAGTAGGCAGAAGCACAAACAGACCTGGGACTAAGCCATTGAGTTTCTGCATTGTCGGAGGAATAGACATCTGTGTGCCATTCTGTGTGTGGTATTCTTAACAATACTATATCTCAATGTACAGTGAATTCGGAAAGTATTCAGACCCCTTGACTTTTTCCACATTTTGTTACATTACAGACTTATTCTAAAATTGCTAAAAGCATTTTTTCCCTCATCAATCTACACACAATACCCCATCACGACAAAGCGAAAACAGGTTTTAAGTCTCTGTTCACCGGACGTGATACCTGTCCCAGACCTGCTGTTTTCAACTCTCTAGAGACAGCAGGAGCGGTAGAGATACTCTAAATGATCAGCTATGAAAAGCCAACTGACATTTACTCCTGAGGTGCTGACCTATTGCACCCTCGACAAACACTGTGATTATTATTATTTGACCCTGCTGGTCATCTATGAACATTTGAACATCTTGGCCATGTTCTGTTATAATCTCCATCCGTCACAGCCAGAAGAGGACTGGCCACCCCTCATAGCCTGGTTCCGCTCTAGGTTTCTTCCTAGGTTCTGGCCTTTGTAGGGAGTTTTTCCTAGCCAACGTGCTTCTACACCTGCATTGCTTGCTGTTTGGGGGTTTAGACTAGGTTTCTGTACAGCACTTTGTGACATCCAATGATGTAAGAAGGGCTTTATAAATCAATTTGATTGATTAAGAAATGTTTGCACATTTATAAAAAACTAAAAAACTGCAATACCTTATTTACATAAGTATTCAGACCCTTTGCTATAAGACTTGAAATTGAGCTCAGGTGCATCCTATTTCTATTGATAATCCTTGAGATGTTTCTACAAACTGATTGGAGTCCACATGGTAAATTCAATTGATTGGACATGATTTGGAAAGGCACACGCTGTTTATATAAGGTCTCACAGCTGACTGTGCATGTCAGAGCAAAACCAAGCCTTGAGGTCGAATGAATTGTCCGTAGAGCACTGAGACAGGATTGTGTCGAGGCACAGATCTGGGGAAGGGTACCAAAAAATGTCTGAAGGTCACTCTGACAGGGCTACAGAGTTCCTCTGTGGAGATGGGAGAAGCTTCCAGAAGGATAACCATCTCTGCAGCACTCCACCAATCAGGCCTTTATGGTAGAGTGGCCAGACAGAAGCCACTCCTCAGTAAAAGGCATATGACAGCCCACTTGTAGTTTGCCAAAAGGCACCTAAATGACTCTCAGACCATGATAAACAAGATTCTCTGGTCTGATAAAACCAAGATTGAACTCTTTGACCTGAATGCCAAGCATCATATCTGGAGGAAACCTGGCACCATTCCTACGGTGAAGTATGATGGTGGCAGCATCATACTGTGGGGATGTTTTTCAGTGGAGGGACTGGGAGACTAGTCAGGACCATGGGACAGATGAAAGAAAGCAAAGTACCTTCCAACAGGATAACGACCCTAAACACACAGCCAAGATAAGGCAGGAGTGGAAGTCTCTGAATGTCCTTGAGTTGCCCAGCCAGAGGCCGGACTTAAACCAGATCAAACATCTCTGGAGAGACATGAAAATAGCTGTGCAGCGACGCTCCCCATCCAACCCAACAGAGCTTGAGAGGATCTGCAGAGAAGAATGGGAGAAACCAAATACAGATGTGCCCATTTAAGGTTCTGTATTTATTTTCTTAAGTCAACCTTGTGTTCTTGAACGTAGCCCTGTTTCTTTGTGTTTTTGAACGTAGCCCTGTCTTTAATTTTTTGTTCATTGATTTCACCTGTGTTAGTTACTCACCTGGTCTCATCAGTTCCTTATTTAGTTCAGTTCATTCTGTTTGTGCCTTTGAGAGGTATTGTTCGTTTTGACTCTACTAAGCCTATTCCTAGCGCGTTTGTGAGAACCAGTTATAGCCTTCAGTCCTAGTTTTGATTCACCTGCCTGTTTGTCTACCTGTGTATGACCATCGCATGCCTGTGACCACGATTCCTGCCTTCTGCGAAGGTGAAATAAACATATCTGTGTGTGAATCTACACCTTTTTCTCCCTGAGTTTTCATTACAGCCAAGCTTGTAGAGTCATACCCAAGAAGACTCGAGGCTGTAATCGCTGCCAAAGGTGTTTCAACAAAGTACTGAGTAAAGGGTCAGAATACTTAAGTAAAATTAATATTTCCGTTTTTATTTATTTTATTTTATAAATGTTCATTTTTCCACTAAAAAACATATTTTTCTTTATCATTAGGGGGTATTGTGTGTAGTCGTGGCCAATTGTTTTGAGAATGACACAAATATACATTTTCACAAAGTCTGCTGCCTCAGTTTGTATGATGGCAATTTGCATTTACTCCAAAATGTTATGAAGAGTGATCAGATGAATTGCAATTAATTGCAAAGTCCCTCTTTGCCATGCAAATTAACTGAATCCCCAAGAAACATTTCCACTGCATTTCAGCCCTGCTACAAAAGGACCAGCTGACATCATGTCAGTGATTCTCTCGTTAACACAGGTGTGAGTGTTGACGAGGACATGGCTGGAGATCACTCTGTCATGCTCATTGAGTTTGAATAACAGACTGGAAGCTTCAAAAGGAGGGTGGTGCATGGAATCCTTGTTCTTCCTCTGTCAACCATGGTTACCTGCAAGGAAACACTTGCCGTCATCATTGCTTTGCACAAAAAAGGGCTTCACAGGCAAGGATATTGCTGACAGTAAGATTGCACCTAAATCAACCATTTATCGGATCATCAAGAACTTCAAGGAGAGCGGTTCAACTGTTGTGAAGAAGGCTTCAGGGTGCCCAAGAAAGTCCAGCAAGCGCCAGGACCATCTCCTAAAGTTGATTCAGCTGCGGGATCAGAGCACCACCAGCACAGAGCTTTCTCAGGAATGGCAGCAGGCAGGTGTGAGTGCATTTGCATGCATAGTGAGGCGAAGACTTTTGGAGGATGGCCTGGCGTCAAGAAGGGCAGCAAAGAAGCCACTTCTCTCCAGGAAAAACATCAGGGACAGACTGATATTCTGCAAAAGGTACATAGATTGGACTGCTGAGGACTGGGGTAAAGTAATTTTCTCTGATGAATCCCCTTTCCGATTGTTTGGGGAATCCCGAAAAAAGCTTGTTCGGAGAAAATACTTCAGTATTTCATAATAACATCTGACAAAAATATCTAAAGACACTGAAGCAGCAAACGTTGTGGAAATTAACATTTGTGTCATTCTCAAAACTCTTGGCCACGACTGTAGATTGATGAGAGAAAAAACAATTCAATCCAAGGCTGTAATGTAACAAAATGTGGAAAAAGTCAAGGGGTCTGAATACTTTTAAGGGGTCCGAATGCACTTAATGTGGTATTATATGAAATGTCCCTGCTATGTTTTGCCCAAGCTGTCCATTCTGTTACCCACCTAGAAATAGGGAGGACCACAACGGAAATGTCTTTATTGTGTAACACTTACTGTGTTTTTAATTCTCAAAAACATTGGATATATTGTTGGTTCACTTGGCTGACATATCTCTATACATATATTAAATATGTCAAATAAAATGTATTCATTCAACATATTGTGAAATCACTCACTTAGTTTCCTGTCCATCTCCTCACACCTCCTCACTTCATTCACAAACTTCCTCTGGAACACATTCACGTCTGGGTTGAGCTAAAAACAGAAACAGGTGTCAAAGTTGCCCTTTTTGGCCAGGTCTACCCTGGGAAAGAGGTATTCTGACCTCAATCGGACTTCCTGTTTAATTAAATAAAGGTTAAATCCTTTTTTAAAAAATAGATAGATGACTGGTATGTTACTTACATCGCGGAACTGAACCATTCCCAGTTCTCCCAGCTCGCTGACACAGCAGTAGGCTGCCTCAGACTGGAGGAAGAGCTGGGCAAGCGTCATCTCCTCGCTCCTGAACAGTTCCCCCATGGTGACCACCTGACACACTCACCCTTTAAGGTAAAAAAAAATAATACCCCTGTTGGCAAAATTAAGGGCAAAATGACAAGGACGGACAGATAGATAGTTAGCCTGAACAAAGTTGGGTTGGTGTGTCTCTAGCCTGAACAGTTCAAGAGCAGTAGGTCTAGCATTTGGCCTACCATTCAAAAGTTTGGGGGCACTTAGAAATGTCCTTGTTTTTGAAAGAAAAGCCATTTTTTTGTCCATTAAAATATAATCAAATTGATCAGAAATAGTGTCCAAACTTTTGACTGGTACTGTATGTCATTCTTCTAATTCTATGGCTTCCTTTTTCTTTCCAGGTGTGAAAGGACTGTCATCAGGATCAGTCAACACGGATTGAGGATTAACTGTCCGTGTCCAATGGAAATCCTACTCGTGCTTAAAGATGCTAAACATATATCCGCTGCCCAGGTAGTCAACCCGAACATAATTCATATAGGTTAGTTATATTCTAATACATTTCTAAAATGTTCTAAATAACATAAAGCATATTACGTCCAATCGTTAAAATATCAAATATTCTCTCAATTTCAGAAAGCGATGTCGTTTTCTCTGCCGCACTGTCCTTCATCTCAAGGACGCCATTATGATGATGATGCTGCTGTAGGCTACCAGTAGACTATTGAGCATCTTTCATAATATGATGAAGGCAACGGTGAACACGGGGAACAATGATAGGAATATTATTGATGAATTTATATACGTCTTTCTAACAATTATGTAGGCTAATTGAAAATTAGGAGGACACATGTCTGAAATATTGCTTGAAATGACCGGCTATAGCTATATTTCAACCAAAATGACGCCGAAATAAATAGATAGCACCTCTGTTTGATGGTCACTGAAATAAACATTTGAGTATTATGAATAGATAATAATGAATTTCGTTTATATCACAAACGGTTATATTTTGACCGAAGGTCTATGGTTATTAGGCCTACGGCCTAATGCAAATACAGAATTATTCTAACATCGTCGATTAATGGTCGACTGACCTTATTTGCAATTTCTTCCATTTGATTTGGGATGACATAGAGTACAGTATGTCTATCACTATTATTTTAAACAACACCAAGCCGCATCGCATCATCAGCTGAAGTGCATGGACCAGAGAGGAAATGTTCTCAAGGTGAGGACACGCGCAAGTTGACAGCACGTTCAAATTCACCATTTAAAAAA
Organism: Oncorhynchus mykiss; assembly: GCF_013265735.2. Lineage (NCBI taxonomy): Eukaryota > Metazoa > Chordata > Actinopteri > Salmoniformes > Salmonidae > Oncorhynchus > Oncorhynchus mykiss. Next base: position 24,562,998 of record NC_048580.1, on the reverse strand, counting down.
ATGCATTTCTGTTTGATACCGTTCGGTTTGTAAAATTGACATTTACATATATAGATTTAATCAGTTATGAATTAGCTTACTTGTGATAAAATCCTTCAGAATTTCTCCAGGTCGAACGAAAGGCGCTCTCCTCACGAATCAATGTGACATCACCCAAACCATCTGCTGGGGGATGGTCATGTGATGCGTTGGGATGCTGCAAGGCTGTGCGATTAGTGTGGCTTTCGACGTCAGCCACACTTTAGTTGAGCTATTACAATGGGGATTTATATTATGTAATGACGGTAGGCTACAAATATCTATAGATGGACTTAATACACTCTTTGATATCCATTTGATGTCATTAATTTGATGTAATTAATTGAAATGTGTAATTCAAATGGTAGCCAATACCATTTATTTAGAAATTCATTTAGATGACTGATTTTGAAATTAATTTCAATGACTGATGAATGTCAAGACGGATGCGCTTTCACGCCGCTATAGCCCTGCAGCTACACCCTCGGACCCCGAGACCATCCTTCCTACCAAATAAAATGTTATTGGTCACATACACATGGTTAGCAGATGTTAATGCGAGTGTAGCGAAATGCTTGTGCTTCTAGTTCCAACCGTGTAGTAATATCTAACAAGTAATCTAACAATTTCACAACAACTACCTTATACACACACACATGTGTAAAGGAATGAATAAGAATACAGATTCTGTACATATGGATGCGAGATGGCCGTGTGGCATAGAGTACAGTATATACATATGAGATGAGTAATGTAAACATTATATAAAGTGGCATTGTTTAAAGTGACTAGTGATACATTTATTTTTTTTCCCATTTATTTTTACCCCTTTTTCTCTACAATTTCGTGGTATCCAATTGTTTTAGTAGCTACTATCTTGTCTCATCGCTACAACTCCTGTACGGTCTCCGCACCAATGTGTCGGAGGAAACACACCTGGTAACCTTGGTTAGCGTGCACTTCTGACCCACTGGGATTGTGATGAAAAAACTAAAGGCTGAAAAAATCATTCTCTCTACTATCATTCTGACATTTCACATTCTTAAAATTTAGTGGTGATCCTAACCGACCTAAAACTACATTTTGTGTGGCATAGAGTACAGTATATACATATGAGATGAGTAATGTAAACATTATATAAAGTGGCATTGTTTAAAGTGACTAGTGATACATTTATTTTTACCCCTTTTTCTCTACAATTTCGTGGTATCCAATTGTTTTAGTAGCTACTATCTTGTCTCATCGCTACAACTCCTGTACGGTCTCCAACCCGGAAGCCAGCCGCACCAATGTGTCGGAGGAAACACACCTGGTAACCTTGGTTAGCGTGCACTTCTGACCCACTGGGATTGTGATGAAAAAACTAAAGGCTGAAAAAATCATTCTCTCTACTATCATTCTGACATTTCACATTCTTAAAATTTAGTGGTGATCCTAACCGACCTAAAACTACATTTTTACTAGGATTAAAATGTCAGGAATTGTGAAAAACTGAGTATAAATGTATTTGGCTAAGATGTATGTAAACCTCCGACTTCAACTGTATCATACTTTGACTAAAACAATGAATTATTGACTTAAATCCATCATATGCTCTGGCCATCGTCTGTTGCTTTCTACTGGTGTATGGGCATTTAAAAAGGCAATTAAAGTAGTAAGGCCTCGTTAGTCATTGTTTATCATCTCTACACACATAAGAAAAACCTATAGATCGTATCTGTAAAAATGTGCTGCTATGCTTAAAAATAATGATGTACCTTTGAGGTTTTCTCTGCAGTAGGGTAAGGGTCAAAACACAGTATCCACTCCTTCTTTTGAAGAAAATGGACACCTGCCTGCTGGGCTGCGCCACTTCCTTTGCCACTTCCTGTGTTTTCTATTTGGTTTGTATGTTTGTGATTTTAATTAACTTAGTTTTTAAAGTAAAAGATAAATGGAAAGCAAAGTATGCAGAACTGAATATGGATTGGATATGGATTGATGTTTGGAACTTAATTGCAATGATTTATGGACAAAACCATACCTTAAGAATAAATCTTTGAAAATTGTAATTTGTGTTTGCCTCTGCCTGCTCAACCCATATCCCCAAATAATGGTAAATTGTCCACCATTGGACATATTTACAGTGTAAATGCACCAATAGACTGTGATGGGAACACATCTTTCTCTTGAAATGCACTGATAGATCCAAACAATTCACGTATACTGTTTATTGAAGTGAAAATAAAAAGGTTTCTCTAGTAGGGGAAGAGTTTTAAACTTTGTCATAGTCAGGATGGCCTATAGCCTTGGAGGACAGGTAACACACCACATCACATGAATCATGGATTAATAGATCGCTTGATGAAGCTGTCCAGGTTGGTGCCCTTGTACCGGTGCTTGAAGGAGTCGTAGACCCCACGTCTTTTACTCTCGGAGGCGACCTTGGCACATATCAGGCTGTGTTTCTCCACACGGTCAGGATGAAAGCGCCGGCCACAGATATCACACTCTTTCCGGTTGCAGTCGGCGTTGCTCATCGACTGCTGTAACCCTCCATGCTGTTTCGCCTCCACTACTTCGCACCTCTTCTTCTCCTGAAATGGATTCAAAGTCACCTGGAGGAAACAGGTGAACACTGTTACATGTCATGTGATATCTGTAATTTTGCATACTATTCTCCAATAAAAATATATTGCAATACAAAATAACCTGATTCAAAGTCACCTTATCTACCTTTTCTATCATGGTGGCCATCTTGGTCTTACATGAGTTCTCTAGCCACACCTTGCGCACCCTGAGGACTGCTGTGGGGGGCACAGGGAGTCTGGGGGGCAGATGCGGGGTAAACCTAGCCTTCGGCTGAACTGAAGTATCTGTACTGAGGCCATGTTGTGAACACAAATCCTCTAGTTGACTATTCCTCTTCGTCATCCAGATGATCACTTGGTTCATCTGCTCCTTCTCCTCCCTCAGTTTCAGGTATTCCTGCAGTAATTCCTCGTAACTTGCCGGAGGCTCCATTGCAAGCCAGTTGCTTTGATACCACTTTCTACATTGTTTCGAAGGTGCTGTTATATTTTCAGTGGTCAGCCATCAAATAGTTCAAACGGAATGTTCAAGGTGTACTGATCAATTATGAAATCATGGCTCACATTGTTGGGCTCATAGAATTAGTAATTATTAGAAAACTTAAGTATTCTAATTCCTAATTCTAGATGCAGTAAAGAGGTCAATGGAACCCGACTTAAACAATGCAAATGCCATGGAAACGCGTGGGGGAAAGATGCTGTGGGGGAAAGATCCCAAATCTCCATTTAGCCCCCCAGCAAAATGTGCCTACATTTAGGCGATTGTGTATATGTTTCTTTCACACTATGTTGAAGTAAAAATTGGAGTATAATGCTTGTCTGGATTTCATCGTCACCAATCATCTGTATTACAGAATTTCAATAAGCATTTTTCTACGGCTGGCCATGCTTTCCACCTGGCTACCCCTACCCCGGTCAACAGCTCTGCACCCCCCACAGCAACTTGCCCAAGCCTCCCCCACTTCTCCTTCACCCAAATCCAGATAGCTGATGTTCTGAAAGAGCTGCAAAATCTGGAACCCTACAAATCAGCTGGGCTAGACAATCTGGACCCTCTATTTCTAAAATGATCCGCCGCAATTTTTGCAACCCCGATTACTAGCCTGTTCAACCTCTCTTTCCTATCGTCTGAGATCCCTAAAGATTGGAAATCTGCCGGGGTCATCCCCCTCTTCAAAGGGGGAGACACTCTAGACCCAAGTTGTTACGGACCTATATCTATCCTACCCTGCCTTTCTAAATTCTTCGAAAGCCAGGTTAACAAACAGATCACCGACCATTTCGAATCCCACCGTACCTTCTCCGCTATGCAATCTGGTTTCTGAGCTGGTCATGGGTGCACCTCAGCCACGCTCAAGGTCCTAAACGATATCATAACTGGCATCGATAAAAGACAATACTGTGCAACCGTCTTCATCGACCTGGCCAAGGCTTTTTGACATTCACCGCATTCTTATCGGAAGATTCAACAGCCTTGGTTTCTCAAATGATTGTCTCGATTGGTTCACCAACTACTTTTCAGATAGAGTTCAGTGTGTCGAATCGGAGGGCCTGTTGTCCAGACCTCTGGCAGTCTCTATGGCGGTGCCACAGAGTTCAATTCTCGGGCCGGCTCTTTAGTCTGTATACATCAATGATGTCTGCTGCTGGTGATTCTTTGATCCACCTCTACGCAGATGACACCATTCTGTATACTTCTGGCCCTTCTTTAGACACTGTGTTAACAAACCTCTAGATGAGCCTCAATGCCATACAACACTCAATCTGTGGCCTCCAACTGCTCTTAAATGCAAGTAAAACTAAATGCATGCTCTTCAACAGATCACTGCCCGCACCCTCCCGCCCGTCTAGCATCACTACTCTGGAAGGTTCTGACTTAGAATATGTGGACAACTACAAATACTCACATTAAGCATCTTCAATCCAATATTAAATCTAGAATCGTTTTCCTATTTTGCAACAAAGCATCCTTCACTCATGCGCCAAACACACCCTCGTAAAACTGACTATCCTACCGATCCTTGACTTCGGAGATGTAATTTACAAAATAGCCTCCAACACTCTACTCAGCAAATTCGCTGTAGTCTATCACAGTGCCACCCATTATGTCACCAAAGCCCCATATACTACCCACCACTGCAACCTGTACGCTCTCATTGTCTGGCCCTCGCTTCATATTCGTCGCCAAACCCACTGGCTCCAGGTCATCTATAAGTCTTTGTTAGGTAAAGCCCTGCCTTTTCTCAGCTAACTGGTCACCATAGCAGCACCCACCCATAGCACGCGCTCCAGCAGGTATATGATCCCCAATCAGAGACAACAATAGACAGCTGCCTCTGATTGTGAACCATACTCGGCCAACAAAGAAATATAAACATAGATTTCCCACCCTAGTCACACCCTGACCTACCAAATAGAGAATTTAAAGGATCTCTATGGTCAGGGCGTGACACCAACCAACTACCTCATCCCCATATTTATTTTTTGCTCCTTTGCACCCCAGTATCTCTACTTGCACATTCATCTTCTGCACATCTATCACTCCAGTGTTAATGCTAAACTGTAATTATTTCGCCACTATGGCCAATTTATTGCCATACCTCCCTAATCTTACTACATTTTCACACACTGTATATAGATTATTCTATTGTGTTATTGACTGTACATTTGTTTATCCCATGTGTAACTCTGTGTTGTTTGTGTCGCACTGCTTTGTCTTGGCCAGGTCGCAGTTGTAAATGAGAACTTGTTCTCAACTGGCCTACCTGGTTAAATAAAGGTGAAATAAAAATAAATAAATACAATTAAACAGTTAAAAACAACTGACCACTGATTTTGTATGCTAGCTATGCTACCAGCTTATTCGAATGGGCGTTATCATTTGTCAGTTACTTCTTCTAAACCTGAAAAGGAAATGAACAGGGATAGCTAGTCAGTCGCACAACTGAATGCATTCAACCGAAACGTGTGGGACAACTTCTAAATGTTATGCAGCGAAAACAGCCAAATATGTCGAAATCAGACTTTAGTAACCACATTGTGGGCCTGTTACAATACATAAATCGTGACGGATTTGAAGAATATCCACTTGGTTAGAACAGATTTATTGAATGTGCAACAATCCGACGTCCTTCTTCCATCCCCCACGGTCTGCGTTCCATTGACCTCTTTCCTGCATCTATTGGTAATTTAATAGACACAACACAACCACAGAGATCCTATGTCACAATGGCCCAGAACTGCCCAAAGTTGACTCCACTAACTTCCGAATGTTTAAGTTGTCGCTGACTGATGTAATGGATCATAGGTGGGTTGATATGATGATTTTTTTTTTTAAAGCTTGGTTTAATTATAATACACTACCGATATATAAAATAACTCTGTATCTCAAATGATGTAAAATGGTATATAACAATTCTTGTTACTTCTCAATCGATATGATATTTCCTCTTAAAGCAACTCTAATTTTTGCCTCTCATTCAGATGCTGTTGTGTATCCATTCACCAGAGTGCATACGACTTTGAGTTTTATGATCTATAAAAAATCAAATACAGTCACTCAAAACCAGCTCTCTCTTAAACACACATTTTGATTGATTGTTTGACAAACAGGGAGACTTCTCTAGAGGTTATTACTGTAATTGTAATACAACATAATTTGAAAATATACCCTCTAGTGAAAATTCTGGATAATCCAGATGCCTTTCATAGGGGAGACTGGGGTTGGTTGTCATACTTTTTACTCTTGTGTGTATTCCTCAGCACTTGTATATCTTACAACACTCTTTTCAATATTAGGAGAAAGACAAATGTTGAAATGGGGACCATTTTTATCCTCATATCCAAAATGGAGTTATAAGCCATTAAACACACTCTGTCCACTTGTGACAACCAGCCCTACCGTGGGGTTGGTTGTCACAATGTTTGCTAGTAACTTATTCCCTTTGTAACAGGAAATGAAGCAATATAGCAGCAGAGTTTTAGAAATGGCCAGGCCTTGATCAAACAATATTCCTAACACAATTCCACATTTTGAGCCTTGAGACAAACAACCCAGATCTCCCCTACAGGAGTTATTCATGTAAATAGGACCTTATCTGGATGATAGAAATCGACCACAATTGTGTGACTATCCACTTGTCTTATTCACTTCGTAATCTTTCTTCAAATGTATCCTATTAATTGGTTTTAAAAAACTTAATTTTAACATACATTTAGTTTGTTTTCATCTGGCAGTGTGTATTTGCTATTAAGTACTTGAAGGCTGCAGCCGTTATTGGCAAAACATGAGGAATAGTGATGGTTTCTTTCCCCTTAACCTGAAAAACAGTGGTATTAGTAAAGTCATAAATATCGTAAAAGACAATGGCAGTAATAAGTAATTGGTCAAATATAAGTCCCTAATATAAAATAATGATGAGGCTAGCTATACAGCATGTTTTTCTTTCAACATCAGCAATACACAAACACACACAGACACACACACCTCCACTTCTTCACATATTCGACAGATCCCAAAATATATATATAATACAACACCCACGAAACACAATAGAAAACAGGCTACCTAAATATGGTTCTCAATCAGGGACAACGATAGACAGCTGCCTCTGACCAGGCCAAACATAGAAATAGCAAATCATAGAAAAATGAACATAGACAACCCACCCAACTCACGCACTGACCATACTAAAACAAAGACATAACAAAAGAGAGACTCTGGCAGCTCCGGACAGACGGGCGACTCTGGCAGCTCCGGACAGACGGGCGACTCTGGCAGCTCCGGACAGACGGGCGACTCTGGCAGCTCCGGACAGACGGGCGACTCTGGCAGCTCCGGACAGACGGGCGACTCTGGCAGCTCCGGACAGACGGGCGACTCTGGCAGCTCCGGACAGACGGGCGACTCTGGCAGCTCCGGACAGACGGGCGACTCTGGCAGCTCCGGACAGACGGGCGACTCTGGCAGCTCCGGACAGACGGGAGACTCTGGCAGCTCCGGACAGACGGGAGACTCTGGCAGCTCCGGACAGACGGGAGACTCTGGCAGCTCCGGACAGACGGGAGACTCTGGCAGCTCCGGACAGACGGGAGACTCTGGCAGCTCCGGACAGACGGGAGACTCTGGCAGCTCCGGACAGACGGGAGACTCTGGCAGCTCCGGACAGACGGGCGACTCTGGCAGCTCCGGACAGACGGGCGACTCTGGCAGCTCAGGACAGACGGGAGACTCTGGCAGCTCAGGACAGACGGGAGACTCTGGCAGCTCAGGACAGACGGGAGACTCTGGTAGCGCTGGGCAGGAGGAAGGATCTGGCAGCGCTGGACAGGCGGGTGCAACTGTAGGGAGGAGACGGAGAGACAGCCTGGTGCGGGAGGCTGCCACCGGAGGGCTGGTGCGTGGAGGTGGCACCGGATAGACCGGACCGTGAAGGCGCACTGGAGGTCTCGTGCTCCGAGCCTGCCCAACCTGTCCTGGCTGAATGCTCCCCGTAGCCAGGCCAGTGCGGCGAGGTGGAATAGCCCGCACTGGGCTGGGCTGGCGAACCGGGGACACCATGCGTAGGGCTGGTGCCATGTACCCCAGCCCGAGGAGACGCACTGAAGACCAGATGCGCTGAGAAGGCTTCATGGCACCTGGCTCGATGCCCAACCTAGCCCGGCCGATACGAGGCGCTGCTATGTACCGCACCGGGCTATGCCTGCGCACCGGGGACACAGTGCGCCTCACGGCATAACACAGTGCCTGCCCGGTCCCTCTCTCTCCACGGTAAGCACGGGGAGTTGTCGCAGGTCTCCTACCTAACTTTGCCACATTCCCCGTGTGCGTCCCCCACAATACATTTTTGGGCTTCCAGCCACGCTGCCGTGCTGCATCCTCATACCGCCGCCTCTCAGCTTTGGCTGCCTCCAGCTCTGCCTTGGGGCGGCGATATTCCCCAGCCTGTGCCCAGGGTCCTTTGCCGTCCAGGATCTCCTCCCATGTCCTGGAGTCCTGAGATCGCTGCTGCTGCTGCCCGTTACCACGCTGCTTGGTCCTTTGGTGGTGGGTGATTCTGTAACGGTCATCGATGGTGGAAGAAGGTGAGGACCAAGGTGCAGCGTGGTATGTGTCCATATTTATTAAAATGAACACGGAAATAACAAAAATAACAAAGAGAAACAACCGAAAACAGTTCTGGCTGGTGCAGACACACAACAGAAAACAATCACACACAAAACACAATAGAAAACCGGCTACCTAAATATGGTTCTCAATCAGGAACAACGATAGACAGCTGCCTCTGATTGAGAACCATACCAGGCCAAACATAGAAATAGCAAATCATAGAAAAAAGAACATAGACAACCCACCCAACTCACGCCCTGACCATACAAAAACAAAGACATAACAAAATAACTAAGGTCAGAACGTGACACTTATTCTAAAATTGATTAAATTGTATTATTTCCTCATTCATCTACGCACAATTCCCCATCGTGACAAAGAAAAAACAGGTTTTTAGAAATGTTAGCAAATTTATTAAAAACAACAACAACTTAAATATCACAATTACATAAGTATTCAGACCATTTACTCAGTACTTTGTTGAAGCACATTTGGCAGCAAGTACAGCCTCGTGTCTTCTTGGGTATGACGCTACAAGCTTGGCACACCTGTATTTGGGGAGCTTCTCCCATTCTTCTCTGCAGAACCTCTCAAGCTCTGTCGGGTTGGATGGGGAGTCATTGCTGCAAAGATATTTTCAGGTCTCTCCAGAGATATTAGATTGGGTTCAAGTCCGGCCTCTGGCTGGGCCACTCAAGGTCTTTCAGAGACTTGTCCCGAAGCCACTCCTACATTGTCTTGGCTATGTGCTTAGGGTTGTTGTCCTGTTGGAAGGTGAACCTTCGCCCCAGTCCGAGGTCCTGAGCGCTCTGGAGCAGGTTTTCATCAAGGATATTTCTATATTTTGTTCCGTTCATCTTTCCCTCAATCCTGACTAGTCTCCCAGTTCCTGCTGCTGAAAAACATCGCCACAGCATGATACTGCCACCACCATGCTTCACCATAGGGATGGTGCCCGGTTTCCTCCAGACGTGGCGCTTGGCATTCAGGCCAAAGAGTTCGATCTTGGTTTCATCAGACCAGAGAATCTTGTTTTACATTTTTATGATATTTTATATTATATATAAAGTTCTTTGTTTCTGACCATTTTGAGCCTGTAATCGAACCCACAAATACTGATGCTCCAGATACTCAACTAGTCTAAAGAAGGCCAGTTATATTGCTTCTTTAATCAGAACAACAGTTTTCAGCTGTGCTAACATAATTGCAAAAGGGTCTTCTAATGATCAATTAGCCTTTTAAAATGATAATGTTGGATTAGCTAACACAACATGCCATTGGAACACAGGAGTGATGGTTGCTGATAATGGGCCTCTGTACGCCTATGTAGATATTCCATTATAAATCAGCGGTTTCCAGCTACTGTAGTCATTTACAACATTAACAATATCTACACTGTATTTGTGATCAATTTGATGTTATTTTAATGGACAAAGAAAAAGTGCTTTTCTTTGAAAAACAAGGACATTTCAATGTGACCCCAAACTTTTGAATGGTAGTCTATTATGAAAACTCCTACCTCACGTTCCTCCTGTTGCTGTGCCTGAGCTTGCATGTGACGGCCAGTCCACAGCGCCACTCTAACTATTCCAACCATGCTGGAGAGAGAGGGATGGGGCCCAGAGGGATGGGCCGTCTGGGTCCGGGGGAGGTGGGGGCTGGGTTTCCCCACAATGTTGAGGTGGAGTCTCACGGACAGAGAGGAGGGGCCAGGGAGGGGAGAGGAGAGGAGGGGAAAGGGGAGAGTCCCAGGAAAAAGGGGTCCGGAGAGGAAAAAAGCTGCTGGCTCTGCTTTGACTGGAAGGGTTTCTCCGGGAAGAGTGTCATTCACATCCCAGCGCTCCTACGGTTACTTCCAAAGCAGATTTCTTCCCTGTAGACTGGACTTTGTCCAAGGATTTGGAACATAGGGAAGAGAGAGAGAGAGTTAGCCTGCTTGCGTGTTTTATAGAAAGAGTTTGAGAGTTTGAGAGAAAGAGTTTGAGAGTTTGAGAGAAAGACAGGAGAGAAGTGTACGGGACCACAGAAGGACAGGGCAGACAGAGAAGTGTACGGGACCACAGAAGGACAGGGCAGACAGAAGTGTGTGAGTCAGGGGACAGAAAGCAGAAAATACTGAACTGACACCCAAGGTATTCTTTTGAATACACAGTCCTTTGGCTTATTTTCAGGTCTTCATCCAGAAAACTATCCAGAAAGTCATGGAAGTGGAAACATCCAGCCTGCACTTGGAGCTGCAGGAGCAGCAGCAGACCCTCACCGAAATCTCAGACGACGAAGTCAACCTGCCACCGTCGGATGACGAAGACTTTGGTGCCGCCAAGGAACGTTCATCGGTGGCGCTCGCCGTGTCCGAGGGCGACCAGGAGGAAAAGGAAGAGGATAAAGTGGGCGCCCAGGTGAACGGCGTTATGGTCCTGGCTCTGTTGGACAAGATCATCGGGGCGGTGGACCAGATCCAACAGACGCAGAGTGGCCTGGAGGCTCGGCAGCAGGACATGGAGCGGTCAGTGACGGGGATCCAGGGCGAGCTCACCAAACTGTCCAAGAGCCACAGCACCACGTCCAACTCAGTCAACAAGATGCTGGAGAAGGTGCGCAAGGTGAGCGTCAATGTGAAGACAGTGCGTGCCAACCTGGAGAAGCAAGGGGGTCAGATCAAGAGGCTGGAGAGCAACGAGAACGAGCTGCTGAAGAGGCGCAACTTCAAAGTCATGATCTACCAGGTGAGCGTTGGGTGAATGTGTTTGGGTGTGGAGTGGGGATGGGATGGAGGTGTGTGGGTGGTGGGGTGAGGGTGTGTGTGTGTGGATATGTGTGTCGATGGAGGGAAGGCGTGTGGGGTGGTGTGTGAGTTGGTTGAGGGGGGAATTTGGCACGGCACGCCCGCTTGACACCGTGATGGGTGAGGATTGGGGACTATCATGAGGGTACTGGACTGGGGGTGGTTGGCAAACACACAAACAAGTGGAACTTCGTGAAAAGGTTAATACTCAATTGACAGGTATTTTTTGCAGATGATAGTTTGCATATTACCCGGCTGAGTGTGTACTGGCGAGGGAGAGGAGTTTGGGGTGTGGCTCACCTCAAGGCATCATTGGCAAGTTACCAAATGACAGCTTGTTCTTTAATATGGATGTACTCCAAAAGGCAAACATGCCACTCAAAGATAAGTATATTTCACATCACACATCGCTATGTTTGGAGGACACAATTACCCCATGAAAGCAATCCATCAAGTAGGGGAAAAAAAAATCTAGATTTGAACTTGAACATCAAAAAGCAGTTTAACCAGTGCTACGTACATTTATTAATATGTTCTACTATGTCATATTTCTATGCAATATATGTTTCATTGTTTTGGTATACCTTGGGTGATCTAGGATTATATCATACCATGTGCCACACCCTATGGTAGAAGTAGGGTCACCCTTACAAATGTCCACTACCGACAAATCTCATGCCTTTGATCCTATTTGACATCCTACAGAGTTAAAACATACATGGCTTCACATGTGGATACAGCTCACTTCTTTGACCATAAGGAATCTATAAGCCATCCCTTTTCTATTTTATTTAAACAAAGATGGAAAATACCACCAGCACACTCTCGACTTCCAGATGTTTCATTTGAAAAGACACTTTGTAGTTTCGCAGCGAGCTCGGGAGCGCCGCGCAGTCTTTTTTTAGCCCGGGCCACGGCATAATGTGTAATGGCTTGCAGCTTTGCACAGCAGTGTGAGAACATTCAGAGTTTCCATCCTCCTGACTGTCTCGAGCACAGCTTGGGCAGACCCCCCCCCCTCCCTCTCTCTCTCTCTCTCTCTCCCTCCCTCTCCCTTCTCTTTCTTGCTCTGTTCCCTTCCCCCTTTGCCCGTCTTTGAGAAAATGTTTTTGTCTGTGTGAGCTTGCCCACAGACACACACACACACACACATACACACACACACACACACACACAACAAAGAGCTGTCCACTCTCCCATTTGTACAAGTCTTATTTTAACTACAAAACTGATTCAAATCAAATCATACCCAAATGAGGCAGGCATACCATACATATGATACACAAGAGCACACAAAACTCTTTCTCCTCTATTATGTTGAGAGATGCACTGGCAACACAGGAACATTTAATCCACCACAGATGAGACTGCTGTACTGCAGAGAAGGATACTACATTCTTATAGGTTGACTCATAGGATTACTTTTTTGGTTCTAATTTGATGAGTGGATTATTTCTCAATCAGTACCATAAATCATTTTTTTAATTAGAAACGGATCAAATGGCAGGCGTAAAGCTAGTCTTGCTATGAGCCTTCTAAAATGAAATATATATATTTTTCAATGTAACAATTATTACTCTAGGCAAGTCAGTTAAGAACTCATTCTTATTAACAATGACGGCCTACCGGGGAACAGTGGGTTAACAGCCTTGTTCAGGGGCAGAATGACACATTTTTACCTTGTCCGCTTGATCCAGCAACCTTTCAGTTACTGGCCCAACGCTCTAACCACTAGCCTGCCTGCCGCCCTGGTTTGTTTGTGTATTTGTGTTTGTACTTGTGTGTAAGAATACATTCTGGGCTCTGTGGTGTAGAAGAGACTCCCTGAGATCCCTATCTAACTCAAAACATCACAGCCAAGTGTGACATGTCATCATATTCATCTTCATTAAAAACAACAACCACAACGTATTCTGTTTTGTGCTACTTCTCTTAGAGCCATCAAGGTCAACCCCCCCTACACACACACAAACAAACACACACACAGCCATGAATGCTATCAATGTTTTTGCTACTTTGGGGCCATGAATACTGGATACAGTACACAGATAATAGCTTTTTGGAGCATTCCATTTTTAAGGCTATTTGGAGGGGAGTTCACTGTTAGCGATTTTGGAGCATTCCATTTGTAGGCAATTTGGAAGGAAGGATACGGTTGGTGATGCCTTCCTATCTCACCCTGCCAAATAGTGTTAGGTGGTTCCGATGGCAAGATGTGTACACTTTCACTATGAGGGAGAGTCCACTAGGTGAAGTTTTCAACCCTTCCCTAGTGATTGATACTCTGGGTGTGGTTCTTTGGGCTTTGTTTATTCGTTCCAGCCAGTGAGTGGTACTGTGTGTATCAGTGATGTAGAGGTCAAGCTGGGGACATAGAATATAGTGTGGGGATGCCTATTCTTACACAACACCAAGGATGCGTCCCAAATGGCAACCTGTTCCCTATATAGTTCAGTGCTCTTAACCAGGGCCCATAGCGAATAGGGTGCCATTTGGAACGCATCCCAGGAGTCAACAAGATACTGGTACCTATCAGAAACATGTTTCCTGTTAATGGATGAAAATGTAAATACACTTTGGGGTTTCTGTGCATCTTTCCAATGTTCTTTTCGAGCCTCCTCCTTCTAAGAACTAACTCCAATTATGATGTCACGCCAAAATCATATATCAGTCGTTCCTGATATAATCTTTTTTTTTTCAACTCTCATCCAAGCCCTTAGGAAACCCTACCGAGCCGCAGCCCTCCTCTGATACTAGTAAAAACACGCAGTAACTCATCCCGAAGGGAAGGTAGAAAGTTGAGGGCACAGCTGGGGTGGCTTTGTAGTCGGCAGGAGCACTGGTATTTATCTTCCCTTTGCAAGTGCCTGTTTACCCTGTAGTCAGCGCCCCCACCAGCCCACTCCCTCCGGGGGCCTCCAGGCTACCACAAGTGTAGTCACGACTCCCGGCTCAGCTGAAGTCCTCTATCTTCTGTGGTTGAACCGGAGAAGCTAACGCTAGGCTAAGCTAATATGAGAAGCCATTGGTATGCTAAATTAGACTAAACTAGGTTAATCGAAAGTAAGTAGGGGGAGTGAGTGGACCCTAATCAAATCAAATCAAATGTTATTAGTCACATGCCCCGAATACAACAGTGAAATGCTTATTTACGAGCCCCTAACCAACAATGCAGTTTAAAAACAAAAAAACAAACAAGAATAAGAAATACAAGTAAAAAGTCATTAAAGAGCAGTAGTAAAATAACAATAGCGAGACTATATACAGGGGGGTACCGGTGCAGAGTCAATGTGCAGGGGCACCGGTTAGTAATATGTACATGTAGGTAGAGTTATTAAGGTGACTATGCATAGATGGCAACAGAGAGTAGAAGTGGTGTAAAGAGGGGGGGGTAATGCAAATAGTCTGGGTGGCCATTTGATTAGATGTTCAGGAGTCTTATGGCTTGGTGGTAGAAGCTGTTTTAGAAGCCTCTTGGACCTAGACTTGGTGCTCCGGTACCACTTGCCATGCGATAGCAGAGAGAACAGTCTATGACTAGGTTGGCTGGAGTCTTTGACAATGTTTAGGGCCTTCCTCTGACACCGCCTGGTATAGAGGTCCTGGATGGCAGGAAGCTTGGCCCCAGTGATGTACTGGGCCGTACGCACTACCCTCTGTAGTGCCTTGCAATTGGAGGCCGAGCTGTTGCCATACCAGACAGTGATGCAACCAGTCAGGATATGCAACCAGTCAGGATGCTCTCAATGGTGCAGCTGTAGAACCGTTTGAGGATCTGAGGACCCATGCCAAATCTTTTAGGTCTCCTGAGGGGGAATAGGTTTTGTCGCGCCCTCTTCACGACTGTCTTGGTGTGCTTGGACCATGATAGTTTGTTGGTGATGTGGACAGCAAGGAACTTGAAGCTCTCAACCTGCTCCACTAATCTGTGTAAGCTCGGTCAGCGCATCAGCGAAATTGATGGCTCCCACCTCTCTATCAGCAGGAACAGCTGTCCTGTGTGTATGTGTGTGCGCGCATGTCATTTATGTACATTTACTGTAAGTCCTTGTTTAATCTGTCTGATGCATCAGACTGGGCTTGGACAACTGACTGAATGTATGTGTTGCTGTGTTCCCCTCAGAGAGGCGCTCGGAATGGGGCTACACTTCAGTGAAATGTCACTGGAATGTGACAACTCCATGAAAGGGAGGGAGGGAGGGAGGGAGGGAGGGAGGGGGTTAGAGAGGGAGACAGAAAGAGGGAGAGAGAGAGAGAGAGAGAGAGAGAGAGGGGAGTGCGATAAGGAGATAAATAGGGAAGAGAGAGAGAGTAGTATGATTGGGGGATAAATAGGGAAGAGAGAGAGAGTAGTATGATTGGGGGATAAATAGGGAAGAGAGAGTAGTATGATTGGGGGATAAATAGGGAAGAGAGAGTAGTATGATTGGGGGATAAATAGGGAAGAGAGAGTAGTATGATTGGGGGATAAATAGGGAAGAGAGAGTAGTATGATTGAGAGATAAATAGAGGTAAATAAGAGCAACACAGGAACATTTAATCCACCACAGATGAGACTGCTGTACTGCAGAGAAGGATACTACATTCTTATAGGTTGACTCATAGGATTACTTTTTGGTTTCTAATTTGATGATTGGATTATTTCTCAATCAGTACCATAAATCATTTGTTTAATTTGAAACTGATCAAATGGTAAGCGTAAAGCTAGTCTTGCGATGAGCCTTCTAAAATGAATATGTGTAAGTGTGTGTGTGTCAGAGAAGGCTGGTGGGAGGAGCTATAGGAGGATGGGCTCATTGTATTGGCTGGAATGGAATCAATGGAATGGTACCAAACACATCAAACACACGGAAACAACGTGTTTTACTCCTTTCCTTAAATTCCGATCCAGCCATTACAATGAGCCTGTCCTCCTATAGCACCTCCCACCAGCTTCCTCTGGTGAGAGAGAGAGAGGGTCCATCTTCTTTGTGTAAGGAGTGCGTGATGCGGGTGTGTGTTTTGATCCAGAGCAGCACATATTTAGACAGCTGATTCATACCATCGGCATCTCCAGCTCCCCAGCTCTGCTCTGCTCTCTCACCTCCACTACCATCACTCCACCCTAACTCCCATCCCACCTTCCTCTCTCCTACTCCCCCTACACCACTAACTATCACCCCTCCCTGCTACCCCCCTCCAGTCCCCCCTTCACCTTAACTCCAAACCCACCTTCCTCTCTCCTACTCCCCCTCCACCCTAACTCCCACCCCTCCACACCACTACCAACCCCACCTAGCTTTCCGTGTATGTTACAAACCACATTACCCTAAGGGACGATAAAGTATGCAGTTCTCTTTTCTGTTTTCACATACACACCTCCAAATTGTCTACAAATGGAATGCTCAAAAAAGCTATTTTACTGTATCCAGTAGTCATGCACGCAAAGTAGCAGAAACATTGATACCATACATGTGTGTGTGTGTGTGTGTGTGTGTGTTGGGGGCTCTAAGAGAAGTCGTACAGAAAACAGAATACGTTGTGGTTGGTGTTTTTAATGAAGATGAATATGATATGTCACATTTGGCGATCAGCAAATGTTTTGCGTTAGAGAGGCATCTCAGGGACTTTCTTCTTACACTACAGAGCCCAGAATGTATGCTTACACACGCACGCACACACACACACACACACACACACACACACACACACACACACACACACAGACACACAATCCTTGATTCCCATTCAAAATCCTATTTACCCTAACCCTAACCCCTAACGCCAACCCTAATTGTAACCCTAAAACAGCCTTTTTCTTTTCGGGGACCGGCAAAATGTCCCCACTTGTCTGAATTGTCCTTATTTTACTATCCTTGTGAGGACTTCTGGTCCCTACAAGATGAGTAAAACCAAAAACACACACACACACACAGACCATCCACTGTAATGACTAAACACAGATACCTGTAATGACTTATTCCCAGTCATTGCTGTTACATTCATAAAAATACTATGAGACGTTCCATTCCATTCCCCTCCCAGGCATTTTACTTTCCGTAGCGTAGTCTCCTCCCACACCCACTGCGTCTAACAACACAACACAAGGGTGGCATAGGCCCATGAGTTTGGCCAAGCAAGACTATTTCCAAAGATAGAGGAAAGTAGTATAAATACAATCCGTTATCCAATACGGTGGTCTACGTCTGCACTCAAGGACTTGCATGGACTTTTGTAGACACAATCCATTGCGAACTGTAACCAGCCTTTGCCACCGACTCCATTCTTTCTGTCCAGGCCGGTTTATGTACTGTTCTGTACGCTTGACTTATGGTGACGCCCAATGGGATGACAGTCACCACCGTTGCCATGGCACCCCCCTTGTTACTCTTTCCAATAACAATGGATTTCTGTTCATGAAGAGATTCACGACTCCGTGTGTGTGTGTGTGTGTGTGTGTGTGTGTGTGTGTGTGTGTGTGTGTGTGTGTGTGTGTGCATGAATGTACATGTGTTTGGAGCCCCAGACAAAGTATGTAGAAGAAAAAAAACCTGGCTTCTCACAATGGCAAGCTGTATCTTGCAGTGGCATTGTAGGGTGTATGGTGAAAAGTGCTCAGAGTACTTGACACAGACCTGTCGGTATCTCGGGTAACCCTGTAAAGAGGCACGGTTGCTACCATAGCCATGTATAGCCCTGAGACTGCCATGGCTCGATATGCGGGGCATATTTACAGCCTTGAACATTCACAAAGATGAGCCTATTTAGCGATATCTAATAAGCAAATTCCCGTGAGCGGGACATCGAGCTATTATCGACTTAACAATAAATGTATTGATATGTGTCAAATGACCGGCATTACCGTTGATCTGTTATGGGCCTTCCAAGAGGGGGGGATGGAGAGGGAGATGCAAATTGGGACACAAAAGGCCCTCAACAAACCCTCTTGTCCAGAAATGAAGCCGTCCGTCAGTCAGCTGTTACTTAATTGGTACAGTGAATTAACAAGCAATAATTTGCCACGACTGTCAACGGACACAAGGGATAGTTCACCCAAATTATGACATTGACAATTCATAACCCAGTCTATGGACAATGTAAGACAGTGATCCATGCGTTGGTTTTGTTTACCTGGCGACTTCTTTTGGGGGGTGAACTATCCCTTTAAACAACAACCACCCCATGACATCACGGCGGGCCGAAAGCCACAAGAGATAGAGTTTTGCAGGACAAAGACTTAGACCGTTGGTTCAAATCCAAGCCAACGTAAACAGGAACCCGATCCCATAAAGGCCTCTTCCTTCTCACAATCAAACAAGTATGTGATAGTCGCTATTTTTAGATTGCAGCCCCTTCCCCACCGACCCCTCCACCTCCAGTTCCCGTGGGCCCTGCGAGCAGCTACTCGAGCCGGAGTCGCCGCTACGCCAGCTGTCTAGATGTGTCTTCTGTTTTCCTGCAATTATGTCCGTTGACAAGCTCTCTGTCCGAACGTATGATGTCATACCGGAGAGGATAAGGCCGCTACCCTACCTGCCAAAGTCCCCCGAAAGAAACTCGCAAAAATGAATGTTGAATGTTCTACATTTTGGCTAGTAAGTGAGTTAAGAGAACCAAAGCATTCCTGATACCTTGCCTTATATGGCACTGTAGACCGGAGAGAGGTGAACAAATGGATTTGCCCTGTCAAAGACAAAGGTTTGAGTCTGAGAGTTATTGTCAAGGCAGCTTCTAACATGTACATTTTCATCATTGTGTTGTGAATCACTGGTTTCAATCTTGAATTCAAAAGGGGAAACATTAGGGGCTTGTAATGGTAATAACATTACATTCGGCTGTATGTGAGCCATTTGGGTAGTGTGCAACACTAAAAATGGTCAAACGAGAGGGCTGTTTGACACCACTGTCAAACATAAGTGAGTGAGGACTGTGTGTGTGTGTGTGTGTGTGTGTGTATCCAAAGAAGAAGGGGGCACTTCCTTTAACATTGTTCCTCTCCACACAACTTCCCACTGGGCACAGACGTGAATTCAACGTGAAATCGAACAAACAAAAAAACGTCACCATGTCATTGGATTTAGGTTAAAAGTTGGGTGAAAAAAAAAAGACAAAATGCCTTTAAGTTGATGACTTCTTGCGAACCCAATCAGTTTTCCACGTTGATTCAACATCGTCATATTGATTTTGGGGGTTGAAATGACGTGGAAACAACGTTGATTCAACCTGTTTTTGCCCAGTGGGCTGAGTCTGCACTCAGACAAAGCATAAATCAAATGAAATCAAACTGTATTGGTCACACACACGTGTTTAGCAGATGATATTGCCGGTGTTTCGCGAAATGGTTGTGTTTCTAGCTCCAACAGTGCAGTAATATCTATCAAGTAATATCTAACAATAAACACAATCTAAAGTAAAGGAATTAAGAATATATAAATATTTGGAAGTGCAATGTCAGAGCGGCATAGACTAAGATACAGTAGGATAGTATACTATAAAATAATAACCAGTCCTTAATACAGATCATGTATAATCTTAATTCCTAGACAATAGAACCATACCTGCAACAGTATTGTGAAAAGACAGGACAGGAACACATCCGTCTCCAATGCACCATCTGACAAGTTCTTCTACACAGGAGCATGAAGAAAGGTAAAACACATATCCTGTCTCACATCCCCAATACATTTCTAGGTGCTTTCAGTGTTGACAGTACCAAAACACAACAACTCATGTACAAAAACACTGCAACATAAACAAGTCACAACGTGAAATCGCCTCTATTCCATTCTGACCGTAGAGGACCAAACTACATCTCCCATAATGCAACGCCAGCACCAGTCGGCAGCTCGGCTAACCGTCTGCATCACAGAAAGGCATGCTAGCAAGCAACAGCAGCACTTTTAGCACTCTGTAAACTATATGTTTCAATAGTCTCACACTCCCTTATAACAATATCTACAGCATCAACCTTGGGATGTTTTATTTATTTCACGTTATGGACTTCTACAAAGGAGTCATCTGCAACACATACCTTTCTCTCTCAGCGTTTTCTCGGACTGAGGAGAACGGGAGCTACGGGTAGTACCAGGGTGTTAGTAGGTGACACAAGCACCCAGATGAAATAAAATACATTTAATGAAACAAAACCCGAAGATGTTAACATCATTCAGCTACTTTAGCTGCCTACCTAACAACAACAGGCAGCACCAGTAGCGCAAGTTCCTGGCAATCATAGCGATCTGACTCCCCCCCTTCTGTCTGAACTTGGAATATTCCTGTTTGCGGGCTTTGGCCACTGACCCTCAACCTGGTTGTTCTGTTCTGCGTTGTGTACTATTCTAATCATTTGAAGTTTGATGGAATAACCATTTCAACTTTACTACACTTACATGGGTATTCCTCTTGTCCAGGTGGGATAGTGCAGTGTGATGGCGATGGCGTCGCCTGTGGATCTATTGTGGCGGTAAGCAAATCGAAGTGGGTCTAGGGTGTCAGGTAAGGCAGAGGTGATATGATCCTTGACTAGTCTCTCAAAGCACATCATGATGACAGAAATGAGTGGTATGGGGTGATAGTCATTTAGTTCAGTTACCTTTGAATTATTGGGTAGAGGAACAATGGTGGACATCTTGAAGCTTGTGGGGACAACAAAGTATGTCCATAAACACTCCAGCCAGCTGGTCTGTGCATGCTCTGAGGACACGGCTAGGGATGCCGTCTGGGCTGGCAGCCTTGCGAGGTTTAACACGCTTAAATGTCTTGCTCACGTCGGCCCCAGAGAAGGAGAGCCCACAGTCCTTGGTAGCAGGCCGAGTCGGTGGCACTATGTTATCCTCAAAGCAGGCGAAGAAGGTGTTTAGCTTGTCCGGAACCAAGGACGACCCTGCGTTCACTCTACTGTATCAAGAATACTTTGACACTGCAAGCCATCTCACAAACTTAACCTAGCATGTTGTTGTTTTATATTCTAGCACAATGATGTCAGTTCTTTATGACAAAAGTTGTACTTGTGACACTCCAGTTGTATGGTTCATTTGTTTCACTTTGGTTGGTTGAATGGACTTACTGTTGGTCTGCATCTGCGAAATTATTAAACTGTAACATTGACTAGCCCTGAAGTGTTTTGAAAATGCATATTTACAGATTTACATCTCGAACAAGCACAAAGACATGCCTATTTGCGATATCATATCTAATAAGCTAATTCCTGTAAGCGGAACATCAATACGAAATCATGTGATCAGATTAGTGCATTTTGTTATTTAGGGCGTTTGTGAAAGGGGAATCATCGGTTTGACTCACTGAGAAATCTTCAAGACTGTTACTGGAAAATAGCAAGCTATTATTAGAAATGTAATGGTTTAGCATTATACTACCCCAGTATAGGCCTAATGCACTAACTATAACTAAACCACCTTACAATGCCATAGGAGAACAGCTGAAACTAGTTAGTCAGGGCAGCCCTTTTCCGAGGGGAAAAAAATAGGGGAGTCTGTAAGGGTGTGCTGCTTATCTTTCAGGAGTCAGGGGTCAGCTAGTGTTGGCCAGGCATGGGCTTACTGTAGCTCATAAAGGAACTGTAAGGGAACTTCTCTTTGTGTTCAGCAAGACCTCACTGATGACCTCACAGTCAATTGATGAAGTAAAACAAAATCCCAATGTTCCTCATTGAAAAGCAGTGTGTCATGTCCTTTGTACCGTATGCTCACTGAGTTACTCGGCTCTCCTTGTGATATGACATAGTGTGTCTACTGAATGATAAGCTGAATTCACCATCTTCCTCTCCCCTGCTCCACCCTCAGAAACCATTCAAGAGAGGGGTGGAAAAGTGTTCTGAAAACAGCTCAGGGAGTCCCAATAGCAACAACATACGAAAGTCAAAGTGCGCTCATCCCTATAGGAACAACAAGGTGGAGTCAAAGTGCACTCATCCCAAAGGGAACAGCTTAGGGGAGTCAGAGTGTACTCATCCCCAATAGGAACAACATAGGGGAGGCAGTGGAGGTGTTGCTGTGGCCAGTTTGTGAACAAAGGGCCGAGGAGGAGAGATGTCTCAACAACAGAGCTTGTGATTCATCGCGCTCCGTTCCCCCCGAGGGACCTCCGGCATGCCATAACTTTATATAGCAATCTCTCCTCTCCTCTCCCTCTGTGACTCCGACGTTCTCTCTCTCTCTCCTCCTCGCTCTCCACTACACTGTATTACTCTCTCTCTTTCCACATTTTCTCTCTTTCTTTACTCTCTTGCTCTTTCAATCTCTTTCTTTCTTTCTCCATTTTCTCTCTTTCTTCCATTCTTTCTCTATTTTTTTTCTCTTCCTCTGTCTCTCTTTATTTCTCTTCTCTCTCTATATTTCTCTCTTCTCTCTCTATATTTCTCTCTTTTTCTTACAGTGTCTATTTTCTCTCTCTTGCTCTCTCTCTCTATATATATTTCTCTCTTTTTCTCACTGTGTCTATTCTCTCTAAGGGCCAGGGGAAAATCAGAATGGAAAAAAGGAGCAGCCATTCTCCCCCAGTGGCTCTCTGTCACTGTTTGCCCATCGCATGCTTTCCCACACACACACACCCCTTAGGCACAGATCCAGGATCAGCCCAATCCCCTCCCCCAATTGTAATCTTAACCATTAGAGGGGGAACACACAACTGACCTTAGATCAGTGTCCCAGACTAGGCCTAATACGATCTTCAGTCAGTGGTTTGCTTTGGAAAGTAGTGCCATTAATTCAAAAGTTAGTCCAGTGAAGGATTTCTATTTCAAGGCAGGACGTTTCTTTCATTTCAGGATGCGTCCCAAATGGCACCCTAATCCCTACACAGTGCGCTACTTTTGACCAGGGCTCAAAGGGACTTAAATTGAAGGGCATGAAATTATTCCTAAAAGGGATGTTTGGTTTCTTTCTGCTTCTGTGCTAAAGATCGACATTTTCGTGATGCGTAAAAGGTTCAGATGTATGCAAAGATGAATGTAAAACTGTTTTTGCTTCATGAAGACTGAAAAGGGAGGAGGACAGAGAGGGAGTGTCGGTGAGAGAGGAATTCCTCTGTAGCCCGGCAGACAGACACACACACACACACACACACACACACACACACACACACACACACACACACACACACACACACACACACACACACACACACAAACACACAGTAAAGAAGCTGTACACATGGCAGTGATGAGTGGTTCTACAGCGATTGAGTTTGGGGCTGGGCTGTGCTGGGCTGGAGGAAAGCTTCCATGGTGAGCCTCACCCGGGTCCTCAAGCCTTGCCGCGGTCAAACGAGGTCCTCTGACACATGCCTGTTTGTAAAGTGCAATTTATTTTTCCTGCTAAGGTCGGAACGTGGAAATCTTGACAAAGCATAGACTCAAGGACAGGCAGATACTCCCTGTCTGTATTAGATAGAACGTAGGGGGCCCGCACGCCTTGGGGGAAAACAACCCATGGTTACCTCGGTTGGTTACCTAATTTTTCAAATGTGATTTTCTTGTTGTTTGCTTGTTTTAGTCAATTACAAAACTACATTTAAGAAAAGCACAACATGTCTAAATAGGACTTTTCATCTCTTTCTGCTCCCGAGCGTTCTCACTGCTTAGAAAAACGTAATATTGTCGGGCTTCCCTCATGCACCTTTTCATAATGGAGTGCTAGCTAGCTACCAACTAAAACCTTAAGCTAGCCAAGACCAACAATACAAAACAGACTATACAGCTACTAGTAGTGACAAAAGTTACAAACAGACTATACGAAACAAGTTAAATGTCTAACCTGTGATTAAATGTTTTTTTTTTTTTTTTTTTACTTGGGTACCGGATCCCCACATTTCCCACGTCGAATAAGCCTGAAGCCACAGGGCTCTTCTCGCAGGTTCTTTTTCCTACATGAACCGTAGGTCCGGATGAACAAAAAAATTGACGAAGAGGTTGGCTCTTTTACAACGGGGGTCAATGTTAAAGAATGTTTGTTTCCCAATTTGTGGGCGTGGTCCGGGGGAATTCCTTATTATGATATGAATATTGACTCGGAATATACATGGAGTAAAGTATAGTGGTGATGGTGATGTTAAGGATGAGGACATTAATATTACAATTACAACATGAAGGATAATTGTCTAGGAATTGTTATTGTACCCACCTACATCATTTTTGCACACGGATTACATTTGCACATCCCACCACCAAATCACTCCACAAGGCAGAAAAACAGACCAAAAGCAGAATAGGGTTGCGGATACTGGACAGCCAGAGAGAGGGAAGAGAGGGAGGTTGGGGGGAAAAAAGAGAGAGACAGAGAGAGAGAGGGGGGCACGTAGGCTTGTTAGTGAAAGAGTGGGACTTATTTGTGCTGACGGCACAGGGCTGCAGCCAGCTGATCTCAGCATATGAGTACCCCCCCCCCCCCCCCCCCCCCCACCACAACACAATGACTAGACATGCAGGCAGCAGTTCAACATGGGTCGCCTGTTTTTGACTTAGCTAGCCTCGCCAGCCCCCCACTGCCCGTTTGTGCTGCTTGCCCCAAAGCAGATACATGTTTAACGAAATAGACCTTTGCGTGTGTTAGTGTTGGTGGTCATAGGTGGATAGTCAAATGTATTTCTACATCCTGTAAATAGTCTTTCAACATACCACTGTTTAGAATGTTTGTACTCAAAATGCGATGACATAGCCTGGTTAAGCCAGACTGAACGTGACGCTCGTTGTTGTCCCACATGAGTTTAACATTCAGTACAGTATGTACACTGGAGTGCATTGTGTGGTGTTGAATTATTGTGGATAGACCGCCCTCACTCACACACACACACACACACACACACACACACACACACACTCTAAGTGGGTGGTAGAGGCACTCAGCGAGTGTGAGTGTAACCGCACTGTAAACACCTTTGAGACAGATAACTTTTCCACAGGCCATGTCTCAGAGCTCGTGCACCACTCTCTCCATGACTAAGACTAAGTGAATGAAGGAGGGGGGAGGGAGAAAGGGAGAGGGGAGGGGGAGGGAGGAAAGAGATGGTAATAGAGAGAGAGAGACAGAGAAAAGAGAAAGAGGAATGAGAGATGAGAGATGGAGAGAGGGACAGAGATGGAGAGAGGGACAGAGAGAGAGAGAGAGAGAGAGAGATAGAGAGAAAGGAATTAGAGGGAGATGGAGAGAGAGAAAAGAGAAAAGAGGAGAGAAATAAGGAGAGAGAGGAGAAGGAAAGAGAGAGAAAAATAGACTGTATTCACCACTGCGGTCCCAGCACACGAAGCAGCGGGTTGGAGGGAGTTTCTCTGTGGTGGTTGCTAAGGACAACAGAAGAGTGTGTGTATACAGTACACTGTAGCTGTGTATCAGTGGTGGTAGAATGGAACGGTCTGAAAGGGGAGGTCTGAAATCAGTGAAAAACCATATGCAGACACACACACACACACACACACATTACCCCCACCATCCTACATGCACAGACACACCACACCCTGCCTTGACTGACACCAAGCAGCACAAGATAAAGATTGCAGCCCATGTGATGATGAAACACAAATCATAGACTACTCCCAACACTACAGGACACGTTTCACCCTGGCACAGAGTGTTTTGCAATGCCTGCCATTTGTAATTGATGGGCAAAGTTCAAATCTAATATGGCAATGTTACTGTATGTATTGGGCAAGTTTTTGTGCACGAGCTCACATGCGCACACACACACAGGCATACATACCCCCCCCCCCCCTTCCTGCCTTTCTGTCTATTGGTCTCTCCCTAGTCGGCTTCTGTCTCTCGGTCTCCCCCTCGTCGGCCTGAGAGAACAATGTCCTTTTAAATCAGGAGGGGTCAGGATATCAGTCACGCCAAGGTGAATGCCTGGCTTCCTGTCACACTCCGGTTGTAGCCCTAATGGCACCCTATTCCCTTTAAAGTGCACTACCTTCGACCAGTCAAAAGTAGTGCACTTCATAGGGAATAGGGTGCCATTTGGGACGCAGTTCACTCTTTTTTTCCATGTACACACTTTTCTCCGTTACACCCCCCGTTTTGGCTCCTCAAGAAGAGCCTTATATAAGTGCCTTGACCTCTGAACTTCCGTTCTTTGAAGTTGCATACTGACAGATTGGAGGTCTCCCGAGCTGGGCCGGGCAGAGGTATTCACTGTAGGGGGGGCAGATTAAAGTCAAGAAAGGGCACATATGTCTAGTTTTTACCATCCAATATCTAAAACTCGATAGCTTAATCATATTTTGTATTCGGAGGGTTATTTTCACACAAGGTGGGTGGGGGGAAGAGGGATTTAGGCAGGTATGCTGTGGAACTTGTAGGCCTGTGCATCACAGGAGGCTGCTCAGGGGAGGACGGCTCATAATAATGGCCGGAAATGAGCAAATGGAATGGCATCAAACCCCGGAAAACCCTGTGTTTGATGTATTTGTTACCCCTCCACTTCTTCCGCTCCAGTCATTGCCACGAGCCCGTCCTCCCCAATTAAGGTACCACCAACCTCCTGTGCTGTGCACGTACGTGCCTGCTGGTCTCAAGCCGATTTGATCAGTACGGTAGGAGTAAATGGGATTTGAAATAAGAAAAGGTTAAGGAAGTCGAGTCCTTACATAGACCTGCAATGAAAAAGGCTGTTGTAACAGACTGTAAAAGCCTGCGCTAAGAGCCCATTAGCCTTATATTTTTTGAAAGTTGTCCCCTGGGTGGAACAAATACGAACAAATCTGATTGGTTTGGTTAGTGACTTGGCTGCTAGGCTTGTGCAATATACTGTTTATACCGTATACAAGGGTATTTCGAAATACCAACGGTATGATTTTCGATACTGACAACAGAAACCAACAACAGAGACATTACAGCAGAGACATTGCAGCAGAGACATTACAGCAGAGACATTGCAGCAGAGGCATTACAGCAGAGACATTGCAGCAGAGGCATTGCAGCAGAGACATTGCAGCAGAGACATTACAGCAGAGGCATTACAGCAGAGGCATTAATTACAGCAGAGACATTACAGCAGATGCATTGCAGCAGAGACATTGCAGCAGAGGCATTACAGCAGAGGCATTACAGCAGAGGCATTACAGCAGAGGCATTACAGCAGAGGCATTACAGCAGAGACATTACAGCAGAGGCATTACAGCAGAGACATTACAGCAGAGGCATTACAGCAGAGGCATTACAGCAGAGACATTACAGCAGAGACATTCAATCCCCTCCTGCATCAAGATCCCTGTAGCCTAAATTGTTTTGTGTGTAAAAAAAAAGTGGTCATAAAATGTTTGCCCCTAGTGTACACATTCGGTAATAACTCATACGGTCTGGTACAGAAACGGTATGACGGTATGAAAATCGAGATACCGCCCAACCCTATTTGCTGCTCGTTAAACCACGCCCCTTGACCTTTTCGCCAGAACCAATTGGAATCGTTCTGCCCTACAGAACAACTTTGATAACATACAAGGCTAGGAAATTGTTTCAAGAAAACCTGTTTTGCTTGTGATATAAATCAATGTAAGACTCTCTTCCTGGCAGAATCCCAAATGGCACCATGTTCCCTTTTACAGTGCACTACTTTTGACCAAAGCCCTATGAGCCCTGGTCATAAGTAATGCACTACATGGGGAATAGGGTGCCATTTGGAACACAGCCCCTGTGTACTACTAAGGAAATAAGGGTTCATCAGTCAAGGTTGCGTTTACCCTCGACACCAATAGAACACAATGCATGACCAAAAGTATGATCCCAGTCACAGAACAATGAAACACAATAGGGAGTTCTCCTCTCCCACCTGCTTTGACGCTCCAGTTGTTTTTTCCCCCAATATCGATGCAAGCACATGGTTTTCCAGACAGCCGTAAAAGCATCATCACCTTTGTGCTTATCAAAATAGCCGGCGGTGTCTCCCTCGTTTAACTCAGCCAAAAGGTATTTCTCGCCCCCCCCCCCCCCCCCTCCCCTCCCCTCCCCTCCACTCCACTCCACTCCCCCACCCACTCCGAGCCCCTTTGTTAATGCCTTTTACTGTTCCTGTTTTCCTAACGGTGGGGGTTGGGGGGGAGGAGACAATGCACAATATTAGCTGGAGACCCATAGGAGCCATATGGCAGTGTAAGCGAGTGACTCAGTGAGATTACCGTGATGGAAAAAAAAAAAGAAAATGTCTTTCCCATTAACAAGCCGGAGCATTGTACACGGGGTTTGGCAGAACGCAGGAACACACGCACACGGGAAAAGAGCGAGGGGTTTGCGAGCCTGGAATGCGAGGAACAGGAAGAGGGAGAGGCAGGCCAGGACGATGAGAAGGGACGGGTGGGAAAGGGGAATGGGTGGAATGGAAGAAACGACAACAAAGACTTGAAACGTGCCTGTGCTGTTCAGAAACACTCGTTGAGGCAGGTCAAGATATCAGGTGTTTTTGAGAAGCAGCTATCTGGTGGGTTAGATCATGAAAATTATGGCCTCCTCCACTATTTTACCTTTATTTAACTAGGCAAATGAGTTAAGAACAAATTCTTATTTGTTCAGAACAATAGATTTTTACCTGGTCAGCTCTGGGATTCAATCTAGCAACCTTTCGGTTACTGGCCCAATGCTCTGACCACTAGGCTACCTGCCACCCCTAGGTTAGATTAATTGATGACTTTCTATCCATCCTCGTGTCAATAAGGCATTAACAGCAGTGGAGCCGGTCCTTTGTACACGTGAACGAATTAAACATTTGTTAAAGAGCATACTTCCACGTTTTAAAGAGTGTACTTCATTCCTCATTGGAAAACCCCCCCCGAAAACATTTGGTCTGCACATGGGAGTTACACACAGACGTTCCGGTTAAAAGCTGTCTTCAGTGTCTAGGTTCCCCAGTTCCAGACAGGTGATGTGATGCAGTGAGCCTTGGTGAGGAGACGGCGTGCGACTCTGAACGTGTGGCAGCCTGCAGGTAGCTCAGAGGCCTTGAAATCACCATGTTCCTGACAGGAAAAGCCTGGAGGCCTCTCCACCCCTTCAAGTGTGCACGTGTGTGTGCACAAACATTTACAAGTGTGTGTGTGTGTGTAATAATAATAAAAATGCGTGTGTGTACATTAAGAAAGTGCGTGTGTGTGTGCAGTGCAAAGGAGGCGAGGAACATGACTCACCAGCATCAGGAGTACAGGCGTTAAACAATAGAGTAATTAAGGTAGACTGATTGCTTCTGGCAAGGCCGGGATCCAATACAAAGCTTGGATGCTGAAGGTTACTTATTTTTTCATGCCAGAGGGAGACACGACAGTGGAAAATGTAATGGTTTTGTAGTGGAGTGGAAATATGGAAACAGGGGAGGGGGGAGGGGGGTACTGTTGGGAGAGGAGAGGTGTTCAGGATCTCAGGCTTTATCACACCCACTGCACCAGGGTTTCCGCACACACACACACACACACACACACACACACACACACACACACACACACACACACTTTGTCTGTTTCACACGCACACACGCTCACAAACACACACACAAGTGTTGTTTTACCGGTACAAACCCAGGGCAAGGGTTCCCATATGGGATTCTCATGTCAGACTATTTTAAGACGTACCTTATCAGAAACGAATGCAAGACCCAAGTCCAAACAAGTATTACTGTTGCTTTGAAGTTCAAAGTTAAAGTTCCTCATGAATGTAGTCAAAGAGAGGCTAGTGTTTGCAATACACATGTGTAACTTCAGATACCCATTCCCTGAATAATTTGACTATTATTGTCAATAATATATTTGTGTGTGTGTGTGTGTGGGGGGGGGCATATTTATTGGTCCAAAAACATATTCTCTGACGTACAGAGCATGTCTATCATCTGCTTTAACAGCTTCATGTCTCCTCTTATCTGCAGGACGAGGTGAAGATTCCCTCTAAACTGACCGTGTCAAAGTCCATGAAGCTCTCAGAGCTGGTGGAGGGAGGACGAGGCAGCGTGCTGGACTTGAAAGAAGGAGCCGAGGAGAATGGAGAGGAGGGAGAAGAGAAGCCCCACTTGGACCTCTCCTCTGATGAGGAGGAGCTGGAGATCGAGGACGTCATCGAGGAGTCGCGCGCCGAACGCATCAAGCGTAGCAGCCTCCAGCGCGTACAAAACATCAAAAGTGCCTTCTCAAAGGAGAAGATGGGCTTGACCAAGGAGAAGATGACCAAGACCAGGGAAAAGATGGGCTTGACCAAGGAGAAGATGACCTTGACCAAGGAGAAGATGGGCTTCAACAGGCAGAAAGCCAATAAGGAGAATGTGGAGAAAATCCCGAAGCCAAACGCCAAAGAGAATTTCGACAAGACCAAACAACACGCCAAAGAGAACTTCGACAAGACCAAAAAAAACGCCAAAGAGAATTTCGACAAGACCAAGCAGAAGACCAAGGAGAACCTGGAGAAGACGCGCCACAACATCGAGAAGAAGATGGGCAAGCTGGGCACGCGCATGAGTGTCAACCCGGAGCAGAAGGAGAAAATGAAGGTGTCGCGGCAGAAGGTGATGAAATCCTTTACCCCCGACCACACCGTCTACGCCCGCGACAAGACCGCCATCTACAAGGTGCCTCCCTTCACCTTCCACGTCAAGAAGTTCCGCGAGGGGGCCATGGAGCCCGTGGAAGTCCAGGGGACGGAGATGGTGGAGGTATCCCAGGACCTGAACCCTTTTCAGGGACTGGAGGATGACTGCCACGAGGGGCGTGTGGATCTGGACGTGGACGTGGATATGATGAATGGAGGAGGAGAGGAGGAAGGGATGGAGGATGAAGAGGAAGAGGAAGAGGACGAGGAGGACAGCCATTCCCTGCAGGAGATGCACGAGGACTCGGAGCATGTACTGGTGGAGCGGGATAGGGACAGCGACTAGGTGAGGAAGTGGAGGAAGAGGAGGAAGGAGGAAGGTGAACGAGACAACTTGCCTAATACCAAAACTGCCCACTAGAACCAAACCCCCTGAGTGCCTTGTGTAGATCTAAAAAGGACTGGATAGGTAGAAGCAATGCGGTAATAGCTACCTGTATTCTTCTGCTGTATTTCTTGCACCTGTCCAATCCACTTTACAAAAGTGTCTAAGGGGGAGGGGCTAGGGATTGATTTTGGGATTGGGTGCTAGAGAGGCCATGAAGAGAAGAAGAAAAGGAAGAAGAATGAGACAACAAACAACAACATGGGGTTGGAAGAGAAAGAAAGGGAGAGAATGGGGTGGTAAGGAACACAGCATAAAGTTTCTATGCCGTGAACAAATTATTACTCAGAAGGGGTGTGGCCATATCCCTTGGGAGCGAACAGTATAATATTCCATCAACTTCCAGAATCATGTTTAAGTTGAAATGCTAACGTCACTCACAAAAGCTGTGAATGGAAGTTAGTAAAGTGCTAATTTAGTTGCCACCTGTATGTTAGATATTTCAGTAACTCTTTAGTAACAGTCTAAAAAAAAAAAAGGATAACACAGACCCTTAAATGATGGGAAAGTGTGGCCACTTCGGTTTTGAAATGATTTGTTTCTTGAAAGGTCATCAAGCGTAAAAAGCACAAAAATGAAAATGAAAAATCTTCATAAACGGCATCGGGTTAAAGTAAATAAATTCACAAATACGAATATAATTCTTTTAAATATCTTAAATTGACCACGTTTCCCTGAATTTGATTATATAATATTGAAGCCCAGTAAAAAAACAGTATGGGACTGGATCCAGGAAGTAAGGCCAAATAGGCAGTCACTTTCCCATTGTATGAGTGATTATAAAATGCACTGCATTAAAAAAAAAGCACTGCATTAATATATTCACAAATGCTTACATCAGTTTACCAACCTACAAACAACCAAAGTTTGACGTAAAGTTTACAGTGACATACCATTTTTGACAGAATAATGAATGATTATGTAGTGCTTCTGGATATTTTATTAATATGTATTTTGAAGACTTGATTTAGGCCCCCGATACGATGAAAGTATCACTTCATTCTTAATATTATTACCCCCCCCCCACACACACACACACACTTTACCTGTAGGCATGGTGAATATGACCAGTTCATGTAATTTGGGTGTATTTTCTTGATAAAGATGGCATCTTATACCGTCACCTTTTTGTTGTTTGTGAAGAAAGAGTCTAACAAAGGGGTCTGCGCTCAAATGAAGGACCCTGACATCTGCAAGAAACACAAAATGGTTGTGAGACGTTTATGGAAAGTCACTCGTGCTGTAGGTAGACTACGCACACATGTATTCATTCACTGCCTGAGTTTTAGATAAGAAAGGACATTCTGGTGAAATCGCAAGTCATTAAAATCTTTTTTTTTTTTTTACGTGACAACAAAGATAAGGAGCAATTTTATACGATTTCTTCACAATCCTGGTGGAAAAATGTAAATCCTGCCACTGGTGTGCTATATAAACCCTGTACAATAGCAAGCATTTGTTTTATCAATGTTTTAAAGTTTCTTATGTGTTGAGTTGACGGTAGACTAACCAGCCACTTACAGACTCATTTTCCCAACACTTTTTCAACATCTACTCTCTTTAAAAGTGTTTTGATGAGGTCCACCACCTAGTGGCAATGTATGATATTAAACCTAGGGACATTTACAGAGCAGCAGTGCTGACACCAGCATCTCCTTACGAAAGCCGCCCATCAACTAGTACTTTTTCACTGATGTAGGAGCAACCCTTAAATCCCAAAGGGCTGATACCAGGCACTTGTTTTCCCTAACATTTTTAACCTGGCTGATGCAAGTCAACTGTGCTTTGATTATCTTGTTGCGTTTAGAATCAGTGTTTTCAATGTCCAATTCAACCCTTTTTAGTTTTATTGACACATTCAATTGTTTTGTGAAGAGATAATATAAGGCTGGGGTTCAATCTAATCCTGACCTAATGTGTGCATGCTCACAGACTCACAGTCACTGGTTATTCCATAAGCACATAAATGCACCATCACCGTTGTTAATGATCTCATACAGACGAGTTCTCTATTTTACTTTAAAAACGTACATTTTAAACTAAACAGATAAATTGTTGGATTAATTGATCGAAGGCGAGGTGAAACGTACTTTTCCTCCAAACTGTAACAAAGGGGGAGACAGTACTCCAGTATCATTGATGTCCTGGGTCTTGTTCATTGTGGCATAGAACAGAAAACATTTTAAAACGGAACAGGGAAATGAACGTTTCTTATTGGACAAGGTAGTCCCTACTTAAAAAGTCAATTTTCTTTCGCTTGGTGCTTAATGAACACGGCCCAGTTTCCAAACCCAGATCTGAATAATCCTGTTTTTTTCCTACCATTAATTTCCGTGTATGTAAGTGTATATAATGTCAATCACTGCCATAGCAGTGCAACTGCCTTTATTGCAAAACCAGTGAACCTTCATTTGCTTCCGCTGTCTCCAAACCCTCTGTGAAAATACTTACATTAAGCAACAAACAGCCATGAATGACATTTTATACTTACTTTGTACACAAAGCTTAAATAACATTCAGCAACTATGATTTTTTTAAACAGTGCCTTTCTAGCTTTTAATAAGATACATTTTAAATCAAATGTGGGGGGGGGGGGGACCCCACAACAACTAAAGTCTAAGTTTAACCCCCCCCCCCCCCCCCATCTCTTTTTCATGTTGGTTAAATAATGCATATGAAATCTGTACCATGTAATGACTCATTCCCTAACCACTAATACTTTAATAAAAGCTAATTTGATTCACAATTGTTGTATGTCCTCATTGAAAACACTGGGATGATGATCCTAAATGAAAAACAAGCGGTAGTGTATCCTTGCAAGTACAATTTATTTGACTTTTGATTAAGTTGTTGCATGTGGTACAAGTAACATTGTGAATATTATTCAGCAAACATAAACCACAGAGACCAAAATTGTCTATAGGTGTATGTGGTGCACGAGTCTCACTATCTTCCATACCAAGTTTTCCAAATACACACTTTTCAGTTATAGTGCAAAATATAGTGCAACAACTAAGTCAAAATACTTTAATGATCAACTACAAATGACTCCCCTTGAACTGTTCAGCGGTGTTCCGCTCCCGGACTGACTCAACTAAGCTCAATGATGATTGGTCCCTTTCATCTGGCAATCAAACTTCCACCATTGACGTGTACGCGTGTCTCATCATTACGCGTTGACGTTCATTCGAGAACCAAAGGCTCAGTCTGTTACACTCGGTTTTAATTACACCTCTGTATATGCAAATGAAGCACATTTATTATGCACTCGTAGAAAAAAAGGGTTCCAAAAGGGTTATTCGGGTGTCCCCATAGGATAACCCTTTTTGGTTCCAGGTAGGAGCCTTTTGAGTTGTGGAAACCTCTGTGGAAAGGATTCTATATGGAGCCCAAAAAGGTTCTTCAAAGGGTTCTCCTATGGGGACAGCCGAAGAACCCTTTTAGGTTCTATATAGCACCTTTTTTTCTATGAGTACTGTACTCTGATATCTGCAATCCCAAATCATTCTCTAAAGCTCACAACAATGGTACCAGCAGACTACAGCTTTATCACTGAGCAGGTGTCAGTATCTCCACAGGATTTCCAACGCGAACAAAGAATCCAGGATAGAAGGACTTAGTGAATGTGGTCTGGACTCTGTGGAGGAGGGTCACTGTGTCAGAGATGCTGTAGAAGGACACTGTTCCTGCCACATGGTCCAGGTACACCCCTATTCTGGAGGAGCAGGGGACAGGGATATCAGTCCTGTTATTACTGTGGATGAAACAGCGGCTGAATGAAGAGCTGTATAACCTCCAGGATCGATCATTACCTCCCAAGCACACACTCATTACTATCTTCTTTTGTGCTGATCCGTTTATATACGAGACAGCTACATGAACCCCTTCCCCGCTCCACTCTACCTTCCAGTAGCAAGTTCCAGAGAGACAGTCTCTACACAGCACCTGTTGGTAGGAGGGATATCCGTCTGGATGGTTCGGACAGGACTGGGCCTAATCTCTCCTGGCAACATTACTGTTCTCCATCGAACAGACACAGGCTAGTGTGTGCTGTATTGGGATCCAATGTCAGCTGGCAAGAGTCTAAGAAGATGAAAAATAAAGTGAGCGACAATGTTTGCGTACGTGTTCATAGGCGTGTGTACGCACATGTATGCACGCCTGTTTATGTTTTTGTGTGTGTGCATGCATGTCTACGCTTGTATGTATGCTTTTATGTGTGTGTGTGTGTGTGTGTGTGTGTGTCATGCACTTCTGTTTGTTTGTTTGATAATGTTTTTTGTTATATTTATTCCAAATACTCCAAACCGATCTGTTTGTGTTTGCCTGTTTACTCACATTTTGTTTTAACTCCTCTCTGGTCTTGGGCTCAGCAAGGTGTTCAATCTAAAATGAGGTCACTATGGAGAAGGACAGACTCAGTTCACAAGGCAAACTACTCCATTTCATAAACAGACTCATTTTCCCAACACTTTTTGAACATCTACTCTCTTTAAAAGTGACGCGAGCCTACCAGACGGACTAAATGAATTTTATGCTCGCTTCAAGGTAAGCAACACTGAAGTATCCATGAAAGTACCAGCTGTTCAGGACGACTGTGTGATCACTCTCCCCGTAGCAGATGTGAGCAAGACCTTTAAAACAGGTCAACACTCAAGGCTGCGGGGCCAGACGGATAACCAGGATGTGTACTCAGAGCATGCGTGGACCAACTGGCAAGTGTCTTCACTTACATTTCCAACCTGTCCCTGACTGAGTCTGTAATACCGACATGTTTCAAGCAGCGCACCATAGTCCATGTGCCCAGGAAAGGGAAGTTAACCTGCCTAAATGTCTACCGCTCTGTAGCACTCATGACGGTAGCCATGAAGTGCTTTGAAAGGCTGGTCATGGCTCACATCAACACCATCATCACGGAAACCCTAGACTCACTCCCATACCGCCCCTACAGATCCACAGATGCTGCAATCTCAATCGCACTTCACACTGCCATTTCCCACCTAGACAAAAGGAACACCTATGTGAGAATGCTGTTCACGGACTACAGTTTAGCGTTCAACACGATAGTGTCTTCAAAGCTCATTACTAAGATAAGGATCCTGGGAGTAAACAGCTCCCTCTGCAACTGGATCCTGGACTTCCTGATGGGCTGCCCCTAGGTGGTGAGGGAAGGCAAAAACACATCTGCCACGCTGATCCTCAACACGAGGGCTCCTCAGGGGTGCGTGCTTAGACCTCTCCTCTACTCCCTGTTCACCCACAACTGTGTGGCCAAGCACGATTCCAACACCATAATTAAGTTTGCTGATGACACAACAGTGGTAGGCCTGATCACCGACAACAATGAGACAGCCTATAGGGAGGTGATCAGAGACCTGGCAGTATGCTGCCAGGACAACAACCTCTATCTCAATGTGAGCAAGACAAAGGAGAGGATTGTGGACTACAGGAAAAAGAGGAGCGAGTTTCTTGGTGTCCACATCACCAACAAACTAACATGGACCAAGCCTACCAAGACAGTAGTAAAGAGGGCATGACAAAACCTATTCCCCTTCAGGACACTGAAAGGATTTGCCATGGGTCCTCAGCTCCTCTAAAGATCCTACAGCTGCACCATCGAGAGCATCCTAACCGGTTGCATCACTGCCTAGTATGGCAAACGCTCGGCATCCGACCACAAGGCGCTACAGAGGGTAGTGCGTATGGCCTGGCACATCATTGGGGCCAAGCTTCCTGCCATCCAGGACCTATATACTAAGCAGAGAAAGGCCCAAAAATTGGTCAGACTCCAGTCACCCAAGTCATATACTTTACTCTCTGCTACCGCATGGCAAGTGGTACCGGAGTTCCAAGTCTAGGGCAATACATTGCAATGTCCGTACTGTGAGGAACTTGTTCAGTTTATGTCTGTTGTTGAATCTTGTTATGTTCATATAAATATTTACACATGTTAAGTTTGCTGAAAATAAACTTAGTTGACAGTGAGAGGAGTGAGTGAGAGAGTTTATATAGCCTCGTTATTGTTTTTTTATTTTACTTTAGTTTGTTTAGTAAATATTTTTTAACTATTTTCTTAGAACTGCATTGTTGGTTAAGGGCTTGTAAGTAAGCATTTATGGTACACCTGTTGTATTTGGTGCATGTGACAAATACAATTTGATTTGATTGGTTGTGTGTACATTGACATTTCTGAGCATTGACAGATTTTTCTTTCTCTTTCAGTTATATCCCCTTGGACTAAAATTCTTCCTCATATTACAGTTGAAGTCGGAAGTTTACATACACTTAGGTTGGAGTCATTCAAACTTGTTTTTAACCACTCCACACATTTCTTGTTAACAAACTATAGTTTTGGCAAGCCGATTAGGACATCTACTTTGTGCACCACACAAGTATTTTTTTACAACAATTGTTTACAGACAGATTATTTCACTGTATCACAATTCCAGTGGGTCAGAAGTTTACATGCACTAAATTGACTGTGCCTTTAAACAGCTTGGGAAATTCTAGAAAATTAAGTCATGGCTTCAGAAGCTTCAAATTAATTGACATAATTTGAGTCAATTGGAGGTGTACCTGTGGATGTATTTCAAGGCCTACCTTCAAACTCAGTGCCTCTTTGCTTGACATCATGGGAAAATCAAAAGAAATCAGCCAAGACATCAGAAAAAAAATTGTAGACCTCCACAAGTCTGGTTCATCCTTGGGAGCAATTTCCAAATGCATGAAGGTACCACGTTCATCTGTACAAACAATAGTACGCAAGTATTAACACAATGGGACCATGCTGCCGTCATACCGCTCAGGAAGGAGACGCGTTCTGTCTCCTAGAGATTAACGTACTTTGGTTTAAAAAGTGCCAAGCAATCCTAGAACAACAGCAAAGGACCTTGTGAAGATGCTGGAGGAAACAAGTACAAAAGTATCTATATCCACAGTAAAGCGAGTTCTACATCAACATAACCTCCGTGCTTCTACACCTGCATTGCTTGCTGTTTGGGGTTTTAGGCTGGGTTTATGTACAGCACTTTGAGATATCAGCTGATGTACGAAGGGCTATATAAATACATTTGATTTGATTTGATTTGATAACCTGAAAGGCCGCTCAGCAAGGAAGAAGCCACTGCTCCAAAACCACCATAAAAAAGCCAGACTCCGGTTTGCAACTGCACAGATTGTACTTTTTGGAGAAATGTCCTCTGGTCTAATGAAACAAAAATAGAACTGTTTGGCCATAATGACCATTGTTATATTTGGAGGAAAAAGGGGGAGGCTTGCAAGCCGAAGAACACAATTCCAACTCTAAAGCACGGGGGTGGCAGCATCATGTTGTGGGGGTGCTTTGCTGCAGGAGGGACTGGTGCACTTCACAAAATAGATGGCATCATGAGGTAGGAAAATGATGTGGTTATATTGAAGCAACATCAGTCAGGAAGTTAAAGCTTGGTTGCAAATGGATTTTCCAAATGGACAATGACCCCAAGCATACTTCCAATGTTGTGGCAAAATGGCTTAAGGACAACAAAGTCAAGGTATTGGAGAAGCCATCACAAAGCCCTGACCCCAATCCTATAGAAAATTTGTGGGCAGAACTGAAAAAGCGTGTGCAAGCAAGGAGGCCGACAAACCTGACTCAGTTACACCAGCTCTGTCAGGAGGAATGGGCCAAAATGCACCCAACTTATTGTGGGAAGCTTGTGGAAGGCTACCCAAAACATTTGCCCAAGGTAAACAATTTAAAGGCAATGCTACCAAATACTAGTTGAGTGTATGTAAACTTCTGACCCACTGGGAATGTGATGAAAGAAATAAAAGCTGCAATAAATCATTCTCTCTACAATTATTCTGACATTTTACATTCTTAAAATAAAGTGGTGATCCTAACTGACCTAAGACAGGGATTTTTTACTAGGATTAAATGTCAGGAATTGTGAAATAACTGAGTTTAAATGTATTTGGCTAAGGTGTATTTAAACATCCGACTGCAAATGTAACTGTGGAGTTCCCATCCTTACCGGTTTCTCAGTCCTTTCTGCTGTAGCTGTATCTGTCTCATGGCTTTTATGTTCATCCATTAAAAACCTCCAGTAGTTGTGTGGAGGCTTTGACTAGCTTGTGCTTCTTTAATGGATCTACTTCATTGTAAGGCTGGAGGTGAGTCTCACATTAAGAGACCAGGCAGGACATCACAGCTTTTATTTTTCTCCCAGCTCTCCAAATCTCCAGGTCCAGCAAAGGACAGAGAAGGGAGAGCAGCTTGGACTCCTGTCTTCTTCTGTTTCTGGTGACCTCAGAAAACATAGTGTTTCTCTTTAGAACAGGCCTTGGGATAAAGGTCTGCACTGGGGGCAGAACTTAACACAGTCAATACAGTAGCTGTGTCCACAGGGAGTAGTCACTGGATCCTTCAGTAGACCCAGACAGCTCAGACAACTGATTGAGTCCATGGCCTCTGCCATTTTGATGCACACACTAACAAACATAGCAAGAGAACCAGAGATACGTTTAGTTTTCTGAGGAGTAGGAGGGAGTGGCTTGTATTCTGTTGTCGGTGACTTCCTGGTTCTGTGTGAACTCAAGATGTCAGGAGAGGGCAAGGCCAGCAGAGGGCATGATTGGTCTGTCACAGCCAGAGAATAATTGTATCCTTACAATTGTGCGCCAGTATAACAACAAGAGGCACTGTAGAGTAAGGTAACACAGGAGATACATTTCTATGAAAAATCTGTATTCTTCATAAGGTCATGTACAATGATACAGACATCATATCGACATGTTCTTTATGAATACCAATTTACATTATTGCAATGGATGGAAAATGAAGCTACCCATGTAGTCCACTGGATGACACTTAAATACAACTTTAAAATGACGTAATATTGCAATATTTCAGCACAAGCAGTTAGAACAAAGGACACAAAACTGAGGGTTAGCAGGGGCTTAAAACTACAGCGGTGTTACATCTTCAATAGTCCCCTTTTGTGAAAACACTTACCAGCTTCCTCAGGAATTAATGAAGTCCTCATACTACACATTATCAGGCTAAAGCATCAGGACATGATTCCCACTTGTTAAAGAGGAGCTCCTGTACTTCAGACTCCCATAAACAGTGTGCTTGGTGGCATCTGGAGATTGTTCAAAAGAGTGAAACGTTTCAGAACTTTGCAGATCGAAATGCACCGTATAGAGTGGGATTTCTTATTCTCTATGACAAAGAGGACTGCCTATCTATGTGATATACAGTACCAGCCAAAAGTTTGGACTCACCTACTCATTCACGGGTTTTTCTTTATTTTTACTATTTTCTACATTGTAGAATAATAGTGAAGACATCAAACTATGAAATAACACATGGAATCATGTAGTAGCCAAATATGTGTTAAATCAAAATATATTTCAGATTCTTCAAAGTAGCTACAGTACCTTTTGCCTTGATGACAGCCTGACACACTCTTGGAATTATCTCAAACACCTTCATGAGGTAGTCACCTGGAATGCATTTCAATTAACAGGTGTACCTTGTTAAAAGTTCATTTGTGGAATTTCTTTCCTTCTTAATGCGTTTGAGCCAATCAATTGTATGACATGGTAGTGGTGGTATACAGAAGATAGACATATTTGGTAAAAGACCAAGTCCATATTATGGCAAGAACAGCTCAAATAAGCAAAGAGAAACAACAGTCCATCATTACTTTAAGACATGATGGTCAGTCAATACGGAACATTTCAAGAACTTTAAAAGTTTATTGAAGTGCAGTCGTAAAAACCATCAAGCGGTCCTCTCAAGAGGTCCGACACAGGAAAGGAATACGCAGAGTAACCTCTGCTACAGAGGAAAAGTTCATTAGAGTTACCAGCCTCAGAAATTGCAGCCCAAATAAATGCTTCACAGAGTTCAAGTAACAGACACATCTCAACATCAACTGTTCAGAGGAGACTGCGTGAATCAGTCCTTCATGGTAGAATTGCTGCAAAGAAACCACTACTAAAGCTACTACACCACTACTACACCAATAATAAGAAGAGACTTGCTTGGGCCAAGAAACATGAGCAATGGACATTAGACCAGTGGAAATCTGTCCTTTAGTCTGATGAATCCAAATTTGAGATTTGTGGTTCCAACCGCCGTGTCTTTGTGAGACGCGGAGTAGATGAACGGATGATCTCTGCATGTGTGGTTCCCACCGTGAAGTATTGAGGAGGAGGTGTGATGGTGCTTTGCTGGTGACACTGTCTGTGATTTATTTAGAATTCAAGGCACACTTAACCAGCATGGCTACCACAGCCTTCTGCAGCGATACGCCATCCCATCTGGTTTGCGCTTAGTGGGACTATCATTTGTTTGTCAACAGAACAATAACCCAACACACCTACAAGCTGTGTGCGAGCTATTTGACCAAGATGGAGAGTGATGGAGTGTTGCATCAGATGACCTGGCCTCCACAATCACCCGACCTCAACC
Organism: Oncorhynchus mykiss; assembly: GCF_013265735.2. Taxonomy (NCBI): domain Eukaryota; kingdom Metazoa; phylum Chordata; class Actinopteri; order Salmoniformes; family Salmonidae; genus Oncorhynchus; species Oncorhynchus mykiss. The sequence goes on along the minus strand of NC_048580.1, from coordinate 24,521,125 downwards.
CAATTGAGAAGGTTTGGGATGAGTTGGAACGCAGAGTGAAGGAAAAGCAGCCAACAAGTGCTCTGCATTTGTGGGAACTCTCAACCAGGTGAAGCTGGCTGAGAGAATGTCAAGAGTGTGCAAAGCTGTCATCAAGGCAAAGGGTGGCTACTGTTTTGGTTGCTACATGAATCCATATGTTATTTCATAGTTTTGATGTCTTCACTATTATTCTACAATGTAGAAAATAGTAAAAAATAAAGAAAAACCATTGAATGAGTAGGTGTGTCCAAACTTTTGACTGGTACTGTACTTCTATGCTAAATGATAAATGTTCTGTGACGTTGCACCCTCCTGAATAAGCCCCAGATTATGGGTGTTTTGAACGCAGGCCTCTCTCACTCTCTTTCTCCCTCCCCCTTCTCTCTGTCTCTTTAGTCTTGTTTCCCTGAAGTAAAATATTCTACTAATACTGCTTTTTACACAGGGAAGAAAGGGAGAAAGAGGAAAAATAAAGAGCACGAGAGAGAGTAACCCTTACCCCATCGATACCTTCTTATACCCATCAATGTTAACCTGACTTCAGATCTGCTTGAGCCAGCTCCTCTGAATATCTTGAAAGCATATAGAGATCTGGGACCAGCTACATTTTATGTATCTTTCTCTGTCAAATGCTGAGAGCAGGGTATACATCATTTATCCAGAGCGACTTGAAGTATAGTGAGTGCATACATTCTTTAGTACGTGTATGTGTTCCCTGCAAGAATTGAACACATGACCATGCCGTTGCCTGAGCCACACAGAATTACTAATAATGTGTTGTCTGATGGGTCTGTGGTTGCTTGGACTCGGCATCATGTTCCCAGACCAAAGCCAGGATTCAAACCGTTTAGGTAGATCCGCGTTATAGCGAATTGACATTTGAAAGTCCTTTCTGTTTGAGCCGACATACAGTATGCAGCATTTACCGTGAATGCGGTGGATACCGGCTGCAACCTAGCAAACCAAACCTGTTTTATTTAGGTTGGCCAACATCAACAAGGCTTTAGAAAACAGAAGTACAGACAGACAGAGACAAGAGAGACAGACAGAGAGAGAGAGAGAGAGAGAGAGAGAGAGAGAGTGATACATTGGCGGCCAGTGGAGGCTCTACCTAGCTAGGTTTGCTCTTTTGGGATTTAATACTGGGTTTCAATGAAAGTGTTAGTTGAAAAGTACCTTAGCTGAAAGCACAACACAAATAAAACAGTATCCTTGACAAAAAGGTGCTGGACTAATACTGGACAAGGGAAATCTGACAGTGTAGGCCTACTCCCAGAGTGAAACTGTTTGGAAAATCCTAAAGCGAGGGGACATCGGCAACAGACACTATACGTGACATAAATATAGGCCTACTTCTCTATCGTCATCTAATAAATAGCACAAAACAAATACAACTTGATCGTTCATCGCTATGGCTTCAAAGAGGGTCCTCCAGACCACGTTGGAGCATGCAGTCGACAGTCGTCAGAGAGCCAACGGGAGAGAGGGGCAACAATTTTGTGGCTGAAACGCCACGGCCATCTCTGGTTCTCCAGTGTGTAGCACCGTAGCCAGTAAGCGGTTTTGCATGTTGGACTTGGTGGCACGCTGCTCTGCTCTCATTGGCTGCATAGAAACATTTTAGGCCCTGTACAAAATCAACCCTTAACCTCTGTGCACTTGTGAAGATCTGAAAGGATTTGATGGGTTTCAGCGATAGTGTGAACATTCAAATTAGCCTATTAGAAGTCAAAGTGGAGCTCCAACCATATTGCTTACATACAGTACCTATCTAATCATTAAATGATATACTGTACTGTGCACAACTGCCAAGGATGGAGGGTAAAGGGTTGTTTCTGGACAGGGCCTCAGAGTAGCTCCACTTAGGTCCTTATTTTTCATCTAGAAAGGCTGGGCTAGATCGTCTGCTCTACTAAAATGTAAATGTATGCCAATTTGATCCAGGCTAGTCCAAACTCGGCTAGTATGGCGAGAAGATAATGGGCGTGTGAGTGGCCCTCAGGGGCCCCGGGGCGGGCCTGAAGAGCGCGGGGCTGAGCAGGGGGGTCTGGATGAGGGGTGTATGGCCTGGCCCCGGGGGGCACCGCAGGGTCAGAGGATTGGAGGCCATGGTGCAAAGGGTGGCCGGGTTCATGCGGCTGGCCAGGAAACCTGCCGACAGGGCCTTGGACAGCTGCTTCTGCAGGGCCAGTTTGGTCTGGAAGAGAGGAACCATAGGGTTTTTAGTATGAGTCTGCAGCAGCTATTCAACAAACGTACATGCAGGTCAAGTTCATTAGCGCACGCAACAAAAAAAAGTTTTGAAACTATTTGCAATGGAAAACAAAAATTTGCATTTTTTATTGGGCAAGTCAAAGTAGTCCCAGCCAGTTTCCGTCTGTGTTCCTCCATTTGGTGCTTAATGAACACAACCCAGGGTCAAATACCTCTTTGAGGTGTGCTTGATTTAGCATGGAGTTTATACTTTTGGTACTATTATATTGGTTCAATTGTACCGGCAAAAATGTGTACATCAACCTCGGCACAGGTATTAGACATACACTACCTTACCAAGGGTATGTGGACACCTGCTCGTCGAACATCTCATTCCAAAATCATGGGCATTAATACGGAGTTAGTCCCCCCTTTTCTGCTATAACAGCCTCCACTCTTCTGGCAATGCTTTCTACTAAATGTTGGAACATTGCTGCGGGGACTTACTTCCATTCAGTCACAAGAGCATTAGTGAGGTCGGGCACTGATGTTGGGCGATTAGGCCTAGCTCGCAGTCGGCATCCAATTAATTTCAAAGGTGTTCAATGGGGTTGAGGTCAGGGTTCTGTGCAGGCCAGTCAAGTTATTCCAAACCGATCTCGACAAACCATTTCAGTATGGACAGAATCGTCTAGAATCTCATATGCTGTAGCGTTACCATTTCCCTTCACTGGAACTAAGGGGCCTAGCCAGAAACATGAAAAACAGCCCCAGACCCTTATAGCTTCTCCACCAAACATCATAGTTGGCTCTATGCATTGAGGCAGGTAGCGTTCTCCTGGCATTCACCAAACCCAGATTCGTCCGTCGGACTGCCAGATGGTGAAGCGTGATTCATCGCTCCAGAGAACGCATTTCCACTGCTCTAGAGTCCAATGGCGGCGAGCTTTACATCGGCTGGCATTGCGCATGGTGATCTTAGGCTTGTGTGCTGCTGCTCGGACATAGAAACCCATTTCATGAAGCTCCCTGACGAACAGTTATTGTGCTGACGTTGCTTCCAGAGGCAGTTTGGAACTCGGTAGTGAGTGTTGCAACAGAGGACAGACCATGCACTTCAGCACTCGGCGGTCCTGTTCTGTGAGCTTGTGTGGCCTAACGTTTCCACTTCACAATAGCAGCACTTACTGTTGACAGGAGCAGCTCTAGTAGGGCAGACAAATGTGATGATCTGACTTGTCGGAAAGGTGGCATCCTATGACGGTTCCACGTTGAAAGTCACTGAGCTCTTCAGTAAGGTCATTTTACTGCCATTGTTTGTCTATGGAGATTGCGTGGCTGACCTTGGTCTGGTATTCAATAATTTCCTGATAGTTATGGATTTTCCATAACTCCCTCCATCCAGGACATACAGTTGTGCAAATTCAACTTCTCAAAGCAATATTTGGAAAACCCACTATCTGCAATTGATTGAATACCGGCCACCTCAAGCTCTGTGGTACCAGCTGTGATGGAAACAGTTTCGGTACAATTTTATAAATGTCGACAGATCATTTGTTCGTTCGACATGGTGGGATCTTGTTTTGTCGGTCAAATTATTTATGCGAGAAACAGCAGTGGAAATGCCTTCATCGCCAAATATTTATATAATAACCTTCATATCGAAGTAAACTTGGGAGTCTTGCGATGATATGGTGTGTGGTCTTCCCGCTATGACTCAGGAAACGATGCAGTTTATTAGGCTACTGATGAAAAAAGTTCCGATGAACTTCACAGGGTGGTGAAAGTGCATGGTGATCTTGATGCTCCTTTCCAATAAATATCGAGGGTCTTATTCTGGTGACATGATGATCGATGCTTGCCTGCCGTTTGACAGATATAAATATTCTTGATCTTATCCATAATAATCGCATCATGTAGACTAGCCAACCGCACTGTATCTGCCAGCTGTTGCCTAGAGCGGACGTGGCAAGACCAGAGTCGGCATAGTTGCTATTTAACGCAACCGTTTTAGCGACAATATAGTTGAAAATGCAACGGGAAACACATTGAACTTACATTTTGTATTTGGAACATAAAAACTTAAGTGAAAAGTCAACTGTTGTGTGCATTACCTCATCACGCACTGGTGGAAGCCAGTTTGGTGGAAACACACCACTGGTGGGAATATTTTCTTTATCCGTATTTTAGAATATTCCCATAATAATCTGTCGCCAAATGGATGGAAACATAGCTATTGTTCGTCCAGAAATTATGTTCACATGGTGTCCCATGTCAGAATCAGTTTAACAATGCTCTCTCTCTTCAAGCCCATAAAATTGTATCCAAAAAGTTATACTCTAGATCAGGCCTGTATGCATTCAGCTAACCACAACATTAACGTCAGAGTGAGGGTGAATGAAACATGAAAGTGAATATCCATCACCATCAATTTGTGTGAAGCCAGTGTGGATTGTTGGCAACCTCACGAACTGGCCTTAAATATCCCAGATAAGATTGTGACCATGGCCTGAGACACTGCCTCTACCCAGCAGCTGGCCAAACACAAATCTTGTGCGGCCCTCTGTCTTTGTCTGTCTGTGTCTGTGTGTGTGTGTGTGTGTGTGTGTGTGTGTGTGTGTGTGTGTGGCGTGTGTGTGTATGTGTTGGTGTGCGAGCATGTACTTGTGTGTGTTGTGGTTATGTGACAATGTTTGTGTGTGTGTGAGGCTATGTTTACATGTGTGAGAGACCTTATTGTGCCTGCCAGTATATTTGGCCTCACCAACTTTCAAGCAGTTATTTTTGTAGTGAGTGAACTGTGAAAGAACGTGACCATGCCTATTCCCAAACATGGCCCTTTGTCAGCTATCCGACATAGCAGCAGCACGCTATAGTGCTCAGTTCATTAACCCCATAGATAGACAATGGGACAGAGACAGTTTGGGAATGTGAGTAAATGTGTGTTTGTCGTTTATGTGACCAGAGCCACCTAAGACAATTGCCCAATTCAAATTCAGCTTCTTACTCTTCCTAAGCAGGTAAAATCCCTGACGTTATTTCCTGCCTTTAAACTGGTTTTCTGGGTTAGAAGACCGGATATAACTCAAATACAACCAACTGGTCTCTGTTACATGCAGGTAAAGACATCTGATGTCATAGTTTGGTTATCTGGTAAAACATCCAGTCAACCAGATAAAGACATCTGTCTCTGGTTGCTAAAAATACATTCACAAAACATCCACCTGAGGGCTGTAAGTGCTGAGGTGGCAGTGGCTGGCCAGTTTCCCTATGGCCGAGGTCACCCCCCCAAACGGGAAACCACTCCATCTCACGCTCTGCAGAGAGGACACAAGAACGGGGGAAAGGGGGTGACAAAATAAGAACGCTGGCTGTGTGGGAATGAATGGGCAGAACAGGAGGGGTAGTTGGTGTGATGTGTGTGTGTGTTGGACGGACAATCACCGCTAAAACAGGGTTTGGCTGGCTCTTAGTATAAGGGCTGAACTTCGGTTTCTGGGGCTTTCCTGACAACCGGTCTTTGTGTCTTCTGCTGCTCATGTGCTGAGGGACAAAAGCAAAGCATGTTAGGTTTTATACTGACAGAAACATCCCTTAAAAGCTACATTCTGGGATTAATTCGAAATATAATCGAAAATCCCAATTGTATTGGTCTACAGCTGAGGGATGGGGCTAGGGAAATGTAACCCCTCTCAAATTCATAGGCAGCTCCAAATGCAAGGACTGACTGCATGGCATATATATTTTGAGGCTGTACTACACACACTCAGAAACACTCACAAACACACACACCTGTTTGAGCTGCGTCTCCGAGTTGACGGACACCTCGCACATCTCGCAGTGGAACGGTTGGCTAGCCAGGGCCACGCCCACCCTGGCCTTGCTGCTTATTGCCTGCTTGCTCCTGCATGTCGGCCTAAGCAATGACATTACCTTGCCTCGGCGTCGCGCCTGAGCACCCACCTGGCCCTCCAGCATCTGCTTGTGTTTGGAGCCTAGAAAGGCACAGACACGACCACATAGCTATTGATTAATTTATCAGTAAAAAAATGTATTTAATCAGAATCATAGGCCAGCATTTAAATAGTATCTACTTATCACTCAATAGCAAATGCAGTGCGAGTAGCCATATAGACATATTGCAGTGCATACCGCTATAGTGGGCTTCTAGCTGGGATGAGGAGTTGACTGTGATTTTGCACATGGGACAGTGGAGGTGCTGCTTGGCAGGGGGGCTCTTTTTGCCCTGCCTGGTCTCCTCTTCCCCTCCTGGTGCCCCTGGGGACTCCCCCTGGCCCTCCAGTGACGGGTTGGAGTCTGGGGTCGGGCTGGGGCCCTCCATAGGGCTACCATCTGACGTGAGCTCGGAGAGCTGGTAGACAGCAGGGGAGACGTGGGGGGAGAGGAGGGCCAAGGCGTCCAGGGAAGAGGTCTCCGAGACAGGCATAGGGGTGGGGGAGACCCCCTGGAGGGTGTCATCTAGCTTCGGTCTGGTGGGGGGCTGGTGAGACGAGAGCAGGCCTGGGGAGAGAGAGAGAGAAGTTGCTGTGTAAGAGTTATCGTACATGTGGTATTCACATACAAACAGGGATTGGGGTTAAATTGTCTTCTGACAGGTGGCTTCAGTCTTACACAGCATTAGTCCCTCACCTCTATCTGACGTAAGACAATGGGGTTAGGGCTACATGGGGGGAGAAAGGCCAGCATTCACTTGGCAACTATATCAGGCAGCGTAAGACAGTGGATTCAGGTGAGAGCTGGATTCAATTAAAAACACTGGCAGATGTAGATTCTGTTTACTGAGAGCATTGCTCATCACTGGTATTTTTTTATTTAACCTTTATTTAACCAGGTAGGCTAGTTGAGAACAAGTTCTCATTTGCAACTGCGACCTGGCCAAGACAAAGCAAAGCAGTTCGACACATACAACAACACACATGGAATAAACAAACATACAATCAATAATACAGTATAAAAATCTATATACAGCAATAAATATGCCATGGTGGCGAAGTAATTACAATATAGCAATTAAACACTGGAATGGTAGAATGTGCAGAAGATGAATGTGCAAGATACTGGGGTGCAAAGGAGCAAGATAAAGAAATAAATACAGTAGGGGAATGAGGTAGATTGGATGGGCTATTTACAGATGAGCTATGTACAGGTGCAGTGACCTGTGAGCTGCTCTGACAGCTGGTGCTCAAAGCTAGTGAGGGAGGTAAGAGTCTCCAGCTTTAGTGATTTTTGCAGTTCGTTCCAGTCATTGGCAGCAGAGAACTAGAAGGAGAGGCGGCCAAAGGAAGAATTGGCTTTGGGGATGACCAGTGAAATATACCTGCTGGAGCATGTGCTACTGGCAGGTGCTGCTATGGTGACCAGTGAGCTGAGATAAGGCGGGGCATTACCCCGAGGATCGGTAGGATGGTCTGTCTGTTTTGGTGGACTTCCTAAGCCAGGATTCAGACACGGCTAGGACATCCGGATTGGCAGTGTGCTAAAGCAGTAAATAAAACAAACTTAGGGAGGAGGCTTCTAATGTTAACATGCATAAAACCAAGGCTTCTACGGTTACAGAAGTCAACAAATGAGAGCACCTGGGGAGTAGGAGTGGAACTAGGCACTGCAGGGCCTGGATTAACCTCTACATCACCAGAGGAACAGAGGAGGAGTAGGATAAGGGTACGGCTAAAAGCTATGAGAATTGGTCATCTAGAACGTCTGGAACAGAGAGTAAAAGGAGGTTTCTGGGGGCGATAAAATAGCTTCAAGGTATAATGTACAGACAAAGGTATGATAGGATGTGAATACAGTGGAGGTAAACCTAGGTATTGAGTGATGAGAGAGATATTTTCTCTAGAAACATCATTGAAATCAGGTGATGTCATCGCATGTGTGGGTGGTGGAACAGAAAGGTTGGATAATGTATAATGAGCAGGGCTAGAGGCTCTACAGTGAAATAAGCCAATTAACACTAACCAGAACAGCAATGGACAAGGCACGCTAAAGGTCCTAAATGATATCTTAACCGCCATCGATAAGAAACAATACAGTGCAGCCGTATTCATTGACCTGGCCAAGGCTTTCGACTCTGTCAATCACCACATCCTCATTGGCAGACTCAATAGCCTTGGTTTCTCAAATGATTGCCTCGCCTGGTTCACCAACTACTTCTCTGATAGAGTTCAGTGTGTCAAATCGGAGGGCCTGTTGTCCGGGCCTCTGGCAGTCTCTATGGGGGTGCCACAGGGTTCAATTCTTGGACCGACTCTCTTCTCTGTATACATCAATGATGTCGCTCTTGCTACTGGTGAGTCTCTGATCCACCTCTACGCAGACGACACCATTCTGTATACTTCTGGCCCTTCTTTGGACACTGTGTTAACAACCTTCCAGCCGAGCTTCAATGCCATACAACTCTCCTTCCGTGGCCTCCAATTCCTCTTAAATACAAGTAAAACTAAATGCATGCTCTTCAACCGATCGCTGCCTGCACCTGCCCACCTGTCCAACATCACTACTCTGGACGGTTCTGACTTAGAATATGTGGACAATTACAAATACCTAGGTGTCTGGTTAGACTGTAAACTCTCCTTCCAGGCTCACATCAAACATCTCCAATCCAAAGTTACATCTAGAATTGGCTTCCTATTTCGCAACAAAGCATCCTTCACTCATGCTGCCAAACATACCCTTGTAAAACTGACCATCCTACCGATCCTCAACTTCGGCGATGTCATTTACAAAATAGCCTCCAATACCCTACTCAATGAATTGGATGCAGTCTATCACAGTGCCATCCGTTTTGTCACCAAAGCCCCATATACAGTACTACCCACCACTGCGACCTGTACGCTCTCGTTGGCTGGCCCTCGCTTCATACTCGTCGCCAAACCCACTGGCTCCAGGTCATCTACAAGACCCTTCTAGGTAAAGTTCCCCCTTATCTCAGCTCGCTGGTCACCATAGCAGCACCCACCTGTAGCACGCGCTCCGCAGGTATATCTCTCTGGTCACCCCCAAAACCAATTCTTCCTTTGGCCGCCTTTCCTTTCAGTTCTCTGCTGACAATGACTGGAACGAACTACAAAAATCTCTGAAACTGGAAACACATCTCCCTCACTAGCTTTAAGCACCAGCTGTCAGAGCAGCATAGCCCATATATAATTTAGCCCAAACAACTACCTCTCCCCCTACTGTATTTATTTATTTTGCTCCTTTGCACCCCATTATTTCTATCTCTACCTTGCACATTCATTCACTGCAAATCTACCATTCCAGTTTTTTACTTGCTAAATTGTATTTACTTTGTCACCATGGCCTTTTTTTGTTGCCTTTACCTCCCTTATGTCACCTCATTTGCACACATTGTATATAGACTTATTTTTCTACTGTATGTTTGTTTTACTCCATGTGTAATTCTGTGTTGTTGTATGTGTCAAACTGCTTTGCTTTATCTTGGCCAGGTCGCAATTGTAAATGAGAACTTGTTCTCAACTTGCCTACCTGGTTAAATAAAGGTGAAATAAATAAACAAATAAAAACAATCAATATCCCACAAAACACAGGTGGGGAAATAGCTACCTAAATATGATCCCCAATCAGATGCAAAGATAAACAGCTGCCTCTAATTGGGAAACACATTAGCACCAACATAGAAATAGATATACTAGATCACCCCCAGGTCACGTCCTGACCTACTACACCATAGAGAACAAAGGGCTCTCTATGGTCAGGGCGTGACAGGGTGTCCTGTAAAGTTATTTTTTTTACTTCCCGGAAGACAAGGCCTTTGGGGGGCGACCTGGGGCCGTCAGCCTATTTTAATAGCACCCACGGACGTCTAGTAAGGGAGCATCCATTTGCCCTATGAAAATCCTCATCATTCATAAGGGAGCTGCCACATATGTAGGTTATTGTCCTGCTGAAAGTTGAATTAATCTCCCAGTGTTTGGTGGAAAGCAGACTGAACCAGGTCTTCCTCTAGGATTTTGCCTGTGCTTAGCTCCATTCCGTTTATTTTTTATTATGAAAAACTCCCCAGTCCTTAACAATTACAAGCATACCCATAACATTATGCAGCCACCACTATGCTTGAAAATATGGAGAGTGCTACCCAGTAATCTGTTGTATTGGACTTGCCCCAAACATAACACTTTGTATTCAGGTAAAAAATGAATTGCTTTGTTATAGTATTACTTTAGTGTCTTACTGCAAACAAGATGCATGTATTGGAATATTTGTATTCTGTACAGGCGTCCTTCTTTTCACTCTGTCAAATAGGTTACTATTGTGGAGTAACTACACTATTGTTGACCCATTCTCAGTTTTCTCATATCACAACCTTTAAACTTTGTAACTGTTTTACGGTCACCATTGGCCTCACAGTGAAATCCCTGAGTAGTTTCCTTCCTCTCCGGCAACTGAGTTAGGAAGGACACCTGTATCTTTGTAGTGTTTGGGTGTATTGATACACCATCCAAAGTGTAATTAATAACTTCACCATGCTCAAAGGGATATTCAATGTCTGCTTTTTAAAAAACCTATCTACCAATAGGTGCCCTTCTTTGCGAGGCATTGGAAAACCTCCCTGGCCTTTGTGGTTGAATCCGTGTTTGAAATTCACAGTTCAACTGAGGGACCTTACAGATAATTGTATGTGTGGGGTACAGAGATGAGGTAGTCATTCAAAAATCATGTTCAACACTATTATTGCACACAGAGTGAGTCCATGCAACTTATTATATGACCAATTTTTATTCCTGAACTTATTCAGTCTTGCCATAATAAAGGGGTTGAATACTTATTGACTCAAGACATTTCAACTTTTCATTTTGAATTAGTTTGTCAAAATTTAGAAAAACATAATTATTTGATATTATTGGGTATTGTCTGTAGGTCAGTGACAAAAACAATCTCAATCGAATCCATTTTAAATTCAGGCTGTAAAACAATACAATTTGGAAAAGTCAAGGGCTGTGAATACTTTCTGAACGCACTGTACATTGTCAAAGTAAACATATAACAACGATGGTCAAAGACAGGAATATACGAGACTGTTAGTTATAAATCAATAACCTTTCTCTCACTCTTTCTCCCTTTCTTCCTCACTGTCCCTTTCTCTCTCTGTTTTTTCTCTCTCCCTTTCTCTCCATTAATCAATTGCCATGGTTACCCTGGATATAAAGGCTCTATCATTATGTCATTAAATGGAATTGAATTATGGTGAACGAAGTATGGAGAGAATCAATAGAAAACGAAGATGAGTCTAGTAAATACGGCGAAGGAAGGAGCGACAGGAGATGGGGCTATTTTCAGATGAGAAAAATGGATTGACAAACGACAAGACAAAGAGACAAAATAACAGGAAGACAAAGATACTGTTTTGATCGGTAAACGGTATGGGCAACATTTTCTGTCCACAAAATAGCACTAAAATGCTAAAAAATATTTATAGCAGGAATGATCTCCTACCGTAACTTAGCTTTTTACGATGTCTGTGAGAAATCTGTGATCTTTAAAGCGGTTTCGACACAACTGTCATGAAAATGCATTGTATGCAACGCAATCCCTAGCAGTAGCATTCCAAACTTGGATTAAGAGTAGCTGTCTTGTCAACCTAAAATGGTTATTATGGGCAAGTTTCTGTGCTGTTTCTGTGCTGTGTTTTGCGGACAGAAAACAAGGTTACAATAAGCCTGGAATCTACTCTTATTCAGTGAATTGAAACAATCGTGAAACAGAACCATAATCACTGTGAATTCCAGGATAGCTTACAACAACAGCTCCGCTCCTACATGTCAAAACGACATCCTCCGCATGCACGTTCCTTGCTATGATCAATGATCTAACATGAATCCTAATTGCTGATCACAATCAGATCTCAATCCTTACTTCAAAGGAAGGCGAGAGGGGAGCTTTTTTTCCAGACCTGGTATTTTACCTGTTCCTTCTGTGAGGCTGGGGTCCATCAGTGCTGGTAGGAACTTTGCCACTCCAGTCTTCCCCCTGTCTCTGTCTCTCTCCCTCCCTGCCATGGAGCCATGGCCCCTCTGACGGTTCCTCTGGGCGTCCATGGATTTCAGCTTGCGTGCGTGTTTGTGGCCCTTGTAGTGAGCCTCAGCCTGGTTCTGGTCATGGAGGAGACAAAGAAACAGTATGAGAGGAGAAGAGATCCCTGGATCTCAGCATCAGAACAGAAACCAAAAATGACAAGAAATTAGGAAAGGGGAAAGATTTTGGCAAAAAACTTGGTAACTAGTTACACAGTTCATACAGTGCATTCGGAAAGTATTCAGACCTCTGGACTTTTTCCACATTTTGATACATTACAGCCTTATTAATTTGTTTTTTTCAATCTACACAAAATACCCCATAATGAGGCAAAAACAGTTTTTTTTTAATTATTGAAAATGTATAAAGAAATTAAAAACTGAAATAATACATTTACATAAGTATTCAGACCCTTTACTCAGTACTTTGTTGAAGCACCTTTGGCTGCGATAACAGCCTCGAGTCTTCTTGGGTATGACGCTACAAGCTTGGCACACCTGTATTTGGGGAGTTTCTCCGATTCTTCTCTGTAGATCCTCTCAAGCTCTGTCAGGTTGGATGCGGAGCATCCCTGCTCTCCAGAGATGTTCAATCAGGTTCAAGTCAGGCTGGCTGGGCCACTCAAGGACATTCAGAGACTTGTCCCGAAGCCACTCCTGCGTTGTCTTGGCTGTGTGCTTAAGGTCGTTGTCCTGTTGGAAGGTGAACCATCGCCCCAGTCTGAGGTCCTGAGTGCTCTGGAGCAGGTTTTCATTAAGGATCTCTGTACTTTGCTCCGTTAATCTTTCCCACGTTCCTGACCAGTCCCCACGTCCCTGCCGCTGAAAAATATCCCCACAGCATGATGCTGCTGCCACCACCATGCTTCACCGTAGGGATGGTGCCTGGTTTCCTCCAGAAGTGACGCTTAGTATTCAGGCCAAAGAGTTCAATCTTGGTTTTATCAGACCAGAGAATCTTGTTTCTTATGGTCTGAGAGTCCTTAGGTGCCTTTGGCAAACCCCAAGCAGGCTGTCATGTGCCTTTTATTGAGGAGTGGCTTCCATCTTGTCACTCTACCATAAAAGCCTGATTGGTGGAGTGCTGCAGAGATGGTTGTCCTTCTGGAAGTTTCTCCCATCTCTACAGATGAACTCTGGAGCTCTGTCTGAGTGACTAAGGCACTTCTCCCTGATTGCTGAGTTTGGCCAGGTGGCCAGCTCTAGGAAGAGTCTTGGTGGATCCAAACTTCTTCCATTCAATGATGGAGACCACTGTGTTCTTGGGGACCTTCAATGCTGCAGAAATGTTTTGGTAAACTTCCCCAGATCTGTGCCTCGACACAATCCTGTCTTGGAGCTCTACAGACAATTCCTTCGATCTCGTGGGTTGGTTTTTGCTCTAACATGCACTGTCAACTGTGGGACCTTATATAGACAAATGTGTGCCTTTCCAAATAATGTCCAATCAATTGAATTTATCACACCTGGACTTCAATCAAGTTGTAGAAAAATCTCAAGCATGATCAATGGAAACAAGATGCACCTGAGCTCAATTTCGAGTCTCATAGCAAAGGGTCTGAATACTTATGTATTCAAGGTATTACTGTTTTCACATGTTTATGAATTTGCAAAAAAATCTAAAAACCTGTTTTCCCTTTGTCATTATGGGGTATTGTGTGTGGATTGATGAGGGGAAAAAATATTTAATCAATTTTAGAATAAGGCTGTAACGTAACAAAATGTGGAAAAAGTCAAGGGGTCTGAATTCTTTCCAAATGCACTGTATATATACTGTATACAATACATCACAGCCCCGTCAAGCAGTTCTTCAATTAATTGACAAGCATAGCTTGAGCCCCAAAAATGTAATTAGTTCTCATGAACGGAGCAGTCTACAGATGTATTGAGCATTCCCTCTGTGTTCATGTGTCTCTGTGTGCTCAGTGAGTGTGAGTGTCCGTTTTTGTGTGTGTGGACTGTGATGGTTCTTCTATGTGGGGATTTGAATGCCAGCAGAGAGAGGGTGTCTGGGTTTAATGCTTTTTCTGGCTGATAGGTGGAGAGAGGCTCAGCGACAACAACAACAACACAACACAACACACACCACTTTCAGAGATAGAGGAACAGGAGCACACGTGCACACATACACCGTCAGAGTGATGAACGACAAGAGAGGAGGATAGCTTCAGCCTGTAGTATTGTGGCAACGGAGTTGACTGACTTACGGTGGAGTTGAAGCGGAGGTGACAGATGTTGCAGGAGATGATCTGTTTCCTCTTAGGCGGTGCAACACCGAACGTGTGGTTGATAACCGCCTTCTGAACCGGGTCCATCTGTCGCACACAAAACAAGCCAGACTAAACACAAACATTACTCAGATTAAGTGGTGTCTAACTATTACATGGGCGGTCAACTAACCCTCCTGGGGAGCTATTCTCCTGTAGGCCTTTACTCTAAAATACCTGGCTCATGTTCATCAGGGCACACAACGGAAAACTTTTAGAAAGCTTCGCAACGGAAAGGGAAAATGAGTCCAGGTATTCCCTGTTTCAGTCTGTTTGATTCCGTTTGTGGCCTAATGAACACGACCCTAATCAAGGTCTTGAGGAGCACCTGATTAGTAGAATCAGGTATGGAGGAAAATCCTGCAACCCTACAACTAAGGTCAGGAAGGATTGCACAACGCCAGTCCTTGAGGGCCCTGCTGATTTCTTGATTGTCAAGAGATTTCTGAACAAAATTATTTGGTCTGATATTATGAGGCAAGGACATAAGAAGACAGCCAGCCAACACTGCTGCCCTCCAGGACTGTAGTTGAGCATCCCTGTATGAGGCCATCAAATAGAAAAACTAACAGTCAATCGTGGATCTCTCCATGTGCAGCTTCTCCATATTTGAGTGGTGTGATGTCACTTCCGCCTGCACTTGCCACAACACACCTAATCCAAAAGATGTGACAAGGTGTGTTTTGGAGTTCATAGATGTACAGTATGTGTATACATGTCATCAAGTACATAGAGGAACAGGTAATAAGACAGGAACTGGACATTCTGTGTGTGTGTGTGTGTGTGTGTGTGTGTGTGTGTGTGTGTGTGTGTGTGTGTGTGTGTGTGTGTGTGTGTGTGTGTGTACATGAGCATGCGCATGAATACCTGTGTGTGCTTTGGCGATATTCCATTTATACCGTATACTGGGGTATTTTGAAAAACAAACGATATGATTTTCAATACCTCCCCAAAAATATATATAAAAAAATGTGGGTTGGGGGCAAAGATTATCAAATTATCAAGCCTTGGGTTCCAGCTATGCATTTGGTTTGCTAACTTGCTAACTAAGTGGCTAGATGTCAAGATCAAGCTTATTGCTTAGAACAGATACATGCAAACCCCCCCATGGATCAAGATCCCTGTTGCCTAAATAGTTTTGTGTGGCAAAAAAAATAAAAAAAAATAGTGTTCCTTCGTATATACCGTATACCCCGGTATGGTACAGAAACGGTATGAAAATCTGGATACCGCCCAACCCTAGTGTGTGCATGCCTGTCTACATGCATCTGTGTGTGTGAGAGCAGCTCACCATGTTGAAGTTGGGGAAGAGGTTGAGGGGGGAGGAGGCGTTGACGTGGAGCGGCAGGAAGTGCTTGATGTCCAGCTGGGTC
Source organism: Oncorhynchus mykiss (assembly GCF_013265735.2). Lineage (NCBI taxonomy): Eukaryota > Metazoa > Chordata > Actinopteri > Salmoniformes > Salmonidae > Oncorhynchus > Oncorhynchus mykiss. The sequence continues at coordinate 24,505,219 of NC_048580.1, read as the reverse complement.
TGGAGGGGCCGTCCCGGGAGGGATAGGGAGGCCAGGAGGGGGTTGGCCTGGGACAGTGTACCTGTAGAGGGTGGGTGGAGGACATACAGATGCTGAAAATCCATTGTCTTCCAACAGGTGTTGTCAATTATACCTGACATACTATCTGGCGTAAGACAATGGGCTAAGGCTAGAATTCATCTGTCACTGATAACTTTTGCTGTATTGGCGGTGTCAACTGGAGGTGATCAACACACCTCCCAAGCTACTTGGTAGACTCTGACTTCCTATCATCCTTGTGCACTCAAAGACTGACATCTTGTGGACATTTTCAATGGAAATGAATACAAAGCCACACCTCTCCTTGAAATAAATTCTGACTGCCGTATAGGGATGAGAATTCAAAATTATTTTGCTATTCGAATAATATCATGACATTTATCCAGATAGTTGAAATACAAGTTTATTTCAGGGACCAGTGTGTGTGTGACAGTCAGAGAGAGAGAGAGAGAGAAGCCAAACCGACTCAAACTAGTTAGACAAACTTGTTGCTGCAATAGGTTATATATCAAACCATCTGGAAGTGCTTGTCTTGACCACATCAAATTGTTGTAAAGAAGCTACCTAGCTACAGTAGCCAGCTAGCTAAAGTAGTTAGGTTAATTGAGGCTATTTTGCGCTTGCTGTCCTTGTCTACAACAACTCCATTCATATGAAACAACAGCCTACCTGTTGGGTGATCATTGTAGCCTACTCCTTCTCATTTAGCCAACTTAATTCCGGAATTAATTGATTGTCTTTTTTATGGGGCGCAGTCATAAAAACTGTCATAAAACAGTCATTTCATTTAGGGATGCACAATATATTGGTGAACATATCAGAATCGGACGATATTTGCTACAATTGGCAACATTGGTATCGGCCGATGTCTAGTTTAACGCCGATGTGCAAAACCGATGTCAAAGCTGACGTGCATACCTATATAACGTGGGTACATGACGTATTGACGCTACGTAAAATTTTGCGCTACACGTGCAACACAGCATTCCTAACCTAGCCCACAATGTCTGCTGTGTGGATCGAGCAGTCAACAAGTCGAGCAGTCATTTGAAAGAGTAAGAACATTTCAGTGAGATAACTCAAAGGTGAAATCCATTAACGCCAAGATAATGGAATTCATTGCCCTTGACAATCAACCGTTCTCTGTCGTGGGTGATGTTGGACTTCACGACTGGTCGAGCACCGGTACACACAACCAAGTGCGCTATTTTTCAGATGTTGCCCTACCGGAGTTACACAGTAATATCGTCACTGTTATTAGCTTTGCGACGACATACTATGGAACGCCGTTTGGGTCTTTGCGTGTCAAAAAGGATACACGTCTAATAACACTATTTGACAATAACACTATTTGACGAGTTAAATAAGCTTTTAATTTGACACGTCAAATAACACAGTTCTATTATAGAATGTTGTGTGTTCTGAATTTTCACATGCAAGCCAGTAGCACTGTCAAAGCTGTACAAAAAAGTCTGTAAACACAGGCCACGAATGATGTGTTTACAATACCATGTTGGTAATAAAGCATTACCGCAACTTCTGGGGTAGCTAGCTTTAGCTTGGTACCTAACTAGCACCAATACAACCAGCCTGAAAACAATGACCAGTAGAAACTGCAGTCATTTTCCTTATTCTTAGCAATGATTTAGGAATCCTTGTGAGTAAGTATTAGGTAGGTAGCCACTTGTTGTTCGCCTATTGAAATTGAACTTCAGTTCATGAAAATAAAAAACTAGCCAGATACTTAACCCTGTTGCCCAAAGCTAACGTTATAAGCAGCCAGCAAGTGAGGCTCGACCGCACCAGGTTATGTGTTGTGAAGCTAGCCACAATCAGGATTAGGCACAATAGTGGAATTTGCAGTTTGCCTTCAAAATAAAAATACCTCTTTAATAGGGATGCAGAAGGTTACAATTGGTGGGATCATTCCATATTTAGACTAGATAATGTTAAACAAGTTTGAAATGTGAAGCAATGAAATGGGTTATCAGTCTACTCTGTGACACCCACAGAACACAACTGTGAAGAGTTTACGCAAATATTAGCTCTTATCGCGGGACTGTGACTGTGTGAAATCACCTCCCCAGTCAGCCGATTGTGTGTATTTATATTCATATTGCACTGTACAGCATTACCTAAGGATTGGGGATCAATGAAATGAGGTATCAGTCTACACAATACCCAAGATATACCCAATGTCCTCCTCCAAAACATCCACACAATGTTTTTCCTCTGGAATAGTGTTCAATACACAAAGGTTGACAATAAATGTGGCTCAATTCACATTTGAGTCCCGCTATAAGAGCTACGACGCTAATTTTCTCTGGGTGTCACTGAGTAGACTGATACCCCATGTCATTGATCCATAATCCATAGGTAAGGCTGTACAGTGAAATAAGTATGCCCCTAATGCAATTCTAAAGTATAATACATCCAGTGTGATTTCAACAGATTGTTGTCAAATTGACAAATTCTTGTCTTTTGTTGATTTTATATAACAACATTCCATCCTTGTTTAGCACGATCTATTCAATTATGGCATAATTCTACTCTTTGTATTTATTTGCATCACTGTCAATGACATACTTTTATTTTGAAAGCTCACCGCAAAGTCCTCTCTTGTGGCTATTCCTTATTGTGGCTAGCTTCACATAGATGGGTCCAACCACCATTAATCAAATAAAAAGTATAAATTAGGGATATTTTAGATGATGACACCCAGCTATATAGTTAGCTAGCTGAAACAGATTATGTTGTTTTGGGGAAGAACATTATTTGCATCCATCAGCTAGCTAGCTTTTTTTTATGACCAGCAGGTGCGAGACAACTTTACCAGCATCATAGTATACGTATATCGATGAATCGTTGTGACATATGAAATACGAGTGATATTGTAATCAATGTGTAATAACTACATAAAAAAATTATGAACGCGTTAAATTATTATGTGACGTGCAGTCATATTCAGGTCCTGATTGATCAACAAGCTTATTTGGCAAAGACCCAAACTGCGTTCCATAGAAATCCTGGTTGAGAATGAAATGACTGAACAAATGAACAACGAAACAGCAAAGTAAGTAAGTGAAATAAATAGGTTTTGATTATGTTTTACTGGTAATGGGGACATACGTAAATGCCAACAAAATAACTTTTTGGTCAGTGTGGTGTGTGTAACTTTATTTAATTAGGCAAGTCAGTTAAGAACAAATTCTTATATAAAATGACCGCCTACCCCAGCCAAACCCGGACGACGCTGGGCCAATTGTGCGCCGCCCTATGGGACATTTTAAATATCAGTTATCGGTATCGAGTGTTTTTGACCAGGAAAATATCGGATATCGGTATCGGCCAAAAATGTCATATTGGTGCATCACTAGTTTTATTATAATTTTGAATGTAATGGTCTATCCTTGTTGGCTATGTAGCAATGTCACAGATCATTTGATTGCATTTTAGCCAAAGCCTTTAAAATAATACTCTCCCAGGTAATTGAATACTAACGTCTGTTCGGATATTAGAATAATCGAATACCCGTGCCCATCCCTACTGCCGTACTGAGTACTTCAATCTACACATTTCTGTCCTTCTGTCCACTAGAACTCTCAATGTGCTAAATTGTCCAAAAATAACCAGAATATTTTAAGGATTAAGGACAGCACTTAATCCAAATCAAGTTTGGAGTACTGCAGCTTGGCGCACACATTTCTATTGTGGTACAGCTATAAGAGATTGGTCAGCAGAGAGAGAGAGAGATGGAAGAGAGAGTGAGAGAGAGCGAGAGAGAGCGAGAGCGAGAGAGAGAACGAGCGAGCGAGAGCAAATGGGACTTAAATAGCCAATTATATTACTTTTGATCTTGATGGAGGTGAACACTTCCCCTGGAGATATTACCATCAGCACACATTAATAGCAATCAGGATCCATTAAATAGAATGTGTGTTTGTGCTTTTGTGCGTGCGTGTGTGTGTGTGATAAAGCAGAAACTAGGGGAACATTTTCCCCCCTAACTGGGTGCTGTGCTAAGTTGTGACTTTTGGGGACCTTGACTCTCTCGTTCTTTCTATCTCCCTCTCTTTCTAACTCTCTCTCCTTCTAACTCTCTCTCCTCTAGCTCTCTCTCTTACTCTCTCCCTTCACTCTCTCTCATTCTCTGTTTCTCCTTTCTCTCCCCCGCTCTCTCTCTCTGTCACCCCATTCTCTCTCTCTCTCTCCCTCGCTGTCTCCCCCCTCTCCCCTCCCCCTCTCTCTCACACAAATCTGCAATTGATCTCAATAATCTTTCAAGCATTAAGTCACAAAAAGTACCAAGCAAGAAATGTAATGTTTTGCTCCATAGAAGCGGGTACAAACATCAACTGTGAGTGAATTTATATTTGGCTCAGAAAAATATTTTGGCTACAAGAATAGTTAGAGTGTCACGCCCTGACCATAGTTTACTTTGTATTTTCTATGTTTTGATTGGTCAGGGTGTGATCTGAGTGGGCATTCTATGTTACATGTCTAGTTTGTCTAGTTCTATGTTCGGCCTGATATGGTTCTCAATCAGAGGCAGGTGTTCGTCATTGTCTCTGATTGGGAACCATATTTAGGTAGCCTGGGTTTCACTGTGTGTTTGTGGGTGATTGTTCCTGTCTATGTGTTTTTCACCAGATAGGCTGTTTTAGGTTTTCGTTACGTTCATCACGTTCTTTATTTTGTAGTGTTTGCATTGATTCGTGTTTTACGTTTGTTCATTAAAACATGGATCGCAATCTACACGCTGCATTTTGGTCCGACTCTCCTTCACATCAAGAATACCGTTACAGAATCACCCACCACCAACGGACCAAGCAGCGTGTCAACAGGCAGCAACAGCAGCGTAAAGAGGAATGGACATGGGAGGACGTTTTAGATGGCAAGGGCTGTTACACTTGGGAGGAGATACTGGCTGGAAGAGATCGCCTCCCATGGGAACAGGTGGAGGCACTTAGGAGAGCAGAGGCAGCCGGAGAGAGGAGCCGGCGATATGAGGGAACACGGCTGGCAAGGAAGCCCGAGAGGCAGCCCCAAAAATTTCTTGGGGGGGGGCTAACAGGGAGTATGGCTACGCCAGGTAGGAGACCTGGGCAGACTCCCTGTGCTTACCGGGGGGCTAGAGAGACCGGACAGACACCATGTTATGCAGTGGTGCGCACGGTGTCTCCAGTGCGGGTGCATAGCCCGGTGCGGTATATTCCAGCTCCGCGTGTCTGCCGGGCTAGATTGAGCGTCGAGCCTAATGCCATGAAGCCGGCTCTACGCAGCTGGTCCCCAGTGCGTCTCCTTGGGCCGGCTTACATGGCACCAGCCTTGCGCTCGGTGTCTCCGGTTCGCCTGCATAGCCCAGTGCGGGCTATTCCACCTCGCCGCACTGGCAGGGCGACCGTGAGCATTCAACCAGGTAAGGTTGGGCAGGCTCGGTGCTCAAGAGCTCCAGTGCGCCTGCACGGTCCGGTTTTTCCAGTACCACCTCCACACCCCAGCCCTCTGGTAGCAGCTCCCCGCACCAGGCTTCCTGTGCGTGTCCTCGGCCCAGTACCACCAGTGCCAGCACCACGCATCAGGCCTACAGTGCGCCTCGCCTGTCCAGCGCTGTCGGAGCCCTCCTCCTCTCCAGCGCTGTCGGAGTCTCCCGCCTGTTTAGCGCTGTTAGAGCCTTCCTTCTCTACAGCGCTGCCGGAGTCTCCCGCCTGTTCAGAACTGCCAGTTTGCAAAGAGCTGCCAGTTTGCAAAGAGCTGCCAGTTTGCAAAGAGCTGCCAGTTTGCAAAGAGCTGCCAGTTTGCAAAGAGCTGCCAGTTTGCAAAGAGCTGCCAGTTTGCAAGGAGCTGCCAGTCTGCAAGGAGCTGCCAGTCTGCAAGGAGCTGCCAGTCTGCAAGGAGCTGCCAGTCTGCATAGAGCTGCCAGTCTGCAAGGAGCTGCCAGTCTGCAAGGAGCTGCCAGAGCTGCCTGTCTGCAGGATGCCGACAAAGCTGCCAGTCTGCAAGGAGCCGCCAGAGCTGCCAGTCTGCAAGGAGCCGCCAGAGCTGCCAGTTAGCATGGAGCAGCCAGGGCCGCCAGTCAGCATGGAGCAGCCAGGGCCGCCAGTCAGCATGGAGCAGCCAGGGCCGCCAGTCAGCATGGAGCAGCCAGTCAGCATGGAGCAGCCAGAGCAGCCAGTCAGCATGGAGCAGCCAGAGCTGCCAGTCAGCATGGAGCAGCCAGTCAGCATGGAGCAGCCAGGGCCGCCAGTCAGCATGGAGCAGCCAGGGCCGCCAGTCAGCATGGAGCAGCCAGGGCCGCCAGTCAGCATGGAGCAGCCAGGGCCGCCAGTCAGCATGGAGCAGCCAGTCAGCATGGAGCAGCCAGTCAGCATGGAGCAGCCAGAGCAGCCAGTCAGCATGGAGCAGCCAGAGCTGCCAGTCAGCATGGAGCAGCCAGTCAGCATGGAGCAGCCAGAGCTGCCAGTCAGCATGGAGCAGCCAGTCAGCATGGAGCAGCCAGAGCTGCCAGTCATCATGGAGCAGCCAGTCAGCATGGAGCAGCCAGAGCTGCCAGTCGACCAGACTCTCCCAGATCTGCCAGTCGACCAGACTCTTCCAGATCTGCCAGTCGACCAGACTCTTCCAGATCTGCCAGTCGTCCAGACTCTCTCAGATCTGCCAGTCGTCCAGATTCTCCCAGATCTGCCAGTCGACCAGATTCTCCCAGATCCGCCAGTCGACCAGATTCTCCCAGATCCGCCAGTCGACCAGATTCTCCCAGATCCGCCAGTCGACCAGATTCTCCCAGATCCGCCAGTCGACCAGATTCTCCCAGATCCGCCAGTCGACCAGATTCTCCCAGATCCGCCAGTCGACCAGATTCTCCCAGATCCGCCAGTCGACCAGATTCTCCCAGATCCGCCAGTCGACCAGATTCTTCCAGATCTGCTAGTCGACCAGGATCTGCTGAAACCGCCAGCCAGCCAGGTTCTGGTAGTTTCTACTACCTGCCTGGGCTTCCTCTCAGTGCTGAGCTTCTTCTCAGTGCTGAGCTTCCTCTCAGTGCTGAGCTACCCATCTGTCCCGAGTTACCTCTGTCCCGAGCTGTCCCTCTGTCCCATGTTATCATTGTGGTGGGTAACCTATTTAGGGACGTTTAGGAGGGGGATTAAAACTGTCATGGAGTGGGGTCCACGTCCAGCGCCAGAGCCGCCACCGTGGACAGATGCCCACCCAGACCCTCCCCTATAGGTTCAGGTTTTGCGGCCGGAGTCCGCACCTTGGGGGGGGGGGTACTGTCACGCCCTGACCATAGTTTACTTTGTATTTTCTATGTTTTGATTGGTCAGGGTGTGATCTGAGTGGGCATTCTATGTTACATGTCTAGTTTGTCTAGTTCTATGTTCGGCCTGATATGGTTCTCAATCAGAGGCAGGTGTTCGTCATTGTCTCTGATTGGGAACCATATTTAGGTAGCCTGGGTTTCACTGTGTGTTTGTGGGTGATTGTTCCTGTCTATGTGTTTTTCACCAGATAGGCTGTTTTAGGTTTTCGTTACGTTCATCACGTTCTTTATTTTGTAGTGTTTGCATTGATTCGTGTTTTACGTTTGTTCATTAAAACATGGATCGCAATCTACACGCTGCATTTTGGTCCGACTCTCCTTCACATACAGAAAACCGTTACATAGAGGTTTCATTTTTGTTTGTTTTCTAACATATTTTGGCGTTCATTTGACACTTTTAACCACGCACTCAGTCTTTTGCCGTCTTTGTTTTCAACTGGTCAACTGTGCATTGAATCATGCTTTTTAATCTTACCCTTATATTTGTTGTGTGTATGTCTGAAAGTATTTATATATATGCATTTTTTACACTACACAAGAGTTGCCCTTCACGATCCATTGAATTGATGGTAAAACAGTTTTCCTCTTTCAACCCGGCTTCGACTTCCCCAGAGAAAGATACCATATTCATGGATGATAGGAGTGTAGATGCAATGATCCTTTTCATAGAGTGGGGATAAAAGCTTATGAGGCAGAGAAATGATGGCACACTGCAAACTGGAGGCTTAATCGCAATTATTTTGAGGATTAGTCTTTGGGTGACTCACCGTCCCAGTGTTTATCATTCTTTTGATGAGGAAAAGGGTAACAAGCCTTTCAACGCAGAGGATCGCACTGACAGCACCTCAGAAGAGTGTTTCAGAGCATCCCTTAGGGCACACCATATTGTCGAACGTTCCCTTAAGAGTCTCACTAGGTCATTAACTAACGTTTTCATAGTAACGTTCCCGTGATGTGCAAGGACTGTTTCCAAGAGACCATTCCCTTAATGTAAAATAGAACTTACTCAGACCGTGGTTACCATGTTCTCATAGCTTAAAATATGTATGTTCTAGACACGTTTCATTCCCCCTCAAAAAATATGTAATTACAAATCATGTCTTGTTATTGTTGCCAAGCCAATCAAGTCTCTGATTGGTGAACCCCTGATCCAATCAAATCCAAATCAAATCAAATCAAATTTTATTTGTCACATACACATGGTTGTCATAGCGCTTTGGCAATCATAGCGCTTTGTCTGTTGGCAAGGTTTGGGATACTCTCACACCCAGTGCTTTAAACATAGTGTTTTCAACGTATATATTTGAAATATTAGACATTTGTTAAGTTACTTTATTAACCGTAGCTGATAAAGCGCATGAGGGAGGGGCCATACTGTGAGTGAGTGACACGGGGAGCAGGGAGGAAATGGAGAGAGAGACAGCACCCAACCAAGCCTACTGGCGCTATAGTAGACTAATAGCTGCCATAGCGAGGTTATTTATCATGAAATATGATCACATAGTACCTGTCTTGACTGCATCAAACCCAGAGAAGCTAGTTAAGCCAGCTAACTGTTAGGCTAATTGAGGTTGCAGTGCATGCACTTTCTCATTCTACATTTGCAAATAACAACAACTCCATTCTGAATATTAAGTAGCAGCCTACCTGTTGGCTCTAGGTTGTTATAGCCTATCCTTCTCCTTTAACTTTTAATTCTGTCATTTTAATTGCATCTTCCATTGATTAGATATCTCCTAACTATTGCCGCTTTAATGACTTATGATAGGCCAACAACAACAACAAGAACAAGCTACACTCGCCATGCTCCACTCTCATGAAAAGCAAAAGCAGCAGCATAAGTGATAAAATCTCTCTCTCTCTACTGCAGGAGTAAAGTTCCGATCTGTACGGGCCCTTCCGGACAAGTCAGTTAAAATTACACAAACCTGTGACAATCATACAGAGACCCGTGACATTATTTAGAATTCTGTATCCGACCCGCTCGGGTCTCAGATCGGGTATTCGGGTACTGGTGGATCCATGAAGACAAGTGCAATCACCATTATTGCTTACATCCTTCAAGTTGCTTCATCTACATAAGTGCCTAGGGAGGAGGGGTTAGGGTTTCTTCTGGACAGGGCCTAACTACTGTATACTGGCCCAATAAGCACATGCCTGGGTTCGAGACCCACTAGGGAAGTCACCCTACTCTTACATTCTTAGCAATATACACTACTGTTCAAAAGTTTGGGGTCAATACCCCAAATACTTAGAAATGTCCTTGTTTTTGAAAGAAAAGCAAAAAAACGTCCAAATGTAAATGAAATGTAAATGTAAATGACTATTCTAGCTGGAAACGACTGATTTTTTATGGAATTTCTACATAGGTGTACAGAGGCCCATTATCAGCAACCATCACTCCTGTGTTCCAATGGCACATTGTGTTAGCTAATCCAAGTTGATCATTTTAAAAGGCTAATTGATCGTTAGAAAACCCTTTTGCAATATCAGCACAGCTGAAAACTGTTGTTCTGATTAAAGAAGCAATACAACTGGCCTTCTTTAGACTAGTTGAGCATCTGGAGCATCAGCATTTGTGGGTTCGATTACAGGCCCAAAATGGCCAGAAACAAAGTACTTTCTCCTGAAACTCGTCAGTCTATTCTTGTTCTGAGAAATGAAGGCTATTCCATGCGAGAAATTGCCAAGAAACTGAGGATCTGGTACAGCGCTGTGTATTACTCCCTTCACACAACAGCGCAAACTGTCTCTAACCAGAATTGAAAGAGTTGTAGGAGGCCCCCTTGCACAACTGAGCAAGAGGACAAAGACATTAGAGTGTCTAGTTTGAGAAACAGAATTCCTCAACTGGCAGCTTCATTAAATAGTACCCAAAACACCAGTCTCAATGTCAACAGTGAAGAGGCGACTCCGGGATGCTGGCCTTCTAGGCAGAGTTCCTCTGTCCAGTGTCTGTGTTCTTTTGCCCATCTTAATTTTTTCTTTTTATTGGCCAGTCTGAGATATGGCTTTTTCTTTGCAACTCTGCCTAGAAGGCCAGTTTTCAGCTGTGCTAACATAATTGTAAAATGGTTTTCTAACAATCAATTAGCCTTTTAAAATGAGAAACTTGGATTAGCTAACACAACGTGCCATTGGAACACAGGAGTGATGGTTGCTGATAATGGGCCTCTGCAGATATTCCATTAAAAATCAGCCGTTTCCAATTGTCATCTACGACATTAAGAATGTCTACGCTGTTTTCTGATCAATTGGATGTCATTTTAATGGACTTTTTTTTTGTTGCTTTTCTTTCAAAAAGAAGGACAAACCTTTGAACGGTAGTGTATGTTAATGCCATTATTTGGCAACAGTTACAACACACCTATCTGATCTAATGAAAATGAGTTTCTCAATGACATGGTAAATGTGTTGTTGATTTTAGAAAGACGACAAGGGTCTCTTTGATGCTCAGCTATATTGAATGAATAGATACTGACAATTTATGAGGTAGTGGAAATGTAGTACTACTTTGTGCTCAAGGGGAAACCCTACAGATTCACAACCTTTAATAAGAAACACATTTGAATTAGATCAGAGAGTTGTAACTGTTGCCAAATAATGACATTAATATATTTAGCAAAGAATTTGATAGTAGGATGACTACCCTAGAAGGTCTCGGACCCAGGCCACCGGCACCAATGACAAACGCTCTAACCGCTGTCCCAATAAATGTACGTAGTTCTGTCATCGAGCTCTTCTTGTCTATTAATGTTCTGTAATATGTCATGTTTCATGTTTTGGTGCGGACCCCAGGAAGAGTAGTTGGTGCTTTTGCAACAGCTAATGGGAGATCCTAATAAAATACCCCTCTCATGAAACGTGTCTAGAACATTAGTATCTTATATTCTGAGAACATGGCAACCATGTACTGTGAATGCTTGGCGGAACGTTGATGGAATATTCTCCTGACACGGGCACAGCGGGAACTTTATATTTGTTATGTTCATAAATAGTCTCATCAACAGGAAAACGTCAGGTCAGTCACTTGTTGCCGTTGGACAATTGAGCCACATCAGAATAACGTGATTCCACCAGGCTTCCTAATATACCTATGGGCATAGCAGTTCAATAATCACCTTGCTCTCTTTCTCACCAATGGGGGTAAATCATGTATTTAAATGATTGCTTACCCCTTGTCTCGCACTTGCAGCAAAGGTTTACGCCCTTTCCCCTCCACCAGCTGAATACAGTATCTTACACCCAGCCAGTGGGGTACTGATGCCAGACGCCCATCAAAGGGCTATCTGCCATCCCTGCGTCTGGCTCTGGGGTTCATCCCCCGGAGTCGGGGCCATCCCCCACATCTATTTGAATAAATGTTCATATATACAAGTACATTTAGTCTCTCTTGTTCATTCAGTTAAGGCTGCCCTCAATTTAACTACCACCTGAGTGTGCACAGGGGCCTATGTCTATCCACTTGTTCTCATTTTGCTCTCTTTTATAGAATCACATAGCAATCAAATATTTTTTTATCTTATTTTATTTTGGGCCCTGTTGACGTTCAGGGTTCTCTCTTTGGCTTTGCTTTGGAGTTGAAGAGGCGGGAGACAGCTGCCCCTCACCACCTGAGCAGACCCAGGGCTTACACACACACACACACACACACACACACACACACACACACACACACGGTTTCTGATTGGGCCATTGTGTCTGAATGTTTTTGAGTGTGCTTAAGTATTCTCATAAAAACATATTTGACTCTAAAACCATCAAGGGTAGAAAACTTGTTATCTCGACACAGTTATCTCTCCGTTTGCACAAATGATGCAGAATCATGGCTGAAAAAACAACACAATTAAATTGGAACGACTTTAGAGAGACGATTACGTACACTAAAGATTTAACACACCATTGTAACTAAGTCACGACACTCATCAACACTGGCTACTTCTAATCGTGCAAAACATACCGTTTCTCACATAATGAGCATTTTAAAAACATGCTTTTTTTCCCTCCAGTCTGTCACATTCCTTTTAGGGATATATTACAAAGTATTTATTTAGTCAAGGAATAAAAGCAATTACTGTACAATACTGTGCTTATGCAATAATGATGATGCTATTTGCTGCTTATAGACTAGGACAATAGGCTGACAGGGTGGGGGAGAGTTTTTAGTTTTCATTAGATAAGCAGGCTACCATCGACAGATACAGCAGAGCTAAACGAGAGAGTGAGAGGGTGGAGAGAGAGAGAGAGAGAGAGAGAGAGAGGGAGAGGGAGATCTTCCTTTTCTTGACAGCAAAAAAACACCTCTGTACTCGTCAATAAATACGTTTTTGTCCAGGCAAACTCTTTTTTTTACTCTGTCACTGTCCATGCACGCACACATGCACACGCAAACATAAACACACAAACACACACACAGCAGCCCAACGGCTTAGTGAGAAAGTCTTCCTGCAGGGTAACATCCAGCCAAGTTCAAGCCTCCCATCGTAATCTGCCCTATTTTCGCTTATTACACTCTGAGCCCACTTTCACACTGGCATTTTAAAACATACAATGAATTGTTCAAGGTTAAATCCACTGCTGGTGTCCTTGAGTCATTGAACCAGCAGGGCATTCTGAAAGCCTGTTTACTTTGGTTATATATTGTATATGTAAAGAGGGCAAAGCACTTCCAAATTTCCAAGTACCAAATAAATACCATTCCTTTTGATGTAGTGGACATCTTAATGGCATCCTTTTCTGGTTGTAAACTATTCTTCTGGTTAATAAGTCCTCAAATAACTAGATTACAACCAACTAGTCTTTTACAGCCAGGTAAATACAGTCCAGTGTCTATACGGGTCCGCACTTTTCAGTGTTAAATTAACACACTGTTTAGTTTAAAGGCTTATTTGCATATTTCCCCGAGTGCCTTGTCTTTCGAGTGAATTGTAGAGTTTCCAAACCAAAACTGTATTTGATAGTTACAGAGACAGGGTTATTGCATTTATCAATTTTCGGTCACCAAGTGATATCTTAAGTGAATATGTTATCATAAAAATGTAGTCATTTAACACAATACAACACATATTTCATAAAGCCTAATGTTGAGGGAAAGTCACATCATGCTGGCTTGCAAAGTGATGTGTAATTCATGTTGGCATACAGCCCAAAACATTTAAACCGCAACCAGCATTCATAATGACTGCCGGATTGGGAAGATTAAGATGTGATACTACCTAAACCATCTAAACTGAAACAACCACTTTGGTAATGAGTGCAATAAGTCCAACTAACACATTTGATTAGTTAAGAATAATGTACAGTGCATTCAGAAAGTATTCACACCCCTATACTTTTTCCACATTTTGTTGGGTTTCAGTCAGAATAAGAAATATATTAATTTGAGATTTTTTTTGTCACTGGCCTCCTTTGTCACAATACCCCTTAATGTCAATGTGGAATAATGTCTTTCAATGTTATTTATTTTTACAAATTAATAAAAAATAAAAAGCTGAAATACCTTGAGTCAATAAGTATTCCCCTTTGTTATGGCGAACCAAATTAAGTTCAGGAGTAAAAAGTCACATAAGTTGCAGTCGAGCAGTACATTTCTAACACAGATTCAACCACAAAGCCCATGGAGGTTTTCCAATGCCTCGCAACTAAGAGCACCTATTGGCAGATGGGTAATTATTGTATTTTTTAACGCAGACACTGAATATCCGTTTGAGCATGGTGATATATCAATACACCCAGGCACTACAAAGATAATGGCTTACATCAACACCATTATCCCAGAAACCCTAGACCCTGTCACGCCATGATCTGTTTTACCTGTCCTTGTGCTTGTCTCCACCCCATCCAGGTGTCGCTCATCATCCCCGGTGTATTTATCCCTGTGTTTTCTGTCTGTCTGTGCCAGTTCGTCTTGTTTGCCAAGTCAACCAGCGTTTATCTCCTAGCTCTATTTTTTCCCAGTCTCTGTTTTTACTAGTCCTCCTGGTTTGGACCCTTGCCTGTCCTGACACTGAACCCACCTGCCTGACCATTCTTCCTGCCCTGACCTCGAGCCTGCCTAACGCCTTGTACTGTTTGGACTCGGACGTGATTTCTGAACTCTCGCCTGTACCCAACCTGCCTTTTGCATACCCCTTGTGTTATAATAAATATCGGAGCTTAACCATCTGCCTCCTGTGTCTGAATATGGGTCTCGTCTTGTGCCCTTATAGACCCACTCCAATTTGCATACTGCCCTAACAGATCCACAGATGATGATCTCTATTGCACTCCACACTGCCCTTTCCCACCTGGACAAAAGGAACACCTATGTGAGAATGCTATTCATTGACTACAGCTCAGCGTTCAACACCATGGGGCCCTCAAAGCTCATCACTAAGCTAAGTACCCTGGTGACTAAACACCTCCCTCTGCAACTGGATCCTGGACTTCCTGACGCGCCGCCCCCAGGTGATAAGGGTAGGTAACAACACATCCGCCGCGCTGATCCTCAACATGGGGGCCCCTCAGGGGTGCATCCTCAGTCCCCTCCTGTATTCCTTGTTCAACCTGCACGGCCATTCACGACTCCAACACTATCATTAAGTTTGCAGATGACACAACAGTCGTAGGCCTGATCACCAACAACGATGAGACAGCTTATAGGGAGGAGGTCAGGCATGACAAAACCTATTCCCTCTCAGGAGACTGAAAAGATTTGGTATGGGTCCCCAGATCCTCAAAAGGTTCTACAGCTGCACCATCGAGAGCACCTGACTGGTTGCATAACTGCCTGGTATGGCAACTGCTCGGCCTCCGCCTGCAAGGCACTACAGAATGTAGTGCGTACGGCCCAGTACATCACTGGGGCTAGTCATAGACTGTTCTCTCTGCTACCGCATGGCAAGCGGTACAGGAGCGCCAAGTCTAGGTCCAAGAGGCTTCTAAACAGCTTTTACCCTCAAACACATTCTATGTGTTTTTTCTATGTTTTCTATTTCTATGTGTTTGGCCTGGTATGGTTCCCAATCAGAGGTAGCTGTCAATCGTTGTCTCTGATTGAGAACCATACTTAGGTAGCCTTTTCCCACCTGTGTTTTGTGGGTGATTATTTTTCCGTGTGTGTTTGTGTGCACCTCGGTTACGTCATGTTCTTTGCTGTTTACCTGGTTGTTTTTTGGTTCTTTCGGTTTCACTTTCATTAAAAGATGTGGAACTACATGCACGATGCGCCTTGGTTGATTTATGACAGGGAGTTTGAGGATAGCGAGCGTGACAACCGGTACCCCCTGTATATAGCTTCGCTATTGTTATTTTACTGCTGCTCTTTAATTATTTGTTACTTTTACTTCTTATTCATATTTATTTATTTTTAAAATGCATTGTTGGTTAGAGCTTGTAAGTAAGCATTTTGTAAGGTCTACACTTGTTGTACTTGATTTGATACAGGAGTCCTTCCTAACTCAGTTGCCAGAGAGGAAGGAAGCCACTCAGGGATTTCACCATGAAGCCAATGGTGACTTTAAAACAGTTACATAGTTTAATGGCTGTGATAGGAGAAAACTGAGGATGGATCAACAACATTGTAGTTACTCCACAATACTAACCTAATTGACAAGAGTGAAAAGGAGGAAGCCTGTACAGAATACAAATATTACAAAGCATGAATCCTGTTTGCAACAAGGCACTAAGGTAATACTGTAAAAACTGTGGAAAAGCAATTAACTTTTTGTCCTGAATACAAAGTGTTATGTTTGGGGCAAGTCCAGTACAACATATTAGTGAGTAGTGCTGCATCATGCTATGTGTATGCTCATAATCGTTAAGGACTGGGCAAAATCCCTTGCACCTGACACTGGGTACAAATTCACCTTTCAGCAGGACAATAACCTAAAACACAAGGCCAAATCTACAATTGAGTTGCTTACCAAGAAGACAGTGAATGTTCCTGAGTGTCCGATTTACAGTTTTGACTTAAATCTGCTTGAAAATCTATGGCAAGACCTGGAAATGATTGTCTAGCTAAAAACAGCAACCAATTGAAACAGAACTTGACAAATTCTGAAAAGAATAATGGGCAAACGTTGCACAATCCAGGTGTGGAAAGCTCTTAGAGACGTACCAAGAAAGACTCACAGCTGTAAATGCTGCCAAAGTTGCTTCTGCAAAGTATTGACTCAGGGATGTGAATACTTATGTAAATTACATATTTCTGTATTTCATTTTCAAAAACATTTTCTACAAGTATTAAAAACATGTTTTCACTTTGTCATTATGGGGTATTGCATGTAGATGGGTGAGAATATATATTTTTTCATCCATTTTGAATTCAGGCTTTAAGACAACAAAATGTGGACTAAGCCAAGGGGTATGAATACTTTCTGAAGGCACTGTATGTTATTTATATTTGAGTAGCATAAGATAAATGTATCAAGTAATGTACATGCAAAAACATTGATTTTGAACAATTCCAAAAATCTACCTGCAATATACAGCATGCTGGAAAATATGATAATGATGGGTGTGGTTTTGGTTTAACACTGGTTATTAACATCAACACTGTTTTTTGTTTTGTTTACACCAATGAATGTTAACACCTGAATCAACACTAGAAATGTTACACTAAAAATCAACACGAGGTAACACTGGCCATTTGCTTTTGGCTAGAATGCCAGTAGCGTCCTTCCAATTTGCCACCTGAAATGTTGCTATTCTACAAAAAGTGACAAATAATCTATCAAGAACTATATAAACAGTTGACTACACATTCTCTACAGTAGGTGCAAATACATGGTGCACCCCTTCATTATACAGATGTTTGCTCTAACTATCAACAGGTGGCAAGCCCAGTGGCAAAAGTCCATGTCTGCTACGTTGAGCATAGCATTTGAGTCATGTCTGTACTACTCAGAGGCTACGCTATTTACTGAGGAACGAGCCTGTGTTACAGGAACTGGACCTATACCAGGCACCCTCTTCAGAGGAACAAAGCAAATAACTGGTGGTCACCCATTCAGGTCACCCAACAGTTATCAAGGGAACACATGTGGGTCCTACACCCAGGCATTATAAAGGTACAATCAGGAAGCTGAGTGCTAACTTGTTTTGGTTCAAATTGAATTTGTATAGTGACTGGGGAAATGTTCTTATTTGGATAAGAATGTTACAAACACCATGATATTGGGGTTCACTAGTATCGACCTACAGTATTTCATTAACGAATGCAGAGAGGACGCTGCGGTGCCTTTGCACAGATTCTGTTACCATTTCCTTAAGGATGAACTCAGCATAGCTGAGCTATAGGAATGTGAGGACGTCTGAATACCCCCTAAAAATAAACTGGCACCAGCTGCACCCATTGAGATAAGGCTGGGCCAATCACTCCATTGAATGGTGCTCAGCAGATGTGCCAGCTAACATATTTCATGTCCGTTGGTGTCTTTCTCCGTCCGATCGACTTCCCAATTAAAAGCATTCAGAATATTAGCGTTCCTCTGAGTCTCAGCAAGACTGGGAGAGTGGCAAGCACAGATGCTTGAAGTGTCCTCTTAATAGCGCTGGAGATGAAAAAAATATGACACTCCTATATCAGCCATTAGTTTGAGACATAGATTTTTCTGGTCATAATCAAGTCATTACCAGAGGGCCGTTACTAAGGTTTGGTCATTTTTGTATGAATATGAAACTAATGACGACAGCTTGCATATTCAGCAGGATACTCCAAATACTGTTGTGAACAACCTCTTCCACTTCAAACTGGGAATAGCAACCAGTGAGCAGACATACATATTTGGATCAGGACGTGTGAAAAACCCTCTCCCTTTACGATATCCATTCCTAGAATTGAAAGATTGAAGCCTTGCCGGTTACGTTTTTGTGAGGTCGATTCTCCTCAAACCTGCATATTCCCGCTTGGTTGTTGTGACAATTCACTGGATACTGTGGCGCACAAGATTATCGGTCAAGTCAGCAGCACTTATGTGACTCCTTACTGCTGACAAAGTGTTTTGTGTCATAGAGATGTGATGTGGACAATGTGCTATTTGGGGCATTGAGGGACCAGGGGCCGTACTCAAAAAGCATCACATAGTAGGAGTGCTGATCTAGGATAAGGTCCCACCTGTTCATATAATATGATTCATTAAGACAAAACTGTTCCTATATCAGCACTACCATGCTCAGTACTACTCAGCACTACTCTTTGTGAATGCAGGCCCTGGTCCTTTGGTTTTTATCCATTACCAGGTTTTAACTAGTGAGATATAGATTCAGAGTAGAGTGAAGTCATTACATTTTATTCAGGTATCCAGCATTTGGCTAACATCTAAAAGTACTACAGTACCAATTTATAAAGCTAAAATCTAGCCATCTTGGAAGGCAACCGAAGCCTTCTGAAGATGATGGCAAAACCGCATGATAAAAACCTTCCAAGTAGATAGTGTTGCTACACGCATAACATTTCGTCACAGCTTAAAGGATTTTCTAGACATGTCGAGTTCAGCTAACTCACTAACTCGGAGCACTCAGCGAGCAGAGAATTATATCAGTGGTGGAGCCCTCCAGAATCCATCAACCATGACACTGAGCCAGAGAAAGAACTGTCTGGACAGAACAAATGCTCTTTTCGCTAATGAGCACCACGGCAGTTTTAAACTGACTGACTGACCAATCTTTCTTCACTGAAAACAGTGTCCTTGATTTTCACAGCTAACATATAATGAAACATGTTCACTGTGCCATCTTCATTCTTTATAATTTTGTCATTATACCATTTAGCAGATACTTTTATCTAAAGTGACATACAGTCACGCGTGCATATATTTAACGTACAGTACATGTGGTCCAGGAAATTGAACCTACTATGCTGGCATTGCAAGCGCCATGCTCTACCAACCAAGGTACAGTACAGGACCACGTGACCTGTATGAATTCCTGCTTCATCAAATATGCCAAATCTGTTATTTAATGCATTTGCAAAGTATAATACAGTTGGGGCTGAAATGATTGACACCCTTGATAAAGATGAGCAAAAACGACTGTATAAAATGAATTATTCAATATTATATGCTAAATAAAATGTGGAAATTATATTATTTGATACTAATACAACTGCTCAGAGAAAGAGATTTTGTTTAACAAGGAATATTATTTTTTTCTCAAAAAGGTAGGGTTTCAAAATAATTGACACCCCGGTTTTCAATACCTTTCAATTTCTCACCATGCAAGTATAATGACAATGAGCATTTAAAGAAATATGTTTTATGAGTTGGAGAACACATTGGGAGGGATCTTACACCATTTCTCCATACAAATTCTTTTCAGATCCTTGATATCCTTCGTCTGTGCTTATGGACTGCCCTCTTCAATTCAAACCACAGGTTTTCAACGGGTTTCAAGTCCGGGGGCTGAGATGGCCATTGTAAAAAGTAGATTTTGTGGCCAATTAACCATTTTTGGTTAAAATATCCTGGTACTGGGTAAAGGTCATGATGCCGTTGACCTTAACAATGGCCCCAGGACCAGTGGAAGCAAAATAGCCCTACAAGATCAAAGATCCACCACCATATTTTACAGTAGGTACGAGGTTCTTTTCTACTCATGCATTCTTCTCATGCCAAACCTACCACTGGTGTGTGTGGTCAAAGAGCTCTATTTTCATGTCATCCAACAAATGTAAATGGCTGGAGTTTGCTAAACAGCATTGGCACTTGGATTAGAACCGGTGCTTTGGTCAGATGACATGATGATAGAGCACTTTGGCCACGCACACCAGTGGTGGATTTGGCGTCGAAATGAGAATGCATGAGCAGAAAATAACTCCATACCTACTGTAAAATATGGTGGTGGATCTTTGATCTTACAGGGCTATTTTGTTAAGGTCAAAGACATCATGGCTTTTACTCAGTACCAGTATATTTGACTTGTTATTTGAATTGTTTCAAGCCATTCGATTCATGCATACAGGTCAAATTAAATATTCGAAAGGTAAAAATAGCAATAGCTTCTTCAAATCCTACAGAATTTTTCCTACGTACAGCAAGGGAGATGCTACGGTTATCAAGTCTGACATTGCCGAAATAAACATTCAGCATGGCTGCAAATCTATCTGACTCATGACGACTTACAGGCTACGTACCAATTATTTATCATTGCTCCCACAGAGTGCACTTGTTCAGTTCCCTTCAATAATTTAAAAGGAAATGACAGGTTTAAGAAATATGGTAGAAATCCCTCAAACTAGCCCGTGCCTCCACCCATCCAATGCTTTCAGATTTGTGGGAAGTAGTGAATGAGTGTGCACTTCAGGAGAGATGTTATTGGGACGCATCCATGGTCTTAGTCTATGGCCGTGGCTATACCCCTGACTATTCTGACATCTTCCCTGATCAAGGGAGTAGGAGCAGGTAACCACTGCACATTGGTCCTCAATATTTTCTAAATAAACTAAGGTAACACATTAAACTAAAGTAACACATTAAAATAACAATGATGATGCTATATACCCCCTGTATATTGCTTCGTTACTGTTATTTTATTGTGTTACAGTTGAAGTCGGAAGTTCACATACACCTTAGCCAAATACATTTAAACAGTTTTTCACA
Organism: Oncorhynchus mykiss; assembly: GCF_013265735.2. NCBI lineage: Eukaryota > Metazoa > Chordata > Actinopteri > Salmoniformes > Salmonidae > Oncorhynchus > Oncorhynchus mykiss. The sequence continues at coordinate 24,484,279 of NC_048580.1, read as the reverse complement.
AATCCTGACATATAATTCTAGTAAAAATTCCCTGTCTTAGGTCAGTTAGGATCACCACTTTATTTTAAGAATGTGAAATGTCAGAATAATAGTAGAAAGAATGTTTTTTTTCAGCTTTTATTTATTTCATCACATTCCCAGTGGGTCAGAAGTTTACATACACTAAATTAGTATTTGGTAGCATTGCCTTTAAATTGTTTAACTTCGGTCAAATGTTTCGGGTAGCCTTCCACAAGCTTCTCACAATAAGTTGGGTGAATTTTGGCCCATTCCTCCTGACAGAGCTTGTGTAACTGAGCCAGGTTTGTAGGCCTCCTTGCTAGCACACACTTTTTCAGTTCTGCCCACACATTTTCTATAGGACTGAGGTCAGGGCTTTGTGATGGCCACTCCAATACCTTGACTTTGTTGTCCTTAAGCCATTTGCCACAACTTTGCAAGTATGCTTGGGGTCGTTGTCCATTTGGAAGACCCATTTGCGACCAAGCTTTAACTTCCTGACTGATGTCTTGAGATGTTGTTTCAATATATCCACATAATTTTCCTACCTCATGGTGCCATCTATTTTGTGAAGTGCACCAGTCCATCCTGCAGCAAAGCACCCCCACAACATGATGCTGCCATCCCCATGCTTCAGGGTTGGAATTGTGTTCTTCGGCTTGCAAGCCTCCCCCTCTTTACTCCGAACATAATGATGGTCATTATGGCCAAACAGTTCTATTTTTGTTTCATCAGAACAGAGGACATTTCTCCAAAAAGTATGATTTTTGTCCCCATGTGCAGTTGCAAACCGTGGCTTTTTTTATGGCGGTTTTGGAGCAGTGACTTCTTCCTTGCTGAGCGGCCTTTCAGGTTATGTCGATATAGGACTCGTCTTACTGTGGATATAGATACTTTTGTACCTGTTTCCTCCAGCATCTTCACAAGGTCCTTTGCTCTTGTTCTGGGATTGATTTGCCCTTTTCGCACCAAAGTACGTTCATCTCTAGGAGACAGAACGCGTCTCCTTCCTGAGCAGTATGACGGCTGCGTGGTCCCCTTGTCACGTTCGTGTGTACAGACGGACCAAGGCGCAGCGGATGTTGAGTTCCACATATTTATTATAAAGTGAAACTTAGCAAGAACAAAACAATAAATCAATAAACTAACAACAAAACATGACTACGTAGTGCACATGCACAAAACACAAAATAATATCCCACAAATGCAGGTGGGGAAACAACCTACCTAAATATGACCCCAATCAGAGGCAACGATAAACAGCTGCCCCTAATTGGGAACCATTAGTGTCGGTGGCGGCTCCAGTGCGGGGCGAGTACTTCGCCACTCAGGTTGCGGATCCGCCAGCATCGGTGGCGGCTCTGGTGCGGGACGAAGAACCTGCTCATCCCACGGATCCGCTAGCATCGGGTGCGGCTCTGGTGCGGAACGAAGAACCCGCACATCCCACGGATCAATGTGAACAATGTGCCTGGACTGGACCTCGGTGTCAAAGAAGGCTCCTGCCATGGAGCGGGACTGGACACCAGCCCTGGCCTGGACATCAGTACAGAGGAAGGCTCCTGCCATGGAGCGGGACTGGACGCCGTATCTGGACTGAGCACCGGCGCAGAAGAAGGCTCCTGCCATGGAGCGGGACTGGACGCCGTATCTGGACTGAGCACCGGCGCAGAAGAAGACTCCGGCCATGGAGCTGGACTGGGCACCGTGCCTGGGCTGGGCATTGGTTCAGAGGAAGACTCCTGCCATGGAGAGGGACTGGACGCCGTGCCTGGACTGGCCATCGGCGCAGAGGAGAGCTCCTGCCTTGGATCAGGACTGTGGACCGTCGCAGGAGGTTCCGAACTGTGGACCGTCGCAGGAGGTTCCGGACTGTGGACCGTCGCAGGAGGTTCTGGACTGCGGACCGTCGCTGGAGGCTCTGGACTGTGAAACGTCGCTGGAGGCTCTGGACTGTGAACCCTCGCTGGCGGCTCTGGACTGGGAGCCCTCGCTGGCGGCTCTGAACTGTGAACCCTCGCTGGCTGCTCTGACCTGTGAACCCTCATTGGCGGCTCTGGATTGTGAATACGCACTGTGCGTGGAGCCGGTACAGGTGGCATTGGACTGGTGACACACACTTCAGGGCGAGTGTGTGGAACTGGCACAGGATGTACCGGACTGGAGAGGCGCACTGGAGGCCTGATGCGTGGAGCCGGCACAGGTGGTACCGGACTGGTAACACACACTTCAGGGCAAGTGCGAGGAGGAGACACAGGACGTACCGGACTGGAGAGGCGCACTGGAGGCCTGATGCATGGGGCCGGTACAGGTGGCACCGGACTGGTGACACGCACTTCAGGACGAGTGCGGGGAGCTGGCACAGGACGTACTGGGCTGTGGAGGCGCACTGGAGACCTGGTGCGTAAAGCCGGCACACATGTCACCGGACAAATGACACGCTCCTCAAGGCGAGTGTGGAGAGCTGGCACAGGACATACTGGGCTGTGGAGACGTACTGGAGACCTGGTGCATGTAGCCGGCACAGATTTCACCAGACTAATAGCACGCCCCACAGGACCAGTACGGGGAGCTGACTCAGGTGGCATCAGATTAATAACACGCTCCTTAGGGCGAATGTCGTGCATCATAGACCGATCCAACAACTCTCTCCTCCAATATCTGCATCCACTCACTGACGGTCTCTGACTCTCTCCGTTCACTCTCCTCCAGTTTCTCCCTCTTCTCCCAGACTGGCTCTGGTTCACTCCACTCCATGTGGCCGCGAACCCCGCCGTCGTTGCTGTCCTCCCTTCTCTCCTTGTGTCTGCTGCCAAGGAAGGCTATCCGGTCCTGCCATGATTTCCCCCCAAGTCCAGGATCCTTTCCCATCCAAGATCTCCTCCCAAGTCCAGGATACCTTCCCATCTAAAACCTCCTCCCAAGTCCAGGATCCCATCTCCTCCTGGGCACACTGCTTGGTCCTGTTGTGGTGGGATATTCTGTCACGTTCGTGTGTAGAGACGGACCAAGACACAGCGGATGTTGAGTTACACATATTTATTAGGAAGTGAAACTTAGCAAGAACAAAACAATAAATCAATATACTTACAACGAAACGTGACTACGTGGTGCACATGCACAAAACACAAAATAATATCCCACAAATGCAGGTGGGGAAACAACCTACCTAAATATGATCCCCAATCAGAGGCAACGATAAACAGCTGCCTCTAATTGGGAACCAATTCATCACCCACATAGAAATATCTATACTAGATCACCCCCTAGTCACGCCCTGACCTACTACACAATAGAAAAACAATGGCTCTCTATGGTCAGGGCGTGACACACATGGTGTTTATACTTGCGTGATATTGTTTGCACAGATGAACGTGGAACCTTCAGGCGTTTGGAAATTGCTCCCAAGGATGAACCAGACTTGGGGAGGTCTACAATTTATTTTCTGATTTCTTTTGATTTTCCCATGATGTCAAGCAAAGAGGCACTGCGTTTGAAGATAGGCCTTGAAATACATCCACAGGTACACCTCCAATTAACTCAAATTATGTCAATTAGCCTATCAGAAACTTCTAACGCCATGACATCATTTTCTGGAATTTTCCAAGCTGTTTAAAGGCACAGTCAACTTAGTGTATGTAAATTTCTGACCCACTGGAATTGTGATACAGTGAATTATAAGTGAAATAATCTGTCTGTAAACAATTGATGGAAAAATGATTTGTGTCATGCACAAAGTAGATGTCCTAACCGACTTGCCAAAACTATAGTTTGTTAACAAGAAATTTGTGGAGTGGTTGAAAAGCGAGTTTTAATGACTCCAACGTAAGTGTATGTAAACTTCCGACTTCAGCTGTACTTTTTAATTTTTTTTACTTGAGTTTATTTAGTAAATATTGAGGAACAATCTGCAGTGGTACAGGATATTCGAGGTAATTTGTACATATAGGTAGGGTTAGGTGACTATGAAATGATAATAAACAGGATGTCACTGAGGACCATGTCAGGACCATATCTGGACCTGTTTAGGACGTTTTTTGGAAATTCTGTTATGGTCCCCTGGAGGTTGTCTATTTCCTGGGTTTTGTCCCGCTGAAGTCCCCAAGGACATTCTTGGGACGTTGTGACATTTCTGACATCTTCCCTGATCAAGGGTGTAGGAGCAGGTAACAAGAATATTGATATTTTCATTTTGAAAAACGAGTCACTAGATTCATTGAGGGACTTTTATTTTGAAAAGGTCTCCGCTGCCAAAATGTGAGTCACTTCCCCTGCCCACACTCACTGCTTTGTTCTCACTCTCTGTTGTTACAAGCAGGGACAGTGTGTGAGTGAGAGAAAAAGCATGGTGCAGCACCACCATCATTACTCACTGCATCGGGGAAAGTAATTGTTGTTGGTAATATCACAGTAAGTTTACGTAAAAAGTGCATGAATGTGAATACATGTTGATATGTTGGAAAGAACATGAGCAAATCTAAGCTTTCTCCTGGCTAGTAGCTACCAGCAAACAGGGGGTGTCCTGAGGACATTCGGAGATGTTCCCATTAGGTATTTTAAGGAAAGCCCAAAAATGGTCAAAAACTCCAGTCACCCAAGTCATAGACTGTTTTCTCTGCTACCACACGGCAAGCGGTACCGGAGCGCAAAGTCTAGGACCAAAAGGCTCCTTAACAGCGTCTACCCCAAGCCATAAGACTGCTGAACAATTAATCAATTGGCCACGCGGACTATTTACATTGACACCCCCTCCCACCCCATTTGTTTTCCCTCTGATGTTCTGAGAATGTTCTAAGAACGTTGTATGATGGTCCCAAGGGAAAGTTCTCTGGGGACCTTTGTCTAGTTCCCTGTAAGTTCCCAGGATATCACTGAGGACCATGTCAGGACCTTTTTAGGACGTTCTCAGGACGTTAATTTTAATAGTCCTTAGAACGTTGCATGATAGTCAGAAGGGAATGTTCTCTGGGGGGCCTTTGTCTAGTTCCCTGTAAGATACCAGGACGTCACTGAGGACCATGTCAGGATCATATCAGGACCTTTTAAGGATGTTATTGGGAAATTGTGTTATGGTCCCTTGAAGCTCCTCTGATTGTTCCTGGTGTCCCAAACCATTATAAGTAAAGTATTGGGGTTTTAAGGTAAGTGGTATACTGTTCAGCTAAAAAAAATCTTGAATCAATGACATTATTTATTTAACTAGGCAAGTCAGTTAAGAACAAATTCTTAATTACAATGACGGCCTACACCGGATGACACTGCACCGCCCTATGATCACTTAGCATTGACTTTGAATATGACCCCACCTGGGATTTGAACTCTCAATCTCTGGATTTGGGCTATGCTGATCTTTCTGCTGAGTCACAAAGTCTGTATAATTTCTGTTCCCTACATATTCATTACCTATAATACATCACTGCACTTAGCAAAAGAGTGCCATTTGTACATCCATTTTAATGATCAGTTAATCTGACTATTCTCTCATTGATTTAGTTTACATTCTTCAGCAATTTGAGTTAAGGTTTTTAGTATAGTTGTATTTTTAACAGAGCTGAGATTTCCTTTGAAGTGCAAAGTGTAGGAATAGGCGGGTGAAATCAGTCATTGTTTCAGGCATAGTTGGGTAGCAGGAAGATAGGAATGCTGTGAACCAAGAAGTTGTACGTTCAAATCCCAGTTGAGGACATGTTACATAATAATTACTGTATGATTAAACATACACAATGTAATATATGTTAAATTGTGTCAAATACATTAAGTTAAAAGCTGTGTGCGTGCGCGCGTGCGTGCTGAGAATTGCCAAAAGACAAAGAGCTGTGAATGGATTAGTGGTTCACCAATCAGGGCCTTGATGGGCTTGACAACAGGGGTGATGTGTAATGAAACTAGGGTCTGTGTGGGGGGTGGGAGAATGTTTATTCAAGACCATCAGGTGATGTCCCTGGGACAAACTGGGAACTAAACAAAAAACTCCAGGGGACCATGACAGAATGTCCAAAGAATGTCCTTAAAACATCCTTGGGCATGTCCCCAGGACAAACTGGGAACTACACAAAATCTGCAGGAGACCATGACACAATGTCACAAGAACAACCTAAAAACATCCTTGGGACAAACTGGGAACTAGACAAAACCTCAGGGGACCATGATACAATGTCCTAAAAATGACCTTGGAGACGTCCCCCCCAAAAATCTGGGAACCAGACAAAACTTCCTGGGGACCATTACACAATGTCCTGGTGACCATTTTGTGACATCCTAACAACTCATTATTGTTTGCAGGGTAGTTAGCTTTACGTATAGTCATTTTTAGCTGGGTTTTAATCTAACTAGCTAAGGCTGGGTAGTTCTGGCTGTGTGAAAAACTGATAGCGAATGTTTTGAAGCCAAGAATAAACCAAATCAAATCCAAATGTATTTGTCACATGCGCCGAATACAACGCGTGTAGACCTTATAGTGAAATGCTTACTTACAAGCCCTTAACCAACAACGCAGTTTTAAGAAAAATACCTAAAATAATAACAAATAAAAGTGCCAAATAATTAAGAGCAGCAGTAAAATAACAATAGCGAGGCTATATACAGGGGGTCCACGCGCGGGGCACCGTTTAGTCGAGGTAATTGAGGTAATATATACATGTAGGTAGAGTTATTAAAGTTACTTATGCATAGATAATAACAGAGTAACAGCAGCGAAAACTTACAACTGTAGCTACAGAATGACTTGCACAATCACTGTGTTAGTCTGGATCATAGGGTCAGCAAGTTAGCAATGGATGTACCACCAGTCAAGAAGAGAAAAAAAGAGGACATAAGAGTTCTCTTCAAAGGAGTGCAAAGGACTGTAAGTAAGGTTCTTGGTAACTGCCCGCACATCACCGCTGGCAAATTTACTTTTTGCTTAGATGTCTTTAACTTCATCACAGTGAGTATGGGTCATGAAGGTGTTCCATTTCTTAAGACCTTGTTCGGTGCTATCATGATCATGGCAGGAGAGTGACAGCCATGAACAGACAGACAGGCAGAGAGGGGCTACAAACCAACAGGTAAGATAGTGAGAAGTGCCTTTCCAATCTCAAGCTTATAGAGTTCATGATCTGTCATAGTGTGAATCAAGCTGAATTATCATATATGATCTCTGATGAAATGATAGCAGCTTAAAGAGATTAAAAAGATGAGAGAGGCCTGTAATTTTCATCATAGGTACACTTCAACTATGACAGACAAAATGAAAAAAACATTTCAGAAAATCACATTGTAGGATTTTTATGAATTTATTTGCAAAATATGGTGGAAAATAAGTATTTGGTCACCTACAAACAAGCAAGATTTCTGGCTCTCACAGACCTGTAACTTCTTCTTTAAGAGGCTCCTCTGTCCTCCACTCGTTACCTGTATTAATGGCACCTGTTTGAACTTGTTATCAGTATAAAAGACACCTGTCCACAACCTCAAACAGTCACACTCCAAACTCCACTTTGGCCAAGACCAAATAGCTGTCAAAGGACACCAGAAACAAAATTGTAGACCTGCACCAGGCTGGGAAGACCGAATCTGCAATAGGTAAGCAGCTTGGTTTGAAGAAATTAACTGTGGGAGCAATTATTAGGAAATGGAAGACATACAAGACCACTGATAATCTCCCTCGATCTGGGGCTCCACGCAAAATCTCACCCCATGGGGTCAAAATTATCACAAGAACGGTGAGCAAAAATCCCAGAACCACACGAACCTAGTGAATGACCTGCAGAGAGCTGGGACCAAAGTAACAAAGCCTACCATCAGTAACACACTACGCCGCCAGGGACTCAAATACAGACGTGTCCCCCTGCTTAAGCCAGTACATGTCCAGGCCCGTCTGAAGTTTGCTAGAGAGCATTTGGATGATCCAGAAGAAGATTGGGAGAATGTCATATGGTCAGATGAAAGCAAAATAGAACTTTTTGGTAAAAACTCAAAGAACAATGCTGAGTTGCATCCAAAGAACACCATACCTACTGTGAAGCATGGGGGTGGAAACATCATGCTTCGGGCTGTTTTTCTGCAAAGGGACCAGGACGACTGATCCGTGTAAAGGAAAGAATGAATGGGGCCATGTATCGTGAGATTTTGAGTGAAAACCTCCTTCCATCAGCAAGGGCATGATAATTGTGTAGAGTGGAGATTGATTCATTTCAGTTTGAGCTTTCATGCTTACCTTTTTTAAATTAAAATAGTTTTTAACTGTTTTGAACTGGTTATAATTTAAGCAATAAGGCCCGAGGTTGGTGTGGTGTACGGCCAATATACCACGGCTAAGGGCTGTTCTTATGCACGACACGACGCAACGAGAAGTTCTAGGACATAGCACTTTGTGATATATCACTTTGTGATATATATTGGCCATATATCACAAACCCTGATGTGCCTTATTGCTTTTATTAAACTGGTTACCAACTAATTAGAGCAGTAAAAATACATGTTTAACTCTTGGAACTACCCATCCCGAATCCGGGAGAATTGTCATCAACTACACTAATTAGCATAGCGCAACGGTCAAAAAATATTACTAGAAAATATTCATATTCATGAAATCACAAGTGAAATATAGTGAAACACAGCTTAGCCTTTTGTTAATCACCCTGTCATCTCAGATTTTAAAATTATGCTTTACAGCCAAAGCAAGACAAGCGTTTGTGTAAGTTTATCGATAGCCTAGCATAGCATTATGTCCAGCTAGCAGCAGGAAGCTTGGTCACGAAAATCAGAAAAGCAATCAAATTAACCGTTTACCTTTGATGAGCTTCGGATGTTTTCACTCAAGAGACTCCCAGTTAGACAGCAAATGTTCCTTTTGTTCCATAAAGATTATTTTTATACCCCAAATACCTCCGTTTGTTGGTCATGTTCTGTTCAGAAATCCACCGGAAATAGCGGTCACGACAACAACGAAAAAAAATCAAAATTATATCCATAATATCGACAGAAACATGGCAAACGTTTTTTATAATCAATCCTCAAGGTGTTTTTCAAATATCTATTCGATAATATATCAACCGGGACAATTGGCTTTTCAGTAGGAGCAAGAGGAAAAATGAGTAACTCTGTCTTTTACGCAAGAATCACTCTGAGAGCCCTCAGCTGGCCACTTACGCAATGTAGTCATTTATGCTAATTCTTCAACATAAAGGTGTGAAACTACATCAAAATGCTGTAGACACCTTAGGGAATACGTAGAAAAAGGAATCTGATTGATATCCCTTTCAATGGCCAATTGGGGTGCATAGGAACACAACGGTTTCAAAATAAGAGGCACTTCCTGATTGGATTTTCCTCGGGGTTTCGCCTGCAATATCAGTTCTGTTATACTCACAGACAATATTTTGTCCGTTTTGGAAACTTTAGAGTGTTTTCTATCCTAAGCTGTCAATTATATGCATATTCTAGCATCTGGTCCTGAGAAATAGGCAGTTTACTTTGGGAATGTTATTTTTCAAAAAATAAAAATAGTGCCCCCTAGTTTCAAGAGGTTCATATTGTAGGGATCGACGGTGGAGACGAGAAGCAGGTACAGGGAGTGAACATTTAATGAAACACGGACATGAAACAGAACAGAAACAGCATCTGGACAGGGGAAAAATAATGCCAGAGGGAGAGCCGGAGCAGGCATGACACCTCCACCCTACCTGACACCCTAGATCCACTCCAATTTGCTTACCGCCCCAATAGGTCCACAAACATACAACCACACTGCACACTGCCCTAACCCATCTGGACAAGAGGAATACCTATGTGAGAATGCTATTCATCGACTACAGCTCAGCATTTAACACCATAGTACCCTCCAAACTCGTCATCAAGCTCGAGACCCTGGGTCTCGACCCTTCCCTGTGCAACTGGGTACTGGACTTCCTGACGGGCCGCCCCCAGGTGGTGAGGGTAGGTAACAACATCTCCACCCCGCTGATCCTCAACACTGGGGCCCCACAAGGGTGTGTTCTGAGCCCTCTCCTGTACAGCCTGTTCACCCACGACTGCGTGGCCATGCACGCCTCCAACTCAATCATCAAGTTTGCAGACGACACTACAGTGGTAGGCTTGATTACCAACAACGACGAGACGGCCTACAGGGAGGAGGTGAGGGACCTCGGAGTGTGGTGTCAGGAAAATAACCTCACACTCAACGTCAACAAAACAAAGGAGATGATCGTGGACTTCAGCAAACAGCAGAGGGAGCACGCCCCTATCCACATCGACGGGACAGTAGTGGAGAGGGTAGTAAGTTTTAAGTTCCTCGGCGCACACGGACAAACTGAATTGGTCCCTGAACTGCCCCCACAAAGGCAGTGTGGTGAAGAAGGCGCAGCAGCACCTCTTCAACCTCAGGAGGCTGAAGAAATTTGGCTTGTCACCAAAAGCACTCACAAACTTTTACAGATGCACAATCAAGAGCATCCTGTCGGGCTGCATCACCGCCTGGTACGGCAACTGCTCCGCCCACAACCGTAAGGCTCTCCAGAGGGTAGTGAGGTCTGCACAACGCATCACTGGGGGCAAACTACCTGCCCACCAGAACATACACCACCCAATGTCACAGGAAGGCCATAAAGATCATCAAGGACAACAACCACCCGAGCCACTGCCTGTTCAACCTGCTATCATCCAGAAGGCGAGGTCAGTACAGGTGCATCAAAGCAGGGACCGAGAGACTGAAAAATAGCTTCTATCTCAAGGCCATCAGACTGTTAAACAGCTACCACTAACATTGAGTGGCTGCTGCCAACATACTGACTCAACTCCAGCCACTTTAATAATGGAAAAATTGATGTAAAAAATGTATCACTAGTCACTTTAAACAATGCCACTTAATATAATGTTTACATACCCTACATTACTCATCTCATATGTATATACTGTACTCGATACCATCTACTGCATTTGGCCTATGCCGTTCTGTACCATCACTCATTCATATATTTTTATGTAAATATTCTTCATCCCTTTACACTTGTGTGTATAAGGTAGTTGTTGTGAAATTGTTAGGTTAGATTACTAATTGGTTATTACTGCACGGTTGAAACTAGAAGCACAAGCATTTCACTACACTCGCATTAACATCTGCTAACCATGTGTTCCACCAAATTTCATTTGATTTGAAGTACAGAGAGTGAACATTTAATGAAACATGGACATGAAACAGAACAGGAACAGCGTCTGGACAGGGGAAAAATAATGACATCAATGCTGACACAGGGAACAAACTGAGGAGCAGACAGAAATAATCAACAAACTAATGGAGTCCAGGTGAGTACAATATTGCACAACTGCATGTAATGATGGTGAAAGGTGTGCATAATGGAGGGCAGCCTGGAGCCCTCGAGTGCCAGAGAGGGAGAGCGGGAGCAGGCGTGACACATACCCATGGTATACGGTCTGATATACCACGGCTTTCAGCCAATAAGCATTCAGGGCTCGAACCACCCCGTTTATAATACAGTATAATAACTGTATTTAACTTGGAAAATATTACGTTAGGTTTCAAACCATACAGTATGTGAGAAGCAGTAGTAACAATCATCACATAAGGGAAGTGAGAAAAATATGAGGAAATTAATCATACAGTTTATTTAATTGAATATACAGTATCCACATTAACAGTCACATTGGAATTCAGTACAGTATGAATGGCCATGGTCCTAAGACTGATTGGACTGTAACAGAGTAAGTGCCTCTCTGCAAGGCACCCCTTAGACTGTATCCTTTTCTCACAAGTCACTAGAAATTAGCATTTAATGCCAGAGTCGCTCCTACGCCCCTAGCCCTGATAGATGTCACTCCTAACACGTATCTTCCTCAAATCCTAACATCTAGCCCAAAAAACTAATTTCCATGGACTTCGTGGGTTCATAGTCTATACTCAGCGGGATGCCAAGTACATCAAATCTATCTGACAATGGAACACTGACCCAGAACACTGATCTAGCCAATAGAGGGAAAAAATGATGGATTGTCCCAGAGGGCAAAACTGGTTGGAATTAAGTCATTATGATGTCATAGTCGGGTTGTATACAGGTTGGCATCCAGATAGTGACCTAACAGTATGACAACATTGCCATGACGACTTGATCTTGAAATTAAAAAGCCACCAATACCTAGTTGTAGCAGAGACCAGTAGCTGGTAGGTAGGTTAGCTATAAGACCTATTCTCAACCAAGCAAACCATTTTACAACCACAAATTATGTCATTAAGCCTTTAAGGAAGTATTGTCTAGTATTGGTTATTCTATCCACTACACCAGAACCCTTGTGGGCAGCCCCGGGGTGTGGGCGGTACATATGCCTGTCCCGGGGGTGTCATCAAACATACCAGCCAGTGTGCCAACTCCCAGTGACATTATCAGACAGGCTAATCAAGCCCATGCTGTCACCACTCTGTAATGACTAATGCTAGCCATCACTCTCAGCAATGTTGCCCACAGCGGGGAGGGGAGCGGGGGGACGCACCGTTGGTACACCAGAGACTTAATGCGCCACACACTGTGGGTAGCAAACATGTGACCAGAACTGAAAAAAAGGATTGAGAATAGAGCTAGATGCTGGTTAAAAGGTATGGTCGCTATGCTATGCATTATCACTGCAAACATTACTGCCACTGTAATCAGAATCATTATTATCATCAACAACAACAACACAACATCATTGTCTATATTTTGTCAAACTCGCATTTAGGATCAAGGGAATCCAATGAAAAAAAATATTTGTCCGGTGCGGTCCAGATCGGCCTTGATTTGGCCCAAAATAAAAGTCTATGATTGGTTCAGATTACGTCAAGTCTGGACCAGCCTTGATTGGGCCCAAACTTGGTTCAGATTTGCTCCGTTCCTAACTGGCCTTGATTGGGAACAAACTTGGTTCAGATTTGGTCTGGTCTGGACCAGCCTTGACTTATCCCAAACAGATTTGGTCTGGACCGGCTTTGGTTGGGTCCAAACTTGGTTCAGATTTGGTCCGGTCCAGCTTTGATTTGGCCCAGAATTGGTTCAGATTTGGTCTGGTCCCGATCGGCCTTTGTTTGGGCTAAACTTGGTTCAGATTTGGTCTGGTCTAGATTTGGCCCGAAACATAAACATCTATGATTGATTCATATTTGGTCCGGTCCAGACAGACCAAATTTGGTCTTGTTTTGGGGCATAGCTCATTCGAATAATACCTTGTGTGGTTCATTTTGACATTTCGGTCATTTAGCAGATGCTTTTATCCAGATCTACGTACAGTCAGTGACATGTAGATGTAAGAGAAATTACGTATGATTGATATTTGGCTGTAGAAACGACCCAAATGTATGCATTTGTAAAATATGTAAACTTAAGAACTGAAAATGAAAGTAGCCCTCATTGTCCATAAAATACGTATTTTCAATGTCCATAAAAATTTGTATTTTCAAAGTCATAAAATACATATTTCCAACTTCCACTTAGAACTGAAAATGAAAGTGACTTCAACATATGTTCAACATAGAGGTTTGCTTTTTTGTAACAGAGAGAAACCTCAATTTGGAGCTACAAATCTAAGACATGAGGAAACTATATGATAATCACAATTATGGATGATATAACTGACTTGGTTGAAGACAACAACAGAGGGCATTCACACTACACCACTGTTCCATCGCTCACCACTCTGACACAGACAAGGGAAGTGTCCCAAATGGCACCATTTTCTTCTCTAAAGTACTGCACTAAATACGGAAGAGGGAACGCATCCAACAATTTCTCCATAAAAGATTGTCAGCAGCCCAAGCTCAAAGTGATACTGGCAGGAGAATAAAAACAGCTGCAGCATCACCACAAGGCAACTACAGAACTATCTCCTCACAACCGCCTCCCTTTGATCTCCCTAATCTTGTTTTTAAAGAAACTAGCATGGGGCTCGGGCTATGCCGCCATGGAGTACTGCATGCATTGCAGCCTGTGTTCATTCCTAGCTGATATTATTCAACATCTACAGTGCCTTCAGAAAGTATTCAAAAACCCTTGACTTATTCCACATTTTGTTCTGTGTGTACACACAAAACTCGATCCTTTTAGCACATTATTTTCAAAACAAAATACATAAATATCTCATTTACATAAGTATTCACACCCCTGAGTCAATACTTTGTAGAAGCACCTTTGGTAGCGATTACAGCTGTGAGTCTTTTAGGGTAAGTCTCTAAGAGCTTTGCACACCTGGATTGTACAATATTTCCCCATTACATTTTTTGTTAATTCTTCAAGCTCTGTCAAGTTGATTGTTGATCATTGCTAGACATCCATCTTCAAGTCTTGCCATAGATTTTTAAGTCGATTTATTTCAAAACTGTAATTAGGCCACTCAAGAACATCAATGTCATCTTGGTAAGCAACTACAGTATAGATTTGGCGATGTGTTTTAAGTTTTTGTCCTGCTGAAAGCTGAATTTGTCTCCCAGTGTCTGTTGGAAAGCAACCTGAATCAGGTGTTCCTCTAGGATATTGCCTGTGTTTATAGCTGTATTACGTTTATTTTTATCGTAAAAAACTCCCCACTCCTTGCCGATGACAAGCATACCCATAACATGATGCAACCACCACCATGCTTAAAAATATGTGGTACTTAGTGATGTGTTGTGTTGTATTTTCCCCAAACATAACATTTTGTATTCAGGACAAAAAGTACATTTGTTTGCCACATCTTATGCAGTATTACTTAATTAAGTGTCTTATTGCAAACAGGGTGCATGTTTTTGGATATTTGTATTATGTACAGACGTTTCCTTCTTTTCATTCTCTCATTTGGGTTAGTACAACTACAATGTTGTTGATCCATCCTCAGTTTTCTCCTATCACAACCATTAAACTCTGTAATTATTTTAAAATCACCATTGGCCTCATGGTGAAAGCCCCGAGTAGTTTCCTTCCTCTCTGGCATCTGAATTAGGAAGGATGCCTGTATCTTTGTTTTGACTGGGTGTATTGATACACCATCCAAAGTGTAATTAATAACTTCACCATGCTCAAAGGGATATTCAGCGTCTGCATAAAAAAAACACATCTACCAATCGGTACCCTTCTTTGCGAGGCATTGGAAAATCTCCCTGGTCTTTGTGGTTGAATCTGTGCTTGAAATTCACCACTCGATTGAGGGACCTTACAGATAATTGTATATGTGGGATACAGAGGTGGGGTAGTTATTCAAAAATCATGTTTACCCGCTATTATTGAACATTGCAACTTATTTTGTCATTTGTTAAGCACATTTTTACTCCTAAACTTATCAAGGCTTGCAATAACAAAGGGGTTGAATACTTATTCACTCAAGACATACCAGTTTTTTGTTTTTTGTTAATTTCAAACATTTCTACAAACAAAATTCCACTGACATTACAGGGGATTGTGTTTAGATCAGTGACACAAAATCTCAATTTAATTCATTTTAAATTCAGACTGTAACACAATGTGGGAAAAGTAAAGGTTTTGTGAATACTTTCTGAAGGTGAAGTACATATATACATATGAGATGGTACATAAAAATAAATAAATATTTAATACATTTTGATAATTCGTTTTTTATCAAGATATTTCGAACAAAACCCCTTTTTTTATATTACCAGAAAAAACACTTGTGTATCATCAATTGGCTACAATTAGCCTAGATCAGCTAATCAGGACCACAGAGATCACAATAATTGTCTGTAACAATATGGTCAGCGATACCAATTCTGTCCTTCCCTTTGAAACGACAACACAATTGTTCATTTTTTTTTGTTCTTCTCAAAGGGAAAAACAAGGATGCTTTACTCTTGAGTGTTTTTTACTGCAGACACTGATTTCTACCGTTGAAAATTGACACTTGACAGTGACAGGGATAACTATACTACACAAATTCCCTGTGTCTGTCACAAATGACAACCGACGGTAAGAGTGCTATGAATGCTATTTCAAACAGGCTAACAATATTTAATAATGCAACACAACATGTGTACAGTACTGACAATCACAGTTTTTTTGCAGACTATCAAGAAACCTACGAGACAAATTAAATGACAAGTTTGCTAGCACACTTTCTCAGACATCCACTCAGACATCCACTAAGTAAACATCACTTACCTAGAAGCATGGTGCCGGGTATTGTGATTCGTTTTTTAAACTCTTATCCCTTTGAAGCTACAGATTCCTGGTAAATATTGCCACAATGTTCCCTAACGTTCTCCAAAAGAAACCCACCTAAAAGAGCAGCCTATTTCTCTCTCACTCTTCTGCGCCTGCCTCTCTCACTCTACTTCCCTCTGTGCAGTGGTAGTCTTTTGTCAGTCAACTCAATGACACATCGCTCTGCTAATCCAATCTGCCGCAGCTCACAGGAATGATACACATGCGCCTCAATTAAAAGCTTCATGCTACACTGATCAGTGTGCCAGGGGGAGAGGGAGAGACAGAGAGAAAGGAACAGAGATTAGGGGGAGAGGGAGCGAGAGAAAGCAGGAGAATAAAGAGTGAGAGAGAGAGGAGTGGAGACAAGGGGGAGAGGAAGGGAGTGGGAGGGAAAGAGAAAAAGAGTGGGAGATGAGTTGGTGTTGGCCAGCACCAACTGTTTCCTCATAACCCCCTTCACCCCTCGTTGTCTTCTTTCACTCTCGCTCTTGCCATCCAACTGACTCTTACAACTATTCTGTTTTTATTTCGTTATTCACACCTGCATAATCCCTGCCAAATAGCAGAAACATCAGTCTATTTACAATGGCTTTTTAAAAACACACTGCTTTTTAAAAAGCCATTGTAAATAGACTGGTGTTTCTGCTATCTGGCAGGGATTATGCAGGTGTGAATAACGAAATAAAAACAGAATAGTTGTGAGAGCCAGTTGTGAGAGCCACCTGTAGCACTCATGTCTGTAGCTATGCGATGCTTTGAAAGGCTAGTCATTGCTCACATCAACACCATTATCCCACTCCCTAGACCCATGCCAAGTCTAGGTCCAAGAGGCTTCTAAACAGCTTCTACCCCCAAGCCATGCAACTACTGAACATGTAATCAAATGGCTACCCAGACTATTTGCATTGCCCCCCCTCCCATTTACACCGCTGCTACTCTCTGTTGTTAACATCTATGCATTACTATTACCTCAACTAACCGGTGCAGCTGCACATTGACTCTGTACCGGTACCCCCCTGTGTATAGTCTTGCTATTGTTATTTTACTGCTGCTCTTTAATTACTTGTTACTTTAATTTCTTATTTTTACTCATATTTTTTTTTTAACTGCATTGTTGGTTAGGGGCTCGTAAGAAAGCATTTTACTGTAACACATGTTGTATTCGGCGAATGTGACTAATAACATTTGATTAGATTTTTCCACATTTTTTTACGTTACAGCCTTATACAAAAATTAATTAAATGTTGTTTTTCCCTCATCAATCTACACACAATAGCTCATAATGACAAAGCAAAAACAGGTTTTTAGACATTTCTGATTATTTGTAAAAAAAAAAACTAAAAAAATGGAATTAATATATATACATAAGTATTCAGACACTTTACTCAGTACTTTGTTGAAGCACCTTTGACTACGGCCTCAAATCTCCCAAGTGGCACAGCGGTCTAAGGCACTGCATCTCAGTGCAGTCCCTGGTTTCAATCCAGGCTGTATCACAACTGGCCGTGATTGTGAGTCCCATAGGGCGGCGCACAATTGGCCCAGCGTAGTCCGGATATGGCCGGGGTAGGCCGTCATTGTAAATAAGAATTTGTTCTTAACTGACTTGCTTAGTTAAATAAAGGTTACATTTTAAATGTAAATAAATAAGTATTCATGGGTATGATGCTACAAGCTTGGCACACCTGTATTTGGGGAGTTTCTCCAATTCTTTTCAGCAGATCCTATCAAGCTCTGTCAGGCTGGATGGGGAGCGTTGCTGCACAGCTATTTTCAAGTCTCTCCCAGAGATGTTCAATCAGGTTCAAGTCCGGGCTCTGGCTGGGCCACTCAAGGTCATTCAGATACTTGACCCGAAGCCACTCCTGCATTGTTTTGGCTGTGTGCTCAGGGTCGTTGTCCTGTTGGAAGGTGAACCTTCTTCCCAGTCTGAGGTCCTGAACTCTCTGGAGCAGATTTTCATCAAGGATCTCTCTGTACTTTGCTCCGTTCATCTTTCCCTCAATCCTGACTAGTCTCGCAGTCCCTGCCGCTGCCAGGTTCACCTTCCTCCAGACGTGAAGCTTGGCATTCAGTTCAATCTTGGTTTCATCAGACCAGATAATCTTGTTTCTCATGGTCTGAGAGTCATTTAGGTGCCTTTTGGCAAACTCAAATCAGGCTGTCATGCGACTTTTACTGAGGAGTGGCTTTCATCAGGCCATTCCACCATAAAGGACTGATTGGTGGAGTGCTACAGAGATGATTGTCCTTCTGGAAGGTTCTCCCATCTCCACAGAGGAACTCTGGAGCTCTGTCAGAGTGACAGGTTCTTGGTCACCTCCCTGACCAAGGCCCTTCTCCCGATTGCTCAGTTTTGCCGGGCTGCCAGCCAGCTCTAGGAAGAGTCTTGGAGGTTCCAAACTTCTTCCATTTAAGAATGATGGAGGCTGCTGTGTTCTTGTGGATCTGTGCCTTGACACAATCCTGTCTCGGAGCTCTACGGACAATTCCTTCGACCTCATGGCTTGGTTTTTACTCTGACGTGTACTGTCAACTGTGGGTCCTTATATAGACAGGTGTGTGCCTTTCCAAATCATGTCCAATCAATTGAATTTACCACAGGTGGACTCCAATCAAGTTGTAGAAACATGTTTTTGCTTTGTCATTATGGGGTATTGATGAGAAAAAAATCCTATTTAATCCATTTTATTTATTTAACTAGGCAAGTCAGTTAAGAACATTAAGAACAAGTTCTTATTTTACAATGACGGCCTACCAGGGAACAGTGTGACAGGGGCAGAATGAGATATTTTTACCTTGTCAGCTCCGGGATTCAATCCAGCAACCTTTCGGTTACTGGCCCAACACTCTAACCACTAGGCTACCTGCCTCCCTGTAATGTAACAATATATGGAAAAAGTTAAGTGGTCTGAATACTTTCCGAATGCACTGTACATACCAAAAGGCTAAAATCTATTGGTGTGGTCGCTGCGTGTTGTACCAAGGTTGTTTAGTATTTTTTACAAGAGGTTGAACATTTATTTTATTTAATAATTAATAAAAAATATATATATATATTTTTGCGCTATTAAGTCTCTCATAGACTCTTTATTTCATCTTTCCACAATTCATCCCATTCTACCTCCAGGGCTAGCTCGCACTATACGAGAACCACACGCTGTTAATTATTATTATTATTATACTTTTTTTTTAAACAGTCTTACTGTTCACAAAACACAAGGTGCAATTTCGAAATTGGGTAGTGCACCAGGAGTTTTCCTCTTGTTATGTCAATTACCGACAGACCTATCCATAAAGCATGACTAGAGATTATTTCAAGCATAAACTCCAAGGGACCCCATTGATTTTGTTATTATGTTTGAGTCACTCAGACAGTTTATGAACACACATACAGTAAGTAGGGTTGCAAAATTCGGGGAACTTTTCATAAATTCCCTGATTTTCCAGAAATCCTGATTGGAGGATTACAGATTTCCTGCTTATTCCCTCCTGATTCCGGGAAACCTTCAACCAGAGTTTCGGGAAAACTGAGGAAATTATTGAAAGTTCAGGGAATTTGGCAACCCTACTAATAAGCCATGGCAAAATGGGTAAAAATGCAAAACTTAAAAGAAAAGAAGGTATCTCCACATCATGAAGAATTGCAGGAAATTGAGAGAATTTTGTCTAGGTCGCCAAGACTGGGGGCCTCTAAAAGGTTCTTGCCCAGAACTTCACATTTGTGACTAGTTTCAGGAAACTAGGCATATGTCGCACGTCACTACTCCAAAGGAGTGCCATTTGAACGTAAATATAAATGTTTTCATCAAAGTATGTTTTTTGGAAGAAATGCCTTCTGGAACATGTGAAGTTTCATGTGCCTTAATAACAAACTTGTATTCCATCCATAAATACAAATAAAATTGTTAAATTACGAGCCTAGTTGCTTTAGCCACGGAAAAAGACAGGAACCTCCCTGCTAGCCATGATTAGCTAAGATAATGGATGGGCTGGACACGCCGAGAGATGAGTTTGGATTGGTCTGCCATTTAGCATGCTTCTGTCTATAATGTTAGCTGTTCAGTATGTGTTGATATGTCCTTTCTATCGTGCCGTTTTTTAAAAGATATAACGTTGGCCATCGAGAACTACAACAGTTTTGCTTCTTTTCTCAACAACGTCGATGCCCTGAATTTAGCAGGCGCTATCAACAGATCAATTGGGAAAAGTGATGGGTTACTCTGCACATGCCACGGTCAGTGTAAACCGGAGTGACTTGACACAATGCTGGTCAAACAAGATGTAGCTACAAACAAAACTGAGTTAAATGGTATCTATCGTCAACTCGCAATCTGTGGATTCTATTTGATTAGATAGATTGAAATTGTATGTTAAACATCACAGCATAGTTGAAAGATATATGGTGCGCAGAAATCCGAAGAGGCTGGCCAGCAGCAATAGGTGGGATGGGCTGAGGGAAGCTGAGGGTCGGGATGTGGAATTGGAGACAAGTGGGAGTGGAGTTGCTGGGTGGAAGATAGAATGACGGTCAAAGATAAAAGTTAAAAAAAATAAAGACAAAATAAAACATAACAAAAAGTCAGTTTGAATGACACTGAAGGGCAGTGTTGTTACAGCTAATGCCTGTTTGCCTGATGCTGATGTCATGCAGGTGTTTGTGCACATGCATATACACACACTCTCATTCAAATGCACACATGTGCCCATACACGGACACACACACATGTGTAAATAGTGCCATACATGCACTCAAACATATTCAGTTGGCCTTGCTGTTATGATTTTTGTTATCATTGATGTCTTTTGTTTTTGGCATTTTTGTTTTCTGTTTTCCTTTGTCTATCTTTTTTTTTCTCTCTTTTGTTAATTTTTTGGTACATTGAGGACGGGTGTCTTGGGGTTGGGGATTGGAATTATAATTCTTTTTTTCTTTGAAGGGGGCACTGTGTAGGGGGGTCTTGGAGGACTGATGGCCTGGTGGTTGGGAGATTGGGCCGGTGGCTGATGGATCGCTGGTTTGGGTCCCCGTTTTTGACCTTGTGGGAGATCTGTCGACGTGCCCTTGAGCAGGGTGTTGACCGTGGTTGCTTCTGTGTGTCGCTCTGGATGGGAGTCTGTTGGATGACTAATATGATGTAGTTGTTGAGTGGCTTCACTCACTGCAAGTATATTGTATGTTTTAAATATTAAATAAAAAAATCATTAAAAAAAACATTAGCTTGCTGGCTTGCTAGCTACCGTTATGATCTGTGTAGTAATATTACTTGAATTAGAAATCCATTTGCATTGCTAGTTATAGCCTAATGTTAGTTAGCTAACATTGAACCTAGTTTGTTAGCTTAAGCTACCTGCAGATTCATACTACAGCTATGACAATGTTTTTATTGGTAGTAGTATGAGCTGGGATTATGCCGGTTCATTGTTTAGCTAGCTAGCTAGCTACATGTCTAAACAAAAGACTCCAGTTCGGCCGGGTTATTACATGACCCATCAAATTAGCTAGGTGTGTCTGGGGGGGATTACAGCAATCTATTGTATTTCTTGAACATGCGTACATGCCTAGACAATCGTGACCCATCCACTTAGCTAGATGCGGTCAGGTAAAGGTCAGGTAAGGGTCATGTTCAAGGTAAGGGTCATCTAATAATGATAAAATATGTATAAATTATGGACACTTTCTGTTTTTGATATTGCTACTATGCGAGTAACCACTGTACCGTTTACACCTTCTGTATCCTGTGCATGTGACAAATAAACTTGGGTTTTATTTGATATAGTGTGTGTTTACCACATGACCTCACATGTGAATTCTTAGAGAGATGGGTGGGACTATGGTGAACGGCTGTAGACAGGTGTACCAAAACATTCCAGGGTCATTTTCTCAAAAGTGGGGTTACAAGTTCATTAACTTTCAAAGCAGAATTACTTTCCCATTGTACCTCAACTGCAGTGTATGATATACCATTTTCTAGCTCTGAGTCGCTATTTTTATCTAATGTAAAAAACACAATTTCAAATTTTTCTGCATAAAACCGAATCAGGGCGGCCGGTCACATTTGGTTAATCTGGCCCTGGTTTCGAGTCATGTTTTGGGTCAATTTAAAGAAAACTTTTAGCAAGGGGTCGAGAAGTGTGTGTGTGTGTGTGGGGGGGGCAGCAACTAAATCTCATGGCCTCCAAAAAGCTAGAGGAGGTGGGATGCAAGGAATCGAAGACAGATGAATTCAGTAAAATCCATGCTGGCACGGTTGTTGTTCGTTCCTAAATGTGAGTCTGATTCAGACCTGGACAACTAGGTGTGTACTTTATAGCTAATCAATTACCTTAAAGAAACATTGACTATCATGGCATGACTATCATGGCATGTACGCAGACAGATTCAGTCCATAGTTGGTCAGCTACTGTATTGTACTCGCAATAGAGTTGTTTAAGGCTATTACAATGATTCCAGACAAGGCTAGTGTTTCATTGAGTCACATAATAATTTAACACATTATCATAATTTTAATAAAGCTGAATAATTCCCCTGCTCTCCCTGAGCCTCATTGACCTGGGAACACAAACATAAATGTCAGTGAGCGCCGGGGTGGACTTAGTCAGTGTGTGTGTTTGGTTGTGTGTGTGCGCGCCTGCATATGTGTGTGGATTCAGCCTGTGTGTTTTCGCTCTGGCTCCCTGTCAACCCGAATAACGGCGGCTGGGGAGGCCGACACTGACACGCACTGACAGTTATACACTTGATTTGAAGGTACTGGATTCAAATAAATCTGCAAAGTTGCCCCAGAGCCGAAACCTTACTCCGCACGTGCCATCACTGAGGACTGGACCGCACAGCGGATGGGTACACATCTCCAACCGATTATGTAAACCAGCGTGTGTGTATGTGTGCGTGTATCCATGCATGCGTCGTATGGGTGTTCAAAATGTAAATTGCTGATGTATGGAAATCCATGTATTTCAGGAGCGGTTGAGGTTGACTGGGGAAGCCATATGGACAAGGACATCTCCTATGTAAATAACCAAGATAAAAGGCCAGATGGAATGAGAATGGAGAGATGGGAAAGCGAGAGAGAGAGAGAGAGAGAGAGAGAGAGAGAGAGGGGGGGAGAAAAGAGAGAGAGTACTCCTGCTGTTTGCCTAACATCGCCATATGTACATAGAAATATAAAGTTAGTCACACACACGCACTGATATTCTGACCTACAAATGACCTGCTGGAACCCAAATTGCAATCTCCATACACAACGTGAACCTTCCCATCACTCTCTACGCCCCAGGCCTTCAACCGTGGAGAATGGCTTCTTATGACAGCTCCCCAAAGGAGCTCCTCAAAATGTCCACCACTCTCCAGTCTCCACCGTGAAATGAGGCCAGACCACCTCAACTCCAGCTGATAGATGTCCTATTTCACAGCCCAGCTTAATTTCCATGCCACAGAACTCATATAGTGTGTGTGTGTGCGCGTGTATGTGTGTGTGCATGTGTGTAAGTGTATGCATAAGCGTATGTGTCTGTATTGCAGTGGCACAACCTGGAGAAAATAAGGCAAGCTTTACATCCTTACTTTGTTGCTCTACCATGCAGCCCTTTTTTTTAGGAACTGTTGAGGAGAAAAATCCATATCTCCATTTCTATTTCTAAAGGAGAATTACACATTGTTTCTCCCTCTTCTAAGCTTCTCCCCAATTTCTATTTGTCTTTTCTCCTTTAGAAAGTAAATACCTTCCAGGAAATTGAGGCAAAGGCAAAAATCGTCCCAATAATTTCTGTATGATTCTTGTTTGTCGGATTTTGCATCCAATTTCAAGACCCCCCAGTTGGGGATGAAATTAAAAAGAAGGGGTGTACAGGAGAGAGAATGGGTGCCAAGAACAGTTCAACCAAGAAAAGGGAAGAAAGCTTGTTCTTATTGGTTCGTCAATAGGTGAGGTTTCTCCTACTGTCTTGAACTATCGGTTCAACTCTCAAGGATAATAATGTCATTTCATGACCTTGCATCTTGTCTCAAGAAAAGCTATGGCTGATTTGTCAGCAATACCTATGTCTACAAAGAATCAAAGTAACACCCACCACTTTTTTGCCTTCCTCTTTTTGGTTTTACTGGATCTCATAATTCTTGACAGGGATTTGAAGGACATTTAGCTTTCTAACAATCTACCATACACCAAAGAAGAATGATAAACATTGTTGGGAACGGTTTTCCTATTTTCTTGGTTATCCTCTTTGGGCTAGGGGGCAGTATTTTGACGTCTCGATGACAAGCGTGCCCAAAGTAAACTGCCTGTTACTAAGGCCCAGAAGCTAGGATATGCATATAATTGGTAGATTTGGATA
The DNA here is from genome assembly GCF_013265735.2 of Oncorhynchus mykiss. NCBI lineage: Eukaryota > Metazoa > Chordata > Actinopteri > Salmoniformes > Salmonidae > Oncorhynchus > Oncorhynchus mykiss. Next base: position 24,459,791 of record NC_048580.1, on the reverse strand, counting down.
GAAAGCTCTGAAGTTTCTAAAACTGTTAAAATAATGTCTGTGAGTATAACAGAACTGATATGGCAGGCAAAAACCCAAGGAAAATCCATCCAGGAAGTGGGAATTTTTTAATGTGAGTGGGTTTTCCATTGAATGCCTATTGACTATGTAATGAATTAGGGCCCAGATTGCAGTTCCTATGGCTTCCACTAGATGTCAACAGTCTTGAGACATGGTTTCAGGCTTGTATTCTAAAAAATGAAGAAGAATGAAACCTTTTGGTCAGGGGACTGGAGAAGCATGCAGTACTGGAGAAGCATGTGACTGTGTGCGCGCTCTTCGTTGTTTTTTGAATACGCTATTGTCCGGTTGAAATATTTTCGATTATTTAGATAATTGACACCCTGAGGATTAATTATAAACATCGTTTGACATGTTTCGACAAACTTTACCGGTACGATTAGGATGTATTCGTCTGCGTGTTTTGACCGCCTTTGAGCCAGTGGATTACTGAACAAAACGCGCCAACAAAACAGAGTTTTTGGGATATAAAGAGGGACTTTATTGAACAAAACAACCATTTATTGTGTTCCTGGGACCCTTGTGATTGCAACCAGATGAAGATCTTCAAAGGTAAGTGATTCATTTTATCGCTAATTCTGACTTTCGTGACTCCTCTGCTTGGTTGGAAAATGTTTGTATGCGTTTTGTGTGCGGGATGCTGTCCTCAGATAATCGCATGTTATGCTTTCGCCGTAAAGCCTTTTTGAAATCTGACAAAGCGGCTGGATTAACAAGATGTTTATCTTTTAACCGATGTATAACAATTGTATTTTCATGAAAGTTTATTATTACTATTTCTGTCATTTGAATTTGGCGCTCTGCAATTTCACCAGATGTTGGCCAGCGTCCCACCTTTCCCAGAGAGGTTATGCAAATATTTGCTTATTAAATCCTATTGCTTATCAAGAATCGTTTCAAATCTATATAGAATAATAATAATATATTTATTTAATTTGGCGCTTTTCATTATACGTTGAATCACAAAGTCACCTTAAAAACAAAACAAAACAAAAACAATTTATTTTAACAAATGTAGGAGGATCTGGAAGTTAATGGGCGATGGTCTTCCACAGATTCAGGTGATAGATCATTCAGAAAGGTAGTATCTTGAGCCGAGGGAGCATTGATGGTATGGCCAGGCAGAGAGGTAGGGACATCTGACAGACAGGGCCCGGAGCTCTTCATCGGGCACCTCGTTGTCAACGCTCCTCCTCTGTAGATCAGGCTGGATCGTCCACTAGTGACATGTAGCACCCACCTAGCTGGGTGATGCTTCGGCGATTGTAAAAGTGCCAGTAAGACCACCACACCTCAGCAGTAGTCCTGAAAATCTCCCTACAAGGCGAGCTTCTGCATCACCCCACACCGCAGTCATATAAATGTGGTTTATGCATTAATTTGCTTATGTGGTCTCTTATTATGGTCCTATGATTTGATTTGGAATAGGTCAATTACGCCCTCTAGCATCAATTAGTTTGAAGTACGGGTGGGCCTGCCAAGATAGCCACATATACTGTAGACGGGTTGGTTGTTTAGCAACAAAACCGACGAGTGTGCAATTATGGGGCAAAACAAATGGGGTTAGATTGGGCTTAGATTGTTGACAACATGTAAACTATATTCCCTCTCCAATGTTTATTGAAAATACAAATACTTGTGCACAATGAGCACTTCTTGTCTCTCAGACAGATTGTTAGAGTTGCCATACTTGCATTGTCATGAAATCAGTCAAAACATCTCAAAACAACACATGGTATCAGCTAAAACTAGCTGAAACAAGCCACCTACGATTTCCCACACGGCAGCTTCTTGTCATTGTTGATAGCTACCTGACAATTCAGAATAACAACAATGGATAGCTTCAGGCCCCATCGAAGCTCGCACATAATTTTCGTGACATTGTCAGCCAACCTGTCTATTGGCTATATAGAGATAGGAAGTAAAGGCTACAAGTTATTGCAAATGTTTGGGATACCGGGAAGGGGTACATTTTCTGAACCACAGGTTTTACCCTGATTTTTTTGTTTACCTGAAATACTGGAACCTTTGTTTACCTTGCGTCATATCATTTTGGATTCTACAAATAAAATGTTTTACGTTTCATTAATCAAGCCATCATTTGGAAACATTTGACTTTCTATTGGATTATTTGATCTATCTTGCAACTGGAATACCGACGGCTATTCGAAAAAAACGCTACAGACACATTTTGTTGTCCACCCTGTTTTTACCCGTGGTGCATTGACCCTAAAGCAGTGAGGAATAAGTGAAAAAGAGATGATTACTCTCTTTCATCCACTTTTCAGTATTTCCTTTCAGAATGAGAAAACAATACAGTTGAAGTCAGAAGTTTACATACTTAGTTTGGAGTCATTAACACTCGTTTATCAACCACTCCACAAATTTCTTGTTAACAAACTGTAGTTTTTGCAAGTTGTACTTTGTGCATGACACAAGTCATTTTTCCCACAACTGTTTACAGACAGATTATTTCACCTATAATTCACTGTATCATAATTCCAGTGGGTCAGAATTTTACATGCACTAAGTTGACCGTGCCTTTAAACAGCTTGGAGCATTCCAGAAAATGATGTCATGGCTTTAGAATCTTCTGAAAGGCTAGTTGATATCATTTGAGTCGATTGGAGGTGTACCTGTGGATGTTTTTCAAGGCCTACCTTCAAACTCAGTGCCTCTTTGCTTGACATCAGGGGAAAATCAAAATAAATCAGCCAATACCTCAGAAAAAAAATTGTAGACCTCCACAAGTCTGGTTCATCTTTGGGAGCAATTTCCAAAAGCCTGAAGGTACCACGTTCATCTGTACAAACAATAGTACACAAGTATAAACACCATGGGAACATGCTGACATCATACCGCTCAGGAAGGAGACACGTTCTGTCTCCTAGAGATGAACATACTTTGGTGCGAAAAGTGCAAATCAATCCCAGAACAACAGCAAAGGACCCTGTGAAGATGCTGGAGGAAACAGGTACAAAGGGATCTATATCCACAGTAAAACTAATACTATATCGACATAACCTGAAAGGCCACTCAGCAAGGAAGAAGCCACTGCTCCAAAACCACCATAAAAAAAGCCAGACTACAGTTTGCAACTGCACATGGGGACAAATATCATACTTTTTGGAGAAATGTCCTCTGATCTGATGAAAAAAAAATGGCCATAATGACCATCGTTATGTTTGGAGGAAAAAGGGGGAGGCTTGCAAGCCGAAGAACACCATCCCAACCGTGAAGCACGGTGGTGGCAGCATCATGTTGTGGGGGTGCTTTGCTGCAGGAGGGACTGGTGCACTTCACAAAACAGATGGCATCATGAGGACAGAAAATTATGTGGATATATTGAAGCAACATCTCAAGACATCAGTCAGTAAGTTAAAGCTTAGTCGCAAATGGGTCTTCTAAATGGACAATGACCCCAAGCATACTTCCAAAGTTGTGGCAAAATGGCTTTAAGGTGAATAAAGTCAAGATATTGGAGTGGCCATCACAAAGCCCTGACCTCAGTCCTATAGAAAATGTGTGGGCAGAACTGAAAAAGCGTGTGCGAGCAAGGAGGCCTACAAACTTGACTCAGTTACACGAGCTCTGTCAGGAGGAATGGGCCAAAATTCACCCAACTTATTGTGGGAAACTTGTAGAAGGCTACCCAAAACATTTGACCCAAGTTAAACAATTTAAAGGCAATGCTACCAAATACTAATTGAGTGTATGTCAATGTCTGACCCACTGATGAAATAAATAAAAGCTGAAATAAATCATTCTCTCTACTATTATTCTTAAAACAAAGTGGTGATCCTAACTGACCAAAGAAAGGACATTTTTACTAGGATAAAATGTCAGGAATTGTGAAAAACTGAGTTTAAATGTAGTTGGCTAAGGTGTATGTAAACTTCCGACTTCAACTGTACATGCATCTGTCCCCAACCCTTCTCCACTCCACCCACTCTCTTGCCACCCCTTCTGCTATCTCTTTCCTGGCCTTACAGCTCCTTCTCTCCATCCTCGCGGGCTTCGGCTCCTTGCTGTCATTTGGCATCACGGTGCCAGGGTCAGTGAACCATTCGCAGCCCTGCGAGGGAGACCGCCAGGGCAGCTGTGCCCCCCCACGCCAGCTGCCAGCACCGCTCCATTCACAGACACACCCTTCAGTGTGTGTGTGTGTGTGTGTGTGTGTGTGTGTGTGTGTGTGTGTGTGTGTATGTGTATGTTAAATGAACACTTCAACCGAAGAATCCTATTTCTCAGTTTGGAAAATGTTGGTGATATGGTATATTTCTAGTTGTATAGTGGACAAGAAACCTGGACAAGAGGAATGTATATGTGAGAATTGTGTTCATCGACTACAGCTCAGCTTTCAACGCCATAGTAGCCTCTAAGTTCATCACTAAGCTCAGGGCCTTGAGTCCTAGATTTCCAGGCGGGCCGACCCCAGGTGGTGAGGGTAGGCAACAACAACCTTCGCTGACCCTCAACATGTGGGCCCCTCAAGAATGTGTTCTCAGCCCTCTCCTATACTCCCTGTTCACCCATGACCGTGTGGCCATGCAAGACTCTAACTCAGTCATCAAGTTTGCTGATGACACAACGGTGGTAGGCCTGATTATCAACAATGACGAGAAAGCCTACAGGGAGGAGGTTAGAGCTCTTCTTTGTCTGGCCACCCCAATGGTGGAACCAGCTTGCCCCTGAAGCTAGGAGAGCAGAGTCCTTGCCCATCTTACAAAAACATATGAAACCCTACCTCTTCAAACAGTTTCTTAAATAATCCTCCTAAGCACTTGCACTTATAGAGTCTTCTGATGACAGTGATTGGGAAGAACGAGTTGTTTTCACAGAAGAAGTTGACCGAGTTTTGAAATCAGTTTAATGCCCGGTGGAAGCAGAGAGATGATGGAGAGAGTCAAAAAGAGAACACAGAAGGCTGTTATATAAAACACTTGTCTCCAGATTAAAACACTTATAAAACACTTCTCTCCACATCTTCAAACTAAGGGCAACCATGGCATCCATGACAGAGAGGGAGAAGCATTCATACATGTAAGAGTAGCTACATTTTCAGATATTATAAGTTACCGATTTTGTCAGAAAGTCAATTTTATTGCAAGTTAAAGCTTACTGTTAACTAGCTAAGTAAAGTTAGCTGGCTGGCTCGCTAGCTAACGTTACTTGTATGATCTGTGTAGTAATATTATTACTATCTCAAAAATCTATTTGCATTGCTAGTTTAGCCTAATGTTAGCTAGGTAGCTAAAATTTAACCTAGTTGGTTAACTTTAGCTACTGTACCTGCAGATTCAAGCATGGTAGTATTGCCGCTACAAAACAACTGGGAACTCGGAAAAATACAAGATCAAATCATGATGTCAGCGATCTTCTGGTCGGAAAGTCTGAGTTCTAGAATGAAGCCTGAGTTCCCGACTGGGAATTCCGAGTTGGATGACCTTTCAAATACATTTTCCCAGTAGGAGCTTGTTTTTTTCCGAGTTCCCAGTTGTTTTGAACGCACTGAAGTCAGAGATTCCCCAGTTCCGAGTTCCCAGTTGTTTTGAACGCGGCATTAGAGTTGGGATTATGGTTCATTGTTTAGCTAGCTACATGTCTACACAAAATACTCCATTATGCAAGTAACCATTTCACTGTACCGTTTACACCTTCTGTATCCTGTGCATGTGACAAAGAAACTTTGATTTTATATAGTGTGTGTTTACCAGAGACGGAAATATGAAGAACAACATGACCTGCACTAAAATCAGATTAAGATATAGGCCAAGGACTAGATAAAGTGTATTTTTACTAGTACTTTTTGCTACTACTTTCACCACTTTTAGTCTTGAACCCATTGGTCGTTTACTACTCTATCTTATTCACTCTGTTTAGCACATGCCCTAATGTGAATTTTTAAAGAGATGGGTGGGGCTAAGGCTTAAGAGGGTGTGAATGGGTGTAGACAAAGAAGAGCTCTCCAGTAGGTGTTCCAAAACATTCACGGGCCATTTTCTCAAAAGTGGTGTAACACGTTTATCAACTTTCAAAGCATAATTACTTTCCCATTGTTCCTCAAATGCAGTATATTTACCATTTTCTAGCTCTGAGCCTCTACTTTTATCCAATGTAAAAAACACAATTTCAAATGTTGTTACATAGGACCGAATCCAGGTGGTGGGTCACATATGGCCCTCCAAAGGGTGGTGTGGTCAGCCCGACGCATCACTGGTGACACACTGCTTACCCTCCAGGACATTAACAGCACTCTGTGTCAAAGAAAGGCTAAGAAAATAATTTAAGGACCTCAGTCACCCGTGCTATGGACTGTTAACTCGGCTACCGTCTGGTAGACAGAGACAGTAAAGGTGCGCCAGAGCCGGACTCACGCACGCGTGCACACACACACACACACACACACACACACACACACACACACACACACACACAGAGCCAATGCTGCTGTCTCATGTTATAGAGACATTAAACCACTGGACACTTCCTGTTTCACACTGTATATTTAAATACTGTATTCTTGACATAGCTCCTTGTAATATTTCTACTACTCTACTACTACTTTTTATAGTAGTTACACTGTTTATACACACCGCATATTTCTTTATACACTGGATTCTTGACATAGCTCACCCTAATATATATACTGCTGTGCATATCATTCTTAGTATATTTACTGTAAACTAATCTGTTGTATATAGATTGCATTTGGATTACTGTTACAGTGCTTTTTGGTTGCTAATTGGATCAGTTCTGACATTTCTTGATTTTATTATAATATTACAGTATTACATGCAGACTATAAAAAGACAACAGGTACAATACATTTCCATGTCAGTTGACAACTCTGGGCATTACAATGAACTTATAAAATACAAAATCAGTAATGATCTGAAAATGCAGATACAGTTTATGGTTCTTGAAACGATTCAAATATGCACCGGAGGTAATGAAAGTTATGCCACATTCAGTACAACGGAAAAAATCCTATGACAGTTATCACACTGAGAGAGAGAGAGCTTAACGGAAAAATCCACAAAAAAACTATATTTTTTATTCGTCCACTGTTAATACAGTTCAGCAGTCAAGTTTTCAAGATATTGGACTTTCAAGAAGCAGTGTCACTTGCCACAGTATCATTTTTGATGCAAAATGCACAGTAGCTCTGCCACTTTTCAACGCAGATGATTGAGACGAAGCCAATGCAAACAAAACACGGATACCTATAGCTTCAATAGACAGATTTGGAAGGGGAGTTTTTTTATTATGTTGTCATAATATAATATAATAAAATAATATAGGGGTGGCATTTCAGGCCTGGCTTACTGTTAGGGCCCACTGTAGCAAGTGTTGACGTTAGTATTTGCTCCAGGTGCCCAGATTCCCTGAGCTATTGAGGGTAACCACTAGAGAAAGCAATAGTTCATGGGCATAAGGTAGGCTAGCGGTTGAGAGTGTTGGGCCAGTGCTGAGCCAGTAACCGAAAGGTTGCTGGTTTGAATCCCCGAGTTGACTAGGTGAAAAATCTGCCGATGTGCCCGTGAGCAAGGCACTTAACCCTAATTGCTCCTGTATGTCGCTCTGGATAAGAGCGTCTGCTAAAATGTAAATGTCAATGGACTCTAGGGGGTTAATACACGTGGCACACCCTCATTTTCAAAGGCTGTTGACATCAGAAAGTGTGAGTGCATGCGTGCCTGTGTGTGTGTGTTTGAATGAGAGGATTTGCAGCGGGAGAGCATGCTATTACAAGTGTATGTGTGGTCTTTTGAATCTATTTTGCCCCAGCTTGCTGACAGGGCTGCCAAGACCACTTTGTCCTTAGATTTGTCACTGGGGTAGTCCATCCAGGAAACAACGTTACCTAATTTTACGGACACGTGAGTCTCACTCTCACATGATAGGACAGGGTTCCCCAACTAGGTGATTTTATTTGGTGCACCAAGTTTTCAGAGAAAAAAAAAAAAAGATTTTCATTGTTGGACAGAAAAGGCTGTAAGGAAATCGGGAAACCAGGAAATCAGATCCAAGTGATTTTAATTTAAGAAATCTGTTCCCAAGTATTCCCACTCATAATAGAGAGCCATGTGATCGTATCCAAATGCAAGCAAGGTTTGAAATGATTATGTTTTAGTCAAACATTATATCTGTTTGGGCTTCTTACAGTCAATTTGCAGTCTACAAATTATTTGTAATTATCTTCCGGTCCCTTGACCATCCGCTCAAGAAAAAATTGTCTCGCTACTGAATCTAGTTGATGATCCCTGTGATAAGTATCCATTTCTCTCCCACAAAAATACTCACCCAATGAGCAAAGACCAGGGGCTGTTCTAATCAAGCATTTCAGAGTAGGAATGCTGGTCTAGGATCAATGTAGCCTTTTAGATCACAATTAATACAATTAGATGGATAGGGGGAACTGATCCTAGCACTCCTACTCTGAGAAGCTTGATACATATACAGTAGCCCCAGAGCAAAGATGATTATAGGCTTTTTCAGGTCACCTGAAGGTGTGTGTCTGCACAAATCTAAGCAAACTCGCAGAGCAGTCTGGCGGAAATGATTAGTACCCTGCAGTCAAATGACCAAATGGCCCTCTAGTGGCCTCATGGGTGGAAAGTTATTAATATTTTTCATAATTAATAAACATTATTTCAAAAACACACTGAAAATCCGGTGTTTCTATGTCAAAGTCTTATGTGATGTATATTAAGTGTAATATTTGGACGTAAACTTGAATACATTTCAATTCTACCTGACATGGTACAGGTGTCTTCTTTATTTAAGCCCATAACCATGTGTGTGAGGTGTATATTTTTGTCTCAAAGTAGATTTGTTTAAGACTACCAAGAAACACTCTTGTCTAAGCCTGATTTAGCCCACTGCAGTAAAATGCTTAGAGAGCACACACACATTCACTCTCACAGACACACAGACAAACCATCTGCCACTGAGAATAAGCTCATGTGAGTCTTGGGAACGAGGGGAGAGATGTCCACTGTCCAGTCAAGTGGGAAGCTTACGGTGGTAGGGCAGGCTCAGGTGTGGGAAGCAGAACAAGAGTCAGGCGCCAGAGGAAGGCAGGAGCCTGGGAATGAATGAGTATATCTGCTGCTCTTCCCCAGGACTGAGGAACCTACTGGATGGAGCCCCTTCCCTGGGATCCATCTCATTCCTTAGGAATAGGTCTAGGATCAGCTTAATCTACCCTTATATCAACCCTAATCATTAGGGGGTAATGCAAAGCTGATCAGATTAGCATCTATATAGGCTTGTTCATCCTGTCTCCTATTGACTCCTGGACAAAGTTGCCACAGATAATGATAAGAAGAGCAGTTCAACATTTTCACGCCTAATGATTAAGGTAAGGTTTTGGGCAGGTGAGCTGATCCTAGGTCTGTGTGGAAGGTTAACTTTTACCTGGAGGGTAAAGAGCCATTCTGGAAGCGAGATGCACGACTATGACAAACCGTCTGACTTCAAAAGGAGAGATTCAGTGTTTTCTAAATATGTGGAGGTCTTTAACTGCTACAAGAATCTCCGTACTATAACACACTTAGCCAACACACACCCGCATACGCACGCACACACACACATATTTACATTGTGAAAGATATTACCTGTGCAATGCCTTTTGCAATGGAGCCAAGACATTAAACCGGTGTCTAAAAATATCCAATGCAATTTGCTACAGTTACATAAAACTCTACTGATGATGATCCAAGAAGGCAGGGGTGGCTTACCACAATCATTATCGTAATCACTACTGCAAGGGGTCATGTGACGCAATGCATTGTGAGAGTTTATAATTTATAGCTTCAAAAGCAGTCCAATAGGCACATCAAAACCTATTAATTAGTGCACACCGTAGCAAACCGTAACAAAACATTTTGCAACAGAAATCAGTTTGCAACTAAAACTAGAGATTCTCGTTCCGGTAGGTCCCTCTCCATTTTGCCCCGTTTGCTTCCGTTTGGGTCCTAGTGAATACACCCCTGTACTAGACATCACTGTTTGTCAATTGCCTCACTAGGCAGTTAACATGTTCTCTGCTTGCTGATTGGTTGAGATGGTCAGTGAGTACACTACCGGTCAAAAGTTTTAGAACACCTACACACTCAAGGGTTTTTCTTTATTTTTTACTATTTTCTACATTGTAGAATTATAGTGAATACACCAAAACTATGAAATAACACATATGGAATCATGTAGAAACCAAAAAAGTGTTAAACAAATATATTTTATATTTGAGAATATTCAAATAGCCAGCCTTTGCCTTGATGACAGCTTTGCACACTCTTGGCATTCTCTCAATCAGCTTCAGGAGTTATTCACCTAGAATGCATTTTAATTAACAGGTGTGCCTTCTTAAAAGTTTATTTGTGGAATTTCTTTCCTTCTTAATGCGTATGAGCCAACCAGTTGTATTGTGACTAGATAGGGGTGGTATACAGAAGATATCCCTATTTGGTAAAAGACCAAGTCCAAATGGGAGATTTTTGGTTCCAACCGCCGTGTCTTTGTGAGACACAGTGTGGATGAATGGATGATCTCTGCATGTATATTTCCCACTGTAAAGCATGGAGGAGGTGGTGTTATGGTGTGGGGGTGCTTTGCTAGTGACACTGTCTGTGATTTATTCAGAACTCAAGGCACACTTAACCAGCATGGCTACCACAGCATTCTGTACCGATACGCCATCCCATCTGGTTTGAGCTTAGTGGGACTATAATTTGTTTTTCAACAGGACAATGACCCAACACACCTCCAGGGTGTGTAAGGGCTATTTGACCAAGAAGGAGAGTGATGGAGTGCTACATCAGATGACCTGGCCTCCACAATCCCCAGACCTCAACCAAATTGAGATGGTTTGGGATGAGACGAACTGCAGAGTAAAGGAAAAGCAGCCAACAAGTGCTCAGCATATGTGGGAACCAGGTGAAGCTGGTTGAGAGAATACTAATAGTGGGCAAAACTGTCATCAAGGCTAAGGCTGGCTATTTGAAGAATATCAAATATAAAATAGATTTAGATTTGTTTTACACTTTTTTTGGTTACTACATGACTCCATATGGGTTATTTCATAGTGTTGAGGTCTTCACTATTATTATACAATGTAGAAAATAGTAAAAATAAATAAAAACCCTTGAATGAGTAGGTGTTCAAAGGTTTTGACCGGTAATGTATGTTCACATGCACACTAATAGCTACATATTAAACTGATTATGGCAGTAGGCCGAGTATGGTATTAATCATGTAAACACCTTACTGTGCTTATCTTAATCGGTCATAATCTAAGTAAGCATATGCCGGTTTTCTGAGCAATCTTTCAAATTATTAGGACACATTAATGCCTTAGTGTGAGTTCCAGCAGTGCATTTGATCTGCACATGTGCTAACACCAGCAGGGCAAGCCTCAATCTTATCCGCAAGTGAAGTGAGTTCGTAAAAACTGAAAGTATGCTAATTGTTTTCACATACAAACTTTATATGTCCAGACTCAGAATCAAATAGGCTTCCCAAAAATAACATGGTCGCTGTGGTAGAACGTTTATTTTTATTGATGATTTTCTGCATTTATCAAAGTCCCATCTGTAGCATGATTTCACGTGTCCATGTAAACAGGTTTATTTAGGGAAATCGTTCTTCTTGCAAAGCATGTAAACTATTATATTAATCTGGCTATTTACAATAATTCCATTACTGTGTGCATGTGAACGTACCCAGTATGGCTGACTGAGCGACACAGGGAGATGATTTCAGTTAATTAATAGCTTGTCACAGAAACAGAATTTGGGATATGACGTAAATAAGAAATAAGCTACCGCGAAAACACCTATTTTTGCTGTCGGTGAGTCAGCAATTTGAAGTATAAATTGCCTTTTATTTTACCTCAAATACTTGTTCTTTTTAGGATTTTTACTTGCAGTGAGCCAACCTACACATTTATTTTGCATATTTATCTATCTCAAAGATAAGTTATATATTGTTTTCCCTTGTTGTTTTTTACCCAGTGTTTCTAGGGTGCAGTTGCCTTTGGTCTAATTTAAAGTGACCGAGACTCGAGTGCTCTTCCCCAAAGAAGCAAGGTCATAGTATGCACACACACACACACACACACACACACACACACTTATGCATATACACAGTCACACACATATTTGAGGAGCACCAACCTAGATGCAAGCTAGACCACTGAAATGTGTGTATGTGTGTGTGTCCAGTACCTGTGTGTGTGTGCGTGGCATTGGAGGCCTTGGCGAGATTGAACTGGCGAAGCCTTCTTTGGTGAGTCTTGCCGTTGTAGTGGATCTGGGCCTGGGCCAATGAATTAAGCTGGATGTTACACACCTTGGAAAAGAAATATGGTTTTACACATAGACATACATTCTATGTACACTGTACTTTTAATACTATTAGAATGATATGTGATATTTAATTATGTGGTTTGTATCCACCTTGACACAGAGGCTGGACAAAAAAACAACATTACAAAAAAATGTAGGTCATGTCCGTTCACTATGGTGCTCCCAGCAGGTAGGCTACTGCATGGCTCCCCGCTGTCACACACACACGCACACGCACACACACACACAGTCTTGTACAGCTAACCATGTGGGCACACACAATTCAGTCCCATTCAAAATCCTATTTTCCCTAACCTCTAACCCTAAGCCTAACCCTAACCCGTACTCTTACCCTAACCTTAACCCAAAAACCTAACCCTAACTTTAACCCAAAAACCTAACCTTAACCCTAACCCTAAAACTAACCCTAAACGTAATTCTAACCCTAACACAAATTCTAATCTTAACCCTAAACCCCTAGAAATAGCATTTTGACCTTGTGGGGACTAACAAAATGTCCCCAGCCCAAACCGAACCAAATGTAGCATGAATCAATCAGAAAATCGATTCAAGCGTTTCGAACCGCCGGTCGCTAATGTTTTTTCTCATAGAATTGTATTTCCCTGCTGAAAATAGCTCTATGTTTTTGTGACTGAATTGATGCGTCCTCTCCTTCAGTAGCTATCGAACTAAGCACGCAAATGTGTAAATGCATATGACAGTCATTGATGTCCAAGTCAGATAACAACTGTGCTTACAGAACGCAGCTGCTCGCGCCAAAAAGAGCCTTTCCCTGACCTAATATTCGAACATCTTCAGTATTCAAATGCTTGTAAAATGGCTTTCGCAATGTCAAATTATTGGCTTTATTAGTTGGGTGACAACCAATGTAATTTGCTGGATCATTGTTAGTCAATGCGCTGTAGAAAATTGTGTAGGCTACCAAAGTGAAAACAACTCACATCTTGCTGATTGCACATCTAACTGCTGATTGGGGCTCTTCGACTGCCAGGTTTAGCATAAGAAATAGTTTTGGTAGTTTTGCACCGATTTGGCCGATTATTATTTATTTTTTTACACCTTTATTTAATCCTTATTTAACTAGGCAAGTCAGTTAAGAACACATTCTTATTTTCAATGACGGCCTAGGAACGGTGGGTTAACTGCCTTGTTCAGGGGCAGAACGACAGATTTTTACCTTGTCAGCTCAGGGGATTCAATCTTGCAACCTTACAGTTAACTAGTCCAACACTCTAACCACTCATTGCACTCCACGAGGAGCCTGCCTGTTACGCGAATGCAGTAAGCCAAGGTAAGTTGCTAGCTAGCATTAAACTTATCTTATAAAAAACAATCAATCAATCAATCATAATCACTAGTTAACTACACATGGTTGACGATATTACTAGTTTATCTAGCGTGTCCTGCGTTGCATATAATCGATGCGGTGTGTATTCGCGAAAAAACAAGAAAATACCTTTCTTAAAATCAATACACAGAAGTATATTTTTAAACCTGCATATTTAGCTAAAAGAAATCCAGGTTAGCAGGCAATATTAACCAGGTGAAATTGTGTCACTTCTCTTGCGTTCATTGCACGCAGAGTCAGGGTATATGCAACAGTTTGGGCCGCCTAATTTGCCATAATTTTAAGAAATTATGACATAACATTGAAGGTTGTGCAATGAAACAGGAATATTTAGACTTATGGATGCCACACGTTAGATAAAATACGGAACGGTTCCGTATTTTATTTGATTTTATTAGGATCTCTTTTAGTCCCCATTTGGACTAATCTTCCAAGAGTCCTTAACATTAAAATACAATTTATAATACAAACACACTTTCACATATAACACACTATTACAAACATACATAATACACTAGCATAATGACCCAATAAATACTCAATCTAAAAAAATATTGATTCTTCATCTACTATAGTCCCACAACATTTCTATATACTATATTTAAATTGTTTTTAAATAATGTTTAAACTTATATATTGAAAGGTTACTAGTTTGCTCAGTTAATTTATTCCATTTCTTTATTGCTCTAAATCGAAATGTTCTTTTGCCCATTTCTTTTTTCTGTCTGGATAACGCATAGATGGTGGACAATCTATTCCTAGTTTTTACGGAATGTCTGTCCCTTACCAACTGAATACCATTGTGAATAGAACTTGGCCGTTTTAAATGATGTATATTATCAAATAAGATAAGCATGTTTTTTTCAATTATCTTGTCGATTGATGACCAACCAAGAACACTGCGCATGACTGCAACAGAAGAACCATTTCACTGAAAGAATAAACGTCTTGTTTTCGAGATGATAGTTTCCGGATTCGACCATATTAATGACCTAAGGCTCGTATTTCTGTGTGTTATTATGTTATAACTAAGTCTATGATTTGATAGAGCAGTCTGACTGAGCGACGGTAGGCACCAGCAGGCTCGTAAGCATTCATTCAAACAGCACTTTAGTGCGTTTTGCCAGCAGCTCTGCTGTTTATGACTTCAAGCCTATCAACTCCCAAGATTAGGCTGGTGTAACCGATGTGAAATGGCTAGCTAGTTAGCGGGGTGCGCGCTAATAGCATTTCAAACGTCACTCGCTCTGAGACTTGGAGTAGTTATTCCCCTTGCTCTGCAAGGGCCGTGGCTTTTGTGGAGCGATGGGTAACGCTGCTTCGAGGGTGGCTGTTGTCGATGTGTTCCTGGTTTGAGCCCAGGTAGGGGCGAGGAGGGGGACAGAAGCTTTACTGTTACACTGGCAATACTAAAGTGCCTATAAGAACATCCAATAGTCAAAGATATATGAAATACAAATGGTATAGAGAGAAATAGTCCTATAATTCCTATAATAACTACAACCTAAAACCTCTTACCTTGGAATATTGAAGACTCATGTTAAAAGGAACCACCAGCTTTCATATGTTCTCATGTTCTGAGCAAGGAACTTAAACGTTAGCTTTCTTACATGGCACATATTGCACTTTTACTTTCTTCTCCAAAACTTTGTTTTTGCATTATTTAAACCAAATTGAACATGTTTCATTATTTATTTGAGGCTAAATTGATTTTATTGATGTATTATATTAAGTTAAAATAAGTGTTCATTCAGTACTGTTGTAATTGTCATTATTACAAATAAATTTTAAAAATCGTCAGATTAATCGGAATCGTCTTTTTTTGGTCCTTCAATAATCAATATTGGTATCTGCGTTGAAAGATCATAATCGGTCGACCTCTATTAGAGACATATTTTTTTGCATTGAATTTTGTATATTTATTCTGCATCTGCCAATACCAACCATTAGCCTGTGCGATTGATGAGGGCTGAACTACAACTGTGTTGTGAGACGAGGGCGAATCCCGAAAAAGGTTCTTCTCACAAATGTCTGTTAAGGCTGAACGTTTTGTCAAACTATAATGACCATACCATGAAAAGCTGAGACTCTCATGAACATGCGCATCTGTTTTGTTCTATGAAGCTCACAGACCACACAAGAGTTGTTAAAAGGTAAGGGTTCTACATAGAATATTAGACACAATAATTGCACATAATACTGTAATAAACTCACATAGTTGCTGTCAAAAACACCAAACTCCACACAATTATAACTGACTAGTTGGATATTCATTTCCCACTGAGAAAACAATTTCTGTGTTTACAGCATTCTTATGAATTAATTTTTAATCAAGTTTTTGCTTGGCAGTCCTTATTATTTTTGTTGTCAATAAATCTCATGAATGCAACTGTTTACGTCAAATAGTTTTGTGTTCTACATGTAGCCCTGGTTGTCCTGAAAAGAAAATGGTAAAACACTTCAATGTGAGGCTAAATATGAGGGCAGAGCGAGTAGATCAATTAAAGTAGTGTTTTAAAGTTTTTCACCCAGGGATTGCCTGGGTATGAAAAAGGTTCACATGAACAGGTTAAAGTTGTAATTTCATAACAAGGACGGCAATCATTTTTGCCCGCCGCACTGTAGGTTGGAGCAGGAGAAGAGCAGCTCCAAACGGTCAAAATCATTTACTTTTGAGGCGGGGGTGAAATCCCAAACGCAGTTATAATAACTGGTTATGCCATTGCTAATTTCTAACGATAAATATTGATACATTACTAGCTCAAAACACGTTTTATCTGCTAAAATGACAGGTTAATCAGTGGGTGATTGGAATTTCAGATAAAAAGTGTGGGGGGGGGGGGACAAAATGCATAAATTGCCCCCTCTAATCTGATAGTGGTAGATGCTGTCTGCCCTATGGCTTAGTTCAGGTGGCTACACACAGCATACAGGTGTGTGTAGCCACCTGTATACAGTGCCTACAGAAAGTATTCACACCCCTTTTCCACATTTGTTGTGTTACAGCCTCAATTTATACTGAAATAAAATTGAGATGTTGTGTCACTGGCCTACACACAATTACCCATCATGTCAAAGTGGAATTATGCATTTAGAAAGTTTAACAAATGAATAAAAAATGAAAAGGTGAAATGTCTTGAGTCAATAAGTATTCAACCACTTTGTTATGGCAAGCCTAAATAAGCTCAGGAGTAAACATTTGCTTAACAAGTCACATAATAAGTTGCATGGATTCTGTGTGCAATAATGGTGTTTTACATTATTTTTTGAAAGACTACATCATCTCTGTACCCCACAAATACAATTATCTGTAAGGTCCCACAGTTGAACAGTGAATTTCAAATACAGATTCAACCCCAAAGACCAGGGAGGTTCTCCAATGCTTCGCAAAGAAGAGCACATATTGGTAGAGAGGTAAAAAAAAAAAAAGCAGACACTGAATATCCCTTTGAGCATGGTGAAGTTATTAATTACACTTTGGATGATGTATCAATAAACCCAGTTGTCACTACAAAGATACAGGCGTCCTTCCTAACTCAGTTGCCAGCGAGGAAGGAAACCGCTCAGGAATTTCACCATGAGGCCAATGGTGACTTTAAAACAGTTACAGAGTTTAATGGCTGTGATAGGATAAAATTGAGAATGGATCAACAACATTGTAGTTATTCTACAATATTAATCTAAATGACAGAGTGAAAAGAAGGAAGCCTGTACAGAATAAAAATATTCAACAACATGCATCCTGTTTGCAACTAGGCACAAAAGTAAAACTGCAAAAATGTGGCAAAGAAATGAACTTAGTCTTGAATACTAAGTGTTATGTTTGGGGCAAATCCAACACAACACATCCACTCTTCATATTTTCAAGCATTGTGGTGTGGTGGCTGCATCATGTTATGGGTATGCTTGTCATCGGCATGGACTAAGGAGTTTTTAGGATAAATGAAATATATATGTATCGTGTGTAGATGGGTGAGAATTTATATTTATTTAATCCATTTTGAAGTCAGGCTGTAACACAGCCAAATGTGAATTAAGTCAAGGAGTATGAATACTTTCTGAAGGCCCAGCTCCTGAGCTCAATCAGTATCAGAATTGAATTTAAAATGGAAAATGAATATGTTCCTGCAAAAAATGTTAGCACATCAAATCAAATCGAATCGTATTGAATCATTCCACTAATTATACCAAATCGCACTGAATCGTTTTAAACTAAAAGTATCATTCCTGTATCGTACACACACCCGCACACAGGCGCGCACACACATGAAGGTGCGCACGCAGACACACACACAGAGCCGGACATGTACTTATTTTTCCTATGGATATCACACACCTCACACAGAGTCACACTGCTCTGTCTCCTCTCCCGCTTAGGCCTCCGCCCAGGGGCGGCTCGCTCCTCTTCTTCATCCTCCTCCTCTTCCTCGGCCTTCGGCAGGAGGACATTCTCCAGCAGCCCGGGGCTCCTGGGCCTCTTCATCCCTTTGAGAGTTCAACCAAAGGTAAATAAATTATGATCAGTTAAGACTGAAACACAACATCGATTTTAGCATCAACCAGATTAAGATTCCTTTATTGCAGCAATGGTCGTCAAAATTGTTAAAAGGTTCAAATACAATACTGATAAGTGTAACAGTTGGGCAATGGATAAAGACACTTCAAACGTTTACATTTGTTCAAATCCATCAGATATTGACTGAATTATAGCGCATAAAACATTGCCCTGGCATGGACAACATAATGAATGGAGTTCAGGCATTTTGGAGAGAATTCAGGGATGATTTATTTTCAAATCTCAATTTAATAATGCACAAATGTATATATTTTCTTACTATATCAGGTACTTGTTTAATATTTTGTTGATAAAATAAAGAAAAGTATATGTGCCTTATATGCATATACACAAATTCTTACAAAATGCTATACTGCCCCATGCAATGAATCATTTCTAAAAGGAGCAGTCTTGTGCAACAACTAAATGGCTCTTAAAATGTGTTTACATTCGATGGAGTTTTATATAGATTGAAGTGGTGGGGGAGAGTAGGGTGCACGATGGTAATTGAACTCAAAAGTGGGCCACACAATGCTTCTAAAGCCTTACTGTGAATATTTCCAGAACAACCACAAGGGGGCAGAAGTGCACAGTTCATCTTTATGGCAGGAAGTTGAAGAGGAAATCTCACAACCTCTCCATTACTTCTCAACAATCTCCATCTCCAGCCCTGGAGAGCACTTGGATGTGCAGTCATTTGTTCCATCCCAGCACAATTTTAAAAACATTACAATTCATTTCACAACAGATTTCATAACACATAAATTGTGTGCCCTTAGGCCGCTACTATCCTACCACATATCTACAACACAAAGTCCATGTGTACATGTGTGTATAGTAAGTATGTTATCGTGTGTGTGTGTATGCATGTGTCTGTCCCCCGTGTGTGTGTCTCTTCAAAGTCCCCGCTGTCCATAAGGTGTATTTTTACTTGTTTTTTAAATCCGATTTTACTGCTTGCGTGAGTTACTTGATGTGGAATAGAGTTTCTTGTAGTCATGCGCCTGTACTATGTACTAGTACTGTGCGCCTCTCATAATCTATTCTGGACTTGGGGACTGTGAAGAGACCTCTGGTGGCATGTCTTGCGGGGTATGCATGGATGTCTGACCTGTGTGCTAGTAGTTCAACCTGTCAATACCTCTCACAAATACAAGTAGTGATGAAATCAATCTCTCCCTCTACATTGAGCCAGGAGAAATTGACATGCATATTATGAATATTAGCTATCCGTGTACATTTAAGGGCCAGCTGTGCCGCCCTGTTCTGGGCCAATTGTAATCCCTCTTTGTGGCACCTGACCACACGACTGGACAGTAGTCCTGGTGCGACAATTCCAGGGCCTGTAGGACCTGCCTTGATGATAGCGTTGTTAAGAAGGCAGAGCAGCGCTTTATTATGGACAGACTCCCCATCTTAGCTACTGTTGCATCAATATGTTTTGACCATGACAGTTTACAATCCATGGTGCGATGTTGGTTTGAGATATGGTGATCAGAGTATACGCAGATGACTCTGCGACATTTGTACCAAGCTTGATTTAATATCATAACATACGCTCCACATCTTTGCTGTCTGTCAATCTTGTGTAATCAGGGGGCTATAACAGGTGTTACTTAACGTGCTATCAACGGAAAGCTATTCCTGGTTTGTTCGTCTGAGGAATAATCTTTAGTATCTGATCTATTAGAAATAAGCCGAAAGATGATTATTATCTTGCAGTGTCTCGACTCGGTAGTCGGTACTGTAATGCTGCAATGTTGGTTTACGATAAGTTGATCAGAGATAGTACATGTGCGACTAAAGATTTTGAAGGGGCTTGTAAGCTAGTTTGAACATTTAATTTGGTCAAAAAGAACTCTATTAATTCACATAGCCTTAATGTACTTAATGTACTACAGCACTAATTATTGTGGAACTAAAAAGAGGTGGGATGGATGATATTCAACTCTGTTTTAAAAATCCCAGGAAGAGTAGCTGATGCCTTGGCAGGAACTAATGGGGACCCATAATAAATACAAATACTAATATTTTGCTTTGTGCTTTTCAAACGATAATAGCTCCATAACTAACACGATAATGATTTAGTTGTTGTCACGTATACTCCCTCTCCCGCACACCTGTCACCATCGTCTCGCGCACCTGCGCCTCATGACGCTCACCTGGACTCCATCACCTCCTTGATTATCTTCCCTATAGCTGTCACTCCCCTTGGTTCTTTCCTCAGGTGTTATTGACTCTGTTTTCATGTCGGTGCGTTGTTTGTGTTTCGTGTTCATTGTTTCTTTTATTTATTAAAACACTCACTCCCTGAACTTGCTTCCCGACTCTCAGCGCACTCGTTACAGTTGTGGAGGTTGTACTTGAAGCTCAGCTAAAATTCACTGTACTCATGAAATGAGTGAAGGAATATTATGAAAGAAGCTAAGTCATGGAATGAAAATGAATGATAAAGAGAGGCTTTTCAAGGTTGTGTGACAACTAGGGTAGCCTAGATGTTTTTATTAGGTTGCCGTGCTGGCACTGAATGAACACTTACTGTATGAGTAAGCTGAATAGCCTTATGTAAGTGTTACATTATTTTCCAGGACGGGGCACAAAGGCCCCCAAATCAGCATCTAGGACCTTAACCAAAATGTTCAATTGAAACCAATTGAAGCCAATCCATTTTAGGCAGAGGGAACAGAGCCTATACAACGGCAGGGTAAACACTGCATTGTATTTTAGCCCTGCATGAATCATTCATTCAAAGAAGTAGTCTTGTGTGGTTCAGTTGGTAGAACATGTGGTTCAGTTGGTAGCGCATGGAGCTTGCAAGGGATGTGGGTTCAATTCCCACTCAGCCACCCATACATAATCATGTATGCACGCATGACTCTAAGTCACTTTGGATAGAAGCATCTGCTTAATGCCATATATTAAATTGTGTTAAAAAGTGTCCCATTTAAAACCAGAAAGCATTAACTCTAACAAACTCACAACTGGAAACCATTCATTTTCAATGGGGGGAGGAGACACAAGGATACATTAAGCGACTTAACAGTTGGAGAGTATGAGCTCGGCGACCAGAGATCAGAAAATCCCACTTTTATGCAAATCGGCGGAGGGTGGGTGTTGCTAGCTAGCTTTGACAACATGCTTAAAAGGCAACGTGACAACACCCACAAAGAGAGAGCTCAACGATTCCTTGCTACTTTGTAGCTTTCGGGGAAATAACTGGACCGTTACATAGCCTTGAATATGTGGACACAAATATGGCAGTCCTATCCACATAACCATTAACTCAGCAGCTCAGATAGTAAGTTATCATTATGGGATCAGTTCGAATGAAAACCTGCATATAATAATACACAGGAGGCTTTTAGAATGAGGACCAACCCATCTGAACACCACAAACCACTTAACAAAGTGGTTTTCGGACAGTTTGGTTAAGGTTTGGCAGAGTTTCCCCTGGCAATGGTTGTCCACTCTCTTTGCCTGGCACCTGTGTGGGTAGTTGGGTAGTGCCTGCCCTGTAGTGAGTGAACGTTGAGCAATGGGTGGCTCTAAAGTGGGATCAGTGATTGGCACAGGAGAGGGCCAGCTGTGCCACCCAGAGCATGTTCTATTGACTGCGGTGTCTACCAAAAACACACATGCAAGCAAGTGTACTCATACAATCACCCACACACACACAATCATTCACAAGCAAGTCCATGCACACACAGAAGCATACATAAGAGCCAGCTACCGCCCGTTTCTCCAGCACAATTAGGGTTGCAAAACTACCGCAAAGTTACCATAATGTTCTGTAAATTTGGTAATTAACAGATTTTTGTAAATCTATGAAAATCTTGGTAATTTATTCTTGAATATCTTTTTTTTTAAAGTATTAATATAAAATATATTTTAAAATGTAAAAATTACAAAAAAATACATAAATACATATATATATATACACATATATAATATGTAAAAAAAATCTGTTAATTACCAAATGTACAGATAATTATGGTAACTTTGCGGTATATACAGTGCCTTGCGAAAGTATTCGGCCCCCTTGAACTTTGCGACCTTTTGCCACATTTCAGGCTTCAAACATAAAGATATAAAACTGTATTTTTTTGTGAAGAATCAACAACAAGTGGGACACAATCATGAAGTGGAACGACATTTATTGGATATTTCAAACTTTAAAAAAAAATCAAAAACTGAAAAATTGGGCGTGCAAAATTATTCAGCCCCCTTAAGTTAATACTTTGTAGCGCCACCTTTTGCTGCGATTACAGCTGTAAGTCGCTTGGGGTATGTCTCTATCAGTTTTGCACATCGAGAGACTGAATTTTTTTCCCATTCCTCCTTGCAAAACAGCTCGAGCTCAGTGAGGTTGGATGGAGAGCATTTGTGAACAGCAGTTTTCAGTTCTTTCCACAGATTCTCGATTGGATTCAGGTCTGGACTTTGACTTGGCCATTCTAACACCTGGATATGTTTATTTTTGAACCATTCCATTGTAGATTTTGCTTTATGTTTTGGATCATTGTCTTGTTGGAAGACAAATCTCCGTCCCAGTCTCAGGTCTTTTGCAGACTCCAAATCAAATCAAATCAAATCAAATTTTATTTGTCACATACACATGGTTAGCAGATGTTAGTGCGAGTGTAGCGAAATGCTTGTGCTTCTAGTTCCGACAATGCAGTAATAACAAGTAATCTAACTAACAATTCCAAAACTACTGTCTTGTACACAGTGTAAGGGGATAAAGAATATGTACATAAGGATATATGAATGAGTGATGGTACAGAGCAGCATAGGCAAGATACAGTAGATGGTATCGAGTACAGTATGTACAAATGAGATGAGTATGTAAACAAAGTGGCATAGTATAGTATAAAGTGGCTAGTGATACATGTATTACATAAGGATACCGTCGATGATATAGAGTACAGTATATACGTATGCATATGAGATGAATAATGTAGGGTAAGTAACATTTATATAAGGTAGCATTGTTTAAAGTGGCTAGTGATATATTTACGTCATTTCCCATCAATTCCCATTATTAAAGTGGCTGGAGTTGAGTCAGTGTCAGTGTGTTGGCAGCAGCCTCTCTGTGTTAGTGATGGCTGTTTAACAGTCTGATGGCCTTGAGATAGAAGCTGTTTTTCAGTCTCTCGGTCCCAGCTTTGATGCACCTGTACTGACCTCGCCTTCTGGATGATAGCGGGGTGAACAGGCAGTGGCTCGGGTGGTTGATGTCCTTGATGATCTTTATGGCCTTCCTGTGACATCGGGTGGTGTAGGTGTCCTGGAGGGCAGGTAGTTTGCCCCCGGTGATGCGTTGTGCAGACCTCACTACCCTCTGGAGAGCCTTACGGTTGAGGGCGGTGCAGTTGCCATACCAGGCGGTGATACAGCCCGCAAGGATGCATCTGTAGAAGTTTGTGAGTGCTTTTGGTGACAAGCCAAATTTCTTCAGCCTCCTGAGGTTGAAGAGGCGCTGCTGCGCCTTCTTCACGATGCTGTCTGTGTGAGTGGACCAATTCAGTTTGTCTGTGATGTGTATGCCGAGGAACTTAAAACTTGCTACCCTCTCCACTACTGTTCCATCGATGTGGATAGGGGGGTGTTCCCTCTGCTGTTTCCTGAAGTCCACAATCATCTCCTTAGTTTTGTTGACGTTGAGTGTGAGGTTATTTTCCTGACACCACACTCCGAGGGCCCTCACCTCCTCCCTGTAGGCCGTCTCATCGTTGTTGGTAATCAAGCCTACCACTGTTGTGTCGTCCGCAAACTTGATGATTGAGTTGGAGGCGTGCGTGGCCACGCAGTCGTGGGTGAACAGGGAGTACAGGAGAGGGCTCAGAACGCACCCTTGTGGGGCCCCAGTGTTGAGGATCAGCGGGGAGGAGATGTTGTTGCCTACCCTCACCACCTGGGGGCGGCCCGTCAGGAAGTCCAGTACCCAGTTGCACAGGGCGGGGTCGAGACCCAGGGTCTCGAGCTTGATGACGAGCTTGGAGGGTACTATGGTGTTGAATGCCGAGCTGTAGTCGATGAACAGCATTCTCACATAGGTATTCCTCTTGTCCAGATGGGTTAGGGCAGTGTGCAGTGTGGTTGAGATTGCATCGTCTGTGGACCTATTTGGGCGGTAAGCAAATTGGAGTGGGTCTAGGGTGTCAGGTAGGGTGGAGGTGATATGGTCCTTGACTAGTCTCTCAAAGCACTTCATGATGACGGATGTGAGTGCTATGGGGCGGTAGTCGTTTAGCTCAGTTACCTTAGCTTTCTTGGGAACAGGAACAATGGTGGCCCTCTTGAAGCATGTGGGAACAGCAGACTGGTATAGGGATTGATTGAATATGTCCGTAAACACACCGGCCAGCTGGTCTGCGCATGCTCTGAGGGCGCGGCTGGGGATGCCGTCTGGGCCTGCAGCCTTGCGAGGGTTAACACGTTTAAATGTCTTACTCACCTCGGCTGCAGTGAAGGAGAGACCGCATGTTTTCGTTGCAGGCCGTGTCAGTGGCACTGTATTGTCCTCAAAGCGGGCAAAAAAGTTATTTAGTCTGCCTGGGAGCAAGACATCCTGGTCCGTGACTGGGCTGGATTTCTTCCTGTAGTCCGTGATTGACTGTAGACCCTGCCACATGCCTCTTGTGTCTGAGCCGTTGAATTGAGATTCTACTTTGTCTCTGTACTGGCGCTTAGCTTGTTTGATAGCCTTGCGGAGGGAATAGCTGCACTGTTTGTATTCGGTCATGTTACCAGACACCTTGCCCTGATTAAAAGCAGTGGTTCGCGCTTTCAGTTTCACATGAATGCTGCCATCAATCCACGGTTCCTGGTTAGGGAATGTTTTAATCGTTGCTATGGGAACGACATCTTCAACGCAAGTTCTAATGAACTCGCACACCGAATCAGCGTATTCGTCAATGTTGTTATCTGACGCAATACGAAACATCTCCCAGTCCACGTGATGGAAGCAGTCTTGGAGTGTGGAGTCAGCTTGGTCGGACCAGCGTTGGACAGACCTCAGCGTGGGAGCCTCTTGTTTTAGTTTCTGTCTGTAGGCAGGGATCAACAAAATGGAGTCGTGGTCAGCTTTTCCGAAAGGGGGGCGGGGCAGGGCCTTATATGCGTCGCGGAAGTTAGAGTAACAATGATCCAAGGTCTTTCCTCCCCTGGTTGCGCAATCGATATGCTGATAAAATTTGGGGAGTCTTGTTTTCAGATTAGCCTTGTTAAAATCCCCAGCTACAATGAATGCAGCCTCCGGATAAATTGTTTCCAGTTTGCAAAGAGTTAAATAAAGTTCGTTCAGAGCCATCGATGTGTCTGCTTGGGGGGGGATATATACGGCTGTGATTATAATCGAAGAGAATTCTCTTGGTAGATAATGCGGTCTACATTTGATTGTGAGGAATTCTAAATCAGGTGAACAGAAGGATTTGAGTTCCTGTATGTTTCTTTCATCACACCATGTCACGTTGGCCATGAGGCATACGCCCCCGCCCCTCTTCTTCCCAGAAAGATGTTTGTTTCTGTCAGCGCGATGTGTGGAGAAACCCGTTGGCTGCACCGCTTCGGATAGCGTCTCTCCAGTGAGCCATGTTTCAGTGAAGCAAAGGACGTTACAGTCTCTGATGTCCCTCTGGAATGCTACCCTTGCTCGGATTTCATCAACCTTGTTGTCAAGAGACTGGACATTGGCAAGAAGAATGCTAGGGAGTGGTGCGCGCTGTGCCCGTCTCCGGAGTCTGACCAGAAGACCGCCTCGTTTCCCTCTCTTTCGGAGTCGTTTTTTTGGGACGCTGCATAGGATCCACTCCGTTGTCCTGTTTGTAAGGCAGAACACAGGATCCGCGTCGCGAAAAACATATTCTTGGTCGTACTGATGGTGAGTTGATGCTGATCTTATATTCAGTAGTTCTTTTCGACTGTATGTAATGAAACCTAAGATGACCTGGGGTACTAATGTAAGAAATAACACGTAAAAAAACAAAAAACTGCATAGTTTCCTAGGAACGCGAAGCGAGGCGGCCATCTCTGTCGGCGCCGGAAGTAGCAGAAGTTTTACTTGATAAATTCTTCCAGAATGGTCCTGTATTTGGCTCCATCCATCTTCCCATCAATTTTAACCATCTTCCCTGTCCCTGCTGAAGAAAAGCAGGCCCAAACCATGATGCTGCCACCACCATGTTTGACAGTGGGGATGGTGTGTTCATGGTGATGAGCTGTGTTGCTTTTACGCCAAACATAACGTTTTGCATTGTTGCCAAAAAGTTCAATTTGGGCCGAATACTTTCGCAAGGCACTGTATATATACATCTGCGTCCATATTGTCCATGAGTCTATCTAGTTTATAGACAGACCTATAGTACTGTAGGGTTCAAGAGAATATAGCCTACTCTTACAAAAGGGTAAAGTTTGCAAGTTTGCAGTTTCACTTGAGGAGGTCTGAGGACCGAAAGCTCAGCCTAAATCAATTGAATTGTGCATCGATCCCGAGTGTGCTGAGACTCACCTCACATGTGAGGTTAAATAATACTATTCTCCTCACATGTGAAAATGATGTTGTTAACATGTTGCAGTAACAATGTTTCTACCGGTGGAATTAAGGTGACCACATCTAAAAAGCCTAAATGTGGGACAAGGAAAACATTTTGCGGGACATTTGCGGAACAGTGGACAGAATACATTTTCTGGAGCAGGATAATGGATCACGTTCAAATAGCGACATCGTTTTGCTGTTTGATGGTCACTGCCTGTTAAAGGGGCTATCCTTAGTTGCTACATCATTCTGAAATTCATGATATGTACCCATCGATTACAGCTGTCGCTTGGGGTATGTCTCAATCAGTTTTGCACATCGAGAGACTGAATTTTTTTCCCATTCCTCCTTGCAAAACAGCTCAAGCTCAATGAGGTTGGATGGAGAGCATTTGTGAACAGCAGTTTTCAGTTCTTTCCACAGATTCTCGATTGGATTCAGGTCTGGACTTTGACTTGGCCATTCTAACACCTGGATATGTTTATTTTTGAACCATTCCATTGTAGATTTTGCTTTATGTTTTGGATCATTGTCTTGTTGGAAGACAAATCTCCGTCCCAGTCTCAGGTCTTTTGCAGACTCCATCAGGTTTTCTGCCAGGAGATCCTCACTGAAATTCTGGAGAGAGATTGCTGCACTGAAAGTAAAGGGGCTGAATAATTTTGCACGCCCAATTTTTCAGTTTTTGATTTGTTAAAAAAGTTTGAAATATCCAATAAATGTCGTTCCACTTCATGATTGTGTCCCACTTGTTGATTCTTCACAAACAAAATACAGTTTTATATCTTTATGTTTGAAGCCTGAAATGTGGCAAAAGGTCGCAAAGTTCAAGGGGGCCGAATACTTTCGCAAGGCACTGTAAGCTTTTTTAACTCCAATGTTTGTAAACAAAATAAATGTAAATAACCACTGTTAAAATATGGTTAAAACTATATTTTTTGTATCATGGATGGTCAGTCTTTGCATCCATTGCGTAGTCTATGGATTTGAGAGTGGTTATATTTCTCCAGCCCATCCCTCAGCTTTTTACAAAAACTGTGGCGGGGAGTCCTCTTTGTTAATGTTTCAATAAGAAACTGCCGCTTTAAACACCTTTAATAGAGTCATAGTGTTATTATATGGTGCAATCCTCTAGTGAGTGAGTTGCTTTTGTGCAATTTATCAAGTAAAACTTCTGAAGTCAAGAACCGAATTCTTAGCATTTCAAACAAAAAGAATGATATTGAAAGCAAAACATTAACCCAAAAGTATTGATAACAAAACAAAATATTGCAAGGAAATCATTTTTAAATGCGAGAACAAATACATTTTAAATGCATGCAAAAAAATAGTTTTTGTAAGTTTTGGCACATTCATTCCAGCAAAATAGTACTCTGCATCCCACTGCTGGTCTGCCTCTAAAGCTAAGCAGGATAGGACCCTGGACTTCCAGATGTAGCTGGAAGTGGTGGAAAATAAACATGCGAGTAAAATCGGATAATAATTCACAAGGGAAAAATGAATGTCCTTTGTTTTTGGACACGAGTGAAAAACTTCACTTGAAGCTTATTATTATTTATTTGATTAGATTAGATTTTTCCCATTCCCATACATTACTTTTTTTTCTCACATGTTTATTTCTTACCACTTACAGCTACATCTGGGCTCCCATCCAGGGACCAACTAGGACCGTCCCCACTTAGCTTCAGATGCAAATCAGCAGTGGGATGCAGGGTGCTAAGTTGCTGGAATGTGATTTTTTTTATGTGATATTTTGTAAGGGTAATTAATTAAGAAAAACATTTTTTTATCAACAATGACAGAATTTGCAATTAACTCCAAAGATTTACTTTTTTCACAACTGCCACCAGTTCAGCATCAAAACACTTACAAAGACATATTGACATAGTAAAATAAATAAAAGCGTGTAAAAATATAAAGGATGTTCCATGCTGAAACCCTCAAATTAAACACCAACGGTATTCACTAAGTTGATGGGTTAGGCTATATTTAGAATAATGTTTTGCTGCTTTGTCATTCTATATTTCATAATTAAAAAATGTATATTATTATTTCACATTTGGCATGTTATGAAAATGACCTAAAGTCCTTGAAACTTTTTGATGATTTCGAAAGTTACCGGTAAAATTTTTGGATTTCCCTCGAGGCAGCCCATTAGAGGTTGCCAATCATTGGCTGATCTCCTGGTGACAGAGTGTGACTCAAACTGCCAACAGTGGCTGAGTAGAAACACACTAACAGTTTGTCTGGTACAGCCAGCCAGTATGACACACACACAAGGCTATGTATCCAGCACCATACACATGAGGCTAGGTTTCCAGCACCAGACACAAGGCTATGCAGTGTTTCCCCTAAATGCATTTAGCAGCGGCACACCACTGCTGGCATGTGTCCCCCTTTGATTTTGTCATGTTTGAGTCACTCAGATCGCATAAGAACATGGCCCAAGCCTTGGCAAAATGTGTTTCATTGCAGGAAATTTGTTTTAAAACTTATAATTTTCTTTCAGCCCCATTGCAAAAAGTGTAAAATGTCTGTTTCAAAGCTAAGGTTCCTGTAATTCTACACATTTTGCCCTGGGGCTGAGAGAAAATGTTTAAAAACTAATTTCCTGCAATTATACACATACAAATATAGAATGTTTTCTCTGCTCCATGGCAAAATGAGAAATTAGCTTAAAAACAGGCTTTGTACCCAGCACCACACACACAGTATGAGGCTATGTGCCCATCACTATATACAGTAGACGACCCCCAGATGATGGCCCAGCATATCTCTACCCTGTAAATACTAGCACTCATCAGTCTGTCCCGAGTGGGGAAAGAGAATAAAACCATGATGTGTCTCAGACAGGCACATAAAAGCAGGCCGTAAAGGATGGTTTATGCCACACATGTTATTTCTCTCTCTCCCTTCCTTCCTCCCTCTCTCTCTCTCTCTCTCTCCCTCCCTCCCTCCCTCTCTCTCTCTCGCTGCCCCTCATAAAGATGGTGACAGAATGCTGTTCCCAGATCAGCTGGCAGCTGGGAAACTAGAGAAGGAACAGGGTTGAGTGTGTGTGTGTGTGTGTCTACTCAGAGCGCGTCTTCTCTATGTGTACAGTTGAAGTCGGAAGTTTACATACACCTTAGCCAAATACATTTAAACTCAGTTTTTCACAATTCCTGACATTTAATCCTAGTAAAAAAATTATGTCTTAGGTCAGTTAGGATCACCACTTTGTTTAAAG
The DNA here is from genome assembly GCF_013265735.2 of Oncorhynchus mykiss. NCBI lineage: Eukaryota > Metazoa > Chordata > Actinopteri > Salmoniformes > Salmonidae > Oncorhynchus > Oncorhynchus mykiss. Next base: position 24,429,692 of record NC_048580.1, on the reverse strand, counting down.
AATGTGAAATGTCAGAATAATTGTAGAGAGAATTACTTATTTCAGTTTTTATTTCTTTCATCACATTCCCAGTGGGTCAGAAGTTTACAAACACTCAATTAGTATTTGGTAGCATTTTCTTTAAATTGTTTAACTTGGGTCAAACGTTTCAGGTAGCCTTCCACAAGTTTTCCACAATAAGTTGGGTGAATTTCGGCCCATTCCTCCTGACAGAGCTGGTGTAACTGAGTAGGGTTTGTAGGCCTCCTTGCTCGCACACGTTTTTTCAGTTCTGCCCACAAATTTGCTATAGGATTGAGGTTAGGGCTTTGTGTTGTCCACTCCAATATTTTGACTTTGTTGTCCTTAAGCCATTTTGCCACAACTTTGGAAGTATGCTTGGGGTCATTGTCCGTTTGGAAGACCCATTTGCGACCAAGCTTTAACTTCCTGACTTATGTCTTCAGATGTTGCTTCAATATATCCACATAATTTTCCGTCCTCATGACGCCATCTATTTTGTGAAGTGCACCAGTCTCTGCTACAGCAAAGCACCCCCACAACATGATGCTGCCACCCCCGTGCTTCACGGTTGGGATGGTGTTCTTCGGCTTGTTTTTCCTCCAAACATAACGATGGTCATTATGGCCAAACAGTTCTATTTTTGTTTCATTAGACCAGAGGACATTTCTCCAAAAAGTATGATCTTTGTCCCCATGTGCAGTTGCAAACCGTAGTCTGGCTTCTTTATGGTGATTTTGGAGCAGTGGTTTCAGTGAGCGGCCTATCAGGTTATGTCGATATAGGACTTGTTTAACTGTGGATATAGATGATTTTGTACCTGTTTCCTCCAGCATCTTCACAAGGTCCTTTGCTGTTGTTCTGGGATTGAGTTTCACTTTTTGCACCAAAGTACGTACATCTCTAGGAGACAGAACGCGTCTCCTTCCTGAGCGGTATGACGGCAGCGTGTTCCCATGGTGTTTATACTTGCATACTATTGTTTGTACAGATGAACGTGGTACTTTCAGGCGTTTGGGAATTGCTCCCAAGGATGAATCGAACTTGTGGAGGTCTACCATTGTGTTTCTGAGGTCTTGGCTGATTTCTTTGGATTTTCCCATGACGTCAGGCAAAGAGGCACTGAGTTTGAAGGTAGGCCTTGAAATACATCCACAGGTACACCTCCAATTGACTCAAATGATGTCAATTAGCCTATCAGAAGGTTCTAAAGCCATGACATAATTTTCTGGAATTTTCCAAGCTGTTTAAAGGCACAGTCAACTTAGTGTATGCAAACTTCTGACCCACTGGAATTGTGATACAGTGAATTGTAAGTGAAATAATCTCAATTGTTGGAAAAATGACTTGCGCCATGCACAAAGTAGATGTCCTAACCGACTTGCCAAAACTATAAAGAAATTTGTGGAGTGGTTGAAAAACGAGTTTTAATGACTCCAACCTCAGTGTATGTAAACGTCCAACCAACTGTATATCCAATGCAAAAAACATTCACATTTAAATGGTATTAATATTAATTTGCATATATTTCCGTAAATTCCCATATATTCCCATTAATTCCCGTATATTCCCGTTAATTCCCAAGTAAAGTTTCCACCTCTGAATATTCCCCAAAATGTGCAACCCTACCTACTACAGTAGCTATAATATAAAATAAGATAATTAGGTTGGTGCTTACATTTGTCCTATTTCACACATGTGCATGTGTGAATAGGAAATGTGTTTTTTGCATATCCCACTCCCCATGAGAAACCCTCAGAGAGTGGGGTCAGAAACAGGGATAACTATATACTTTGGCATATGGATGGCTCTACAAAAGTGGATTTGTCTTATCAGATCACTACTTTTAAAGTATGAAAACATCTGACAAACTTTTATTTTGGATTGAAATGTCCTCCCTCTAACTTAGACATGTGCATAGACCACACATTGGTCAACGGAATAATGCTATTTCCCTAACCTAGCCCATATTCGTACCAGTATGAGCCAAACAATATCTGTCCCTAGATCAGCTGTTAACGGTCCAATGCATAATTTTCTTAAGCAAGAATTTTGCTAGGACTATCTGGGAGTGGGGAGGTGGAAACTGAAAATTAGCTGTTATTGGCGGAGAGGTTTGGAACTCTATTTCTTATTGGTCTATTAACTAATTTAGAGCATGGTGATGTCACCATGGACGGCCAAAACTCCACCCCACAGGCTGAAATATCTTAAATGTCTTCTCAAACCGTTCTTACACTTAAACGGGATTATCACAATTGCACAGTATTCTTCCAACCTCATATTTGGATTTTTTTTATTTAAAAAAAATCAACTTTGTTTACTACACTGGGTCTTTAAGGGCCTGTCTGTCAGGGGCTGATTCACAAGTTGCATTTGCTAGTTAGTAGGCTTTGCAATACATGAGCACATACATGTAGATAACTGAGGGCCTTAATAAATGATCTAGGATTATGATTAACACATCTGACCCGACCCTCCACCAGTTGTTGAGGGAACAATGTACCAAAACAGTTAAAGGGCCTGTCTGTCAACTGCTAGTATAATCCATGATGAGACACACACACATACACACACACTCTACCCATTTCCTCTGCCCTGACGACTATATCAGAATGCAGTCATCTTTTACAGTCCTCAACAGCTGCATGCAATGGAACAGTCAGCACCTCGTGCAGCCCCTCAGCCGTTCACACAGGCCTTCTGGGAAAGCGATTAGCAGTGTGCGGTGGTGGCCCGTGAATGAGCGACCCCGCCAGGGCCAAATTACAGGAGAGCGAGAGAGAGAGCTGATGGGAAGTTTTTAAACTGGCTCCTTGTTCTACACAGTGCCAGGGGAAATGTACAGACCCTCACTCTCTCTTTCTCTCTCCCTGTTTGCTCTTTCTCTCTCTTGCAGTGTCTCTCTCTGTCTCTGCCTGTCTCTCTCTCTCTTGTTCCCTCCCCTCCCTTCCTCTCTCTCCCACTCTCGTAGTTTCCCTGCCTCCCTCCCCCTCTCCCTCTCTTCCTCTCTCTCTCTCCCCTTCTCTTTCTCTCTCCACCTGCTCTCTCCATCTGTTTGATGGGCTGACTGTATCTTTTCCACACCAGGCAGGGTGCCTCGTTTATCAATGGGATCTGATAAATGAGGGCTGTGCATCGTATAATTGGTAATTGGAACAACCCACTGACAGAACAAGGGACTGACAGCAGTTCCATAAAGGGTTGAAACTTGCACTATGTAACCCTTTTCACATGTTTGTGTGTTTTGTAACCTACCAGTCATTTAAGCATAACTTAAACGACAGCAATGCCCCTTGAGGGTCTCGAACCGAAATCTTGAACCTGGGTTTCCAAGCCCGTAGGCAAACTCGCTAACCACTGCTCCAATAGGATTAACCAACTTGGGAAAGATCGACATAACTGGCTGACCGAGACATGTACCTACTGTACATGAGCGGTCAAATGAAACACGCCCTACAAAGGCATTGTTATTATTTATGTCCCTCAAGGGACTCATAGAGTCCAGGGGAACATTCTATGAATAGAGCAGCCAGACACGGAACACCTGAGAGCCTCACGCACATACATGAGGCTCTTTTTAGGCCACCCTTGCGAGTAAATGTAATCCCTGTTCATCTGTTCTGTTGTACTGTAATTTCAATCGAGTACAGGCTTAACTGAATGAACAACTGAGACGGAATGCAATATAGTATTTTACTATATAGTTTGGCGTATGGCCTCTTCTCTGAGGAGCCAGATGCTGATGACAGGTAGCCCTTTGCTGGGTAGCTGGCATCGATAGTTTAGAAAGTTACAGATTAGTTGGTTAGTAAGTCTTAGGTATGATACAGTATTTGTGCATCTATAACTTACTCACTCATCATTATTCACGATTCATTCAGTAATCATGGTAGCATCCACATCCATGTAGAAGTGTTTAGAAAAATATAATTTCCTTATTTACAATAAAAGTGACTTCAAAATCACACAATACATGATTTACTATTCATTTCAATTGGGCACAAAATAATCAGAAACACAACCAAAACAAACAGCAAATGTATTCAACAAGTGTGTAGAGTCACAAGCTTAATGTAATCATTTATTGCTAGGAATATGAGACAATATACTAAACTTTTGACAACTTTAATACACATAACGCTAACCAACAATTTGGATCCTACCTGGTCACAAAAACTCATACCACAGAGTTTATAAACCCAGAAACGCAACATTGCGAGACTTCCGGGAACGCTTCTGAAACAGACCAAACAGACCAGGCCGGGGGGGTTTGAGAAGTCAATGAGTGAAGTGAAAAATTCTTCCTTTGTTGTTAATTTTCTCAAAATCTAAAAGCCCAATCTAGTCTCGAGCCAAGGTTTTAAGTAGTTGAACATGTTATTACTCTAACCTTGTGAAAGTGACAAAGTGACACGTTTTCATTTTTGTCAAAAACAACTTTATATCGAATGAGTGCCTTTGATGGCCTGCTCATGCGCTGTTTGGCGTGAAGCGACCGTTAAACCCGATGACGTGTTTCTATGCATGAGCTTAGCTAGCCAACATCGCCATGACATCGCCTGCAAGTGTGATCATCATACAGTACTGTCTTTTCTCCTACAGTACCTGGCTTTTTCATTCGTTTTCATGCTAAACAACATTAACCATAGAATTTGAATAATCATTCTATTTCTATGATTCAAAAAGTTAGAACAGTTCACCCAAGTATTTTTTATATATAAATTGCACAAAAAATCGTGTAAAAAAAATAATAAAATAAAAATGTTTAAATGATTGCCTTTTTTGGGGCCCATATCATGTAGCCCTAGTGGGACTTTGAGTGATGGTGGTAGATTAGTAATCTAATCAGAAAACGAGTCTAGTCTACTCTTTCTATTTAATTCATTGTGCAAAAACAAAATCTAGTCTATTCTTTCAATAGACTAGTTTATTCTGTCATGTAAACATGAATTCCCTGTTGAGAAACAATACAGAGTTGCATTAAAATAGTTTTAGAAATGCACCCCCACTTTTATACAAAGTCAAGCGCCCAAGAATAGACCTACAGGTATGATTGAAGAAGGAAGCAGGTGTTAAACATGGGCTTTGCTACACAGAAAGCAGCAACTGACTACTCCATTGTCAACACCGTAGCCCTTTCCTGCAGTCAAATTACCTAGTGGCCTCATAGATGGAATGTTCTTAATATTTTTCAAAATTTCATAATTAATAAAAACTGACAATCTGGTGTTTCAAATGGTTTTGATATATTTCAGTTTTCAGTGATGTATATAACATGTAATATTGAGATGCAAACTCTATGTATGACATGGTACAGGTGTCTTCTTTTTTTTAAGCCCATAACCATCTGTGTGAGGTATATGCTTTTGTTTTAAAGTAGATTTGTTTAAGACTACCAAGAAACACTACGTGTGACACTGATTTAGCCCACTGCAGTGAAAAGTTAACCCATAGTACTACAAAGACGGATAGGGAGGCCATGTGTTAGCAGCATGTTAGCAGCAGCCCCAACTTAGATACAGACAAGACAGGACAAGACAGTACAGGACAGGACACTGATGAACCACGCGAAGGCACCATCCAATGTGCTTCCTGTAATTACAAATATAAATATTGTGTTGCCGCCGGTGCTGCCCTCTCTGATCACAGAACCTTGATATGTGTTGAAAAGAGAGAGAGAGAGATTGAGGGAGAAATTGGGAGGAGAAAAGGGAGACCTAGTGAAAGAACGAGAGAGACAAAATAATAAGAGAGAAAATGAGAACAAGTGAGAGAGTGAAAGAGAGAGAAAAGAACAAGAGAGATGTGAAGAGGGGACAGATAGAGAAAAGCACGAAAGAGAAAGACAAAATGAAAACGGGAGAAAGACAGCCAGAGGTGAATGATCTGTGATCATCGGGGTAATTAAAACATCAAATTCTCCTTGGGTGTGGAGGGGCTCAGACTTCCCACATCTCCTCCGAAATAACAGGAAGCTGACACAAGGTCTTAAACGGCGTAAAGATGTTTTTATCCAGGACGGGTTTTTCATTATTCATTATTTTATTTTATTTAACCTTTATTTAACTAGGCTAGTCAGTTAAGAACAAATTCTGATTTACAATGATGGCCTACACCGGCTAAACCCGGATGATGCTGGGTCAATTGCGCGCCACCCAATGGACTCCCAATCACAGCCGGTTGTGATACAGCCTGGATTTGAACCAGGGTGTCTGAAGTGACACCGTTAGCACTGAGTTGCAGTGCCTTAGACCGCTGCGCCACTCGGAAGCACAACAAGTAGCTCAGATAAGTAGAAGGACGGACGGACAGCCAGACCAAACAGATTGATAGACAAAGGGCTAGTCCCAAAGAGACAGATGAGTCAGGACAGAGAGGCGGCTATATACAGTACTTGACACACCCGCACACACACATGCACACGCACACACAATGGCTGCTTTATTAATCAAGGTTATAGATAACAAGGTCATCCACCGAGGCGCCATTCACTGATACACTTAATACACTGATTTCTACTGTATGCCAGTGGGGGTGCTGTATGAAGTGTGCCTTGGCAGAGGTAAACAGAGAGACAGACAGACTACTTTTCGCTGATATTTTTGACTAACACTAACAGCAACAGTGAAGGAGAAGTCTGATTTTCGCCAAGACAGAACAGATTCTGATACCAAAAGGTTTACTGGTGAGTGTTTTGCATTGATCTGTGTCAGGTCTTCAAATAAAATAAAATAAAATGATATTGGTCACATGCACATGTTTAGCAGATGTTATTGCGGGTGTAGCGAAATGCTAGTAGTCAGTTAGCCACTGCTAGGTCTTCACCGTTAACTCGCTACACCAGCCAGCCTCAGCTCGGTTAATACCTGCCAGTCTGCACAGCGCGATATCAATCCAGAGCATATCAGACTGCTTTTTCTCTACATCTCCAGATTCCTATCGCAAGCTCTGAACCTTTACACTGGATCATTGCAGCTAGCGAGCTGCAATCCGAGTGGCTACTCTTGGCTAGCGGCTCTGTCCTGAAGCAACCACCAGTTAGCCTTGAGCTAGCCTCAAGCTAGGGCCATCTCCCGGCTAGCTGAAGAGGTCCACCAGCTAATTCTTGGGCTATAATACCTATTTTGCCAATTGGCCTGGACCCTTTACTGCTGACACGGAGCACCGCGATCCATCACAACTGGTCTGCCGACGTAATCGTCCGAGGTTGTTTCAACAGGCTCTTCCGTTGCGATGTCGCCGAAGGCCCATCTGCTAAACCCGGGCCGCTAGCTGTCCGAATCACGGTGTCTACAGCTAGCCTAGCATAGTAGTGACTACTGAACGGCTCCCTGACTCACCTATCGCTACTCATTGGGCCCTATGATCACTCGGCTACACATGCCTCTCCCAAATGTCAATATGCCTTGTCTATTGATGGTTTGGTTAGTTATTATTGTCTTACTTCACTGTAGAGCCCCCAGCCTGCCCAATATGCCTTAGATAGCCTTTTGTCCCACCCCCCACACATGCGGTGACCTCACCTGGAATACTGGTGCCTCTAGAGACAAAACCTCTCTCATCGTCACTCAATGCCTAGGATTAAGTCCACTGTACTCACATCCTACCATACTCTTGTCTGTACATTATATCTTGAATCTATTCTCCCACGCCCAGAAATCTTCTAATTTTACGCTCTGTTCCGAACGCACTAGGAGACCAGTTCTTAAAGCTTTTAGCCGTACCCTTATCCTACACCTCCTCTGTTCCTCTGGTGATGTAGAGGTTAATCCAGGCCCTGCAGCCACCAGCACCACTCCTATTCCCCAGGCACTCTCATTTGTTGACTTCTGTAACCGTAAAAGCCTTGGTTTCATGCATGTTAACATCCGAAGCCTACTCCATAAGTTTGTTTTATTCACTGCTTTGGCACACCCTGATGTCCTAGCTGTGTCTGAATCCTGGCTTAGGAAGGCCACAACAAAATCCTGAAATATCCATTCCCAACTACAACATTTTCCAACAAGATAGAACTGCCAAAGGGGGTGGAGTTGCAATCTACTGCAGAGATAGCCTGCAGAGTTTCTACTTCTAAAAATCCACCTTTCCAGAAACAAGTCTCTCACCGTTGCCGCTTGTTCTAGACCCCCTCAGCCCCCAGCTGTGCCCCTCATCACTGTCAAACGCTCCCTAAAATACTTCAGCGAGCATACCTTTCTAATCAACCTGGCCCGGGTATCCTGGAAGGACACTGACCTCATCCGGTTAGTAGAGGATGCCTGGTTGCTCTTTAAAAGTACTTTCCTCACCCTCTTAAATAAGCATGCCCCATTCAAAAAATGTAGAACTAAGAACAGATATAGCCCTTGGTTCACCCCAGACTTGACTGCCCTTGACCAGCACAAAAACATCCTATGGCGTTCTGCATTAGCATAGAATAGCCCCCGCAATCTGCAACATTCAGGGAAGTCAGGAACCAATATACACAGTCAGCTAGGAAAGCTAAGGCTAGCTTTTTCAAACAGAAATTTGCATCCTGTAGCACTAATTCCAAAACATTTTGGGACACTGTAAAGTCCATGGAGAATAAGAGCACTTCCTCCGAGCTGCCCACTGCACTGAGGCTAGGAAATACTGTCACCACCAATAAATCTACGATAATTGATCATTTCAAAAAGCATTTTTCTATGGCTGGCCATGCTTTCCACCTGGCTACCCCTACCCCGGCCAACAGCTCTGCACCCCCTGCAGCAACTTTCCCAAGCCCCGCACGCTTCTCCTTCACCCAAATCCAGCTGATGTACTGAGAGAACTGCAAAATCTGGATCCCTACAAATCAGCTGGGCTAGACAATCTGGACCATCTCTTTCTAAAATTATCAGCTGAAATTGTTGCAAACCATATTACTAGCCTGTTCAACCTCTCTTTCGTATTGTCTGAGATCCCCAAAGATTGGAAAGCTGCCGGGGTCATCTCCCTCTTCAAAGGGGGAGACACTCAATACCCAAACTGCTATAGGCCTATATCCATCCTTCCCTGCCTTTCTAAAATCTTCGAAAGCCAAGTTAACAAACAGATAACCGACCAGTTCGAATCCCACCGCACCTTCTCCGCGATGCAATCTGGTTTCCGAGCTGGTCATGGATGCATCTCAGCCACACTCAAGGTCCTAAACGATATCATAACCGCCATCGATAAAAGACTACTGTGCAGCCGACTTCATCGACCTGGTCAAGGCTTTCGACTGTCAATCACTGCATTCTTAACGGCAGACTCAACAGCCTTGGTTTCTCAAATGACTGCCTCGCCTGGTTCACCAACTACTTCTCAGATAGAGTTCAGTGTGTCAAATTGGAGGGCCTGTTGTCCGGACCTCTGGCAGTCTCTATGGGGATGTCACAGGGCTCAATTCTCGGGCCGACTCTCTTCTCTGCATATATTAATGATGACGCTAGAGTCCCACCTGGCCAACATCCAGTGAGATTGAAATACAGCCAAATTCAAATACAGAAAATACAGAAAAATACAGAAAAAAATCAGAAAATATACAACTATTTTACATAGGTTTAAAGATGAACTTCTTGTGAATCCAACCACGGTGTCAGATTTTAAAAATGCTTTACGGTGAAAGCATACCTTACAGTTATTTGAGAACATAGCCCAGCAGAAAAACAGTAACCAGCCAAGTACAAGAGTTACACAAGTCAGAAATAGAGATAAAATTAATCACTTACCTTTGATGATCTTCATATGTTTGCACTCAGAAGACATTAATTTATTCCATAAATGTTCCTTTTGTTCAATAAAGTCTCTCTTTATATCCGAAAACCTCAATTTTTCTTCAGTAATCCACAGGCTCAAACGCAGTCACAACAGGCAGACAAAAAAATCAAATTGTATCCTTAAAGTTCATAGAAACATGTCAAACGATGTTTATATTCAAGGTTGTTTTTAGCCTAAATAATCAACAATATTTCAATTGGAGTCCTAAGGCAATGGATACTGTAATGGCAATGAACAGAAAACTACAACAAGAACAAAAAATCCTACTTCCTGAATGGATTTTTCTCAGGGTTTCGCCTACCAAATCAGTTCTGTTATACTCACAGACATTATTTGAACAGTTTTGGAAACGGTAGAGTGTTTTCTATCCCAATCTACTAATTATATGCATATCCTATCTTCTGGGCCTGAGTAGAAGGTAGTTTCATTTGGGCATGCTTTTCATCCAAAATTCCAAATGCAGACCCCTACCCTAGAGAAGTTAACAAATGTTCAAATGAGTTTCAATGCCATACAAAACTCATTCCGTGGCCTCCAACTGCTTTTAAGATTGCTCCCCGCACCCGCCCGCCCAATTAGCATCACTACTCTGGACGGTTCTGACTTAGAATATGTGGACAACTACAAATACCTAGGTGTCTGGTTAGACTGTAAAATCTCCTTCCAGACTCACATGTAGCATCTCCAATCCAAAATCAAATCTAGACTCAGCTTCCTATTTCGCAACAAAGCCTCCTTCACTCATGCTGCCAAACATACCCTCGTAAAACTGACTATCCTACCGATCCTTGACTTCGGCGATGTTATTTACAAAATAGCCTCCAACACTCTACTCAGCAAACTGGATGTAGTCAAACTGGATGTAATCACAATTCCATCCGACAAATCTCCGTCCCAGTCTCAGGTCTTTTGCAGACTCCATCAGGTTTTCTTCCAGAATGGTCCTGTATTTGGCTCCATCCATCTTCCCATCAATTTTAACCATCTTCCCTGTCCCTGCTGAAGAAAAGCAGGCCCAAACCATGATGCTGCCACCACCATGTTTGACAGTGGGGATGGTGTGTTCAGCTGTGTTGCTTTTACGCCAAACATAACGTTTTGCATTGTTGCCAAAAAGTTCAATTTTGGTTTCATCTGACCAGAGCACCTTCTTCCACATGTTTGGTGTGTCTCCCAGGTGGCTTGTGGCAAACTTTAAACTACACTTTTTATGGATATCTTTAAGAAATTGCTTTCTTTTTGCCACTCTTCCATAAAGGCCAGATTTGTGCAATATACGACTGATTGTTGTCCTATGGACAGAGTCTCCCACCTCAGCTGTAGATCTCTGCAGTTCATCCAGAGTGATCATGGGCCTCTAGGCTGCATCTCTGATCAGTCTTCTCCTTGTATGAGCTGAAAGTTTAGAGGGACGGCCAGGTCTTGGTAGATTTGCAGTGGTCTGATACTCCTTCCATTTCAATATTATCGCTTGCACAGTGCTCCTTGGGATGTTTAAAGCCTGGGAAATCTTTTTGTATCCAAATCCGGCTTTAAACTTCTTCACAACAGTATCTCGGACCTGCCTGGTGTGTTCCTTGTTCTTCATGATGCTCTCTGCGCTTTTAACGGACCTCTGAGACTATCACAGTGCAGGTGCATTTATACGGAGACTTGATTACACACAGGTGGATTGTATTTATCATCATTAGTCATTTAGGTCAACATTGGATCATTCAGAGATCCTCACTGAACTTCTGGAGAGAGTTTGCTGCACTGAAAGTAAAGGGGCTGAATAATTTTGCACGCCCAATTTTTCAGTTTTTGATTTGTTAAAAAAGTTTGAAATATCCAATAAATGTCGTTCCACTTCATGATTGTGTCCCACTTGTTGTTGATTCTTCACAAAAAAATACAGTTTTATATCTTTATGTTTGAAGCCTGAAATGTGGCAAAAGGTCGCAAAGTTCAAGGGGGCCGAATACTTTCGCAAGGCACTGTAGGTCAATGCACCGTTATAAAAAATTAGGTTGCTGTCACGACTTCCACCGGAGGTGGCTCCTCTCCCTGTTCGGGCGGAGCTCGGCGGTCGTCGTCGCCGGTCTACTAGCTGCCACCGATCCTTTTTCCTTTTCTTTTGGTTATGTCTGTTTTGTGTTTCACCTGGTTTCATTTTGGTTCATTAGGGGGGTATTTCATTCGACATTTCCTTTGGGTGTTTGTGCGGGATTGTTTTCGTTTGAACTGTCAGTGAGTTTGGGTTTCGTTTTATTAGCTCATGTTTTGCAGGTGGTTTTTCCCTGGACTGTGTCTGAGTGGGGGTTTTCGTGGCTATTACTGTAGTCCGGTGTTCTGTTGGTTTTTGAGGTAGTTAAATAAAACGCCCTTTTCTTTGGGACTTGTTTCTCCTGCGCCTGACTCCACATTCACATCTCCTTGGGGAGATCTGACAGTTGCACTCAAAGTTTGTTCAATTAAGAATTTCAAGTGTCATGGTATATCCATGTAGGTAACAATGTCACAAGGATAATTTACTTGAAATGTAGACAAAGCTTTTTCATTGTTAAAAACATGTAATAATAATACTAATACATTTAAAGCTCACTCAAGTAATCAAACACTATTGTTCGTTCGGATATTCAATTAAGCGTGCATATCCCAAGTACCTATAAGAGGGTGTGGGCACTCAACTCCTGAAGACAAACCTAGTTCAGATAAGTGCAAACTCTTAAATTAGAGATGGGTGTCTGAAAGAATGTCTGCATTCGAGTACTCTCAAGGAAATAATTTTGTACTCACATGTTAGCGCGAAACGGGTTGAAATAATTTTTGGGGGGGAAATGCTATTGGTTGTTTTACCTACTGGTTGTTCTGATACACAAAATGATTAGTTATCTAATACAAACCTTGACTCGAGTACTGAAACATCTGCAGTGGTCTGGCATGGATTGTGCTGACAGACACACAATCACACACACACACACAGATTATGGAGCAGCATTTAACAGCAGAGCAGAGGCTGCACAGGGTCAGAAACATACCAGCTCTTTAATTATGGCACTTGTGTCTGTGGCACTCAGAGCTGATAACACACACACACATACACAAACACACACACATAGACACTCTAGCTAGCTTTTAACAACACAAACACACTAGCCTTTGACAAACACACACACACAGACTTTAGCCTTGGACACACATACACTCTACTGGAGTGCGACCCACTCACTGCCGCGCACCCGCAGCCCTTTGTCACTCCAGTGGCTGACATGACAAGCTGGCTGAGATAGATGTGATATAAGCAGGCAATCTGTTCCATGCCTCTTCTCTGGGTACATCAGACTATACTTAGACAAAGTGCAAACCTTTGCCCTACTGTAGGCACACACACACACACGCTCATGCACGAACACAAAAACCTACTCAAGCATCCCCCAAACACACTAACAAAGCACACTCAAGTAAAAGCAACCTCTTAGGGACCTTTGCTCTGACAAGGCCAGACCCATTATAAACCGAGGCCCTGATTGTCTATCCCCAGCTCTATGGGCCTCCATAGTTATCCATGGTGATTAATGATGTGTGGGCAGCAGTTGCTATGTTGCACTGCGTTCCTCCACACCTCAGCCCCCTGTAACTCATGCAGCCACTCCATTCATCAGCGACCCAGCCCGGGTTTGAGGCTTTACAAAGGCACTTTGAGACAGAGCAGGTGTCCTCCTCCGGTTGACCTACGACCTTGGCTATCGGTATCTACTGATGTCAGGAGAAGCTGCACCTCCGTGTTAAGCTGCTGTTATTTGTGTAAGTGTTGCACAGTAAAGACAGATCAGGTGGAAAGTGGAGTCTAATGCAGTCTATGTCACAACCTCCTGTGTGTAGAGCATTATGAATGGTCGCTTCCATCACCCAATGCCGGATACCCTTGTAAGACAGGTAGAAAACCACTCATGTCAGCTTGGCTCCTTATAACAGCCCTTGTAAAGGCAAAGGAAAACAATACATTGATTGTCACCACTCGCCAACCCACTCGCCAGAATATAGCCAAATTATCTGATGCAATTTAGTCTTTCAGCAACTGGGGTGACATTTTCTGGGACCCTGAAAACTTTGTCCTGTAACTCCTAAGAGTAAGGCTTTGAGAGGGTTGTGCAAAAGGTTGTTTTTACTGCTCCATAAAACAAATGTGAGATGTAAGAAGAAACACAATCTCCTCTCCTACACGGATCCCCTCGTTATTTCAATTGGCAGCGTAGCCATGCAGACACACAGGTTCTGTTCCCTCTCATAAGGATGGCAGTAAACTCACACAGGTAGCTGTTTGTCATCTGGTGGCATTTGCTGCTGACATTCACACAGAATGACAAAATACACAGTTTTTCCCAAGTTTTAATTTCCTGACAGAGCACAAAGGACCTGAAGAAGACAACTCTGAAGTTTCCCTGAACATTTTACAAAATCTCTGGGTGGCCCCAAACATTTTTTTTTTTTAAACAGCTCTATACTGTACTTCATGGCTGTTCAATTGCGATCCTGGAATGCCAAAATGCTTCTGGTTTTCATCTTCTCCATCTAATCTGGTAAACTAATTAAGACCTGTAACGACACCAGGTGAGTGTTGAATTCAACAGCCATGCTGAACGTGTTTCACAACAGTACACTCTTAGAAAGAAAGGTGTCATCTAGAATCTAACAGGGTTCTTCGGCTGTCCCCATAGGATAACCCTTTTTGGATCCAGGTAGAACCCTTTTGTGTTCATGTAGAAGCCTTTCCACAGAGGGTTCTACCTGGAACCAAAAAGGGTTATCCTATGGAGGATAGCCGAATAACCCTTTTGGAAAGGTGTGTCCAGTACAGGTAATCAACTAATGACAAAAAAGACGAGCCTGTGATTGGTGTTGGTGTAAAAAAAAAATAGCAACAGGAAATAAAGGATGCTAGCAAGCAACCTATTGTGGCCAAAGTACTTGGTAAGCATCCAGCCACTATGACGATCGTATAGGAAAGGACATGGACCACGCCAAGGACAGGCATGCTAGTGCCGATTGTAGGAATATTTTGGTGATTATAGGAGAGAGGAGGAAAGAGGGACAAGGAGGGGGATAAAGAGAGGAGGAAATAGTAAGGAATGGACTAAGTGGGATTAAGACAGGAAGTGGAAAAGAGCGAAAATAGGGACAAACAAAATGATACAGGGACTGGAGAGGAGACAACAGAGGAAAAGAGGAGGAAGAACAGGGAGGGGATGTGGTTAGGTCAGGTACTGGTAGAGTTAGAGGAGGATCAATGGCATCATTGCGGCTCTCAACCGGATGTGGGCTCACCATGAACCTTGCTGTGTTGGGGGAGAGAAAAGGCCGATTTCCTTGATTTTCCGGTCGGGATAAAGGAACTTGTTTTGTCTCAAAGCCTCTGAGGGATGATACTGTTGGGACTACTATGCTTTGGAGAGCATGTTTGCGATACGGGACTTGGCCATATCCTAATGTGAGACACCTTACTCTATTATCAGAGAACAGTGGTATAAAGTACTTAAGTAAAAATACTTTTAGGTACTGCTTAAGTAGTTTTTTGGGGTATCTGTACTTTACTATTTATAGTTTTGACTACTTTTACTTCACTACATTCCTTAAGAAAATATTGGACTTTTAACTCAATACATTTTCCTTGACACCCAAAAGTACTTGTTACATTTTGAATGCTTAGCAGGACAGGAAAATAGTCCAATTGACGCACTTATCCACCGAACTTCCCTGATAATCCCTACTGCCTCTGATCTGGCGGACACACTAAACACATGCTTCGTTTGTAAATGATGTCTGAACGCTGGAGCGTGCCCGTGGCTTTCCGTAAATATAAGGAATTGCTTAATATAAGGAATTAAAAATTATTTTTGGATACTTTTTTGATACTTCAGTATATTTTACTCAAGTAGAATTTTACTGGGTGACTTTTACTTTTACTTGAGTCATTTTCTATTAAGGTATCTTCACAGTTGTCTCCTTTTTTCACCACTGTCAGAGTACAGGGGTTACGAAAGTAATCTTAGGTTTCACAACCTTGAGAAATCTTAGGCATGGTGACATATAACCCACTAACACTCTCTGAAACCTGGTTTCACTTTGACTAGTTCAACCATCCCCAAATAACCTGGAGTCTTCACAGTTCATTGAAAACAACCGCTACGTATGTTTGGCACCCTTCAATGGCTTAGTTGCATAAACTCATTCCTATAAAACCCGCCACCAGCCTAATCCGGTAACTCAACCAAAATGTAGGTCATGTGTGTGATGGTAATATGGGGAATGATATAAAAGGAGTGGGAGAGTGAGGTGATGCTGCGTTTGAATGGGAAGATTAGAATTGCTGTGGGCTCTGGCTGCCAGAAAGAGGTTGGCTAGCTCTGGATGGGATTCCACCTCACTGATGTGACGAAGAGTCACACCAATTTAATCCTTCTCCTCCTCTTCCTCCTCCACAGGGGGGGTACAAGAGCCTTTATCCCCTTTCAGCCTCAATACTGTAGGCCTAAATTCATCACAAGTCGTTACAATACACTGGGAACGTGGAGACATCACAAACTGCAATATGTGAACAAAACTGGATACACTAGTTTTGGAGACAGCTTTATATTTGCTAGCAAAGAGCAGTGCACAGCCAACCGTAAATAAGGGAAGCGTTTCGACCCACAGTTAGCCAAGATGGTTAGCTAGCTAGCAGAAGTTGTTTTGCCTTAGCCTAGTTAGCAAGCCCCCCTTACACTAATTGGCCAGCTAACTCCAAAAATGACAAGGTCACCCCAGTTGTGAACACATGTTCACGATTGTGACGCGCATCCATACATATCACCTTTCCATGTGTATTGTAACCCTCAAGTGGCATATGTTTTATTAATCACTGTCATTGCAAAAGCTTTATCAAATGATACCCTATATAAACAGATGAATGTCATTTTCAGATGTGAATTTGAGATGTAATATTTTGTTTGAGAGAGCGTGTATAGGAAACTAAACAGTGCTTGTGTGTAAAGCCCTCCGATTAACTGAAAGCTTTAGAAGGATCTAGACCAGGGGAATGAACTCAATATACTGTCGTAAACTGTCGTAATGATAATGGACCTACATTCACACAGCTTCTTGACTGTGTCCAGCTCGCTAATAATTACCGAAATAAAAGCTAGACAGTCAGGGAGCATAGAACATTTAAAAAACGATAGATAGATGCCATTTTTTTATGGCGAGGAAATAGAACCAATTTTCAATGCGGCCCTCCGGACCTCATTGACGAACGAATGCGGCCCCCTGGGAAAAATGTGTTTGATACCCCTGATCTAGGCAACCTTCCCAGACACACTCTCTGTCTGGACACTTTGGTAATAGATCATACTCAAGACATGAAAAACAAGTGGGTGTAGCTCACGACTACGAGCTACAAAAACGACAATTTTCCATGGGAGAAGTCGACACCCACAATGGTATATTTCAGCAAAAAGGTAGCTGAATGTAGTGAGCAATGTGAATCCACTGTTAGGATGCGAGATAGCAAAGCAGTGAGCATAAATAAAACACTACAAGGTGAACCCCAAAAAGTTTTTTTTCAGTTATCATACCTAACTTCAGACCCAAGATTATAAGAGGCCATTGTGTATTTTGATTCTGCTAAAGAGCACAGACAGTAATTGCCCTTGGATAATACTGATTAAGTGGTCTAAAGCCAAAGAGAGCATCAGACGACAGATGCCCTGACGACATCCCAATCAAAGTGCCATACCACAATATGCCCCCTCCATTCTCCACACACCCCTTACCTATGCCTTTCCATCTTACCAATAGCATAAGGCTTCAAACAAGCAGCACAAGCCAACAATGCGCTAGCTTGTTTCCCTCCGTTTCGAGGGGAAGCGTATTCTGCTTGCATTAGGGGTCAGACATTAACATTAACGCTCCTGGGAGCGCAGGATGACTAAGAGGATGACTACGAGGTGTCGTTTAGATGGTTTTCCATCCCATTTGTACACACTGCTACATCTAATCCTAGCTGATTAACATGCCAGTGACAGTCAGTGGAGGGGGGACACCTGCTCAGCAGCCCAGTGGCCTTTCAGTCTGGACTGAGCCCAGGAGCCCGGCTCTTGCCAGGGATTCTCAGTAACCACTAACGAGGAGAAAGAGCTAGACTGGGATTCTAGGTAATGGGGGGGGGGGGCTTTCAACAGGGGTCTAGAGACAGCTTTCCATTGACAGGCTATATCGGAGTGTGTGTGACTGAGAGTGCCTTTGAGGAACGGAACAAGCAACTGTTGATGTAAAAAGGGATTTATAAGTACATTTGATTGAGTAAGATAGGAGATGTCATGATGGCTAACTCATCTGTAAAGCACTAAAGTGTTGCCTCGCAAGGTATATTTATTTTTCTTGATTTGCGTAATGTAGCCTAATTGTGTCCATATCCAAATTCATAACAAATCTGGTCATCATGTATTCATTCAAGCTGCTTTTCATAACCACCATGACCTGGATGAGATCTTTCACTGTGCCAAACCAAAATAAGTTCTGGGGATGTCCATATACAGTGCCTTCAGAAAGTATTCATACCCCTTGACTTATTCTACATTTTGTTGTGTTACAGCCTGAATTGAAAATGGATTAAATGTATATTTTTTTCACACAACTACACTGCGTGCACAATTATTAGGCAAGTGAGTATTCCGATCTTATCATTATTTCTATGCACATTTTCCAACTCCAAACCATATAAACTTGAATGCTTATTGGATTTAATCATTTTCAGGTGATATGTATTTGTGTAATGAGGGCGGGTGTGGCGAAAGTGAATAAGACCTTATATCAAGGTGTGTATAACTATTAGGCAGTTTCATTACCTCAGGTAAACTGGGCCAAAAAAGAGATTTAACTGACACTGAAAAGTCTAAAAATTGTAAAATGCCTTTCAGACTCTTGAAATAGCTCAACTATTGAGGTGTGACAACCCGCCAATCAATCGTTTTGTTTGCGAATAGTAAACTGGGGCGCAAAAAACGCATGGAGAAGAAAAGGCGCAAATTAACAGCAAAAGACTTGAGAAGAATTAAACGTCAAGCTACCAGGAACCCATTATCCTCCAGTGCCACCATAATTCCAGAACTGCAACCAACCTGGAGTGTCCAGAAGTACAAAGTGTCAAGTGCTCAGAGACATGGCCACGGTCAAGAAGGCTGAAACACGACCACCACTGAATAAGATTCACAAGTTGAAGCGTCAAGATTGGGCAAAGAAATACCCAAAGACAGATTTTTCAAAGGTTTTATGGACAGATGAAATGAGAGTGACTCTTGATGGACCAGATGGATGGGCCCGTGGCTGGATCAGTAATGGACACGGCACCACTTCGATTCAGGCGCCAGCAAGGTGGAGGGGTACTGGTATGGGCTGCTATCATTAAGGATGAGGTAGTTGGACCTTTTCGGGTTGAAGATGAACTGAAACTCAACTCCCAAACCTACTGCCAGTTTCTGGAAGATTCTTTCTTCAAGCAGTTGTACAGGAAGAATTCCTCAGCATTCAAGAAGGCCATGATCTTTATGCAGGACAATGCTCCATTACATGAATCCAAGTACTCCACTGCACGGCTAGACAGCAAGGGCCTCAAAGATGCCCGGATAATGGCCTGGCCCCCTTCCTCACCTGACTTAAATCCTATTGAAAACTTGTGGGCCCTTCTCAAACGTGAGATTTACAGTGAAGGAAGATAATACACCTCTTTGAACAGCATTTGGGAGGCTGTGGCTGCTGCTTCAGCAAAAGTTGATTGTGAACAGATCAAGAAACTGACAGACTCCATGGATGGAAGGCTCATGTCAGTTATTGAAAAGAAGGGTGGCTATATTGGTCACTGAATATTTTTGAAAGGCCAACATTTTTATTTCATTGTCTTTTTGTGTTAGTTATTTGTTACACTTACTCTAAAAATGTAGAATAAACAAGGTGGGAAAATGTATTTTTGTAATTTAGTTGCCTAATAATTCTGCACACTAATAGTTGCCTAATAATTGTGCACACTTATATATTCCCCTGAGAAAGACAAAACGTACTTTTCCTTTGTTAAACATTCAGGTTTGAGGTTCAGTAACATGTTGTATTGACTGAGAGCATTGTGTTTGTTCAACAATAAAATTAATCATGAGGAATACAAGTTACCTAATAATTGTGCACACAGTATACACACAATACCCCATAAAACATGTTTAAAGAAACGTTTGCGAATGTATTGAAAATGAAATACAGAAGTATCTAATTTGCATGAATATTCACACATCTAAGTCAATACTTTGTAGAAGCACCTTTGCTGGCAATTACAGTTTTTGTTATGTCTGTACCAGCTTTGCACATCTGGATTTGGGGATTTCTCCCATTCTTCCTTGCAGATTTTCTCAAGCTCTGCTAAATTAGATGGGCTTTGGCTGGGCCACTCAATGATTAGAATGGCCCAGCCAAAGCCCATCTAACTGAAGCAAATTCCAGTGTTGCTTTGGCTGTATGCTTGGGGTCATTGTCCTTTTGGAACGTAAGTCTTCGCCCCCCAGTCTAAAGTTGTTTGCACTCTTAAGCAGGTTCTCATCAAGGATTTGCCTGTATTTGGCTCCATTCCAAACCTTCTCAATTGGGTTGAGGTCGGGTGATTGTGGAGGCCAGGTCATCTGATGCAGCACTGCATCACTCTCCTTCTTGGTCAAATAGCCCTCACACACCCTGGAGGTGTGTTTTGGGTCCTTGTCCTGTCGAAAAACAAATGATAGTCCCACTAAGCACAAACCAGATGGGATGGCATATCACTGCAGAATGCTGTGGTAGCCATGCTGTTACAGTGTGCCTTTAATTCTAAATAAATCACTGACAGTGTCACCAGCAAAGCACCCCCACACTATCACACCACCTCCTCCTTGCTTCACGGTGGGAACAACACATGCGGAGATCATCTGTTTACCTACTCTGCGTCAGAAACAGTGGTTGGAACCAAAATCTACAATTTGGACTCATCAGACTAAAGGACAGATTTCCACCGGTCTAATGTCCAATGCTCATGTTTCTTCGCCCAAGCAAGTCTCTTCTTATCAGTGTCCTTTAGTAGTGGTTTCTTTGTAGAAATTTGACCATGAAGGCCTGATTCATGCAGTTTCTTCTGAACAGTTGATGTTGAGATGTGTCTGTTACTCAAAGGTGCAGTTAATTGCCCATTTCTGTGGCTGGTAACTCTAATGAACTTATCCTCTGCAGCAGAGGTAACTCTGGCTCTTCCTTTCCTGTTGCGATCGTCATGAGAGCCAGTTTCATCATAGTGCTTTATGATTTTTGCAACTGCACTTGAATTTTTTATTTTAAGTTCTTGAAATTTGACTGACCTGCATGTCTTAAAGTAATAAAGGACTGTCATTTCTCTTTGCTTATTTGAGCTTTTCTAGCCATAATATGGATTTGGTGTTTTACCAAATAGGGCTATCTTCTGTATACCAAACCCCTACCTTGTCACAACACAACTGATTGGCTCAAACACATTAAGGAAAGAAATTCCACAAATTAACTTTTAAGAAGGCACACCTGTTAATTGAAATGCATTCCAGGTGACTTCAGCATTAAGATGTCATCAAGGTAAAGGGTGGCTACTTTGAAGAATCTCAAATATAAAATACATTTTGATTTGTTTAACACTTTTTTGGTTACTACATCATTTCATATGTTATTTCATAGTTCTGATGTCTTCACTATTATTCTACAATGTAGAAAATAGTAAAAAATAAAGAAAAACCCTGGAATGAGTAGGTGTCCACACTTATGACTGGTACTATATGTAAATAAAATATTCCTGTATTTCATTTTCAATAAATGTGCAAACATTTCTAAAAACATATCGATGGGTAAATTTTTTTATATTTAATCCATTTTTATTTCCGGCTGTAACACAACAAAATGTGGAATAAGTCAAGGGGTATGAATACTTTCTGAATGTACTATATAAAACACTGGCATTTAAACAGAGAGGACTATATTGCAAACCAAAACCACCATTGTTTTCTCACATCTGTAATTTCAAATATATTTAATAAAAAAATATAGATAATAATAATCCCTGAGCTTGCTGAATTGATTTGTCCTCTATGGCAGCCAGAAATGATACGAAGGGAGTCAGCACAACTCTCACATTACATATTATTTTACAGTGACAGCTTAACTGGGTGACTAATCGAAGGATAAGCCTAATACAGGGGAAATGTGGATATTTGACCCCCTTTGAAAGATCCAATTTCATCCACACACACATTCAATTTTCATTTTTAGGAAAGACCCAGAGAAACGGGGCGAGGTGAAAGCAAGATCTATTTTTGGCATTGTTGATGCTATTCTTCAGCACAACTTTGACTTTGCTGCCCGCCCCATTGGGCCAAACACAAAAATTACAAAGATGAATGTGTTTTCCAAATATAGCTACAGAATGCTCAAGGGGACACAATTCATAGTGTGACGGTTTGGAGTGAAATGTAAAACTCACAGCAAGACAACAACGCTCTCACTCTCTCTCTCTCACCGACACACACTCCCTGAGTGGGTCACTATACAATGTACAGAATGTTCAGAAGCTACTCCGCCACATCGTCAGTGTCCTATTATTTTGCCATGTAGAAAATCAATGGTCTGCAATAGCAGATGTACAGCATATATAAATGTATGTAAAATGTATATCACAATATATGTTAAATGCATCAGAAAATGTATTTAATGTACTTCAAAATACATTCTGAAATACATGAAAGAATGTATTTAAAGACATATGTATTTTCAATATATGTGGTAAATACATTTTAAAAATGTATTTGGGCAAATCATATTTTCACAAAATGATGACTATTCTTAACAATGACACTTTAGTAGGCTCTTTGGTATCACAAGAACAGACTCAATAAGACTACAGAACAGGCAGTGTAGAAGCTTAACCTTTAATCAAAGAACACAACATAACACATTAACTGGCATTACAATCCGGGGGTCTCACGTGGTCTCTCAAACAGCTCTTAAAGGTCATGAACAGTCGAAGATATTTGGATGAACCCAAATCAAAGTATGAGGACCAAAGTATGAAAAATTACTGTTGCTTGTACGTTGATCAAGTTTGATGATAAAGTGACTGGCCCCCTCCCCCATGTCAAAGACTTGGATTCGGGAGGCGAGATTATTAAGGGGATATGGTGACACCCTACCTCTCATTTGAATACACCAATGGTAACATGATATTCTCTTACCTAACTTAAATAAGTACCACCTTGTAACCAACATCGGACAAGGCCAGTTTGCATAGGGGCTTGGTTTATATAGCTAGATATCTATTCTACTGGTGTCAAAATTTGACTGTAGGTGTCAGCAAATATAATGAAACGTTTACACTATTCAGCTATGGCAAAGATGTATGTATTTTTACGTCTCCCCTTTCATTTGTGTCTGGTGTTAGCTAGTTACTCGCTTCAGCCAGCATGGAACAAAAGGGGGGAAGGGTCATTCAAAATTGTGACGGAGTTGTCATGTCAACACCTCCATCAGTGCTGCTGTGAAACTCATCACAAGAGACATGCCAAACGGGAGCTGTATAAATTTGTTTTATATCATTGATGCAATTTCAATGTGGTTTGAGTTGCTTTGTGTGTCACCAAATTAGCTTGAGATGATTTTACTGCAACACAGCTCACTGCATCCAAGTTTCTTGACATAGGCTTTTCAAAGAGGTGTCAGTCAAGGTGAGCTCATGAATATAACCTTCCAATCCACTCAGGCTGGGTTTTTTTCAAACTTCCTGGTAGTTAGCCATCAAATTTTGAGCATTACTATACCCAAAAGTATTATGGGTGATATTTTAGTCACCCTATACAGACTATTTTACATCGGAATCATTATCTGTTTGGGACCTTTAAACTAAAAGGGGCATTATCATCATTTTATAATTTTCACAATTTCACAGTATTATTGCAGCCTCACAGTGTGGATATACTTACAAAACACAGGGAAATTCAACAATTTTTGTGAAACATGCATTTAATTGCCCCTCTCTGTTGCACACAACAATGTTTCATTCCCCCAGTCACAAGGGGATTCAAGGCTAATTTAACTAACTAGTAATTACCAGTTGGAGGGCCAATCAGGGATTTTTCCCAGATGTGGTCAATTCCCACTTCCCACTTGGTTACAAATGCACCATAACACCGCTAACCATCCACTGTAGAGCTGTATAATACCACTCATTTGAAGCGCAAGGTTTAGACCTACACTCCTAGACCTACACTTTGGCATATTGTGGAGCGTTGTATGACGTATAGTTTTTGTTTAAACTGATCATTCAAACTCAAATCATTTTCTTTTTAACTGCCTTGCACCATCACAATTAACACGATATCACTGCCAAAGTGTTGGCTTAGTGGCCCCAAAAATTATTTGTATTGATCAATACGTAAAATGTAATTTAAGAAACCGAATTAGGAACCACTTTGTCCACCCTGTAGACCAGATGTCATAGCCATGCATTTCAGGAATATTGTCAGGCAATACATGCATTTGAGCAAAGATGCAAATGTATCTACATGTATTTGAAATACATTTTACATGAGCTTAAATTTATTTTTTCCCATATGGGTACTGAGAGAACTAAAAGGATCAACTACAAAAGTCTAATAAAAAGGAATGGAAGTAGGTATTTTAAGAAAAAAATGTTTGTTCGACTAAATGAGAAAGACAAAACATAAGTTCAGGTGCTAACTAAGCAAAGTCATCAGAGGAGAAGAAACACCTTGAGGCCAAATAAACTTCAAAATAGACATGTCCCTTTGTCCCTGTGCTAAATTGAACATTGAAAAACCTGAGGTCCTCAAGCTGCAGCTGCACTGATTAAAATGTGTTACTGAAGTGCTTCTGACATGTCTCAACAGGACAGAATTTACTACTACCTTTGAAAATGTGAAAACCACTCTAACATACTACTAGGCTACATATTAAGTATGTATCTATTGGTTGCTATGAACCTAGTAATGATGAGTGCACTGTTATTTTCCCATGCTAAATTAAAGAGAAAAGAGGTAAAGAAGTCATGGTTTTGAGTCACTGGAGTTACACGTAATACAAACAAGACCAAGACCATCCTGACCTTCCTATAAAAAACAGTGTAGCATAGAGTTCTCTTCAATCAAATCAAATAACAATTTATTGGTCACAAACACATTGTTAGCAGATGTTAATGCGAGTGTAGCGAAATGCTTGTGCTTCTAGTTTCGACCATGCAGTAACATCTATAAAGTAATCTAACAAATTCACAACAACTACCTTATACACACAAATACAAACAAATGTAAAGGGATTAATACGAATATGTACATATAAATGGATGCGCGATGGCCGTACGGCATAGGCAAGACGCAGTAGATGGTGTAGAATACAGTATATACAGTGGGGCAAAAAAGTATTTAGTCAGCCACCAATTGTGCAAGTTCTCCCACTTAAAAAGATGAGAGAGGCCTGTAATTTTCATCATAGGTACACAAAAAATCCAGAAAATCACATTGTAGGATTTTGAATTAATTTATTTGCAATATATGGTGGAAAATAAGTATTTGGTCAATAACAAAAGTTTATCTCAATACTTAGTTATATACTCTTTTTTGGCAGTCTTCCAAGGTTTTCACACACTGTTGCTGGTATTTTGGCCCATTCCTCCATGCAGATCTCCTCTAGAGCAGTGATGTTGAGTGTAGTCTGGCCCAGGAGTGGGAGGGTGAACGGAAAGGCTCTGGAGCAACGAACCGCCCTTGCTGTCTCTGCCTGGCCGGTTCCCCTCTTTCCACTGGGATTCTCTGCCTCTAACCCTATTACAGGGGCTGAGTCACTGGCTTACTGGGGCTCTCTCATGCCGTCCCTGGAGGGGGTGCGTCACCTGAGTGACGCACCCCCCTTGGGTGGTGTCGTGGCGGAGGTCTTTGTGGGCTATACTCAGCCTTGTCTCAGGATGGTAAGTTGGTGGTTGAAGATATCCCTCTAGTGGTGTGGGGGCTGTGCTTTCGCAAAGTGGGTGGGGTTATATCCTTCCTGTTTGGCCCTGTCCGGGGGTGTCCTCGGATGGGGCCACAGTGTATCCTGACCCCTCCTGTCTCAGCCTCCAGTATTTATGCTGCAGTAGTTTATGTGTCGGGGGGCTAGGGTCAGTTTGGTATATCTGGAGTACTTCTCCTGTCCTATTCGGTGTCCTGTGTGAATTTAAGTGTGCGTTCTCTAATTCTCTCCTCTCTTTCTCTCTCTCGGAGGACCTGAGCCCTAGGACCATGCCCCAGGACTACCTGACATGATGACTCCTTGCTGTCACCAGTCCACCTGGCCGTGCTGCTGCTCCAGTTTCAACTGTTCTGCCTTATTATTATTCGACCATGCTGGTCATTTATGAACATTTGAACATCTTGGCCATGTTCTGTTATAATCTCCACCCGGCACAGCCAGACGAGGACTGGCCATCCCACATATGCTCTCTCTAATTCTCTCTTTCTTTCTCTCTCTCGGAGGACCTGAGCCCTAGGACCATGCCCCAGGAATACCTGACATGATGACTCCTTGCTGTCCCCAGTCCACCTGACTGTGCTGCTGCTCCAGTTTCAACTGTTCTGCCTTATTATTATTCGACCATGCTGGTCATTTATGAACATTTGAACATCTTGACCATGTTCTGTTATAATCTCCACCCGGCACAGCCAGAAGAGGACAGGCCACCCCACATAGCCTGGTTCCTCTCTAGGTTTCTTCCTAGGTTTTGGCCTTTCTAGGGAGTTTTTCCTTGCCACCGTGCTTCTACACCTGCATTGCTTGCTGTTTGGGGTTTTAGGCTGGGTTTCTGTACAGCACTTTGAGATATCAGCTGATGTACGAAGGGCTATATAAATAAATTTGATTTGATTTGATTTTATGTTTTGGGGCTGTTGCTGGGAAACACGGACTTTCAACTCTCTCCAAAGATTTTCTATGGGGTTGAGGACCTTGAAATGCTTCTTACGAAGCCACTCCTTCATTACCCGGGCGGTGTGTTTGGGATCATTGTCATGCTGAAAGACCCAGCCACGTTTCATCTTCAATGCCCTTGCTGATGGAAGGAGGTTTTCACTCAAAATCTCATGATACATGGCCCCATTCATTCTTTCCTTTACACGGATCAGTCGTCCTGGTCCCTTTGCAGAAAAACAGCCCCAAAGCATGATGTTTCCACCCCTATGCTTCACAGTAGGTATGGTGTTCTTTGGATGCAACTCAGCATTCTTTGTCCTCCAAACACGACGAGTTGAGTTTTTACCAAAAAGTTATATTTTGGTTTCATCTGACCATATGACATTCTCCCAATCTTCTTCTGGATCATCCAAATGCTCTCTAGCAAACTTCAGACGGGCCTGAACATGTACTGGCTTAAGCAGGGGGACACGTCTGGCACTGTAGGATTTGAGTCCCTGGCGGCGTAGTGTGTTACTGATGGTAGGCTTTGTTACTTTGGTCCCAGCTCTCTGCAGGTCATTCACTAGGTTCCGCCGTGTGGTTCTGGGATTTTTGCTCACCGTTCTTGTGATCATTTTGACCCCACGGGGTGAGATCTTGCGTGGAGCCCCAGATCGAGGGAGATTATCAGTGGTCTTGTATGTCTTCCATTTCCTAATAAATACTCCCACAGTTGATTTCTTCAAACCAAGCTGCTTACCTATTGCAGATTCAGTCTTCCCAGCCTGGTGCAGGTCTACAATTTTGTTTCTGGTGTCCTTTGACAGCTCTTTGGTCTTGGCCAAAGTGGAGTTTGGAGTGTGACTGTTTGAGGTTGTGGACAGGTGTCTTTTATACTGATAACAAGTTCAAACAGGTGCCATTAATACAGGTAACGAGTGGAGGACAGAGGAGCCTCTTAAAGAAGAAGTTACAGGTCTGTGAGAGCCAGAAATCATGCTTGTTTGTAGGTGACCAAATACTTATTTTCCATCATAATTTGCAAATAAATTCATAAAAAATCCTACAATGTGATTTTCTGGATTTTTTTTCTAATTTTGTCTGTCATAGTTGAAGTGTACCTATGATGAAAATTACAGGCCTCTCTCATCTTTTTAAGTGGGAGAACTGGCACAATTGGTGGCTGACTAAATACTTTTTTTGCCCCACTGTACATATGAGATAAGTAATGTAGGATATGTAAACATTATTAAAGTTACGCTGTTTAAAGTGACTAGTGATACCTTTAATAAGTAAATGTATTGTGGCCAGAGATTTGAGTCTGTATGTTGGCAGCAGCCTCTCAATGTTAGTGATGGCTGTTGAACAGTCTGATGGCCTTAAGATAGAAGCTGTTTTTCAGCCTCTCTGTCCCAGCTTTGATGCACCTGTACTGACCTAGCATTCTGGATGATAGCAGGGTGAACAGGCAGTGGCTCAGGTGGTTGTTGTCCTTTCCTGTGACATCGGGTGATGTAGATGTCCTGGAGGGCAGGTAGTGATGCGTTGTGCAGACTCTACCCTCTGGAGAGCCTTGTGGTTGAGGGCGGTGTAATTGCCGTACCGGCGGTGATACAGTCCGACAGGATGCTCTCGATTCTGCATCTGTAAAAGTTTGTGAGTGTTTTAGATAACAAGCCACATTTCTTCAGCCTACTGAGGTGGAAGAGGCGCTGTTGCGCCTTCTTCACCATGCTGTCTGTGTGGTTGGACCATTTTAGTTTGTCCGTGATGTGTACGCCGAGGAACTTAAAACGTTCCACCTTCTCCACTACTGTGCCGTTGATATGGATGGGGGGGTGCTCCCTCTGCTGTTTCCTGAAGTCCACGATTATCTCCTATGTTTTGTTGATGTTGAGTGAGAGGTTATTTTCCTGACACCACACTCCGAGGGCCCTCACCTCCTCCCTGTAGGCCGTCTAAACGTTGTTGGTAATCAGGGTCTCGAGCTTAATGACGAGTTTGGAGGGTACTGTGGTGTTAAATGCTGAGCTGTAGTCTATGAACAGCATTCTTACATAGTTATTCCTCTTGTCTAGATGGGATAGGGCAGTGTGCAGTGTGATGGCGATTGCATCTTCTGTAGACCTATGGCGGCGGTAAGCAAATTGAAGTGGGTCTAGGGTGACAGGTAAGGTGGAGGTGATATGATCCTTGACTAGCCTCTCAAAGCACTTCATGATGACGGAAGTGAGTGCTACGGGGCGATAGTCATTTAGTTCAGTTACCTTTGCCTTCTTGGGTACAGGAACATTGGTGCCCATCTTGAAGCATGTGGGGACAGCAAACTGGGATAGGGAGAGATTGAATATGTCCGTAAACACACCAGCCAGCTGGTCTGCGCATGCTCTGAGGACGTGGCTAGGGATGCCATCTGGGCCGGCATCCTTGCGAGGGTTAACACGTTTAAATGTTTTACTCACGTTGGCCACGGAGAAGAAGAGCCCACAGGCTTTGGTAGTGGGCCATGTCAGTGGCACTGTATTGTCCTCAAAGCGAGCAAAGAAGTTGTTTCATTTGTATGGGAGCAAGATGTCAATGTCTGTGATAGGGCTGGTTTTCTTTTTGTAATCTGTGATTGACTGTAGACCCTGCCACATACGTCTCCTGTTTGAGCCGTTGAATTGCGACTCTACTTTGTCTCTATACTGATCATCCCTGCTTTAACCCTAGCAGGCTCACCTCAACACTGCAAGAATACCTCCATTTCATTTTTAAATCTAAATGACGGTTGACTCAACTAGGGATTAAAACATCACATCCTTCCCTCAGGACAAAACTACACAAACACAGCAGTTGAGTATTAGAGTAGGCGAGAGATCTGCAGAGGGAGGGAAAAAAACATATTCTCTGGACCTGGGAGGACACAGTCTTTTAAACCACCCCCTTCTGTCCTGATTCTTCTACGCAAAAACACACACATACACACACACACACTCATTCACACACACTGGCGTAGGATGTTGAAGTTGTATAGGGACTGATAAAAAAACAGTGGGGTAGAAAGGATGGGGACATACAGTGCCTTGCGAAAGTATTCGGCCCCCTTGAACTTTGCGACCTTTTGCCACATTTCAGGCTTCAAACATAAAGATATAAAACTGTATTTTTTTGTGAAGAATCAACAACAAGTGGGACACAATCATGAAGTGGAACGACATTTATTGGATATTTCTAACTTTTTTAACAAATCAAAAACTGAAAAATTGGGCGTGCAAAATTATTCAGCCCCCTTAAGTTAATACTTTGTAGCGCCACCTTTTGCTGCGATTACAGCTGTAAGTCGCTTGGGGTATGTCTCTATCAGTTTTGAACATCGAGAGACTGACATTTTTTCCCATTCCTCCTTGCAAAACAGCTCGAGCTCAGTGAGGTTGGATGGAGAGCATTTGTGAACAGCAGTTTTCAGTTCTTTCCACAGATTCTCGATTGGATTCAGGTCTGGACTTTGACTTGGCCATTCTAACACCTGGATATGTTTATTTTTGAACCATTCCATTGTAGATTTTGCTTTATGTTTTGGATCATTGTCTTGTTGGAAGACAAATCTCCGTCCCAGTCTCAGGTCTTTTGCAGACTCCATCAGGTTTTCTTCCAGAATGGTCCTGTATTTGGCTCCATCCATCTTCCCATCAATTTTAACCATCTTCCCTGTCCCTGCTGAAGAAAAGCAGGCCCAAACCATGATGCTGCCACCACCATGTTTGACAGTGGGGATGGTGTGTTCAGGGTGATGAGCTGTGTTGCTTTTACGCCAAACATAACGTCTTGCATTGTTGCCAAAAAGTTCAATTTTGGTTTCATCTGACCAGAGCACCTTCTTCCACATGTTTGGTGTGTCTCCCAGGTGGCTTGTGGCAAACTTTAAACAACACTTTTTATGGATATCTTTAAGAAATGGCTTTCTTCTTGCCACTCTTCCATAAAGGCCAGATTTGTGCAATATACGACTGATTGTTGTCCTATGGACAGAGTCTCCCACCTCAGCTGTAGATCTCTGCAGTTCATCCAGAGTGATCATGGGCCTCTTGGCTGCATCTCTGATCAGTCTTCTCCTTGTATGAGCTGAACGTTTAGAGGGACGGCCAGGTCTTGGTAGATTTGCAGTGGTCTGATACTCCTTCCATTTCAATATTATCGCTTGCACAGTGCTCCTTGGGATGTTTAAAGCTTGGGAAATCTTTTTGTATCCAAATCCGGTTTTAAACTTCTTCACAGCAGTATCTCGGACCTGCCTGGTGTGTTCCTTGTTCTTCATGATGCTCTCTGCGCTTTTGACGGACCTCTGAGACTATCACAGTGCAGGTGCATTTATACGGAGACTTGATTACACACAGGTGGATTGTATTTATCATCATTAGTCATTTAGGTCAACATTGGATCATTCAGAGATCCTCACTGAACTTCTGGAGAGAGTTTACTGCACTGAAAGTAAAGGGGGCTGAATAATTTTGCACGCCCAATTTTTCAGTTTTTGATTTGTTAAAAAAGTTTTAAATATCCAATAAATGTCGTTCCACTTCATGATTGTGTCCCACTTGTTGTTGATTCTTCACAAAAAAATACAGTTTTATATCTTTATGTTTGAAGCCTGAAATGTGGCAAAAGGTCGGAAAGTTCAAGGGGGGCGAATACTTTCGCAAGGCACTGTACATGTGTGTCATGCCACCCCTGTGTCCCAGGCCTAAACACCTTCTGAAATTATGTTATTAGTTTCCTTCTCTTTTAAAAAATACAATAAAATCAGCTGTCAAAAATACCTGTTGGCCTAAGTGGGTTAGTGGCTTGTACCAACCACATGTTCCTTCTAAAGCCACCTCATTCACATTTCAGTGAAGGACAACAGAGGGATTCTCATGAAACCAGTTATAAAAGGTCGGTAGCAAATTTAGTTACAAAACCATGATGCATCTGCAAAAATAAACCACAGGGTTTGTACAGACATTGGCAGGTCAAATTCAAGGACTTTCAAGTACTTTTCCAAGCACTCAAATGTATTTTCAAGGCCCATCAATTTGTAATAGTTCCTACTAAGCCATTGTTTCTAGTCGCCAACAGATGACAGTATATCACCACAACCTCGTGAAAAAAATTACAAACTTACTGTTCATCATTACCTACTCAATAATACGTGTTTCACTACTTATTTACTACATACATGAGTGGTCAGGACTGATGATGTTGACTGATTTCCTTATATGAACAGTAACTCAGTGAAATCTTTGAAATTGTTGCATGTTGCATTTACATTTGAAGTCGGAAGTTTACATACACTTACGTTGGAGTCATTAAAAAAAAATGTTCAACCACTCCACCGATTTCTTGTTAACAAACTATAGTTTTGGCAAGTCGGTTAGGACATCTACTTTGTGCATGACACAAGTCATTTTTCCAACAATTGTTGGAAAATATTATTTCACTTATAATTCACTGCATCACAATTCCAGTGGGTCAGAATTTTACACACTACATTGACTGTGCCTTTAAACAGCTTGGAAAATTCCAGAAAACGATGCCATGGCTTTAGAACCTTCTGATAGGCTAATCGACATCATTTGAGTCAATTGGAGGTCTACCTCTGGATATATTTCAAGGCCTAACTTCAAACTCTGTGCCTCTTTGCTTGACATCATGGGGAAATCAAAAGCGATCAGTCAAGACTTCATAAAAATATTGTAGACCTCCACAAGTCTGGTTCATCCTTGGGAGCAATTTCCAAACGCCTGAAGGTACCACGTTCATCTGTACAAACAATAGTACGCAAGTATAAACACCATGGGACCACGCAGTTGTCATACTGCTCAGGAAGGAGACGCGTTCTGTCTCCTAGAGATGAACGTACTTTGGTGCGAGAAGTGCAAATCAACAACAGCAAAGGACCTTGTGAAGATGCCTGAGGTACAAAATCATCTATATTCACTGTAAAACAAGTCCTATATCGACATAACCTGAAAAGCCGCTCAGCAAGGAATAAAACTCCTAAACTGCCATAAAAAAAGCCAGACTACGGTTTGCAACAGCACATGGGGACAAAGATTGCATTTTTGGAGAAATGTCTCTGGTCTGATGAAACACAAATAGAACTGTTTGGCCAGCATTATGGTTGGAGGAAAAAGGGGGAGGCTTGCAAGCCGAAGAACACCATCCCAACCCTGAAGCATGATGTTGGCAGCATCATGTTGTGGGGGTGCTTTGCCGCAGGAGGGTACTAGTGCACTTCACAAAATAGATGGCATCATGAGGGAGAAAAATAATGTGGATATATTGAAGCAACATCTCAAGACATCAGTCAGGAAGTTAAAGCTTGGTCGCAAATGGGTCTTCTGAATGGACAATGACCCCAAGCACACTTCCAAAGTTGAGGCAAAATGGCTTAACCTCTCTTGGGTAGGGGGCAGTATTTTCACCTCCGGATGAAAAGCGTGCCCAAATTAAACTGCCTGCTACTCAGATCCATAAGCTAGGATATGCATATAATTAGAAGATTTGGATAGAAAACACTCTAAAGTTTCCAAAACTGTTAAAATAATGTCTGTGAGTATAACAGAACTGATATGGCAGGCGAAAACCAGAGGAAAATCCAACCAGGAAGTATTATTATTTTGAAAGGCTGTTTTTCCATTGAAAGCCTATACACCATACAAAGACTTAGGACCCAGTTCACGATCTCTATGGCTTCCTCTACGTGTGACCAGTCTTTAGGCATTGTTTCAGGCTTTTACTCTGAAAAATTAGGGAGATACAGCACATTCAATGAGTGGACAGTGGAAATTTCCAGACATGAGCCAAGAATGTGATCAGGAGCGTGCCTTTCTTGTTTCTCCTTTTCTATTGACAAAGCTTTTGTCATGTTGAAATATGATTATGATTATATATGACAAAAACAACCTGAGGATTGATTTTAAACATCGTTTGACATGTTTCTACTAACTTTTATTGTACTTTTTTGACTTTTCCTCTTGATGTTGAGAGCAGAGCGTGCATTGTGCCTTTGGATTTCTGAACTAAACGTACCAACAAAACGGAGGTATTTGGACATAAAGATGAACTTTATCAAACAAAACGAACATTTGTTGTCTAACATGGAGACCTGGGAGTGCCATCAGATGAAGATCATCAAAGGTAAGTGATTAATTTTAACGCTATTTCTGAAATTGGTGACACCTCTCCTTGGTTCTTTGGCTAGGCGCTGACCTAACATAATCGCAAGGTGTGCTTTTGCCGGAAAACCTTTTTGAAATCTGACACAGAGGTTGCATTAAGAAAAAGTTTATCTTTAATGGTATGTTAAACACTTGTATCTTAGATCAATGTTTATGATGAGTATTTCTGTAATTTGATGTTGATTTCTGCACTTTCACCGGATGTTTGTTTGAGACAATGCATTTCGTGACATAACGCGCCAATTTCAAATGAGGTTTTTGGACATAAAGATGAACTCTATCGAACAAAACACACATTTACTATCTAACATGGAGTCCTGGGAGTGCCATCTGATGAAGATCATCAAAGGTTAGTGATTAATTGAATCGCTATTTCTGACTTTTGTGAGCCCTCTCCTTGGCTGGAAAATGGCTGTATGGTTTTCTGTGACTAGGCGCTGACCTAACATAATCGCATGGTGTGCTTTCGCAGTAAAGCCTTTTGAATAATACTTGTATGTTTCAATTTTAATTATGGGATTTCTGTTGTTTTGAATTTGGCGCCCTGCAATTTCACTGGCTGTTGTCAAGGTAGCGTCCTACTTGTACCAGAGAGGTTAAGGACAACAAAGTCAAGCTATTGGAGTGGCCATCACAAAATCCTGAACTCAGTCCTATAGAAAATTTGTGGGCAGAACTGAAAAGGTGTGTGAGAGCAAGGAGGCCTACAAACCTGACTCAGTTACACCAGCTCTGTAAGGAGGAATGGGCCAAAATTCACCCAACTTATTGTGGGAAGCTTGTGGAAGGCTACCCAAAATGTTTGACCCAAGTTAAACAATTTAAAGGCAATGCTATCAAATACTAATTGAGTGTATGTAAACTTCTGACCCACTGGGAATGTGATGAAAGCAATAAAAGCTGAAATAAATCATTCTCTCTACTCTCTGACATTTCACATTCTTAAAATAAAGTGGTGATCCTAACTAACCTAAAAACGAATTTTTACTAGGATTAAATGTCAGAAAAACTGAGTTTAAATGTTTGGCTAAGGTGTACGTAAACTTCCAACTTCAACTGTATATTTTTGTTCAGTGTACATAATATTAAGTTGTCTTTATATTTAAATTGTTTTTATACTGTATTTCACTCAATTTTGGGTCCCACGGGCTGTTCCAACACATAATGCCATGAACGTGAATTCTGACAGTGTAAAAGGCCCTTAGTTGACTCTTAAATGGTGTGTTCTATACCCATTTGAAGAGAAACAAGTTATTAATGTGTTTGAAAATATTAAAACCCCTATCAGGGGTCCCTATTTAAATATTAGGGGACCTCACATGGGTCCAGGACCCCAAGTTTGGGAACCACTTTACTACTAACCTCTCTCCCTGCTTGCTTCAATGCTTCCTCTCTGTGTATCTATTTTGCCTCCTTCATTGTAGCCTGACTCACCACTGTCTGTCTCACTACTCTCTATAAAGAAAAGGTATTTTGTTATGAGAACTTATAGTAGCCCATATTTTGATTATAGTTTGCTAAATTTCAGTCAATTGCTCCTGCTGAAGTCAGGCTCCGTTCAACGTTAGCTTCTAACTTCATCCTTCTAGCCAGCTAGTTATAGCTAGCTACCTAGCTAATAGCCAGAGCCATTGAGCTACCTAGCTAGATGGACATCTGGCTGAAATATCAGCTACTATTTACCAATTGTACACTCATTCTCCGAGAGTCAGAGGGAGTTTGTTTGGGGGATGTCTGTTGACACTGCAGGAGTCGGGGGATGTTAAAAGAACTCCAACTGTCAGTGGCGTGCGTCTCTCTGCTACTTGCCACTGTAGGTCTGGGCTGAGGTAGTTTGTTTCCCATCGGACAAAGTGGTGACTGAATGCGCTAATAACACTGCAAATCTGGGGGGGAACAGGCGAACATAGCGAATATACATGAATCATTCATGATTCTACTCATTCGCAGAAGTATGCGCGATTAGAACTCAGATCAAAAAGCCTTCTGAGCATTGATCAACGCAATAATAAGTGAGTAAATGATCATTAACAAAATAAAAAGGTTGAGTAAACGCTATTTCACAAATAAAAGGCTGTGTTTACCCTCCACTACATCCCTGGCTGGGTCTGGCAAAACCCGGTGTTTTAGCTATAGATGTAACGTTTGGTGGCGCCTATTCAGTCAGTTCTGTACCTGCCTGGCTGAGTGGCAGTGTGGGTGGAATGAGCGAGCTCGCCTGGCAACCAGAACGAGAAACACGTGAGGAAATAAAACTTGGTAGTCTGCCTAGAAATTAATTCGCAAGACCAATACATTTTTCAAATATTTTTCATATTAACATACGACTTTCGTTTCTCCTCCCATTTTAATTCAAGTACTTTTAAAGTACCAACTTGAGAAAATTTCTGATTTTAAGGTTTCCAAATTCAAGAACTTTGAGCACCTCAAGCACCTTGTGCTGCGAACCCTCAACTATCATTTGGAGGATTAAGACATCTCGTTTTTGGGAAAGTTTCTTATTTTAAATTAGGGATGCACGATATATCGGTGACCATATCGGAATCGAACGATATTAGCTAAAAATGCCAACATCAGTATGGGCCCGGTGTCTAGTTTAACGGCGACGTGCAAAACCGATGTCAAAGCTGACGTACATACCTATATAACGTAGGTACATGACGTAATGACGCCACGGAAAATTTTGCGCTACACGTGGATATTTACGCACTACGTGCTTCAGCACTCTACAGTCCCGTTCTGTGAGCTTGTGTGGCCTATCACTTTGCGGCTGAGCCGTTGTTGCTCCTAGACGTTTCCACTTCACAATAACAGCACTTACAGTTGACCAGGGCAGCTCTAGCAGTGCAGAAATTTGACGAACTGACTTGTTGGAAAGGTGGCATCCTATGACGGTGCTACGTTGAAAGTCACTGAGCTCTTCAATAAGGCCATTCCACTGCCAATGATTGTCTATGGAGATTGCATGGCTGTGTACTCGATTTTATACACCTGTCAGCAACGAGCGTGTCTGATATAGCTGAACCCACTAATTTGAAGGGATGTCCACATACTTTGTATATAGTGTATGTGTGTAGGCTATACAGTATTGTTGTGAATGTCATGTTAATAGGCACAATATCAGTCATCACATTATCAAATCTGCCAGTAAAGGTCTCTCTGACCTTTAAATGGAAAGATAGCGAATCATCTTCGGATGAAACCGTCTTCAGTCAGTGTTATCGGGGTTAGCGTTCTTTTTGTTTGAAATAACTTGGTCAATACTAAGCAATAACTCGTACTAAAATCAAACATATTGACAAACTACACATATTAAAACATTTTATATGGCCTAACACTGAGATGGTATTTTCTTGAGGGCAAGTCTAGTTATTCCACGGGTTTCACTAACCAGAAAATCACTCTAACCTTTTAAAGGAAACTCATTTACAGAGATGTTCAGTATATCAGAGGTGAATAAGAGAGATAAAGGAACCCGTTTTAATCAACTAGCCAACATGTAGACTGTAAACCCAGCTTGAACTATAGTTTCTCTGCGGAGTAGGCTAAATCACAGCCCAGCATTGGCCAATTTGTCATTTCACCCATCTATTAATCTTTCCCTGCCAATTGTCACATCTCAACAGAGCCTTAAATACGTGTTTTTCTTTCTTCAGCTTGAGATATTACAGTTTGTTGGAGATTTACAGAGAACTGTGTGGTTGGGGTGGGGGGGATGCTTTGCCCGGCTCTCTCTTCACTCCAGAGCAGTCATGGAGAGGTCATGGTTATCAATTGAAAGGAAGAATTACACAGGGACTGGGACAGATTGGCTGTCTTCTGACTTTTAATCACCGCCAAATACATTTATTTCATTCAACCCCTCGCTCTCTCCGATGGGTGATTTAAGCCTGAATCTGAAAGTATCGGTCAAAAGAGAGACTGCGTATGAGGGAAAGTTGTAGAAAATCATTCTTTTGTGAGAGCCTTCCAAAACAAGCTGGCGAGGGACAGAGTCAGAGTCATGAAAGTTAAGACAAAAACACTACCGTTGTTAGGCTAAATCTTCAGGCTTATGTCATCAGTTTAGTAACACAACTACCATCCTGATTGATATGATTCACTGGCACACAATTTAGAACTGTTGACCAGAAGGACCATACCATACCTCCCAGTATAAGGCTAGTGACAGTTTAAGCATTTTCCCCACTACTTGATAGCTAATGGTACATGAGAAAACATTAAAATGTTCCTAAATATAGCATGAGTGTACCAAGTTTCATGATTTTATGCAAAAGGCCACAAGTGCACAACAGTCTTTTTGGGCTTTTATCCGCTGGATTACCAGTTCCCACTGAGCTAAAGATGGGCAGTGTAACTGTCTGACATGAGATCCGTCTGAAGGGGCACTCACCATGGGGCGCCGGTCGTGGTGAGTAGCCCTGACAAATGTAGGATTTAGGCCCTGCCACAGGACAGGTGGTGCCCCCATCTGTGCCCAAGTCCACCACCCCCACGTCACCTCATTCCACAGCGACATCATGCCCTCTAGAACTTTGACTGGGAAACGCAAAGCATCCCGGGATAACTGGAGCGTATGCAGAGCAGAGGCCCTCTCAGCCCTCATCATCAGGGAGCACGGTGAACATACGTATTTCGTAGACTCAATGACTTAATGAGTAACATACTATGTTAGTAAGGTAAACAATGAGGTATTCTAAGATCAACAAAACATATAAATACGTCTAGGTTTTGAAGAGCTTTCCTTGGCATCGTCATAAGTCAGAATGGTCAGATTTGATACCAAAAAAGC
The DNA here is from genome assembly GCF_013265735.2 of Oncorhynchus mykiss. Taxonomy (NCBI): domain Eukaryota; kingdom Metazoa; phylum Chordata; class Actinopteri; order Salmoniformes; family Salmonidae; genus Oncorhynchus; species Oncorhynchus mykiss. The sequence continues at coordinate 24,390,956 of NC_048580.1, read as the reverse complement.
AAAACCTAGCCTATCTACTGGTAAATAATACGAGAGAAACATGGCAACATTTTAAAGGGCATTTTAGTTTGGATTGTGGAGCTCCTGGGCTGAGTCCATCATCAGTGCTGCCATGAGTCAAATGATATTGAAGACTCCAGCTAGAGCTGCTCCACACAAATCCCGTTCCACGTGATTATTCTCAATTTCACAGCTGATGGTTTTTCCACATTGAGCTCAATCCAGCCTGAGAGAACACGCTTCTAAGACAGGAGGAGAAGCAAGCTGTAGAATGAAGGATATGCAGGGTCATGGAGGAGAGCAGAACGAGCGCTGGGCCTATCTCTCTCCTTTCAAGCATAGACAGACACAGGAGAGAGCTGACCCAGCTGCCTTCACATCTAAAGCCCAGTAGAGACACACGTGTAGTACCATGCGGTAATGGAGGTTCGAACACCACTTTCAATCTGGCAACCGAGTGGCAGGTGAAAATTATGGTGTCACCCGAGGGAGTGGGTGGGTGGCAGGGGAAGGACCTGATGAGAGACACCTTGGTGAGAATGATAGCCTGGTTCTGCTGCTGGAAACTCTTCCACAAATAGCAAGGAAGGACACACACCACTGCAGGAATGGTTTGATCCGATTTAGATTTGAAAGCCCTGCTGGGGTATGGAGGGTGTATCAGACCAAGGTCATTTTTAGGGGACAAGGGAAGATGAAGATAATGAAGATTATATTTTATCTTAGTAGATGAGTGGAGAGGCTGCACTTGGCTTGAGTTACAGTTTTGTGTGCCATGGCAACACTCTTTGTAATGAGGTTAGTAGAGGTCATTTGTACATGTACACTACCGGTCAAAAGTTTTAGAACACCTACTCACTCAAGGGTTTTTCTTTATTTTTACTATTTTCTACATTGTAGAGTAATAGTGAAGACTTCAAAACTATGAAATAACATATGGAATCATGTAGTAAGCATAAAAGTGTTAAACAAATCAAAATATAATTTATATTTGAGATTCCTCAAATAGCCACCCTTTGCCTTGATGACAGCTTTGCACACTCTTGGCATTCTCTCAACCAGCTTCACCTGGAATTGCCAATAGTCTTGAAGGAGTTCCCACATATGCTGAACACTTGTTGGCTGCTTTTCCTTCACTCTGTGGTCCAACTCATCCCAAACCATCTCAATTTGGTTGAGATCAGGGAATTGTGGAGGCCAGGTGATCTGATGCAGCACTCCATCACTCTCCTTCTTGGTCAAATAGCCCTTACACAGCCTTGAGGTGTGTTGAGTCATTGTTATGTTGAAAGAAAAATGACAATCCCACTAAGCGCAAACCAGATGGGATGTAGAAGTTGTCCACAAACCGTTTGTAGCCCTTACCCAGCAGTTGAAAATCCAATAACTCCATAACAGAATCATAACTCAGTCCATTACCGGTAGCAAAACTGAAATATGAATCTTCCTGAAGCAACTCAGTCTCGCTTTCTCTATCAATTTCCTCTATAATTTGGGTTAAATCTGTATACCTAGACTTTGTTTTAGCTTTTCCTGATTTAATTTAAATATATAAACTTGCTGAAAATACTATTGACTATGTACTGCTATGCGTAACATTCGTGGATCCGTCAAGTAGGATTTGCAATGGCGAATGAACCTCTTTTACGCCAGAGTTTACGACAAAGGCTGGTCTTCGAACGTATAACCATTACATATTGCCGTTTACATCAGCTCATTGGCTATCTTCCAAGCTAGATTTCAAGATGATCAGTGGTCATTGGGCCAAAATACAGGTCCTACCATTGGTGCGCAATGAGGTCATTGATTGGTGTCTTCAAATCGGTTTGTTTCGGTCAATACGTCCCGGGAAAAGAACCATCAAGTATGGTTGTGTTAGTAACAACCAGAGGATTGCAATGAAACCAACCATGACTGGATAAACGTTTGTTTAGTGTGTGTAATTACCACGAATGCTTCGTCCGAAGTTGAATGAGACGGAAATCATGACGTAGCGGTTTACAAATGTTTTGTGTTAGGCTATAAAAATGGAGGTTATCAAACAAAACGAACATTCACTGTGTAGTTAGGACACTTGGCATTGACACCAGAGGAAGATCTTCAAAGGTAAGCGATTTATTTTATTGCTTTTTCTGACTTTCGTGACGCTAATGCTTGGTTGGAAAATGCTAGTAATACTTGTGTGTGCGGGGCGCTGTCCTCAGAAAATCGCATGGTTTGCTTTCACAGTAAAGCCTTTCTGAAATCTGACACAGCGGCTGGATTAGACATTCATCTTTTAAATGATGTAAGATACATGTATTTACAAGAATGTTTAATATAACGAATGGTGTATTTAGAATGTTAGCGCTCTGAAGGTTCACCGGATGTTGGCCTGGTGGGACGTTAGCGTCTCACCTACCCTAGAGAGGTTAAGGAGCCTTTTGGACCTAGACTTGGCGCTCCGGGTATCGCTTACCAGGCGGAAGCAGAGAGAACATTCTATGACTTGGGTGACTTGAGTCTTTGACAATTTTTGGGGCATTCCTTTGACAACGCCTGATATATGGGGGGCGGCAGGTAACCTAGTGGTTAGAGCGTTGGACTGGTAACCGAAAGGTTGCAAGATTGAATCCCCGAGCTGACAAGGTAAAAATCTGTCGTTCTGCCCCTGAACAAGGCAGTTAACCCACTGTTCCTAGGCCGTCATTGAAAATAAGAATTTGTTCTTAACTGACTTGCCAAGTTAAATAAAGGTTAAAAATATATATTTAAAATATATAGGTCCTGGGTGGCAGGAAGTTCTGTACTACCCTCTGTAGCGCCTTACGGTCGGAGGCCGAGCAGGTGCCATACCAGACGGTGATACAACCAGTCAGGATGCTCTCGATGGTGCAGCTGTGGAACTTTTTGAGGATCTGGGGACCCATGCCAAATCTTTTCAGTCTCCTGAGGGGGGAAATGCGTTGTCGTTAACTCTCCACGAATGTGTTGCTGTGTTAAGATCATGACAGTTTGTTGGTGATGTGGGCACCAAGAAACTTGAAGCTCTCGACCCGCTCCACTACAGCCCCATTAATGTAAATGGGGGCACGTTCGGCCCTCCTTTTCCTGTAGTCCACGATCAGCTCCTTTGTCTTGCTCACGTTGAGGGAGAGGTTGTTGTCCTGGCACCATACTGCCAGATCTCTGACCTCCTCCCTATAGGCTGTCTCATCGTTGTCTGTGATCAGGCCTACCACTGTTGTGTCGTCAGCAAACGTAATAATGGCGTTGGAGTCATGCTTGGCCACGCAGTCGTGGGTAAACAGGGAGTACAGGAGGGGACTAATTGCGCACCCCTGAGGGGCCCCCATGTTGAGGATCAGCGAGGTAGATGTGTTGTTACCTGCCCTTACCACCTGGGGGCGGCCCGTCAGGAAGGCCAGGATCCAGTTGCAGAGGGAGGTGTTTAGTTCAGAGTCCTTAGCTTAGTGATGCGCTTTGTGGGCACTATGGTGTTGAACGCTGAACTGTAGTCGATGAACAGCATTCTCATGTGCGTGTTTCTTTTGTCCAGGCAGTAAAGGGTAGTGTGGAGCACGATTGAGTCATCTGTGGATCTGTTGGGGTGGTATGCGAATTGGAGTGGGTCTAGGGCTTCCAGGATGATGGTGTAGATGTGAGCCATGACCAGCCTTTCAAAGCAATTCATGACTACCGATGTGAATGCCACAGGGCGGTAGTCATTTAGGCAGGTCACCTTTGCTTTCTTGGGCACAGGGACTATGGTGGTCTGCTTGAAACATGTAGGGAAAGGGGGATACCTAGTCAGTTGTACAACTGAATGCCTTCAACTGAAATGTGCCTTCCGCATTTAACCCAACCCCTCTGAATCAGAGAGGTATTACAGACTCAGTCAGGGAGAGGGTGAAAATGTCAGTGAAGAATGCCAGTTGGTCCGCGCATGTCCTGGTAATCCGTCTGGCCCCACGGCCTTGTGAGTGTTGACCTTTTCAAAGGTCTTGCTCATGTCGGCTACAGAGAGCGTGATCACACAGTCATCCGGAACATCTGGTGCTCTCATGCATGCTTCAGTGTTGCTTGCCTCGCAGCAAGCATAAAAGGCATTTAGCCCTTCTGGTAGGCTCGCGTCACTGAGCAGCTCGCGGCTGGTTTTCCTGAAAACTGAAAACCTACAGGACAGTAGATCTCCAGGAAGAGGGTTGGGCAGTCCTGGTCTAAGGGCATAGCAGGATTTCATATAAGCATCCGGACTAGTGTCCCGCTCCTGAACAATGGTTTGCATCTCCTAAAATATCAACGTAGATAAAATACTGGAATGTGACTGCTAGTGACGGCATTCAATGACACTAAAGGGCCAGTTCCCGCAATTAGACTTTCATGCAACAACTCCTTAGTCAGAAGGGTGTCAAATAAGTGAGGGCAAGTGAATGGATGGGAGCTGAGATGATGCCTAGCCCTAATCTTACCGTCTGACTTTTGAGTTCCACAGTCAAACCTACCCTTTACTTTCCTTGCTCTTAAGAAGTGGATAAGAAATAAAAGGTTCTAATAAATAAACTACAGATGGAAATAGGAAACCAGCTAGTCCCTGTTTCAGTTTCAGGGATTATCTATAAGAATCTTTAAATAAATGTCTTTATTCACTATGTCACTGCTGTATATCTTTCTAATCATTCGTCCGTTAGCCTATGTTTTGTTTCCTTAAAAAAATTAATAGGTAGACTACACACTTGCACTGAAGCAAATACTAAGTACATGGAAATAAAGGAAGGGGGGGGGTTCCCGATGTGATAGTGGCTCGTTGGGCAGTCTCAAACATTTCTCTCTGAAGTCTTAATTTTTTTCCTGAGATGTTTTTTCTTGCCCATTATCTGAGGTATCAGGGAGGGGGGGAATCTAGTGGCCCTAGCTCAGCTCTCCTCTCTGCGAAGGAAAAGCAAGAGGAATGGCCTGATAGGCCTCATGTGAGCGTCTTGTCAAATGGAAGCTCAATGAAATATTCAGCAGTGTTTCTGTAGCACTGTAGACTATGTGTGTCTTCTCCACTAGCAGCCTCTGTGAAAACAGCTCAAAAGGTTATGTGAGGTGGTCTATTGGCACCTCATATGGATTTATATGCAAATCCTTGAAATTGAGCAGGGGGAAACCAGGTATTACAGCTGTTATGAAACAATGTGTAATCCTACTGTATACACACCTATAACTAGAGGAGAAACACTCAACTCCATTCTCTTATATCGATACATAGTTGAGTTTTGGTAACTGGTTGCGGGACATTAAGTCACCATTCGATTCTTGTAAAAATGTCAATTCTGAAAATGTTAGCCTGTACCTATGTTTCACCTATACAACTGTGGTCCTTCCGCGGGGTGTGGAAATTCAAACTTTTAATAAAAACTGTTATTGAATACAACCACAGAATTTTACCTAATGTGTGTTACTATGTAAACTATGTAATCTATGTAAACTGAGATTCAATTGGCACATGCAGATTCGTGCTGAGTTGAGCAAACCAAATGAGGGAAAAGTCGGTGGTTGTAATCTTTTTTTAAATTAGAAGTCTGAATTTCAGCACCCTGCGGAAGGAACACAGTTGTAAACAACAAACAAAATTAGCTCCATAATATCGACAGAAACATGGCAAACGTTGTTTATAATCCATCCTCAAGGTGTTTTTCTAATATCTATTCGATAATATATCCATTGGGACAATTCGTTTTTCATTTGGACCGATTGGAGTAATGGCTACCTCTGTATTTTACGTGAGAATCTCTCTCAGAGCCACCATGTGACCACTTACGCAATGTGGCCGCCTTCGGCTATTCTTCAACATAAATGCGTAAAACTACGTCACAATGCTGTAGATACCTTGGGGAATACGTAGAAAGCGTAAGCAGGTTCATAGCACACTCACAGTTCAATAGGGACTCATTGGAAAGCAGCGCTTTTAAAACCTGGGGCACTTCTAGATTGGATTTTTCTCAGGCTTTCGCCTGCAACATCAGTTCTGTTATACTCACAGACAATATCTTTACAGTTTTGGAAACATTAGAGTGTTTTCTATCCAAAGCTGTCAATTATATGCATATTCTAGCATTTTGTCCTGACAAAATATCCCGTTTAAAACGGGAATGTTTTTTTTTCCAAAAATGAAAATACTGCCCCCTAGTACCAAGAGGTTTTAAAACTTGTTTTTCAACCAATTCACCAATTTCTTGTTAACAAACTATAGTTTTGGCAAGTCGGTTAGGACATCTACTTTGTGCATGAAACAAGTCATTTTTCCAACAATTGTTTATTTTACTTATAATTCACTGTATCACAATTCCAGTGGGTCAGAAAATTACATACGCTAAGTTGACTGAGCCTTTAAACAGCTTGGAAAATTCCAGAAAATGATGTCATGGCTTTAGAACCTTCTGATAGGTTAATTTACATAATTTGAGTCAATTGGAGGTGTACCTGTGGATGTATTCCAAGGCATACCTTCAAAATCAGTGCCTCTTTGCTTGACATCAGGGGAAAATCAAAAGAAATCAGCCAATACCTCAGAAAAAGAATTGTAGACCTCCACAAGTCTGGTTCATCCTTGGGAGCAATTTCCAAAAGCCTGAAGGTACCACGTTCATCTGTACAAACAATAGTACGCAAGTATAAACCCCATGGGACCACGCAGCCGACATACCGCTCAGGAAGGAGACGCGTTCTGTCTCCTAGAGATGAACATACTTTGGGGAGAAAAGTGCAAATCAATAGGACCTTGTGAAGATGCTGGAGGAAACAGGTACAAAAAAAATATATTGAAGCAACATCTCAAGACATCAGTCAGGAACTTAAAGCTTGGTCGCAAATGGGTCAATTTGTGGGCAGAACTGAAAAAGTGTGTGCGAGCAAGGAGGCCTACAAACCTGACTCAATTACACCAGCTCTGTCAGGAGGAATGGGCCAAAATTCTCCCAACTTATTGTGGGAAGCTTGTGGAAGGATACCCGAAACGTTTGACCCAACTTAAACAATTTAAAGGCAATGCTACCAAATAATAATTGAGTGTATGTAAACATTCCCACTGGGAATGTGATGAAAGAAATAAAAGCTGAAAGAAATAATTCTCTCTACTATTATTCTGACATTTCACATTCTTAAAATTAAGTGGTGATCCTAACTAACTTAAGACAGGGAATTTTTACTATAATTAAATGTCAGGAATTGTGAAAAACTGAGTTTAAATGTATTTGGCTAAGGTGTATGTAAACCTCCGACTTCAACTGTAGGTACAGGGAAGCATTTTCAGAATGTACATTACAAGAATCAACTGATGGTGACTTGTGGCTCAGTTGTTAGAGCATGGCGCTTGCACCGCTAAGGTTGTGGGATCAATTCCCATGGGGAGCCAATACAAAAATGTATCCACTCACTACTGTAAGTCGCTCTTGAGCATCTGCTAAATGGCTAAAATGTAAATGTAATGTTGTTACTAGAAAATATCAGTTCTCAAAACTCAACTTTGCCTTGAGAATAGAGTGGAGCATTCCTCATCTAACCTATAACCTGCTCTGTGGTGTGAAAATACTTTCAAGTACTACTTAAGTAGTTTGTTGGGGTATCTGTACTTTACTATTTATATTTTGGGCAAATGTTACTTTTACTTCATTACATTCCTAAAGACAATAATGTACTTTTTACTCCATCAATTTCCCCTGACACCCAAAAGTACTCATTACATTTTGAATGCTTAGCAGGACAGGAACATTTTCCAATTCATGCACATCAAGAAAACATCCCTGGTCATCCCTACTGCCTCTGACCTGGCAGACTCACTAAGCACAAATGTTTTTCTTTGTAAATGATGTGAAGTCAATTAAAAATACAAGAAAATTGTGCAGTCTGGTTTGTTGAATATAAGGAATTTTAAATGATTTAAACTTGTACATTTACTTTTGATACTTAAGTATATTTTAGCAATTACATTGACTTTTTAAATGTAAGTATATTTAAAACCAAATACTTTTAGACTTTTACTCAAGTAGTATTTTACTGGGTGACTTTCGCTTGAGTCATGTTCTACTAAGCAATCTACTTTTACCCAAGTATGACAGGTACTTTGTCCACCACTGAACCTGCCTGTGTAACTACCATGTTAAAACACAGGCATTATAGACACAGGCTTTGTGTTATCACCAAAATAATGTGTTTCACTTCATAAAAACGTTTCCTTATGTAATGAAATAACATTAATAATCTTTTAGAAATTAAGTAAATGATTGTGTCAACAACGGCATTTCCAAGGTGCTACCACGTTGCACCATAACGTTACTTGAAGTTGACAGAATTAATAACGCACCAACCACGACTCAATATTGTATCCGTTCTGACTATTCAGTTTAACAAACTTTTTTTTCCCTGAGAGAAGGGTAAACTAGTTTTACACGATATCATAACCCTCATGAATGTAAAAGTCGACTTAGATTCATATAGGCGGCTAATCTACCACAGGTAGGCTAGTCTACTCGTCGATGTACTAACGGATGCGCTTTATCTTCATGCACTAAAACAATAGGCAATACGTTAGCAAAAGTATGAAATATATTGTTCGCCTACCTGCTCTGGACTGTTGCAAAATAGCTCCGTGTTCGTTTGTACCGAACATTGCTCTACCGGTTGCGGTTTGAAGTGCGCCGCTGTGTCTCACGAGAGCGCCAAGAAAGCCACGCTAATGGGCGCGCGCTGCTGCACGGGTTAGCCTGGTCTCATAGACGAGACTTAACAAGGCTGAACCGGTGCACGCACGATACAATTCCATCTATTCAACTATAAGGGGTGGGGGGGGACAATTTATTTTTCTCAGAGCCCATGTAGGTCACACATGGCATGTGTATGTTGTTGATCATTTTAAAATGTATATTACAACTCTGTTAGCCTACTCTTAAAATTAGTAACATGTATTTGTGGACAGCTTATACAGGACAGGTGCTCCATATCTATTTGGAGGCTCATTATTTCAAGATCTACAAGATCAAGAAATACCAATGTTTCGATTTCAATACTCAACTTCAAAACACATTATGACATTAAATAAACATCTGAGTCTCCATCTCAGTTCGGTCAAAGGAAAAACTCTGTTTATCTGTGGTCATTTTCATCCCACACAAAAGTAAGGCGGCCAATTGAAGGAAAAATGAGTTAAATAATTACAGGCATAGCTAACACTGTCTGTCAATATTTACTTCAACTATTGACCCCTCACCAATAACAGTCACTTTGTGAAGATATATGTGCTGGCGGGTCAAGGGAAAATGTTGACCATGTTGTATCACTCCAACACTCCTCTGCCTTGTAGGCCTCATTCAAATTGTTGGGCCACGTTCAAAAGCGGATGCCTGTGGGTGACTTTGCCACAGATATATGCTTGTGTGAGCTCTGCCCAGTGTGCTGTGGCATGTGTGTGTGAGACAGCTGTCAGCCGGACAGTGATTGATGTGCTGTGGAAACATACTTGGAGTCTTAGCTATGTCCTTCCCCTGGAAGTCCTTTGGCACCCGGCTTGACCAACGACAAGGCTCCCTAAAAATAAAAGCTGAGTGTAGAGCTCACAAACACACACACACACACACACACACACACACACACACACACACACACACACACACAGAGGTGTCATGCACCCCAAAAATATGAGGGGGCAAAGAGTACAAGATGATGGCTGGGGGTGGTCTGGAGGGGGGCTAGGCATTTTTGAAACACCTGGAACAACTTTTTCCTGCAATCTAGAGCCATAATCATTATGCTTACATCTATGTCAAAAATATGTTTATTTTTCTGCATTTATAAGCATACATCTTGAGTTGTCTGTTTCCTCCTGACTGGTGGTTTATTTTTTTAAATGTGAGTCTTATTCAGTACATTTAGTAATTGCTTGCTTTTCTAAAGTGTACCAACCTTGCCAGCAGGCATGCCAGCTAACATACACAAGCAAGCTACTCTAACTTTATTGATAAACTGAAATGGCTTCTTGGTAGCTAGGTGTGTGTGGGGTTGGGAGATTGGGAACCTAGCTAAAGCCAATTTCAGAAAATTGCTAGCTAGTTAGTAATATTTCAGAGAAACAACAACAAAAATGAACATATCTTTTTTTTTATATACAATGTGTAAATATATATATATTTTTTTTAATAGGAGACATCTGAGGGGGCACGTGCCGGACTGATTTTTTTAATGATATCTTTCACAAACAGATGCATATCTGACAGACAGACAGACGGACGGACTAATTTATTTTATGATATCTTTGACAAACAGATGCATATCTGACAGACTGACTGACAGACGGACGGACGGACGGACGGACTGACAGACAGACAGACAGACAGACAGACAGACAACATTGCTCATCAGAAGCTACCACACAAAATAACAACTCTATTCAATCTGTATTGCTGAAGCCCAACAAAAAAATCCTAAAATAACACTTTCACTATCACCTTTGAGCTAAAAATATCTATTGAAATATTTAAGTAAATGTCGTCAAGCCCGATTTTGTTCCATTACCCACAGCCAAAGATAATAACATTTTGTATTCATCCAATGTCTGTCATGTTTCTGGAAGACGTGATGAGATCGTCACTGCTCACGCTGCTTCCAATGCACAGCCATTATCGGCTCTGTAAAGCAGAAGGCAACCACCACGAAAGGACGTTTGCAAACGTGAGTAGATTACGTTGAAAAAAACAGTCAGCAATTTTGGACGCTGTCTCCAGTTCATATGTAGAACATTGCCTTTAAATTTCAATCACGCTATATATACGATATATATTATACATACACAAACACTGAACGAAGATATAACTCAACATGTAAAGTGTTGGTCCCATGTTTCATGCACAAAAAGCTTATTTCTCTCAAATGTTGTGTCCAAATTTGTTTGCATCCCTGTTAGTGAGCATTTCTCATTTTCCAAGATAATCCATCCACCTGACAGGTGTGGCATATCAAGAAGCTGATTAAACAGCATGATCATTACACGGGATCACCTTGTTCTGGGGACATTAAAAGGCCACTCTAAAATGTGCAGTTTTGTCACACAACACAGTGCCGCAGATATATCAAGTTTTGAGGGAAAGTGCAATTGTCATGCTGACTGAAGGAATGTCCACCAGAGCTGTTTCCAGAGAATGGAATGTTAATTTCTCTACTATAAGCCTCTTCCAACATCATTTTAGGGAATTTGGCAGTACGTCCCACTGGCATCACAACCGTAGACCATGCATACGTGGTTGTGTATGTGAGAGGTTTGCTGATATCAACGTTGTGAACAGAGTGACAGTGGGGTTATGGTAAGGGCAGGCATAAGCTACGGACAATGAACACACTTGCATTTTGTCAATGGAAATTTGAATGCACAAAGATACCATGACGAGATCCTGAGGCCCATTGTCGTACCATTCATTCGCCGCCATCATCTCATGTTTCAGCATGATAATGCACGGCCCCATGTCGCAAGGATCTATACACAACTCCTGGATGCTGAAAATGTCCCGGTTCTTCCATGGCATGCATACATACCAGACATGTCACCCATTGAGCATGTTTGGGATGCTCTGGATCGACGTGTACGACAGCTGTTCCAGTTCCAGACAATATCCAGCAACTTCACACAGACATTGAAGAGGAGTGGGACAGGCCACAATCAACAGCCTGATCAACTCTGTGCCAAATCAAATCAAATAAAGCAGGTGTTATTGTGAGTAGCGTAATGCTTGTGCTTCTAGTTCTGACAGTGCAGCAATATCTTTCATGTAATCTAACAATTCAACAACAACTACCTAATACACACAAATCTAAATAAGAATATATACATATGTGTTGTTGCAATAGTAATCCTACTCTCATATGGATGAGCAATGACAGAGCGGCATAGGCAAGATGCAATAGATGGTATAAAATACAGTATATACATATGAGATTAGTAATGCAAGATATGTAAACATTATTGAAGTGGCATTGTTAAAGTGACTAGTGATCCATTCATTAAAGTGGCCAATGATTTAAAGTCTGTATGTAGACAGCAGCCTCTCTGTGTTAGTGATGGCTGTTTAACAGTCTGATGGCCTTGAGATAGAAGCTGTTTTCAGTCTCTTGGGCCCAGTTTTGATGCACCTGTACTGACCTCGCTTTCTGAATGGTAAAGGGGTGAACAGGAAGTGGCTCGGGTGGATGTTGTCCTTGATGATCTTTTTGGCCTTCCTGTGACATCGGGTGCTGTAGGTGTGCTGGAGGGCAGGCAGTTTGCCCCCGGTGATGCGTTGTGCAGACCGCACCACCCACTGGAGAGCCTTGCGGTTGTGGGCGGTGCAGTTGCCAAACCAGGCGGTGAAACAGCCCAACAGGATGCTCTCAATTGAGCATCTGTAAAACTTGTGAAGGTTTTAGGTGACAAGCCAAATTTCTTCAGCCTCCGGAGGTTGAAGAGGCGCTGTTGCACCTTCTCCTCCACACTGACTATCTGGATGGATCATTTTAGTTTGTCCATGATGTGTACGCAGAGGAACTTAAAACTGTCCACCTTCTCCACTGCTGTCTCATCGATGTGGATGCCTGTTTGGCCCTGTCCCGGGGTATCATCGGATGGGGCCACAGTGTCTCCTGACCCCTCCTGTCTCAGCCTCCAGTATTTATGCTGCAGTAGTTTATGTGTCGGGGGCTAGGGTCAGTCTGTTATATCTGGAGTTTTTCTCCTGTCTTATCCGGTGTGAATTGAAGTGTGCTATCTCTAATTCTCTCTTTCTTTCTTTCTCTCCTAGGACCATGCCTCAGGACTACCTGGCATGATGACTCCTTGCTGTCCCCAGTCCACCTGGTCGTGCTGCTGCTCCAATTTCAACTGTTCTGCCTGCGGCTATGGAACCTTTCCCAGACCTGCTGTTTTCAACTCTGTTTTCAGCAGGAGCGGTAGAGACACTCTCAATGATCGGCTATGAAAAGCCAACTGACATTTCCTCCTGAGGTGCTGACTTGTTGCACCCTCGACAACTACTGTGATTATTATTATTTGACCATGCTGGTCATTTATAAACATTTGAACATCTTGGCCATGTTCTGTTATAATCTCCACCCGGAACAGCCAGAAGAGGACATAGCCTGGTTCGTCTCTAGGTTTCTTCCTAGGTTTTGGCCTTTCTAGGGAGTTTATCCTAGCGACCGTGCTTCTACACCTGCATTGCTTGCTGTTTGGGGTTTTAGGCGGGGTTTCTGTACAGCACTTTGATATATCAGCTGATGTAAGAAGGGCTATATAAATACATTTGATTTGATGGGGGTGCTCCCTCTGCTGTTTCCTGAAGTCCACAATCATCGCATTTGTTTTGTTGATGTTGAGTGAGAGGTTGTTATCCTGACACAACACTCCGAGTGCCCTCACCTCCTCCCTGTAGGCTATCTCGTCATTGTTGGTAATCAAGCCAACTACTGTTGTGTCGTCTGCAAATTTGACGATTGAGTTGGAGGCGGGCATGGCCACGCAGTCATGGGTGAACAGGGAGTACAGGAGAGGGCTGAGCACGCATCCTTGTGGTGTCACGCTTGACTAGGTGTGTGAAGAAGGAATCAGGCGCAGAGAGTTCCACAGGGAAAAAGTGCACTTTAATCCGGCACAAACAAACAAGCCCACAACACAGGGAGCGGAAATATATGGACCACCCAAAACACAGGGTACCAGGTCCAGAACACGAACACACCTAACTAACGCACACACGTAACACAAAATTAATCCCTCACAAAACAAGGGCGGGTAAATTTACTTTAAATAAGGAAGCCCATCAAGCACATACAAATGGACACAGGTGCAACTAATAAGACAAAACAAACAGACAACGAAAAAGGGATCGGTAGCGGCTAGTAGGTCGGTGACGACGACCGCCGAGCACCGCCCGAACAGGCAGGGGAGCCAACTTCGGCGGAAGTCGTGACATGTGGGGCCCCAGTGTTGAGGATCAGCGAAGTGGAGATGTTGTTTCCTACCTTCATCACCTGGGGGCGGCCCATCAGGAAGTCCAGGACTCAATTGCACAGGGCGGAGTTGAGACCCAGGGCCTCAAGCTTAATGATGAGCTTGGAGGGTACTATGGTGTTGAATGCTGAGCTATAGTCAATGAACATCATTCTTACATAGGTATTCCTCTTGTCCAGATGGGATAGGGCAGAGTGCAGTGTGAATTGGGTCTAGGGGTCTAGGGTGGGTCTAGGGTGACAGGTAAGGTGGAGGTGATATTATCCTTGACTAGCCTCTCAAGGCACTTCATGATGACAGAAGTGAGTGCTACGGGGCGATAGTCATTTAGTTCAGTTACCTTTGCCTTCTTGGGTACAGGAACAATGGTGCCCATCTTGAAGCATGTGGGGACAGCAAACTGGGATAGGGAGAGATTGAATATGTCCGTAAACACACCAGACAGCTGGTCTGCGCATGCTCTGAGGACTGGCTAGGGATGCCGTCTGGTCCGGCAGCCTTGCGAAGGTTAACACGTTTAAATGTCTTACTCATGTCACCCACGGAGAAGGAGAGCCCACAGTCCTCGGCTCAAAGCGGGCAAAAAGGTGTTTAGTTTGTCTGGAAGCAAGACGTCGGTGGTTTTTCTTTAGTAGTCTGTGATTGTCTGTAGACCCTGCCAAATACTTCTCGTATCTGAGCCATTGAAATAAGACCCCACTTTGTCTCTATACAGACATTTTGCTTCTTTGATTGCTTGATTTGATTTGATTGTCTTGCTGTATCCGGTGGGGATCAAAAACTGAACTCCCTCCTGTTATCTCTGGTACCGTCCCCAACTATATGGGAGTCCTTTCATCCCCCAGTCTCTCTGCTGTGTGCTGCCCTTCTGGCACCTTTATGGGACTTGTACAGCTGGTGAGCAATCAGCCCTTGATTATACTCACCAATCTCCATTCAGCCCCGTGCCCGTCTAGACCTGGCACGTCCAGCAGATGGAGCCATCTGCTCGTGATGTATGGTGGCTGACCTGCCATACATCACAAGTTACAGTAGGGTACAACATCTCCAATGCACTTCCTTATAATCTCACTCCCTGAATCAGCGTATACAACAATATTTCTCTCTGAGGCTACCCGGAACATGTCCCAGTCCGCGTGATCAAAACAATCTTTAAGCGTGGTTTCCGATTGATCAGACCAGCGTTGAATAGTCCTTAGCACGGGTACATCCTGTTTGAGTTTCTGCCTATAGGAAGGGAGGAGCAAAATGGAATCGTGGTCAGATTTGCCGAAAGGGGGGCAGGGGAGGGCCTTGTATGCATTGCGGAAGTTAGAAGTGTTTAACCAGCACGAGTGCTACAGTCAATATGCTGATAGAATTTAGGTAGTGTTATATCATAGTTTTGATGTCTTCACTATTATTCTACAATGTAGAACATAGTAAAATAAAGAAAATCCCTTGAATGAGTAGGTGTGTCCAAACTTTAGACTGGTACTGTGTATATACACTACCTTTCAGAAGTTTGGGGTCACTTAGAAATGTCCTTGTTTTTGAAAGAAAAGCACATTTTTTGTCTATTAAAATAACATCAAATTGATCAGAAATACAGTGTAGACATTGTTAATGTTGTAAATGTTTTAATGCTTCCTTAATTAGAACAACAGTTTTCAGCTGTGCTAACATAATTGCAAAAGGGTTTTCTAATGATCAAATAGCCTTTTAAAATGATAAACTTGGATTAGCTAACACAACGTGCCATTGGAACACAGGAATGATGGTTGCTGATAATGGGCCTCAGTACGCCTACGTAGATATTCCATTAAAAATAATCAGTTTCCAGCTACAATAGTCATTTACAACATTAACAATGTCTAAACTGTATTTCTGATCAATTTGATGTTATTTTAATGGACAAAAAATTTGCTTTTCTTTGAAAAACAAGGACATTTCTAAGTGACCCCAAACTTTTGAACGGTAGTGTATATATAAATAAGTGTGTGTGTGTGTGTGTGTGTGTGTGTGTGTGTGTGTGTGTGTGTGTGTGTGTGTGTGTGTGTGTGTGTGTGTGTGTGTGTGTGTGTGTGTATAAAGTACACTCATACTCAGGGAAACAGACTTGTTTACTTTTCTCAACTGAATTCACCCATGAGATATAACCCTGGGAGTATTGCTGGGAGAGTAAAGCCTCTAATTTAGAGTCTGCTGGATTCTAGTTCAATCAACAACATGGTTTGTGTGCATCAAAGAGACGGTCTGCCTTGCGCATGGTCATTATCTTGAGTGTTTTCATTAAGGGGCCATGTTCCTTCTCCGTCATATTTCGCCAAAGGCTTATCTTGATCACAAGCTGGCTGCACCCCCACCCCCTTACATCCCAATTTACCTGGTTGCCACAGTAACAGCCTTTGCGGTGTGGACTGTGCAGGCTGATCCCATCCATCACTGCCTTCAAAGTTCACCTGGAAATTCAACACTGAATGTTGAATGTTTGCCATGTTTGAAATGTAATAACACTGGGCCATAAATACATACATATTATGTAACTTATAAAGGATTTATATAGCATACATAACGGCTTAATAAGCACTACATCAATGCTTCACAAATCATCTATAAGCATATGTCATGCGCTATAAATGGTGTATAAAGGGTGACATAACCATTCCCACTGTAGTGTGAACTACCAAATGTTACATTCTGCTCTGATTATGTCTATAGAGTATGACATACACTTATAGATGATTTGTGAAGTATTTATGTAGCGCTTATAAAGCCTTTATGTATGCTATATAAAGCCTTTATAAGTTGCACTTAGTTTAAAGTGGTGCCAAAAAATGTATACACAAATCCATTCAAGATTTAACACATTTGTCCTACACCTGACCTCAGAAATAGTTTCTTTACCTGCTCAAACTGCGAAAATTAGTGAATGCAGAAATGCTTGTCAAAATAAATTGGTTATAGGGGCTACGAACAATTTACATACGAATTGGTGGTGCTCATGACTGATACATGAGGTCCACTGTGTACAATTGAATGCTTTGAAGCACTAGGTTGTCTGTTTGTTGTCTGTTTTCAAACTTGGTGGATAAGGACTGTGCACTGTCAGATGCCCATAGGGGAGGTGCATGCATGGTATTCTTACCAACATTCTGCTGTCAATATGAGCCAGCAGCAAATGTCCTCAATGGGAACACCTTCCACTATGCATGCCTTGAAGTAGTTTTTGCAAGTTATTCTGTGTGGGGATATGGAGATAAGAGGTACATTGGTGAACAGGAGAGTATGATGAGAGTATGCCAGTATACAGTAAAGATTGAGTGCATAAATGGAAATAGCATTAATTGGATCACATTTGTGATATGTTGAAAGCTTTAAAATCAGTCATCATTATTTTCCTCAAACCCATTTCCCTGTAAAAAAAAATATGGATAGATCAAATCTTTTCCCGCACTTGGTTTAGAGGGTGATGGAGTACACCAACGAAAATAACATTCTAGTTCTCTAAATCTGCAATAAAGCCCTGTTGTTGTGGGGGGGGGGGGGGGGGGGGGGGGGTATAATTGAAGCTAAAAGTACAGCCTATATTGTAGGTGGCCTACATTTATTTTCAGGGCACAATCTTCTATCTATTTTCCAAGGACAGTCAGACTCATTGCTCATCAGGCCTCCCCTACCACTGTAATTCACAGCTGCAGTATGAAATGGGTTCCTTTTCTGAAATGGGTTCCTTTTCTAATGTGTCTCGATTGACAGCACACCAAATGAGAAATCATTTACTAGGGGCACGGCCTTTGACAGTGCTGCTGTGTGTGTCTGTGTGTGTGTCTGTGTGTGTGTCTGTTGCACCCCAATCAGAAAAATGGTCAGACAATTTACAAGACATGTGCCACCCTTTCTCATTTAAAATCTTGAGAGTATTTGTTGTACCTTGTTGTTAAACACACACCTTATAATAATCCCTATGCTTTTCTCCCAAAGTGGTTGTCTACCTGTCTGTGCTGCTGACCCTGTCTGCGTCCCAAATGGCACCCTATTCCTTACACGGTGCACAACTTTTGACCAGCCTCCCTATGGGGTCCTGGCTGAAAGTAGTGAACTATATAGGGAATAAGGTCCCATTTGGGACGCACGCCCGTCTCTGCTTAATAGTGGTGCTAAACCATAGCTCTACGCTTATGTGAAACAATGCACAAATGATACACACTGTGACAACTGATGGCACATTTCCCCATAAATAACAGATTAACCATACACACATATCAATCACAAGTATAAACACTTACAAGCCTTGACTAAGAAATAGTTATAAACATATCATACATTTCTAGTAAATGTGTTATTCATGTTGAGAACAAAACAACAGTAGAAGAGTAGTCTTCTATAAATGGGATGTTTGATTTGGTTACTGGGTACACACTGTCATTAGTCCACAATGGCAATCCCATTTACAGTCCCCTTACAGTACCAACTATGTGTGTATGAAAATCTGTGTGAAAAACCATGCATTTCTTAAGTTAATCGACCTCCAATCTGAACCAGGTGGTTCTATTAAAAGGCCAGTGTTCATCGAAACCCACTGCATTAGGGCGTACTGCATTATCCTTGCGACACTTTACCTAAAAAAAAAAAGCTCAGTAGAATAACCAGGGGAACAAAACGGAATTGCTTCCTTACTGTGAATCGGCAGGTCACCTGCAAGACACTGGTTGTGTCCCATATGACACCCTATTCCCTATATAGTGCAATACTTTTGTTTTTAAAACCTGTCTGCAACACTGCCATCCCAGATTATGGGTTGAGAATCTTGACCATTTATAGTTTGGTGACATAATCAAATGTTTGTCTTTTTATATATTTTTATTTCTCATTCATTGAGTGAGTCTCGTTTAGTGTATGAGTTCAATTGTGCCATTTTACTCAAGGGAAAAAATGGCAAAACAAAAGCCAAATGTAATAGGATATTGACAGTATTCTAAAGAATATCTAGGCCTACTGGTGCCATCTACTGGTCAAATAGGTTACATTTATGGACATGATAACAATTAGGCCTAATGTTCAAGAAGGCTATAATTTGAGATACATGCATCATCTTGGGTGCCAATTATTTTATGACGTCAACACGCGGAGTAATAACATTATCATAGAACGCAAGATACAAGAGCAGAGTCATTCTAATATCTAGACTACGTGCAGCAATTTCAGAGCAATTATTGATAAATTCAGTGACTTTGCCGGATATATGATCATATAGTATTTGGTTTTTTTAAGCTCCAGGTCTCTCCCGAACTCGCTGCCTCTGTGAATACCCACATGGGCAACTGGAGCCCCAGGGAGGCGAGAACCGCTGGGCCCGCAATGCCTGCACTTGTCCCGCAAGAGCAGCAAAAGATCCCTTCCAAGTGGACTGTGGCCAAGGAAGAGATCATGCTCATGCTGGAGGAGGGCCTGGGTCCCCTGCAGAGAGACCTGGCCCAAGGCATGCAGGAGATGGCCACCAGCCTGAACAGGAGCCTCACCCTGAGAGAGCAGAGCGGGCAGAGGGACTACAGGCTGAAGCAGGAGTGGAAGCAAACCAGAACCTCTGACACTGACCTGTGCATAACAACGTAGATGGAGAGGATGGAAACCATGGAGTTGGAAATGCACAATGTTATCATGTATGTCAAAGGCTGTGCTTACACAGGCAGCCCAATTCTGATATTTTCTTCCCACAAATTGGTATTTTGACCAATCAGATCAGCTCTGAAAATATCAGATGTGAAAAGATCTGATGTGATTGGTCAGAATATGTAAGTTGAAAACATGGTAGGCCTATGTTAAAAGCATTGTTTGTATGTGTGTGTGGGTGTGGTTGTCCCTAACTTTGCCAACAGACAAAGAGCTGTGAATGGATCAGTGGTTCACCAATCAGGGGCTGGTTGCACCAGTTGGGGGGGGGGGGGGGGGGGGGGGGTTGGGATTTAAATGTTAGGTCGGGCGTAGCTACTACATATGACTATGATCAGAATTTACATCTGTTGTTGCACCAACCAAAAGTAAGACTAGTCGTAGCTATGTCTGGCGAAGGCAATGTGCGCCCATGAGATTTGATGCTTCATTACGATGGTTGATATGTGTCACGAACTGGCTCGAAGTTTGTAACAAAAAGGGAGACAACGTGGAGATAAGGAATAACAAAATATATTTATTAACTAAAGTAAACCAAGTACAATTAACAATGGTGTGTGTGTAGTCGGTAATCAGTAGTGTTAGTGAGTGTTTGCGTGCATAAATGTGATAATGAGGGGTGTTGAAAAGTACCAAAGTAAACAACCAAAACGGCCACAAAAATTCCACAACCAAAATCTATCAGTGTCTGCATGGAGTCTCCCCCAAAGAATGGTGAAGAGGTGTATTTATCCCGGGACACACCCGAGCCCAGGTGTGTCCCATTTCGCTGACGACCCTCCCGGCTCCGCCCACCGACATCCTATTAAGGAAAACAAGAGCAAAGAGAATGACGAATTCTGACAGAGTGGGAGGGTTGTCATGGCAGTTGTAAAC
Organism: Oncorhynchus mykiss; assembly: GCF_013265735.2. Taxonomy (NCBI): domain Eukaryota; kingdom Metazoa; phylum Chordata; class Actinopteri; order Salmoniformes; family Salmonidae; genus Oncorhynchus; species Oncorhynchus mykiss. The sequence continues at coordinate 24,370,441 of NC_048580.1, read as the reverse complement.
ATTGTGACGCATGTAGCTTCGCCCATCACATCCCAAAGCCCACCACTATGCATGAACGTTTTCTTAACCACAACTGGATGGTTCAATCAATAATTCATGCGGGAATGAATATCACAAAATTACGTAAATATTCGAATGAAGTAGGCTAATGCCATTGAAGGCATTTATCATATTGTTGCTGCTTACCGAAATTGCCAAAGTAATCCAAACGTTTAAAATACTTTAAAGCAGGAATGGGCAGCTGGCGGACCAATTGTGGACCAATTCAAAAATATATTTCACATTTTTTTGGGGGTGGACACGTTCGGGTCCTAAATTACTGTTGAGAGTTAGAATAATAGAATACATAAGGTGCAATTTAGAAATTTGGTTCTGCATCAGCAGTAACTCAATCAGCTAAACATTTTTTAGATTGGCAAATTAGTCTAGCAGCCATCGGGGTGGGTCTCATTGATCATCAGTTATCAATATTAAAAATGGCAAACATTTACCTTTTATTGCTCTTCACTTGTGTAGTAGCCTAGGCTAAATGTATTAAAACTAAAAAACAAACCTTATTTAAATAAGCATTCTGACCCTTTGCAACGAGACTCGAAATTGAGCTCAGGAGCATCCTGTTTCCATTGATCATCCTTGAGATGTTTCTACAACTTGGAGTCCACTTGTTTTAAATTCAATTGATTGGACATGATTTGGAAAGGCACACACCTGTTTATGTAAGGTCCCACAGTTGACAGTGCATGTCAGAGCAAAAACCAAACCATGAGGTCGAAGGAATTGTCCATAGAGCTCCAAGACAGGATTGTGTCGAGGCACAGATCTGGGGAAGGGTACAAAAACATTTCTGCAGCATTGAATGTCCCCAAGAACACAGTGGCCTCAATCACTCTTAAATGGAAGAAGTTTGGAACCACCTAGACTTTTCATAAAGCTGGCTGCCCTGCTAAACTGAGCAATCGGGGGAGAAGGGCCTTGGTCAGGGAGGTGACCAAGAACCCGATGGCCACTCTGACAGAGTTCCTCTGTGGAGATGGTTGTCCTTCTGGAAGGTTCTCCATCTATGCACACACAATCAGACATATGCACACACAATCAGGCCAGACAGAAGCCAATTCTCAGAAAAAGGCACATAATAGCCCGCTTGGAGTTTGCCAAAAGGCACCCAAGGGAGTCTCAGACCATGAGAAACAAGATTCTCTGGTCTGATGAAACCAAGATTGAACTCTTTGGCCTGAATGCCAAGCGTCTGGTGGAAACCTGGCACCATCCCTAAGGTGAAGCATTGTGGTGGCAGCATCATGCTGTGGGGATATTTTTTAGCGGCAGGGACTGGGAGACTAGTCAGGATTGAGGGAAAGATGAACGGAGCAAAGTACAGAGAGACCCTTGATGAAAACCTTCTCCAGAGCACTCAGGAATTCAGACTGGGGCGAAGGTTCACCTTCCAACAGGACAACAACCCTAAGCACACAACCAAAACAACACAGATGTGGCTTCGGGACAAGTCTCTGAATGTCCTTGAGTGGCCCAGCCAGAACCCGGACTTGAACCCGATCAAACATCTCTGGAGAGACCTGAAAATAGCTGTGCCTGACAGAGCTTGAGAGGATCTGCAGAGAAGAATGGGAGAAACTCCCCAAATACAGGTGTGCCAAGCTTGCATCATCATACCCAAGAAGCCTCAAGGCTGAAATCGCTGCCAAAAGTGCTTCAACAAAGTACTGAGTAAAGGGTCTGAATTCTTATGTAAATGTGATATTTCATGTAAAAATATATTTTTGCATTGTCATTATGGGGTATCAATACACAACATCCCCCTTTACTTGGATATGAACTTCAATGTCAACCTGACTTACACAACAATACTCATTCTTTATCTGTATAGCAACCTTTGTGTTACCAATAAACAACTAAAATAGGTTTAATGTCTTATAATTTCTCTTCTCCTAATGGACTTTCCTTTTTAAGCTTACTTCTAAGCAAAACAGTATAAAAAAATGTTTAAATGTAACAAAACATTCTGCATCTTTTTCACAACATAACTCAAACATTGAGTCTTCGCAATAGTCCTTTGTACTTGTCATTTTTCAGTTTCTTCAGATTTTTCTTTACCGTACAGGATCATTATTTAATGACAAAGTCTGTTAACTTATGTGGCAGTTTAATTTGTCTGTGAGGCCTGACTGGCATGGGTCTCCGTGGTCTTTCTGGTGATCCCTCACAGACAGAGTCCAAACCAGAGACCATGTAATGTCTCAGAGTAGGACTCTGTTCTAGTCTCTTTCAGTTGTGTGGTGTCCTTTGGTTGTGGATCTGGCTCCTCAATTGTATACCTCTTCACGAATGTTGTATTCCTGGAATACCTGGCTCCGGTTGGAGATTGAATAACCACGTTGTTTCCCTCTTTATTGATCGCAGTGTGAGGTATCTCGCTGAAGGTTGTGAACTTGTCCGTTTTGTCCCATTTTAGGAGAACCTGGTCTCCAATGTCCACGTCAGAGTGCCTGTCTCTGCAGAGATCTTAGATTTCCCTTTCTGCTCAGCATCATGGTGATCAATGGACCTGTAGACTGTGATGTACTCGCGTAGCTTCCGCTTTCAGTCCAGGCCCTCAGCTTGTGCAATGCGAATCCGTTTCATGAGGGAAGCATTTTGCCACTCCACTTCACCATTTGCCTATGCCCATTTTGTGTAATTTTTTTTTACATGCTATACCCCATATTCCTGTCAGAAGTTCTGGAACTGGGATGATATGTACCGTGGGTCGCAATCAGATCGAATCTTTAATGGTAGACCATGACGACTAAAAATCTTCACCAGACCATCAATCACCTTTCTGCATTGTTCGATTGTATGACATCATATTCATAATATCTGCTGTAATAGTCTACAACTACTAGTATTGAGTGTCCTGTTGGTAGTGGACCCAATAAGTCCGTGGCGACGTCCTGCCAGGTAGCACTGTGGATCTGGCACATCTGGTCGTCATACAATCTGGCAACCATGGCATGACTTGACATGTCTCTCTGCAGCCTTGTCCATGGCAGGCCACCATACTTTACTCCTGAGATTATGTTTTGTGCCTACAATGCCCAAATGTCCCTCGTGAGCTAAGGCTAGAGCCCTCACATGAAGTGCATGCGGCAAAACAATGCAGGTTCCCCTTAGGAATAATTGTCCAATTACACACAGTTCAATTGCTATAGGTGCATATGCCTGGCATGTCTCAGAACACCCACGCTGAATAGCATTTCTCACCTCTCTTAGCTCTTCATCTGCAGCCGATGCTTCCTCCACTTCCCTTGAGGTCATTGCATTTCGAGTTGCGTTCACAGCCACAAATCTTACATACTCCTCTGCTCCATGTGTGTGTGTGTGTGTGTCTTTCACTGCAGTCCCTCCAATTAGACAAGACAGAGGGTCAGCGATGTCGATTTTCCCTGGTTGATGCTATCGCATGGCTTTGAGCGAGGATTGTAAAATAGCCTCCAACGCGTTATGATCAGGCACTAGACCTTTCACAAGCCCCAACCAAATCAAGGGACTCACACTCAGTTTGTGAATATCTGTGTTCACACTCTGACAGACACGTGCACAGCTCCTAGGCCCTCTGGTCCTGCGTCTGATGTTACTTTTGTATTTGCAAGTACACGAATGTCGCGGCTTCAGCTAGTTTTGCTTTGTCTGAAATGCATTCTATTCCGGTCCAAAGTGGTGTGTCCTTCTTGGTCAACTTCCGCAGAGGTTCCGAGAGTGTAGAGAACCTGGGAATGAACCTACTGCTGTAGCCCACTAACCCTAGAAAGCAACGAACCTCTGATGCAGTCTCAGGCTCCCTTTCAGCTGTGGGCCCAATGCCCTTCTGTGAGAGTAACATGCCCATAAACACCAGTCTGTCCAAAAACTGAGTTGAGAGTCAGCCCACAGTTCTCCAGCCTGTTGAGAGCAGCAGGTAGCCACTGGTCATGGACAATGATGTCATCTGATATGTTCTCCACCCCCTTGATGCCTGCCAGTGCTGTTGTGATTTCCTGTTGATACTACTCACTCGCCGATGAAACTCAAAATATGAGTCTTTTATATCTGTATATCCCATTATGCACTGCAAACTTCATTATGCCTCTTGACTCTAGTTGATGTTAGCTCCATTTAAGATCTAGTTTCTGAACATGACAGACCCATTTATTCCTTGCAAAAGTTAGTCTACTGTAGGAATTATGCACCTGCCACGTATGATTGCTGTGTTCACGTGTCTCATTTCCAGAAACAGTTTTGGCACTACCACTACCAGATTCACCATCCACTCTCTCGATTAAGTCCATGTTTTGTTGTTCCTCAATCTTTTTCCTCTACAGCTTCTCTCAGGTGGAAAGGTACACGCCTAAGGGCCTGCGCTACTGGTGTCCTATTTTATTATGTAGGTTGATCTACTGTTGTTTTACCTTTGTTTTGTTTAAATACCTGTCACTCACTCACTGCTGATATGGTAACACCCACTTTTAGCACACCCAATTTAATGGCAGTGTCTTTCCCTAGAAACGGCTCTCCCCGTTCACATATCACAGTGAATTCAGCCTGTTTCCTGCGCTTGCCTATGTTTATTTGGCGTGTGAAAACCACAGGCGGTTGGTGGCACCTTAATTGGGGAGGACGGGCTCATGGTAATGGCTGGAGTGAAATAGGTGGAATGGTATCAAATACATCATACGCATGATTTGCCGCCATTCCATTCGCTCTGTTCCAGCCACTATTATGAGCCGTTCTCCCCTCAGCGGCTTCCACTGGTGAAAATCCCTTTTTATCTGTCAGTGATGAACGGCACCTGATTTCCTTGGCTTTCAACATGTTCAATGTACTGTCATCTACTATGTTACTCATGGTCCCAGAATCAATTCAGATTTAACTATTGTTTTTAAACATCATCCTCGTCGCCATTGTTCAATCCCACACTTAAACTTTCAGCTAAGTTAGGATATTATACGGAATTTCACCAACCAGACTTATTTTTCTACTGTATTATTGACTGTATGTTTGTTTTATTCCATGTGTAACTCTGTGTTGTTGTATGTGTCGAAATGCTTTGCTTTATCTTGGCCGGGTCGCAATTGTAAATGAGAACTTGTTCTCAACTTGCCTACCTGGTTAAATAAAGGTGAAAAAAATAAGAGGTAAACTTCAACATGTCTTTACTCCATCACTGTCTGTGTAACAAGCCCCGCATGCCTTTACAGAACCTTGCGACATGGAGCCGTACATGACTTCAGGAATGTCCACCAGAACTGTTGTTCATTTCTCTACCAACGTCGTTTTAGAGAATTTGGCAGTATGTCCAACCCGGTGATGTCATATCAGATATCAGTACATCACACAATACATGACACTGGGGACAAAGAAAATGTGCAGTTTTGTCACAGAACCCAATGCCACAGATGTCTCAAGTTGAGGGAGCGTGCAATTGTCATGATGACTTCAGGAATGTCCACCAGAACTGTTGTTCATTTCTCTACCAACGTCGTTTTAGAGAATTTGGCAGTATGTCCAACCCGCGTGTAACCACACCAGCCCATTACCTCCACATCCGGCTTCTTCACCTGCGGTATCAACAGAGGGGAGGGGTGGTGAGGTGCATTTCTGTAATGAAGCCCTTTTGTGAAAAAAAGCTCATTTTGATTGGGTGGTGGGTGGGCCTATGCCCTCCCAGACCCACCCATGACTGGGCCCCTGCCGTTATGTGAAATCTATAGATTATGGCCTAATGAATTTATTTCAATTGACTGATTTCCTTATATGAACTATAACTTAGCAAAATCTTTAAAATTGTTGCATTTATAATTTTGTTCGGTAAAATTAGGTTCTTAAAGTAAAAAATATCCACTATAAATATACTGAACAAAAATATAAAAACACAACATGCAACAATGTCAAAGTTATTGAGTTACAGTCATATGAACTGTAACTCAGCAATAATTTCTTCACAAACCGTCAGAAACCATCTCAGGGAAGTTCATCTGCATGTCCTCATCAGGATCTTGACCTGACTGCAGTTCGGGGTCGTAACCTACTTCAGTGGGGAAATGCTCACCTTCGATGGCCAATGGCACGCTGGAGAAGTGTGCTCTTCACGGATGAATCCTGGTTTCAACTGTACTCGGCAGATGACGTTGCGTAATGTCAGCGATGTGAACAGAGTGCCCAATGGTGGCGGTGGGGATATGGTATGGGCAGGCATAAGCTACAGACAAAACTGCATTTTATCAATGGCAATTTTAATGCTCAGAGATTCAGTGACGAGATCCTGAGGACCATTGTGAGGCCTGTTTTTTTTTAAAGCCCAAAGTTGTGCGATTCATCCGCCACCATCACCTCATCTTTTAGCATGATAATGTACAGCTCCATGTCGCAAGGTTCTGTACATAATTCCTGGAAGCTGTAAATGTACTCAGTTCTTCCATGGCCTGCATACTCAGACATGCCACTGTAACAGTATAACTTTAGACCGTCCGCTCGCCCATACCCAGGCGCGAACCAGGGACCCTCTGCACACATCAACAACAGTCACCCACGAAGAATCGTTACCCATCGCTCCACAAAAGCCGCGGCCCTTGCAGAGCAAGGGGAACCACTACTTCAAGGTCTCAGAGCAAGTGACATCACCGATTGAAACGCTATTTAGCGCGCACCACCGCTAACTAGCTAGCCGTTTCACATCCGTTACACCACCCATTGAGCATGTTTGGGATGCTCTGGATCGACGTGTAAACAGCGTTTTCCAGTTCCCGCCAATATCCAGCCACTTTATATTTTTGTTCATTGTAGATAGAACAGAGGAATGTTTGAAAGGATGCATTCTTACTTTTTTGCAATAATTTTGTTTGTACAAAAGGTTTCATTGATGGCAGGTCTGTGCAAAAGTTGAAGTCGTCAGGATTCAGCACTAGGTGTTAACCCAGTAGAAAAAGGCTTCAAGGAAGGAAAGTAGGGGTTTGCGCAAGACATACTGTAATAGTCCAGTCTTCATGTGATGTAGAAGAGGGGTCAATTTACAAATAGTGTATTTTTTTACCTCAAACTACAAGATAAGTTTATTTGATAACAATATACATGATTTAAATCTCATGTCGGAGGCTGGCTTACCACATGCTGCCCCCCCAACAGAACATTTGTGTTTGATTGGTGGTGAACAAATGATTGTTATACTATTTTAAAACGTTTATTCCCATTAACAAATGTACATTTTGGCCAAGAAAATCTTGCCATGTTTTTAATTTTTTTTTCTCCCCCAGGTCTTACAATGTATTCTTACATTTATCTTACAGATTCAAAAACATGATGCTAAAAATAATTGTCTGGTGTACTAGGTGATAAAATGCACACTGCGTTACGGTTTAATTTGTCACACGTGTCGGAAACCACATTAGGTGTGTCCTATATAATCATCCCCCACTCGTGCCAAAAGAACAGCGGTAATAATAAACAAATGCTAATATTCATTTACAAAATGGACAGATCCGGAGAAAGAGCGTAAGACACATTGTCCCCTTGGAGCATATTTTCCCTCTTTCCAGATGTGGAAGACCAACATGGAAGGAAGAAAATGATTTTAAGAGGAAAAGACTACTTAACCTTTGCGACATGCACCTGCCACCTGGACAAAAAGGCTAATAGCAGTTGGTATGATCCATCGACAAAATGTTTTTTTAAAAGGACAGAAAATGTTAAGACATAATCCAGTTAGTATTAGATTAAAGTGAGAGATTGGGAAGATGGGAGGTACAGCAGAGGGATAGATAGAGGGTAAAAGAGAGAGATAGAGAGTATGTGATAGGGTCGCACTGAAGTTCTCTAGCT